>NC_080186.1:185285855-185910855 GCF_030028045.1 Hippopotamus amphibius kiboko
ATCTTCCACAGATTCAGAGTGGGAATGCCAAACTGTCACCCAAACCAGCTTTTCAGTTGTCCGAAGACTACATTGCAACTACTTATTTCTCTGTTTATCAGCACGATATCCTTAAGAACTCAAAATGCTGCATCAGAGAATCACAGCATTGTTTATCCACTGTAAATGGTTTCACCCATTACTTTTCCTACAGCTAAGTATGGATTATAGCTAAACATTCTGTCTTTACTGCCCTTCTTACAGCAGAAACTCTTTTCCGACAGGAACCCACCTACGTGAGTTGCCAAGAGTTTGTCAGACAAAGGGCTGTACAAATATGCACTTTTCCTTCCTGCCATCTCGCCTCCTGCTTTACCCCCAAGCTCCTCTGCCAAGCAGCTCTGCAGGAATGCTCTGGCTGCCTGCCCTGGTGCTGACTCCTCTGGGTGGGGCAGCGGGCAGGCCGGGTGCAGGGCTCTGGCTTCTGGAATGCACTTCCTCACAGAGGTGCCAAGGCCTAATCTTGGTGGATTCTAAACACAATGGCTTTTGAGCTACCAGGGCATTTATTATTCCTGAAAAATGAAAAGGCAGGTTTTTAAATTTGCAGAGAACTGAGATGCAGGTTAAGGGGGGTAGTCATTGAGTTTGACTCAATTACTTTAACTTCAGAAGAAATAGAAGAATGTCTTCTTGCACAGGGAACACAGCTCTGTCATGCGGCAGCCTGTATGGGTGGGGAGACGGCGGGGGCGGGGGGGGGGGCAGTGGTGGGGAGGGGCGGGAACGGATACATGTATATGCATGGCTGAGGTGCTCTGCTGTGCACCTGAAACTATCACATTGTTAATCGGCTATACTCAAATATAAAATAAGAACTTAAGTAAATAAATAAACAAACATGTCATGTAAAAAAAAAGAATCTCTTCTGAAGTAACAAGTCATGCAGTATAAATTAACGATATAAACTAGCAAAAAGCAAAAGTCTCCTTTCTATCACAACCTGTTTTTTAGTATTTATAAATGTTACATGAGAGGTGAAAATCTATGCCAATAACTCTTAGAACTGTAGTTCTAAAGTTTTATTTAGAGAGGATACCAGAATTCAATTTATGAAAATTCATAGCTGGCCTCATTAGCGTTTTAAAAAAAAAATCTATCTTCCTTTTAAACCACAACTCCATTTTTGCCAAACACAGTACAATGTAATAAAATAAAATTTTTCTATGTTTTAAAATAAACTTTCTACCATTTTAATTGTCTAGTTTTTCAAATAAAAATTTAAGTAATTGTGGCAGGAATATTTAGTAAGGTAATACTTTTTTTTCTCTTTGGTCAGTCAGTAAAGAAATAATTAAAAACAAACACCCTACTGTTTTGAGCTATTGTTCCTTTCCTGCCCAGCCACCCATGAAGGAATCCCAGGAATAGGGAGCTTTGGAGGGAGGAGGCCGCTCCAGAGCTGGGAGTGTGGGAATCAGAAGTGATGGGGCTGGAGGAGCTGTCTGGAGTGGTGGAGAAGGCTCGGAAGGAGACCTTGGGGCCACTCCCTCACAGCAGCATCCCCTCCACCCTCCTCCACAGCAGAGCCTTAAAGGGGCAGGCTTGACCCTAAGCATAGGAGGCTCCCAGGCTCACCCATGACCCCTCCCCTCTCATACACACAGAGGCCCAGCTTCACACAGTACTGTCCCTCTTCATGGGACCTAGTGGGTGGGATAAAGAGCACAGAGTGACTGATGTAGGTGAAGACAAGAGCACCGTCTTCAAATTTTCCACTCCAAGTCTGAACCCCAGCATGACCTTAGAGACTGGGTCTCTACCAGCTGAGTTCAACTGTGGCCGAAAGCAGAGTACATTTGAATTAGAGGTAAAAGAATATGTAACATTCAAAAAAACATAGAACAACATTACCCCTGCCCGCACAGCATTCTTCATATGTGCATGACAACAACTGAAGTAGTCCTGCATCACTGCTGCTGCTAAATGGTCCTTCCCTACCCAGGACAATCATGCTATCAAGGGCAGGGTCATCTCTGGGTCCCCAGAACACATCACAGTTTTGTGGAACGCAGGCTTGGAAAGTAGTTCAAAATCAAAGTGAAATGTACACACGGCCAAAGTCTTAGTTTTTAAACACAGCATTGTATGATCCTCTTTTTTGACTAAAAATATTTACACCATTGTTTAAAATACATATAATAAATCAGCGTGAACACTTAGAGATATCACTACAAAGATATTCACTTTAGTTATATTTATATTCTTCAAATTTTGAAACAGCTTAAATATCCAAAAACTGAAGACTGGTTGAATAAATTATGTCATGTCTATGCATCTGTGCAGCAGAAAATTACATGGGCATTAAAATGGTGCTGTAGAAGAACACTTAAAATTTGTTAGAACATATCCATGATATCTTATTAAATAAAAAAGTCCGTTGTAAAACACTGCTATATCACTTTTGCAGAAAAGATATACAAACGACCAGAAGGCTATATAAAATAGTGTTAGCCCTAGAAGAATGGAATTGAATATGAAAGATTTTGGGGGGGGGGGGTGCTTCTGAGGTTCCTGAATTTTCTAAAGCAAGCATGTATTTTCATAAGAATAAAAGCATCCCATGCGCTGCGCTTTTAAAAGATTTTCAGCCTGACGCTGAGAGGCGGTCCTGGAGCACTCTGGGCTGTGCCTTAGCCACCGCCTCAGCCCCCACCCGAGGCGGAACGTGTTTTAATAAAACACTAGTGGGGAGCAGACCGACACTAGTGGGGAGGAGAGACTGACGTGAGGGCTCAGTACAGTTCCAGGCTGCTCTGTGAAAATACATAAGCCAGTAGGGAAACAAAAACAAAACCCCTTGTCCCTAAATTAATCAGCTGTTGGAATTTCAGCTTCCAAGGAGAGACAGAGAGACAGACAGACAGACAGACAGACAGACAGAGACAGACACAAGGTTACAGAGGCCAATATTCTTCTAAGAGCACAGGAGAAGAGGGAAAGGAGCAACCCTAGCAGGTTTGTGTGAAAACCATGTGTGACACAAGCATCTCAAGTGGAATGAACTGTTGATTTGGCACAAGGAATGCTTCTGATGTTCTCAGCTGGTCTCAGAATAATTTCATGAGGCCTGGTGTTCAAGAAATAGCAGAGGATCTGAAAGTTTGCTTATCAATTATACCACATTGCACTTGGTCCAAATGGGATTTAAGACTGATCATATTCAAAGATACGCACAAAATATGAAGATAAAGATATTAAATATTAAGGCTAGAATTTCTGTCCTAAGCCACCTGCTTATTATGTAATCTTGGCCAAATTACCTTTATAATCTGTTTCCTCATCAGCTAAATGGGGATAATGATATCACTTATGTGGCAGGAAATCTATTGCAAAATTAAATCATGTCTTATTTTTGCCTCTGTAGAACCATCAGAAAGAATTTAATTTCCTCTCAGCCCAGTGAGAGAAGGGGACCTACAATCAGATTTAATTTCAACTGAGAAACTGTAAGTCAGGTGACATTCTCACGGCGGGCAGCGGTGGAGCAAACTCAAACACGTTCCTCATAGGCTTGGCATGAGGGGTCAATGAAACAACAGCTGTCATAAGGCTTTGCCAACTGTCATGCAATGTTCAGATGTTAATTATTGCGAAAAATTCCATTTGCTTCATACAGTATGTTAAAAAGAGCCAGGAGATCTGACCTTTCGTCCCAGCCCCACTTCTTTCTAGCTATTGGGACTGTGTCTTTGTCATCTGTAAAATGGGAACGTAGTCTTTGCCTTGCCCTATCTCACAGGGTTACTGTGAGACTCAAGTGAAATAATATATGTGAAAAACCTCTGGAGAGTGTTAGACAAGGTTGATCTGTAAGCAAGCCACCCACCAAAGTCAGTAATATCACTTTAGAGTCAAATTCTGTGAGCTCTGGACATTGAACATGGATTGAAACTGATTGATTGAGTGGCTTATTAAAGAAATGGTGTGCATTAAAAACAAAAAATCTGAATAAGCCAAATGTCCATCAGTAGAATGCATCTCAGTTTCCATCAACAGTAGAATGGATAAAGAAGCTGTCATACAATGGAAAACTCACCGCAAGAAAAACGAACACACTTTAGTATATACTACATATAACACTGATAGAAGCAAGACACAAAGGAACACATCCCTTGATTCATTTATATACTGTTTTTAAAAAGGGCAAAATAATCTACTTTGTTCAGAGAAGGGTACATAAGTAGTAAAATTATAGTAAAAAAGTAAGCAAATAATTATCACACAGTCAGACAGGGGTTTTCACTGGCTGGGGAGGGAGGAGAAGGTGAAGATGTGATCAAGAAAACAGCAGGGACTTCTGGGGCTGCAGGCTGTGTTAAACTGTGTGTGTGTGTACACGCATGCGCACGCAGCATATATACTTATACATGTAATTTACACATATACACTTACGTGTATGTGCATAGGTATATAGTGTGTATATTTTATGTACTTTATTATAGTTCACAATAAAGACCAATGATAACAAAAAATCAACTAAATTCTGTACAGACTGTTATGTCACCAGTGTGTTTTTAAGACTTTTGCTAAGACTTTGTTTCAATTGCAATCTTAGCTACACCAAACTAAGAAATTACCCAGCTGAGATTTTATTGAATCCCTTCAAAAAAAAGTTAAGTATAGTCATTAAGCAGGTTATGGTGATTCAATTTGATTACCTGCTTACTTATTAATAATTTCTGACTGCATGGACATCTTCTGGGTCAAATTAAAAGCTCTCATGTTAACAATTAAAATCCTCCAGGCCTAAAGTCACCACTTAAGTGTATGTCACACCAAGAGCCTAAAAGGAAACACAAGGTTACCATGATGAGCTGGGGGCTCTGTGACTTACCGGCTGGCTGTGTTTGTGCAATTCTCTTAGGGTAAGTCTTGCTTCGACTTCTTGCCACATTCTGATCTGGTCGGGGAAGTTGAATAGAAAGATCTCGACTCATTTGTAACGCTGTCCTGCCACTTGAAAATACAACATTTTGAGTAACACAGGTAAAAGCACACAGCCACAAAATTAAACCACAGCTCATGGAGAACATCTGCAATGTATGGAGAGAAGTAAAAACACAGATTCATGCAGGCGATAAGTATACAGGGCCTTCAAATGATTCTCACTGCAGTGTTAAGCAAGGAAGTCGTACACTCTAACGGGAAAGATTTAGGTGAGATAGAAGTGCCAGCTGAAGAATGTCGTTCGCCGTCTGGTTCTACAAGAGTCAAGTCACCAGCCACTAAAGTCGCTGACCTTCAACACACTCTGAAAGGAGTCCAGGACAGAGATCAGGAGTGAGGTGCTCTGTGCTCTGGGAAAAAGTGGCAGAACAGGGCTTCAGATAGTTAGACGTTTTCAGGATAAAATTTTATGAACCCAACTTCTTGCATCTTCTCACACCCAGAAAAGCACGAAAATCATTAACAGACACATCTGCTCCTCGTGACCAGCAGCAGCCTTCTGCAGAGATGTGTACTTGACGGCACACACTCCCTGAGGAGCAGTTCCTCAGGGCTATCTGAGAGGCTATCTCTCGGCCTCTAGTCCTCCGTAAGCCCCAAAGAAAACTGAACTGACAGCTCTTATGTTGTGCTTTTTTTTCCTCAGCTGATGCAAGGAAGATCTTTCAGAGGGAGAACCAGGAAAGGAAGCATTTATTAAAGGAGGAGTTAGGTTTGGGTTTGAGTAGAATGATAGGCTAGAAAGAGAGGATGCTGATGGTCTTCCAGCTCTACAACTAAACAGTAAAGAAGCTGTGTGGGGTTAAACTACAGAAGGCAATGATTCTACATGAATCAACACGTCCCCATGCTGTACTTACAAGGCAAGTAGCAGAGCCTCCCCCACTGGACCACTTGGTGTGATTTTACTCTGAACCCTGTGACACAATCAACTGCTGATTACGCCCACCTCACCTGTGCCAGGAGGTGCCCAAGGAGATCTAAAGCAGCCTAAGGCCCCACGCACAGACCACTTCCTTAAGAGTCTGTGAGGGATGCAGAGAACAAACACATGGACACCAAGTGGGGAAAGTGGGGAGGGTTGGGGTGGAATGAATTGGGAGATTGGGATACCAAACTGTACACTCTAAATATATGCAGTTTATTGTATGTTAACTGTAGCTCAATAAAAGTTCTTAAAAAAAAAAAAAAAAGAGTCTGTGAGGATGCAACAGGGTGAGCTTTCCCTGGGGACAAACTAATCTTCTCAAGGAATTGTGTAATTTAATTTACTGTATTTCAGTCAACATTCATCCTGTGAAAAGTTTATTCCACAGCTGAATTTGAGCCAATGAACGACTCTGGCTTTCATGCAGGAAAGTATCATAAAGGTACAGGGAAAATGCATTATCAGTCGATACTTTGATTTACCACAATAAGAGCCACCTAATGGGAAGGAAAAAAGTCTTTTAATGGCCACAATTCCCATTCATCCTACATTTACAGAATATATATAGATGGATCTCTCCCCAAAAGAGATTAAATAAGGCTTATAAGGCCAAATTCACCTCCTACATGCTTCTGTGACAGTTTCCCCTCCTTACCACCCCATCCACTTTCATCAGAAATAAAGAGGCCCGAAACACTCATAAAAAGCAATTTCTCACCAGGCTAACTGGGGATATGACCTGATACGAGGAATTAAAATGACAGGGTCCATCCATGAGTGTACGTACTTCACGTTCAAGACTTCACGGAAATCAGGGGAGGGAGTAGGGGGCAAACTGTGAGAGGTTTTCTTTCACTTGAAATTTAACAATTTCTTTTTCTTCCTTATATATAATGAAAAACTATAAAAATCTAATAATGTTATTAGATTAGAAAACGATCATTTATCAACTTTCATTGTGCTCTTTTCTTTTACATATTAATATACAAGTTCTGGAGACGGGGTTGACATCCCAGCTATGTCGTATCCTAGCTCTCTGACTTTGAGCAACATTACTCAAACTCTCTGTATCTCAATTTCCTCATTACTAAAGTAAGAATAACACCAATGACCACTTCATAGGCTTATTATGAATGTTAAGTATTAATATTTATATTTTCTAGAACAATGCTAGGCACATAAAAGTATTATATAATTACTTACTAAATACAAGTAAATTTTTAAAAATTAATTTGAGAATATTTCAACAGTTTTAACTATTTCTTTTAAAGGTAGTACATAAGGTAACATAAATAGCAACAATCTCTCCCCTGAAAATCTTAAAAAAATTCTATATAGAGAGCAAAATTCCATTATTATAAATGGTTTGGAGTATGAAGATAACATCTACTAACAACAGACTTAACTCTGAGACTTGGGTTGCATGTACTTCATTGCATGGAGGAAAAAATATTTGCCCTCAAAACATAACCCAATAATATGTGGACCACTGAGGCGTTTTATAATGAGATTTTACTTTATTATTTCATTTTTCCTCGTGGTTTCTCTCTCAGGAATAAAGGAGAAATGGGAAAATTGTATCACAAGATTAATAAAACTAAAGCCCAGAAACATAAATTGATCTGGCACAGGCTGTACAGGACCCGGGACTGGAACAAGCTTTCTCTCCTCCAGCTGCTCCGTGTGGCACAGCCTGGTGGCCTGGGAGAAGGGACAGAGGGCACAGCTGTTCAGTTTAAAGCTACGAGCCCAGTTTAAAACACAGCTCTGCTATAAGGGTATGGTCTTCAGCAGATTATTTTTTAAATCTCCTAGAGCCTCATTTTCCTCATTTATACTTGTTCAGACTATTTCCTAGCGGAAATACTCCTGTACAGTGTCCTTCGTATTTTCTTGTAGCAAAAAGCACTTGACAACTGTAGGGATGTTCAGTGTCGGTGTAAGAGCTCCTACACCCCAGGTGGCTCTCAGTAGTGACAGGACAGAGCTCTGTCCCCACGATCGCCCACTTCCCGGTCCCTCACACTGTGGCACACATACTCCCATCCTATGATGAGAGGCACTGCCAGCAGCCCTTTAGCCCTTTAGCGAGGATACCATCGGCCATCTGTGGGGTAGAGGGAAAAGAACAAGAGGAAAGACACCTGGGTTCAAATCCCAACTCTGCCGCTCACTGGTTAAAGGTCTTTAGCTCAGTTACCTTACTTTTGGGGGGCTCAGATTTCTTGTCTATACAAATGAGGATATGATACCTCCTTTGATGGGTCATTGAATGGATTTAATAAAGTAACACACATGAAAGTATCTGACACAAAGGAGGTTCTCAGGAGAACTTGGTCTCTCTTCCACACTTCAAGAAATGTGAAAAGTTCATATGATTTAAGTTCTACGAGAAGGTCATCAGGGTTCCTGGGGGGTGGTTCTCAGGTCTAAGTCTCATTTCTAGAGTATAAATTCTACACAACTCATTCATTCATCAAAATCAGGAGTCCCTTACAAACTTATCAACAGGTAGAGGCAAGATTAGTTTTTAAGGGGCTCAGAGAAAGAGAGAGCAGTGTGTAATGAAACATTTAACCAAAGATTTAATCAATCTCTATTTCAGATTATTGGTATCTGATAACAAAACAACAAAAGAATTCGACTGTCATACTTCAGCTCCACCTTTTCCCAAAAATTTGATTTTAAATTTTGAAAGGATTGCCTGTCACTTATCACTAAAATTATCTAATTTTTCCCCTCTTAAGTAATGACTAGTTTTTCGAAAAGATGTTGGAATCTCCTTGGTATTCTGCAAGCCCTAAGATGCAAGAGAGAAAGTAAAGACTAGAACTCTTTCTCTATCACATACACCTACACGCACACACCCCCCACCGTAAACACACAATTATGCACACAGACACCCACACTCACACGCCAAAGCCACTGGTTGCACTGGTTGTCATCCCCCATGCTCCAAAAGCCTGCCGGGTCAAGGAAGGAGCTGTCTGTGTTTTCAGAGCTCTTCCTTCATTCCAAGATATCTCCAGAACATCTCAAAGTAAAGGAACAGGCTTATGATGTTTACTAAAAGTTGGCTGTTATTACTCTTTTGACAATTAAACAGCCCATGTGCTGGCGACCACTCAGCAGGCAGAGACCCATCCCTGCCTAAGCCTGGCTCTGGGCAGTGGGATGAAACGCCTTTCTTTCAGGGATGGTGCAATGTTAGTGCTTCCTACACAGATACTGAGGTTTGGATTTCATTACAACTTACCAAGCAGTTAACACCAGTCACAAAATTGGAACAGATTTAGCAGAGCTTCCAATTTGCAAAGGTTACCTTTAATTACTTTTGTGGAAGAAATGATATTTAGTATGCAAAATCTAATAACCTTCTAATAATAATTCCCAGTAGCCACAGTATTTGCATTTCAATAAAGCTGAGAAATTAGGTATAGGTAAATTTGTGGAAACCAACTACAGCATACATGACACAGTATAGTTATAATTAAAACAGTATGAATAATAAGACAGATGCTTTTTCACTAGCTTCATTTCAGTGGCAAAGAGACAGATCTACACATTCACTCTATAACCCTTGAAATGTGTTATGCCCCAACTGGATGAACAGCCCAAATACTGACTATGAGCTGCTTTTCTCAATATAAAAGTAAACACTCCTTCCTTAAATTCCTGTAATTATATCACTATCCAGGGAAGAATCTTGATAATCTGAAGTTTAAATTTTTAGACTTCAGTGAATACTTTCATACAAATACCAAGAACATCTATAATACAATAATACTTAAGTGTCATTTTAAGTCAGCAAATGAGCAAATATCCAAGTGAATAATATGTAATGATTAATGCACTGAACATTTAATATTAATCACTCCTTTACTGACTATCTCTGGTTTCAAAGCAAGACAAAAAAAGTGGTTCATAAAAGAGAGGAATTAAAATCTGGCATAGCATTATCTTGCAAACACTTGATCCGGCTTTATTTTTAACTTTTTATTTTTTTATTTTTTACAATAAACTGCGTATATTTAGAGTGTACAATTTGGTATCCCAATCTCCCAATTCATTCCCCGCCCCAACCCTCCCCACTTTCCCAACTTGGTGTCCATATGTTTGTTCTCTACATCTGTGTCTCTATTTCTGCCTTGCAAACTGGTTGATTTGTACCGTTTTTCTATAGTCCACATATATGTGTTAATATACAATATTTGTTTTTCTCTTCCTGACTCACTTCACTCTGTATGACAGTCTCTAGGTCCATCTATGTCTCTAAAAATGTCCCAGTTTCATTATTTTTTACAGCTGAGTAATATTTCATTGTATGTATGTACCACATCTTCTTTATCCATTCATCTGTTGATGGACATTTAGGTTGCTTCCATGTCCTGGCTATTGTAAATAGTGCTGCAATGAACATTGGAGTGCATGTGTCTTTTTTTTTTTTTTTTTTTTTTGGGCACACAGGCTTAGTTGCTCCGTGGCATGTGGGATCTTCCTGGAGCAGGGATCGAACCCATGTCCCCTGCATTGGCAGGCGGATTCTTAACCACTGCGCCACCTACGAAGCCCAACATGTGTCTTTTTGAATGATGGTGTTCTCTGGGTATATGCCCAGTAGTGGGATTGCTGGGTCATATGGTAGTTCTATTTTTAGTTTCACAAGGAACCTCCATACTGTTTTCCATAGTGGCTGTATCAATTTACATTCCCACCAGCACTGCAAGAGCGTTCCTTTTTCTCCACACCCTCTCCAGCATTTACTGTTTGTAGAGTTTCTGATGATGCCCATTCTAACTGGTGTGAGGTGATACCTCATTGTAGTTTTGATTTGCATTTCTCTAATAATTAGTGATGTTGAGCAGCTTTTCATGTGCCTCTTGGCCATCCGTATGTCTTCCGGCTTTATTTTTAAGTCTCCTAAGTTAGCATTTCATTTGGTGATGTCTCCAATGGAACTGACAGAATAGTGTCCCACCTCCTGAGTGGCATTTCTGCACCCTGCTCAGGTTTTATAGGGCCTGGAACCACCTCAGTGCTGGAATAGTACTGTAGCTCTCTGAAGGCAGAGGTGGTGAGATCTGATTCTTTGTATCTCTGGGCACCTAATACCATGCCTTCCACAACACAGGCTCTCCACTTAACAGAATGAATTGAAACAACAACAAATTCTTTTTCAAAACATAGAAGGCTCCCATTTTCAATACCGGTGTTAGAAAAAGACACAAGCACCTGCTGGCTGCTCGACAACCCTGCTTTTCCCGCAGCATGCTGACAGTCTGACTGATGGTTAAAAGCATGGGCTCTGGAGTCAGACTGCCAGGGAATGGACCCCACTTTACTGCTTCCTAGCTGGGTTTCCTTGAGAAGTGACTTATCGAATCTGAGCCTTCGTTTCCTCACATATTAATGAGGACAATATTAATAAGACTTCAATGATGAAATGAAGCAACAAATGGAATACATTTAGCACAACACGTGACGCTTAGTACCTGCTTGATAAAGTTAAGGTATACTTGCTAGCAATACTGTATGTATATATTATGCTACAGAAAACATGTAATTTGATCCATAATATAAAGTATACATTGTGTTACAATAGGGGATCAACTAAATGTTTCAAGAATACCAATAAACTACTATTCAGAATATCTACTTTGTTTCATAATCACAACATAATTAGAGATAAGTGATAATTGGGTCAAAACGAATTTCTGAAGATAATAAGCTCCACTACATTCTAAAAACCCTAAACTTAACCTAGCTAATACAGACTTTAAGTATAATTAAACCTAGAAAATCATTTCTGTCAAGCAAGTTTAATAAACTGTTATTGCTTACGAAATTCACTAGCACTGTGGAAAAATAAGAAAAAAATTAAATCACAAACTTTAATGTGCATGTATATGGACAGCTGAATTAAAGATTTATTCATATATACTCCCACACACCCCAAAGGGAAAAAATGCCACTTACCTGTACCGGTGCTTATAACTCATGGATCCAAACTTGCTGAGTTTTCTTGACAATGAATTTGATTCATTCTCTGGCATTCTAATAAATTTTTAAAAGAAAATTAGATAAAGACTCAGAAACATACTCATGCAACACTTGCACAAAAGCTATGTAGAAATATATAATAATGCAATACTGCTTAACACATAGTTGAAACATTTTATTCATTCTACATATTGGCATGAAATAATAATCAATTATTTTTAAGCTAATACTTGAAACAAAAACCACATTCTAGTATTTTATATACATATAATATCAAAATACTCATACTTCCTGCTGAAGACTATTAGATACATCACTGACCTTACAAGGAAGCTTTTGTTGTGAATCCATTTAATTTCTCTACTTAAATTACCTTGGGAACTTGGTCACTACGTTGATTTACCCAAGCCAAGGTTCTCGTGACAGTCAATCGTATCTGATGTGGTGGTTCACCCTTCTTTGTACTTTCCATTCCAGGGTACGTTCAACACACACCTCCCGTGGAGTCCCTTGTCCCAGCCCCACTGAACAAGAGGCAATGTCTCAGTTCTTTGGGGCCACATCCCTTTCTAAATACAAACTCCACAAAGGACACTGGTTATTTGATAAGACTACTTCCCTAGCATCATGCTATTTGGGGAAATTGTTCCATGTAAATCAAATAGGAATAAGGGGAAGAATTAGTCTAGTTTTAAATTTAAAAACCACAAATAAAGTTTAATGTCTTATCTAATAAAATTCAGTCTTATCTTCACACCATACGGATGTGAAACAAACAGTGTCCCCACAACCAATGGTCACTTCTCTACCCTCATCTTATGTTACCGCCCAGGAGCATGCAATGCAGCTGCCAGCTCCTTATTCTTCATGACATCTTCCTCCCTCATTTCCCATTTTCCCATACTCTACTGCTTACTCCTTCACATACTCCCCGGCTGGCACTCCCTGTCCTCTAAATGCTGGAGGGGGGCGGGGGCGCGCCCACAGCTCAGTCCTTGGCTTTCTGCTTCTCTCTCTTCACTTTTTCCATAGTGACCCCATCCAGTCCCCTTTGCCTTAACACATATGAAAGTGACATGACCAACCTTGGTCTTTCCTGTAAGCACTGCATACCCACCTGCCCATTCCATACCTCCAGGCTAACAGGCATTTCAAATTTAGTATGTCCGCAGTAGAATGCTTAATTTCCACCAATACCAAAGCTGCACTTTTACATAAACCTAAAAAGCAATTGTCCTTGACCCTTTCTTGCAGTAGGAAGGGTATCTATACATATGTGCGTGTAAAAAAGTTCACACAAGAGAAACACTTCTAAATTTCTTCTTGTAGACAGGACAGAACCCTTGTTATACAAGCAAATGCAGTTTTCATTTATTAGGACAGTGAACAAAGGTTTCACATTCACGTACCTAAAAAATGTGTGATGTTCTACACTACACTTCCAAAGATGCTTGCAAGCAGTTTTACTTCGAGCTTCAAAAAAAAATGAGGTTTCATTGCACTGAGAGAGAAAAAGAGAGACAATATAAATTATAGACCATGACATTCTTCAGATGACAGCCACCCTCCTAGGTACCAAAAATTCAAGTAAGCAGAGAAATTATTGTTAACACATAAAAAAAAGAATAATTACCTCTTGATAAAAGTACAAAATATAAGTTCCATGTAAATCTTGGTGCCATCACCTTTCTACATTACCCCATGACCACGGATAATCACACTGATGGCACTGAAGCACTGCAAACTCTTCTGCCATCAATGGACACCAAAACAGGAAAAATACTGTGTGGAAATCAACTTCCCCCAAAAAGAAGACACCCATAAATCCAGTTCTTAAGTGTACTTTTTTTCAGGGATGCACAGGCCTTAAACTAAGCTTAAACTAAAGAATCTCAAGAGGGGCCACTGGGAGGAGCGACCACCACAGCAGTGTAATCTGGGCAAGTTAAATAATGTCTCAGAACTGAGTTTCTCCATTCTGCATCAAGTTATTGAGTGAAATAAATTAAATGACATGACAGATGTAAAGTTCCATATATTAGGTATGCAATTAATTATAATCTGGTAGTTACTTATCTATTTTAATATATAAGAAACAAAGGCAATATTAGAGGTAATTTTGATTGTGCAGGAAAAGACACTATTTTTTTCAAGTGACTGACTAGGAAACCAAGCAAAATACAGTATCCATACTAAAATAATAATAAACCACAAGCTCTTTGAAGTTATATAATTGCTAATTTAGTTTCAAATAAAAACCAAACTCAAGCTGCAAAGGCAGAAATGCCCCTGAAATAAGGTTTCCATGGATTCACAAACACAGAATTGTCAATGCAGAGGAATAACTGAAATGATTCCTCCTGCTACACACACACTTTTAACAAGGACAGAACATTCATATGATGAAATTTCTCCCAAGTCCATCTAGAATGAGGCTGTCCAATTTAGGAGTTTATTTGCAAAATGAAAGGATGTCATGGAAACTGAGCCACTATATGCATGTTACAGCAAGGCAACCTGTAATTCCAAAACCTTATGAGGCAGAGGAAGGAACTTAGGGCAAGTTTCAGGTTTCTAAGTTGGGTGCTGCTAAATACTAAAATACAGCAAGTGGGAAAAATTGGGGAATTGGATGGCGGGGGGAATAGATAATAAGTTTGGGCTATTTCGATTTTCAGGTGCCCATGGAACTGGGAACGCAACACGCCTAGTGGGCCAGTAATCACACAAGGGTAATGCTGAGGAGAGAGGTCCTATCTGCTGCCACAGATGACTTCACCTGAGAAGCTAAAACAGGGTGCCCAGGGAGAGAGCACAGAGTGGATAAAGGTGGAATCGCAGTGAAGATGCTAGTGAAGGTAAAGTGATGGAGGTCAAAATGGACCAGGAGGCAGTGGTGTCAGAGAGGCTGGAGGAGAGGGCAAGTCTCAAGTGACCCACAGAGGTCACAGGGTTTGACCTGACTCTCACGGGGAGAAATCTTTGGTGGCTTTTGTGAAACGGTAAAGAGTACAAGGTGAGGAAGAAAAGGCAATGAATTCAGAAAGTGTTTTTTCCTCAAAAGTAAAAGAAACTAGGGGGGAGGTGTGGAGGAGGGGGTTCAGAGGAAATCACAGAAGATCCTTAGAGGCAGGGTGGGGAAACCAAGCATCCTGTCAGGAGATGGGAACACTTAGAGAGGACTTTTTCTTTTTTTACTTTTCCTTTTTAAAATATACATACATGGTACAGACACCAAAAATTACCAAAGTGGATACACAATAATAATTCAATCTCTCTCCTACCACTGTCCCCAATTCCCCTCCCCAGAGGCAACCACTATTAAGAGTTTCTTATGTGACATGCCGACGTTTTAAGGTCATGGGATTATCCAAATATATAATGCGCAGGTCATTAATTTTAAGATAATTTTGCTTCTGGTTGTGTATGGGGATAAGTAAGATAAAGACAGTAT
This sequence comes from Hippopotamus amphibius kiboko, assembly GCF_030028045.1. Taxonomy (NCBI): domain Eukaryota; kingdom Metazoa; phylum Chordata; class Mammalia; order Artiodactyla; family Hippopotamidae; genus Hippopotamus; species Hippopotamus amphibius. The sequence goes on from NC_080186.1 coordinate 185,301,227, forward strand.
ATGGGGCTTCCTTGGCGGTCCAGTGGTTAAGATTCCAGGCTTCCACTGCAGGGGGCATGGATTCGATCCCTGGTAAGGGAACTAAGATCTGGCACGCCATCCCCCCTAAAGGAAAAAAAAAGCAGCAGCAGCCAGTAAAGGACAGGCTGCTCCTCCCCTCCCCCACTACCACCTTCCTCAGTATATATGCCCATCTCCTGTCAAGAACTGAAACACTAAGTGTGCTACGACTAACGTACTGGACACTGTCACTGACAAGAAATGGTGTCTGCTGATGACTATTCTGTGACACAGACACCTTCACATTTTAGCAAGGGCATCCACAAATAAGGTGGAATTCACATACTAAATCAAATTTTCACAAAGTGATTTAATTACATATATTATCCAGATTTCCAAAAGTGGAAGAGAAACAAAAAAACACTTTCAAACTTGAAAATAAAGTAAAAGTCCTCAAACTTTTCTAGGACTGGTTTTCACTTTATTCATCACATAAACATCTGTATTCTTTTGCTTTTCAAATAGAGACCTGGTCACAGGAAATCTAACTTTTAATATATTTTTTAAAACTACCATCACCTAATAAAAGGATAAAAGGCACTTAAGATCCAACCAGAACTGGGTTTTCTCAAGTTTCCTTGGGTACAAATATATTAAAGGAACAAAAGAGCCTCCCAAAGGCCCCTTAATTACTTCTGCCCTGTGCAAGTGACAAGTATAAACTCATTCCCCCATTCATACAGGGCTTTAATTCCAGCTGCCTGGGTTTTGTCCCACTGTTAGCAAAATGATCCAAATACTAAAAGGCAGGTTAACATAAATTTAAAAAAGAGCCAAAGAGGGGGTGGGATGAACTGAGAGATTGGGACTGACATATATACACTACTATGTATAGAATAGATAACTAATGAGAACTTGCTGTATAGCACAGGAAACTCCACTTAGTGCTCTGTGGTGACCTAAATGGGAAGGAATTTCAAAAAAGAGAGGATATATGTATACATACAGCTGATTCACTTCGCTGCACAGTAGAAACGAACACAAGATCGCACAACTATACACCAACAAAAAAAATAGATTTAAAAATTTTTTAATAAAAAAAGACCCAGGTATGGGACTTCCTAGGTGGCGCAGTGGTAAAGAATCTGCCTGCCAATGCAGGGGACACAGGTTCGAGCCCTGCTCTGGGAAGATTCCACATGCCACGGAGCAACTAAGCCTGTGCGCCACAACTATTGAGCCTGTGCTCTAGAGCCCGTGAGCCACAACTACTGAGCCCACGGGCTGCAACTACTGAAGCCCACACGCCTAGGGCCCACGCTCCACAACAAGGGAAGCCACTACAATGAGAAGCCCGCGCACCACAATGAAGAGTAGCCCCCACTCTCAGCAACTAGAGAAAGCCCATGTACAGCAACGAAGACCCAGCACAGCCAATAAATAAATAAAATAAATAAATTAATTAAATTAAAAAAAAAAAAAAAGACCCAGGGATTCTGAATAAATTTTCTGTATTTCTGCCGCTTACAATAGCTGCTGGCATGAATGTAACTGATGCAGCATTCAAATGCCTTTCTTTTTGAAACTACCTACTAAACCTCTTCCAAAGGGACGTGGACAATTAGCACCTTTCCAATCGTTCATACAAAGATGAGTAGCTACTTCACTTCAGAAGTTCACTCCAACCTGTTACTAAAATACTTCATCCAAGCATTCAGTGCTTGCCTTTGGCAAAATGACTCTGACACCTTCACAGCTTTGGTCATGTCACTGCCAGAAGTAAAGCTATGTTCTGAATCCATTTCTTTTCATTTTATAAACAGATCAAGCTTAAGTCACCTCTCACGCACATATCACGCGGGGGCTTCATCCCACTGTGGATCTCCAGGTAAACTGGGCTCAAAGTCCCAATTCCGGAATTGGGAAGAATTGTAAGAATGTGTTTGTAAGAATTCAGGACCTGGATCACACGGATGAAACCCGAAGCTAACGCCCTCTGTTCTTCTCACTCCTTTCCCATCGTTGCTGGACGCGTTTCTCTGTGCAACCTTGAAGAAGTCAATCTACCGTAGCCTGGCTTCTCTGAAGCGTCTTCAGTTTACTGACAGGGCCACGGAGGGCTCACACTGCAAGATGCACAGCGGCACGCGCGTCCTGGGCTCCAGCTTCGCAGCCTCTCCCACGCCCAACGGCCCCGCTACACTCAGCTCCTACTCCAGCCAGTCCCGCCGCCTTGGGAAGCGGCCACAGCTGGACAACCTGCCCTCCCCACCTTCCCTAGAATTATGAGGATGGACATCTTCTCAGTCCTGTCATTACATGTTCGTCCCACCTCGAAGGTCCACAGAAGTAACTTAAAGTACACGGCAAAGATCAAATACTTAAGAGTAAAAGAGATTAGTACTTCCAACAATAGTAAGAGGCAATCATTATATAAATGTTGTAAAGGCCTACAGCAGAGAGTTTTCTTATCAATGATTCAAAAAGGCAGAGGAGAGGCTAAAAAGAAGTGCAAAGGCTACAAGTCTACAGTATTATGGAATCTGTTTTTAAACATTCAGTCTCTACAAGATTTATATGTACTTGGCAATTGTTATCTTAACTTTAGGCACTAGAGGAAATAAAAATCAGGGGGCTAACAGTCAATGACTGAAAGAACTTAATTACTGATCAAGCAAAGAAGGCAAATGGTGGAACGGAAAAAAATTTATTCTTGAACTAAAAATAAATACCAAAGAAATATCACAAAATTTTAAGTATGTTGAGAAACTGTATCTTTATAAATGGTGAGCCTGAATGACTGCAGTTGTAAAAATTTAACTATGTTTGTGTATGTGAGACAGTGGGCACAATGTTTGTTTTAATCATTTTCCACTGCTTTCTCATCCGGCATGCAAAGCCAGATAAAGAATTCAGAGTAACCCCTGCAACAAAAAAAGTACCAATCTTGTTATTATTTGGAAAGGGAAGTTAGAAAGGAATTTTAAAGCACTGAGTAAAATATTATCTTGTTCAAATTTTTTCTTTACATAATGCGCCCTAAGAAGTGTTTCTCACAGCATTAATGTCTTGCGATATTGGCATAAAAACAGTTCTATAGTCAAATAAGTTTGGGAAACACTGGGTTAAACACTCAGACCTCTTAATGAGCTAATGCGTACTGTGACTCTCCAAGAAATGGTAAGGTAGCTGGTGTTTCCCTGATTTACATGAGCAAAAACTTTATTCCAAGTATGCTGGTTTAGAAAATGTTACATAAACACCCCTACACACACACACACATCAATTACTTTTTAAATTCTTTTTGAAATGAGCATAATATGGTTCGAATTAAAAAATCACTGTGCATTTCAACAGAGCACTGGAAGAATAACATTAATTTCCATTCCTACATATATGCTGCATTTTACAATAAAAGAACAAAAACAGCAAAAATATTCCAGAACTTTCATCAGCTATGTGGCTTATATTTCAAATTATACACTAAACATGAAAAATCTTTTTACCTTTTACAGATGAATAAATTAATCGCTTGATGAATAAAACTGTTTATAACTCTTTCTAGTTCATAGAAACATAAATTACAGAGTTTGAAAGGATACGTTAGATTGTGTTGCATCTCTCCTTTTTCCTTTTCCTCCCAAGAATTCAAAAGGAGAAAACTGGAGCCAAAACATTAGAGAATATTTATATCATGTTTCAGTAAACTTTGAAAACTACTTTGTTGAGCTTATTCTGCTTCCTATTTGAAAAAATTCACAAATGCAAGCCGAGGACTCCAGATGGCTTGCTTTTGTTACTGTTGTTTTTTACTCTATGTTTTCCTCATCTGCTCTTTGAAGAAACTGTAGGATTTCGTAAAATATCAGCATTTTTCTCTTATACTTGCAGATTTCACTTTTTAATGATAACTAATTCTTATTGGCAGTCTTACAAACGTTTAAAAAATTTAATAACAAATGTTACTTAAGTTTGTTAAAATGAAGGTATATCTGGTAAGACCTACTGATACTCTTAATGCAGAAAAATTTTATAGCAGAATTTAGACATTCCTTCCAAACAAATGGCTCATTTAATTACGGAGAAACATGCGTACTAGCAAATGAAGCAAAGAAAACTCCATGGGCCTGAAAGACCCGAGCTCCTCTTCCTGCCTCAGCACAAGCTCTTCACCAGCCAAGACTGGTCAAGAACAAGGTGCTGCCTGAGCCCTTTCCTGTGCAAAACTTCAAGAGCGGTAAATGCATGAGAATAAGACACTTCCAGCTCAGAGACATATACCAGGTGCCTGTTACCAGTCCAACTTTGGACCGGGTTCATTTAACCTCACAACAACCCTGTAAGACAGATTTTATCATCCTCACTTTGTAGATAAGGAAATGTAGGTTAAATGTCATTCAGGAAATTGTCCAAAGTTAAGAGAAGCGGGAGATCTGGAGCTACACCATGCTACCTGACCACTAGTCTAATAGTCTGTCACTGAATCTGAAAGACTCCAAACCAAATTGTCAGGATCCAAATGCTGCTAACAGAGTTACATTCATGAACACTTGGGGGAAAACATAACACCTATAGTTCCAAGTACCCTCATATATTGTGGGTGAAACATACAATGGCACAGAAACTGTGGGTGAAGGTTGGGTGGGGGAATCAGGTAGGAGCTAACATAGCTACACATGCACTCACCCTTTGACTGAGCGTTCCCACTCCTGGGACTTTACCCCAAAGACAGCCCCCCAACGGTACAAAAATACATATGTTCAAAGTTATTGATTGAAGGAAAAATCTTAATTGCAAACTATCAAGAACTACTTAAAAGTCCCAGCATGAGAGATGGGTTGAGTAAACTATTTTACGGGCAATCAATGGAGTACTCTGCAGCTGTACAAGAGAACGAGAAAGCTCCCAATGAACAGATACAGAGAGATTTCTAGGAGATACTACTAAATGAAAGAAAAAGCGCAAAAACCACACACAGTATGCTATATTTTATGTAAGAAAGAAAAAAATTTTAATACGCTTATCTTTGTAAACAGAAATACAGGGAGGAGGATAAACCATAAGACACTGAAGCTGGTTACCTACAAAGAAGGGTGAGGGAATGGAAGTGAAGGAATACGGGACTTAGTGATACTTCTGAGTGTGCCTTCTCGCACACTTTTGCCTTTTGGAAGCATGCTAATCTTCTACATCTTTAAAAAATAAAATCAAATAAATGAGCATATGAAGGGGGGACCTATAACTGAAAGCAAACTGAAACAGGTAAACCTAACTAGATCTCAAATGGAAGGCAGGGCCAAGCCAAGTAAATTTGGAGCAAAGTATTAGACTTTATGCTTAGTCTTGGCAAGGTGATATACGTGAGTGAAAGAACCACACACATGCAAAAACCCTGTCAATTTTAGTGGTTTGGCCAAAGCAATTCTGAAACTATCTGAGATGTAGTTTAGGATTGAGCACACAAGTAAATGTGTTACTGTTATCTGGAGCCAGTGGTCTCACGGCCAAAGAAAAGCTGTTCAAAAATGAAATGAGGGAAGGAAGAGCGAGCCCTGTGGGGATGGATGAAACTGGAGGTATGGCATGAACTTATGATTTCTAAAATATGTAGAAGCATGTTTCCATGCGCACATGTGTACGAACATATGTATTTATATTTGTACATATGTGTATATTCACGCATGTATTCCCTAGCTTTGTCCACTAGAAAGGCAGAGAAGCAAAGTCACCCCAGTAGCAATGACCACACGTAACACCCAGATCTTGACCCTTCCCCACTAAAAGGAACTAGGGCTCTTTGGAGAGATGGCTGATAACAGGGTGGATGCAGGGTAGGTACAAGATGCCCCTGAAATACCATGCTGTACCAAAAAAGGAAGAAAGTGACCAAAACAAAGGGCAGGTCAAAAGGGCACAGGAGCCCCAAAGGGCTCCCACTGGCCAAATCTAGGACAACTTCAACACCAGAATAGTTAGGCATTAGGTATATTACAAACCACTGAAAAGATAGGAGTAAGTCCATGCCGGTAACAGAAATAAAAAAGAAGGTGAGGCTCTCACTTACAGCGGGATGCCAAGGGCTGACTGATAAATGTGGAATCAGTGGGAGAGCTAGAAAATCAGGATTCTGCAAGCATCACGGTAAGATCGGATCAGGCAAGAGTCCTCAATGAATGCTAGACCTAAGGGAAATATTGAAGAGCAGGGTATTTGCCTTGAATTACATTATCCCTTCACAGACTGCTTATTAGCTGCATAAAAACTTAGCAATTATATAGTGGAAAACTGGGACAACCATGACTGGGTGACCAAACTTAACATAACCAATGAGAGGCAGATGGCGTTACCACGCACCTCCAGATGTGACACCCTGGGAGAGACACAATTTCACCTGTGCTGCTTTCTAGATGAGAACACAGAACCTCGTCTAATTACAGTGAAACAGACAAATATGAAATGAACATCTTTCCACAGTTGGCCCTTGAACAACAGGGGTGTCAGGAGCGTGAACCCCCGCACAGTCGAGAATCTGGGATAACTTTACAGCTGGCCCTCTGGATCCAAGGTTCTGCCTCTGCATGTTCAACTAATCACAGATCAAGAAGTACCTATAGGTGGACCCACGCAGTTCAAACTCCTAGTTCAAGGGTCAACTGTATTTTCAAAAAGTGGGGTAGAATTGTAGTCTTCAAAAATCTCAATCATAAAAAACAAAAATGCTACTAAAATGTTCCAGGTTAAAGGAGGCTAAGTTGGTTCTGCATTGGAGCAGGACGATACTATAAAGAACTTTATTAGGTCAACCAATGAAATCGGAATATAGAAAGTAGATGATAGAAGTATTCTACCAACATAAATTTATTAAGTTGATAACTGTACTGTGGTCTGTGGTCACATCAGAGGCCATCTCTATTCTTAGGAAATACACACTGAAGTATTTAGAGACACATGACACATGAAACTTACAGTCAAATTGTTCAGAAGGGAGTGTGTGTGTGTGTGTGTGTATGTGTGTATGTGTGTGTAGAGAGAGAAAAATAAAAAAGGAAATGGAGTAAAATATTAACAAGTGAATGTGAGTAGTAAAAAAATATTTTAATCTTTGCAACTTTTGGTAAATTTGGAATTATTTTCAAATAACAACAAATTTTAAAAATCTGTAGTTCTACTAAAAATGAGAAAGGAACTCCTAGCTTATGTAAGCAAGACCTCTTGGGCTTGTTGACAAACAGTGACGGCTCCTGGCCACCATTACTTCCTCTTCTCAAAGCAGCTTGAGAGTTCGGCCAAGTGGGTCTAATTACTCACGGCCAGAGCTGCCAGAAACCTTTTGGTTCTACATCCTGTCACGCTGGGTAGGTTTAGGTGAGGTTAGTTCCATGACGCATCACACGTAAATGTAATCACAGCATTATTTTTTTCCCACTTACTCAACAAATATGCTTAGTACATGCCAACTTCCAGGCCTACTCTGGGGACTTCATGCTTTCCCTGTTCATGAAACCAAGAAATTCAGGTATGGTCCTCAACTCCTCCCTATTTTTCACAAAAAATCCAATCTGCTACCAATCAGAAGCAATTTTACCTCCTAAATGCCTCTCAAGTCTGCCCACTTGCCTCCTTCCTTGTGGTGACTCCCCCTCATCACCTCCCCTTGATCAGTCTGCAGTCTCCTCACTTGTCTGTCTCTGTTCACCCTGCAACCAGAGTGCTCATTCTGAAATGTGAATCTGATCACAGGGGGTGAGGCCCAGGCCCCCCAGCAGTCCTCCCGTTCATCAGTCAGCATCAACCCCAGCACACACACACAGGTCAGAGAGGCTCTCTTCCAAGAAAGGCAGGACTGCACTAGGGCACTGGGATCATCTCCCTTCTCTCAGGCCTTCTACCCTCATCACCAGGGTGGATGGCAGACGTGGAAAACCAACTCTCACTCCCTTTGGAATTTCACAGCCTCTCTGCTTTCATCTGCCTTCAACCCACTGGACCCTGCCTCACTATGCCCCCTTATCTGTTTATGTCAGTCACCCCCAGATAACGCTCAGCATATCGCCTCGCCTGTCCCCGTCTCGCACTGCTACCCGCATCCTGAAACCCTTCCTTGATGCCCTCTGGAATTCACCTCCTACCATCAGCAAAATCCCCTAGCTCCACTCTGTTCTCTTAAACAGAGAGGGTGTTGCCTTCACCCTCTTGAGCCACTAACCCTGCCTCTCCCCCAAGGACAGTGTTCACGGCAGTCTTCTCAAGTGATGATGTGCCTTCTGCTCCAACTCTTCTCATATCCCTGTGCCTGCAAGTGGGGGAGAATCCTCCTTGCTCCCCATTGCCACTTTCCGACCATTCTCTCTCCCTGCCCGTAAAACTCCCAGCTTTGAATCTCATCAGATTATATCACCTGCGATCTCCATGGTGGCTGATACCCTTAAAGTCATCTCCCTCACGTGCTGACACTACTACAGTCTCTGTCACTCTCTCCAACCCTTGTATTAATTATTGGAAATTTCAGTATATAAAGAAACAATCCCTCCCACTCCCAGACATCTCAGTTCCCTGAACTTCTCTTCTCCAACAAGGCTGTCTTCCCCCCTCTCCCTGCGCCCACGCCCCGCCAGGCTCCTAACCCCAGAGCAGGGTTTCTCAGCTTCAGCACTACTGAAACTTGGGATGAGGTGGGGGGGTTGCTTCCTGTACACAACACTTTGAAAGAGTTTAGCAGCACAGCCAAACTCCACCCTGTAGAAGCCAGCAGCATCCCTGTCCCACCCAGCACTGCGACAACTAACAATGTCTCTAGATGTTGCCAAATATCCCCAGGGCTGGGGAGAAGGGGGTGAGAGGTAACTGCCCCCAGGCAGAACCACTGCCTTAAGACTTTCCCTTTACAATAACTGAAGCCACTCAATGCCTAGCACCCAACTTTCTGATCACCACCCTCGTTCTCCAGCTCCCTTTCCCCAGTACCCTACCACCCAAAATCTTTCAACTAAACCAGGAAACTCGACCCACAAACTCAATCACACTTTCACTCGCCTCACGCACCTCCTCATCCAGTTTCAACTCGACGGTAAATCATTAATAATCACTCCCTTGCCCCACGGGGCTCCCTTGCCCTTCTCTCGCTGTGTATTGCTTTCTTGAGAAAACCAACTCCCCACTTGCTCCAAGCCTGCATCAGTGTCACTGAATGCGACTGGAGAAAAGCACCCCGTGAGTGGGCTCACTTTAAATTATGATCCTTCACACAACCAAACTATCACAGGACACCACTGAACCACACGTACCATGTCCATTTTCTCTCAAAACTTACTATGTCATCGCTTCCTCTTCCTTCAGACCCCAACATGTCCTACCCAACTTCAGTCTCAGCTGCTGACCATGCTACCTAGTTCCCTCAAAATAAAAAGCAGAATGCTCTATTCTGGGGCCTCTCGCCTTCTGAGATGGCCCACAGTCTATCTGGGGAGTGTGTCTCTCCCAGGGCCGCTCTCCCTCTCTGAAATGGACCGTACTCTGTCTATGGAATGTGTATCCCTCTAAATAAACCTGCTTTCGCTTAAAAAAAAAAAAAAAAAAAAAGCAGAATGGTCATAAGGGATCCACCCACCTGTCCCAATCTACGTTCCCACACTCCTTCTTCCTGCCTGCACACCATACCTGGCTGCTCTCTAAAACCACGTATATACAATAGCGGGCATCCCCTGTCCTCTACTCCAGGAGTATCATTCCAGCATTTCCCTCTCTTCTACATCAAGTTTTCACCACGTATTGGATCATTCTCATCAAGGTATAAATTTGCTATTATTTCTTCCACCTCATTAAACAAAACAAAACACACCTCCTCTTGCCCCACTTCCCCTGCCTGCTATCTCCCTGTTCGTTCCTCTCGGTGGAAAGACTCCTCAGAAGAGCTGTCCACACTCACCAGTTCCACTCCTCCTCTTACCTCTTCCGTTTTTCTTAATTAGCATGCCTCAATTTAGGTGTTCATTCTCCTATGAATGAGCTTCTCTGTTATTTTATTTATTTTTTACTTTTACGTAAGTCTTGCAAGGAATATCCATGTCCCTCGTGATTCTCTAGGGTACACGCACCTAAGAGTGGAGTTGCTGGGTTTAAACTCACTCATCAAGAAAAATAAACACCGTATGCTAATGCATATATATGGAATCTAGAAAAATGGTACTGATGAACCTAGTGGCAGGGCAGGAATACAGACACAGACATAGAGAATGGACTTGAGGACACAGTGGGGGAAGGGGAAGCTGGGACAAAGAGAGGAGCATTGACATATATACACTACCAAATGTAAAACAGATAGCTAGTGGGAAGCTGCTGCAGAGCACAGGGAGATCAGCTCAATGCTTTATGACAACCTAGAGGGGTGGGACAGAGAGGGTGGGAGGGAGGCTCAAGAGGGAGGAGGTATGGGGATATATGTATACACATAGCTGATGCATTTTGTTGTACAGCAGAAACTAACACAATATTGTGGCGCAATTATACTCCAATAAAGATAAAAATTTTAAATGAATAAATAAAAACCATCGAATTGTATACTTTAAATAGGTGAATTGTAAAATTGTTTCTAAAATTCAAAAAAAAAAAGAAAAAACAAAAAAAACCCACCTCACTCTTCAATCCACTGAAACTGGTCTTATCAATGACCTCCTACATTCCTAACCTCAACGGTCAATTCTCAGTCCTTACCTAATTGACATGTTCACATCATTCGACCCTTACTTCATATATGAATTTTACTTGGCAAAGGTGAAGACAATTCAGGATTCCTTCCACCTCCCTGATTGTTCCTTTTCAGCCTCCATTTCTGGTTCTTCCTCTTCTTATCTACACTAATTCTGCTAGTGACCTCACACAGTCTTATGGCTTTGAATCCCGGGATATGTCAATGATTCTCAAATTTGAATAACCTGCCCAGACGGGTCCTGAACTCCAGACTCCCACAGCCCACTTATTAAACGCCCCCACTCAGACGTCTGAGACACCTCAGACTCCCCATCTTAAACATGGGGCTCCTGATCCTCCCCCCGAGCCGGCTCTGCTCACAGCCTTCCCCACCTCCCTTGACGGCAGCTCCAGTCTCACTGCCCTCCGTGCCAAACACCTTGGGGTCACCAGGACGCCCCTCTCTCATCGCCCCCACATCCACAAGACCATGTGGCTACATGCAGACTCCAAGAGCTCCTCAGCACTCGGAACACTCCTACTCTGCTCCAAGTTACTATCATCTCTCACCTGGATTTTTGAAATAAGCGTTAGTTGTTGAACGAGTGAACAAGCAGCAATCTTGGCTCTCATGACATGCAGTGAAATTCAATCATCTGATCCAGACTTTAAAAACATTTAAACTCCTAGTAATAAACACATTCTTAAAACCAAGAGCTAACATATAAGTGGTAAAACAATAGTGGTATTTTCATTAAAATAAAAAACCAATCAAGAATCCTTTATATGACTAGATCACCTGACACTCTTCTGGAACTTGTGACCAATACTATAAAATATGAAACTTGATTAAATAACAGAAACAAGAGAATAAACTATTTTTATTTGTGACTGACATAATCATATAGCTATAAAAAAGTATAAGTACCAAATTAAGAACTCTTGGCTAGAACAAAACAATTCAACAAGATGTCCAGATTTGAGATAAACATAAAATTCCATAACTTTCACTTCTATGAGATACAAGAAGGGGAAAAAAATATCATCTGCGATATTAAGAAAAAAAGTAAAACACACAACCAAACACTACACAGGCACACATGAATAAATATAATAAAAGGAGGAATGTTTATGATATGCTATGAAGTATAAAAACTGTGTGCAAAATCATATAGGGATGATACATACATACATGTATATATACATATATTACATGTTCACTCCAACAGTGCAAAATCTGAAAGGGATTGTACCAAAATAGTAATCATAATCACTACTGTTGAATTCCAAGTTACTAGATAATTTAAATTTTCTTCTTTATGGTGTAATTCCCGGATTTCTACCATCGTTACATAAGATCTTTATTTAAACCACAGTTCCTATTTTGAAGCTTAAACAATGCATAAAAGTATTTACAGTAATTAGTTTCTGAATCTGTCACAGGGATACATTTTCATAAAACTAGTACTTAGTTGCAGACAGCTATTTGCTGTTCTCTCAAAAATGAATCACTAAACTCATTGTTATATCTGAGAATGATGAGATTGTTATTTGCGGATGCAAAGCAATATATAAACAGATAATCAGTACATGTTATACATTAATATTTATTATGTCAGTGTGTCATGTTGGACACAGTTAACATTAAAAAGCGGAATGGGACGGGGTTAGTGGCAGAGTGTGACACCAGGAAAATCTTTTATCTGCAGGACACTGCTGTTCTTTTGGGAACTGAATCTCCGAATTTAGTCCTAACAGCGCTTAACATACACAGTTAAGTCTCTATCACAGGACCAGTCGACCAGAAAACCAGCAGAATAAGGATTTCAATCATTTTTCAAGCTGACTGTGATTATTGTCCCAGGCAATAGGTTTCAGGGGGCTTTTTTCTTTAAACTATGATTACAGTTAGGCCTCCATAATAATCAACTTAATTCTACCATTATGTAAATCACCACCTCACAAAGAGATACCCTGGTGGAGAAAGAAGAAAGACTCTGCAAAGCCAGAATACTTGGGAAATGGAGTGCTTTGGTTAAATTAATGTGCTATTTAATAAAATAAAATTTAAAATCCCTTTAATTCAAGCCTGAGTTATATGTGACCTGCTTTGCCACCTTACTAAAGACCACTGCCACCAAGCTTAACGACCCAGGAGCACACAGTGCCTCAGGCCGCACGTGAACAAACGTCAGTGGCTCCTCAGAGATGCCACAGCAAAGGGACTGACCTGTGTGTGTAGGAAACCCCACGGAGACAGCCATCAAAAAAAAAATCAAATGATGACATCAATTTTGTTGCTGTTTTTACAACAAATGTGAGAAGCTGAAAGTTCAAGTTAGCTGCAACCTGACCAAATATTTATCCCAAAGCAATAGAAGACATTTTAAGGCCCTGTAATAATAATATACAAGGAGTTCACCAAAGGACCTCATTCACAAAAATAACTCAGGCCTAAATGGAAAGATGACTTTGAAGAACAGTAATGCTTCCACGAAAAAAGTCTTATCATTTTATTATCACATTCTTATTAAAACTTGAAATGTTACAATATTTCCAAGTATTAAAACAGACCTTACTCTTTGCATTACTAAATCATGTGAAACCAGCAGCAGGAGAGGGAGGAACTATAACACTACTATCTAATGAGCTATGCTACTTTTGGATGATAATTCATCTTTTGTCAACACATCTTTTACAGTTGGTATGTCTAATCAGGAGTTGAAGAAATCTGGACTTTCTTCAAACTAGACTGTTGAGAACTACTATAAGCTTTTTAGACTATTCATTCCTTTAAAAACCAGGAATTTCCCGACCGTACAAGTTAAAACTCATTTCAAAATCCAATTTTAGTTTCATTAATAATTGGCAGGGTGTCACACAGTTCCGGACCGGATCACTGTATTTCTTCTAGAAGAAGGACAAACAGTAGTATCAGGTTCTCTGATTTGACAGCCCACCATCCCAGCACATCAATTCACTGATCAGGCCACAAGTATTTACTGAGCACCTGCTACCTGAGGGGCACTAAGCCAGATACCAGGTTCCAACTGTGGTTGCAGCCACTTTTCTTCCTGTGTCTTAGCTTGTGTCTGCATCAGTAGATTTTGTTTACCTCTCTTTACAAGTATCTTATTAGAAAGTCAATTCAATACTACTTGCTTAAGTTTTCTTTCTGCTTGAAGTTAGTATCAAAGAGACAGAAGGGTGAATTCTCCTACATCATATTTTCACCCAAGTATCCCATAAACATGAATTATAGTAATAACACTTCAAGGGAGCATTATTTCCACAGGGAGATTAAAAGGAAGCTTTCACATTCTGTCTTCTCTTGCCCAGTTTCCTAAAAGCTCTCTGTCAAGGCACGAGAGCACCCTGAGGCTCTGACAAATACTGTGCTTGCTACCCAAACAGTCCCGGAGGTCACTGCCAAGCTGCAGAGTGACCATCAGCATTTTTACACCCTTGGCTTACACTCTCCCTTGAAAGCATCCAGAATTTCCCATCTGGTTTATCTACCACGCTCAACTAAGGAAATAACAGAAGTGTGACTCCCTACAGGTTGTTCAATTGACTTCAGGACAGAATTAGGACATGTTTTATCTTGCATGCAGGCTGCACCCTTCTGATTCCATGAATCTTACCTTCACAGACCATACTGAAGACTGAATTACACCAATAATGAGAGTCACATCCTATTCTCTCCTGTGCATTAGAAAGTTTTTTTTTTTTCCTTTGCTAAAACTGGTGACACTTCTCCATTACCAACTCATTCATTTCTATTCACTTCCCCTTCCCTTCCTTGAGAAGAGGTTGTTCACATGACTCAATAAATCTGGTTCCATGTGGCCACAGCTGAAGAAAACATGGCAGTTTTACTTCACCGTGTCTTCTAAGTTATCAACGAGCAGACAAGACTTTCCGTCTCAGGGAAGCTAAGCATTAAACACAAACTTACATCTTTTCCCAGTACTCTGAGTTCAAACTGTGTCTCCTTGAAATGAACCTTTGTAATCCGAGGCCTGAAAAACAAAACAAAGCGTGGGAAGTATTCAGTAGGAAAAGACTGGTTTATAGACTGCTACTGTACCGGTAGAGAGTTCCCTGTACATCCTTTACTCTGGACACCTTCTTAAACAAAACTCCATTCTCACTCTCCTGGGCTTCTCCAATAAATGCAGACAAGCTTGGAATTCCCAGGCCCTGGTGGTACTGCCTTTCCAGACATAGTGTAGTGCTACGGGCTCCCCTATCTCTCTCAGATCCTTTCCCATTTAAAGTTAGAACTCCGAGTAGTTCTGGGTCCACAGTCTACCCCTGGAATGGGCAGGAAATCCTGCTACACACAGCTTCCATGGACAAGAGAGTCCAGAATCAAAATACCTGAAATTTACAGAGAAAATATACACTGAGATGCATTGGAAGAAAACTTATACCCAATTTCATTCATTTACTTATCAACCACTGGAAATGTATCTGTTTGCTTTTCCCCAACACTTTCAATGACACACAAGTCCCATAAGCCCAATACATACAGTGTACAACTTTAATACCAACTCTGCCTTCACGTCAGACTTACCAGAAATACTTCCCCACTTGTTTTTTATTCTTGTAGACAACAACACCAACTGGAGTTAATCCTAAGAAATACTCAGATTTGTTTTCTCCCTACAAAAACAAACATGTGCTTATAACCATAAATCTGTTCACGTAAAAATTCTTTGTCAAACTGTAACTAGCCATACACACATCATCTGTTGCATAAACACTAGATCTGGTTTTTGAAAGATATCAGCTTAGAAAGCTAGCTAAGCTATCACGGTAGCTAACGTGCTGCTCATTTTTTTTCAAAGTTTTTAAGAAAATTGCTCTTAGTGCATTCTAACTGGTCACCTCAGTTCATTAAAAGAACCTGGACTACCTACCAATCCAGCCACTGACTGATTCACCCCATGTTGCTTCTACGGTGGTATTCAACCCTGGCTGCACATTAACTGGAATCCCCAAAGCAGCTTAAGATGGTGATGTCTAGGTACCATCAAAACAGGTTAAATGAGAATCTGTAATGATGGGGCCCAGGTATCAAAAAGACACACGTGCTCCAGGTGATTCTCCTGTGCAGCCAAGAACAGACAACCACTGGCTGTGCGCAAGGGCCCCTTCCAAGGGCTCACCTTGATCTTACTCTCTGACCAGGACCATCATGAGGCCTGAGTCACCACCATCCTCCCCAGAAACCTCAGAGCCACCTGCAGACACATGCATGGATTTTCTGAGGTCTCCAGTATGCTCCTTCCTATTTCCATTTTAAGACTGCTCAAAATTTTTTAAATATGGTCTCTTCTGGTAAAGACTGGAAACCCTTCATTTACGGGCAATAACAAATCCCAATTAAGAAAATGAGATTCCGAAATGAAAAGGTCACAAACAGAGTGGGTACCAAGGACACACAGAGAACTGTATTTGTATGCATCTTTTTTCTACTCTAAGGTCAAACAACAGCCTGCAAAGTCAAATTCCCAAAGAACATAAGACAACTAACATACTTTCAAAGAATATCAGCTGTTGCCCACTTTCAGTTCTAAAAATTTTATTTTAAAGGAATGTATGGAGATTCTAATGAATCTGGTTCATTTGCCATAAATTTCTACCTCCCACAAAACAAATATTTTTGAAATAGGATAAACATTACACAAATGCAGAGGCATTTTGCAGAAGACTCTCTCTTTATACATTTCCTATAAAAGGTATTTATTGAAAAACTGAAAACCTAGCAAGATTAATGTGGCTAGAAGAGAAAAAAATATTCCACAAAGTCTTAGAAGTATTTTTAAAGGACAGTAGTACGGAGCATTTCATAGTTTAATGAGATTAGACTGTAATTTAGCAGTGAACTACTACTTCTCCCAAATATGTAACTTTTATTGCCATATTAACAGTATACCCAGGGATGCTTCTAATTCTTTACATATAATACGAGATGATTTGTTTCAGGGAACTCTGAAATGCTGATGCGCAAAAGACATATTACAAAATGAATACATAAATGAGCTATTCGCATTACAGTAAGTCTTATCAGGGTATCTTAAAAATTGAGTTCAAAACAAAAACAAAAACAAACAAAAAAAACAATCTGAGTTCCATAATCCAATTGACAAACATTCAATCTACATACAATCTTTAGCAATTCACTTCATGTAAAGAATAAGACACCTGGTCCATTTTCTCAAATAGTCAAAATTGTCTATTGCTAACTAAACTCTTCTAAAATCAAAGACAGTAACATTCCAGTCTCACTGGCATGGAATAACTAATTGGTAACCTTAGAGAAGTGGCTCAAAGTTGAAGACCTGGGTCCACAGCACTCAGTGCAGATGCAGCGTGAGTGCCCACTGATCACATTCAGCAAGTTGTCATCAGCCACTGAAGAAAAACTGCAAAAATGTTCGTATTCATGCAGTGGCAATAACTACAGCAGGCAGTAACCCTAATATTGAACCTGCATATCCAACACAGACTCACCAATAGTTACACACATACTGTTGCCTAAAGTCCCCTTTACCAGGCAGGTGATTTTATGAATGTTTTTCAGCCATAAAATCTATTTTTTGGAAAACCCTCCTGTTTTCTGCCTAATATAATCAATTATAGACCAATTTAAAACTGTTTTGATGTTTAGCTAAGCCCTCTGGAGCTGTTATCCAGATTGTGTTTTCAAGCCCAGTTAATTGTTTCCTACACACGGAAATATAATCACAGACTGCTATGCAAAACTCGTTAGGGTTTAATCCACGCAAGAGATTCTTTGTGTTCAAAAAACAGATGAAAAAGTATCACCTGCTCGCTAAACAACAGGACTGCTGCTTTCCTTTGGGACTATCAATGACGTTTTAAGAAAATGTCACCAGCTTAAAATAGTTTCTGTTAATTAAATGTTACTCACATAGACAGGATGGAGGTCAACACCATACATCTCCAGGGATTTGGCAGTCCTCAAGTAATTCAGCTCCGCTTCAGAAGGAGCCTGACCCCTACGACCAGCATAAAAACAAAGAGCTGTACTTTACTGATAGCTACTGCACGTACAGGGAATATAAGCCATTTTCACTACATTCACTAGAAAAATAAATAATCCTTTGTGCTAACGCAAATGTAAGCCTTTGTATTTCAAGAAGGCTCTTGCCTTCATGGTGACAAAATTTTATACTCTGAGGTGATACTTGTAAGTTAATTTCATTTACCAAATCTATTTTTGCTCATTATAGCCGATCCTAATAGCCCCACATATATTAAAAAGTCTCTGTTTCAGAAAACCCCAAAGAGATCACTGAGCATATAAGCACTCAAATTGCAAAGCACACCCTTTACAGACGGTAACATGTCTCCGTCACTAGCAGCTCTCCATCGGAGGCAAACGAAGGAGAGCAGTGGTGGGAGAAAGAGAATGGGCTCCCCATCGCCCAGCAGGGGCTCGTCAGCATCTCCTGAGCACGTGTGCAGTTCTTTAGACACTGTAAAAATACTTGTCACTTTCTTAAGACAAAGTATAAAAATCTTCCCCAAATCTTCACTGGTGATAATACCCAGAAAACAGCGTTCATTCCTAATGAGGGTAAGCACCTGCCGGGAATCTCCATGGATGAGTGGAAGTGTGAGAGTGTGTGTGAGAGTGTGTGTGTGAGTGAGTGAGTGAGTGAGTGAGTGAGTGAGTGTGTGTGTGTGTGTGTGTGTGTGTGTGTGTGTGTGTGTGTGTGGCGGGGGGGGTGGATTTTTAATGGTTAACAAAAGGAGTTACAAATTTTTAAAAATTAAGAAATCCTGCTTCAATGCAATCCTGTGTTTCAGCCATGGTACTCTGGAAAACCCAGCAATACGATACTTTTGAAATCTATGAAGAAAAATGTTCACCACAAATTAGACACAAGAAAGCTACCAAACCTTGATCAAGCTTTAGTCTCTTAGAAATAACAGTCACACTGTCAACGCCATCACAGAAAACAGATAAAGCCCTTTACCAAAGCTCCTTGATAATTTCTAAACATAATTGTACTTGGAAACTTCTAGCAGAATTAGTATTCTCAGAATATGCTAAACATGCTGCCCTTCATAATAACAGGCACTCTCTTAGCACCTACTTCAGTGAAACCTTAAAATGAAGTACTCTAAAACCAGGCTGGAGAGCATTCTGGGGCATGCTAATACAAGGTGGAGAGCCTGGTTTCTCTGATTGCAATTCAGCAACTGACTTCTGCTGTTACTCACTGAAATAGATCCTTTAGGTAAACATTTTTTGTTGACCAGATTAATTCTACATTTTTTTCACCTTAACTATAATAGATCTGAAACCAAGCAAATTCAAGAGGGACTGTTACATAAGAGGCAATAAAGCAAAGTTAATCAGTATAGAGGATTTAACCAAAATAATTATAATTAAATTATAACCTCAATGCTGCCAGCCATTAATCGAAACTCCTACTAGTGGAGTGTGTATATTTCTCAGAAGTGCATGTGGTGTTAACATAATACCCTTTGAGGCTCCACACTGGTGTTATGATCTCCAGATTCATTGCTAAAGACTGAATAGGGCTTTGCTCATAACTGTGAAGAATTTACATACTTAAGACAGAGCAAATCCAGAACACATTAAGGCTTTTGTGGTTATAAAATATATTTATAGTTTAAAAAAATAAATTTCATAACGTATTAGTGACTGAAAAAAACAGAAGATTGCAAACTACAGTATGTATAGAATGATTTCATTTATGTAAAATCATACATACATAAATCTATGCAAAATAAATTTTCTCTATGGGAAATTATGCATAGAGAGAGGTCTGAAAGGCCATTAACTAAAAGTATGTTGACTGTAGGTATTGGGATTTACTCTCTCTTTTACAGTTTTTTTTTCCTTTATACTTTTTAAACTGGGTTTCCTATATGCACTTTAGTGTTATAGCAGAAAAAATAAAAAAACTTTAAAAAGAAAAAATGTTCAAGGCACAATTGAAGAATTTATTAAGAAACTTTTCTTAAGCCTGTCGATAGCATAAGATAATGGCTGATGGACGATACAACTTAAAGCGGGATTCTTTTTTACTAGTTTCATTGAGATATAATTGACATATAACATTATATAAGTTTAAGGTGTACAACATGTTGATTTGATACATTTCTATATTGCAAAATGATCACCACCATAGCATAGCTAACACCTCCATCTCATTACATAATTGCCATTTCTTTTTTGTTGTGATAGCATTTAAGATCTACTCTCTTAGCACCATTCAAGTATATGGACAGAACTTGAGGGCATAATGCTAAATGAAATAAGACAGACAAAGGCAAATTCTGTATAATATCACCTGTATGTGGAATCTAAAAAAACCAACCTCATAAAAGCAGACTAGAATGGTGGTTACCAGGGGTGGGCGGGGGGGGGGGGGGGGGGGGATGAGAGATGTTAATCAAAGAGTATAAACTTCTAGTTATCAGATGAAGTTCTGGGGCTCTGATGTACAACATGCTGATTATTGTTAATAAAATGTGATTCTTACATTAGCGTTTTATGAATCCTTTCTATAGCTTCTTCAAGTTCTTCCTTCTGATCAGGAACAAACCGGTACTCTGACACATACCCTGCAGTGTGCTTATAGGGGTCATAATCTCCAAGTTCAGCTAAAAAGGAAAGAAACTGTAATTACTTTCCATTTTAGGAAAATATTCCTAAAAATACAGCAATAAAAGTATTCCTCTCATGCTTAAACATTTTCTTCAAATGCTTTATTAATAAATTTGTATAACTAATTTAGTTGTTTAGTTTAAAACAACGCTGATGATATTAGGATAGCATAAACAAAATCTTATCTTAAAAACATAAAATTTTTGCTTTCTGTAAGACTGTAATTATCATTTTCATTTAAGTTATTCTCACCAGTTCACATGAAGTAAAATGTTGTAAACAGAATTTAAAGTACATATAATGGAAATGCTTGAGGTGAAAAACAACCAGTTCCTCTCTCAGACAATGACAAGAGATAAATCATGTGGTTCAAAATGTATTTGCCCCAAATAATGGTCATGGAAATATAATACAACGCTGCATATAACCCCATTATATTTTACACAAAGAAAATAAAACAGGAGAGCTCACTGTTATGCTTATAAAAATTCTCCGTACATTAATCCGTCTTCCAAGCCCAACCAGTTCCCCAGTTCATTTATGCAACATTTTTCCTAGAATATTTTTTCTAGATTATTTCTGGTCAGCAAGAACCACATAGGCAAGGAACATGCTGTCTCATCACCCCCATACCCTGCCTGATTCTTAAAAGGGGCTCAGTAATTAGAGGCGGAAATAGTCTCAGCTTCAGCCTCCAAAATGACAATGCAACCTGGAGCTGCCCCCATGGCCGCCATATTGATGCCCAGAGCTGATGGACAATGGGTGCTGACTGTGGGCCACCCTCCAAACGGGCAATGGCACCTGCCCACGTGGGGTCTTCACAACAGCTGCTCTGAAGCAGTGGGATCTCTGAGACAGAGCAGCTTAGAGGGATCAATCAATTCAGGTGGAATGTAGAATAGAACAAATTTGCAGACCTTTCACTGCATCAAGAATCAGTGCTATTCCTGTGACTAAAACTCCATGCAACCTACAAGGGATATGTAACTGGCTTCATCGTTACCTCTTCTGAAGGCATACTGATTAAAACGTGAATTCTGACTAAATTCACTTTCTTTTTAGCAAAATGTCATTTGATAAGAAGAATTTTATAAACTTGCTTAAAAAGAAAACTTCAAACATTCTTCTCAAGACCTTGCAAGCAAGTTTGCTTAAGTGGAACCTACACTGGATGGCATACGCTCCCAGCTGAGCAGCAGCATTGACGGGGCAGGGCAGCCGGCCCTGAAGGACATCTTGCTTCACCTGCAAGAAAAACTGATATCTAAAAGAGAAATGGAAAAGAGAGATTAATGATATCTTCCACTACCCTGACCTGTAGTTTCAGACCCTGAAACCCATCACCTTTAATGAAAATAAAGCCACTTTCTGCTCCTTTGTGAGGGGGCTGTTGAGTGAACAGGGACTATTTAAATACACTGCAGAGGCTATCAGGGTAGTGGCTAAAGGGTGCAGGTTCTCAAGTTAAACCAGCTGTATTGCATCCCAGCTCCAGGACTCATGAGCTCTTGGCCTTGGGAACCTGCTTCACGTAATAGCCGGGCTCCTCAAAGATAAAAGTGAGACTGTGAAGTATCTACACCTCATCAGGTTGATGTGGAGGTTACATACAAGCTATTCTTACCATTCTCATCACTGCCACTGCTGCTACCACTACGACATGTTCTCACTGGGAAGAACAGATTACAGGGACCCAGCCAATATGCTATGTGTTACCTACAGGGTTTAGACCTGTAGATAACGCAGGTCTAAATCATGGATACAGGACAGAAAGGTCATTATAATGTAATTCCATCAATCCTCACACTTAAAAAGCTGCCCATTACCTGTGGCTTTGCTCATTCCATCTGTTAAAAGAAAACCTTTTATAGTAATAAAAATATAGTAAGTTTTTATTATATTTAAAATAAATATAAAGTAAACATAGTAACTCGTTCCAAGTATTTTACACACAATAACTTATCCAAGACTAAAATGAGGTTGGCACGATTATTACCTCCATTTTACAGATGAAGAAGCTAACAGACATAAAGAGATGAAAAAAATTGTCCAAGATCTCACAACTAGTTAAGTAACAGAGCTAGAACCCAGGCAATGTGACCCTAGAACTGTCTTAATCAGGATGTTACACAGCCTTAGCTAGCTTTCCCCCTACCCCTCCCATTCAGCCTTTCTGCCAGTGGGTGAGAGGGGCCAGAGGTTTATGAACCGATACAATGAACCATCCATGCCATCCTCAGGCACCCACATTCAATGACTAAATCTGTTTTTTTTTTTTTTTTTTTTTTTTTTTTGGAGTCTATACACTTTTCTCCATCTCCTAGTCTGGGTCACTAACTACTGGATTTCTAAAACCTTCCCTACCCTGTCATTAATCATACGTATCTCCCTTCCAAACAACCTTTCCAAGAGGTAAACAGGATAATGTGACTCCCCTGATTTAAAACAAACAGACAAAACAAAGCAAACAAAACTTAAGATATTTCCCCTTGCCTTCAGGATAAAGTTCAAGATCCCTAAGATAGCTTATAAGACTTTTGCTTACTTCTTGAGCCAAATCTCTTGCCATTACCAGTGGCTACCCCCACTCCCTAGGTTGCGTTCACTTTTCCAGCCCTACTTAACGTTCCCTGAACACTCATCTTGGATAGCAAATCCACTTTGTTATAATCATCTGGGTTCCTCTTGAAGAGGAGAAAAGCAGACTGAAGTGACATTAGCAGAGCTGAAGTGCAAAAAGATAGAGACATTTCACCAGAATTACTACCGCTTGCTAGAAACTTGTGTTTAGCGTCACTCCCTTCCTTTGTTGTTAACTTGGAATCTCTTTTTCCTGAAGCGTATTTTTTTTGAGTAAATGGGTCACAGATGCATATTTGTCTTGCTCTGTTAAGACTTTTATAACATCTGACTGAATAGTAAAATCTTTTGCCAAATAAAGACACTGAGGGACCTAATCCCACAAGACTCTGCTTCAGATAAAAAGGGAAAGAGAATCAAGGAGATGAAAAAACAAAGACAGAGCTGAAATAGAGAGAAAGACAAGCAGGTACAAAGAAAAAGGAACCAGATCCCATTGGTGACTGTCTTCCCAGCACCTAGGGCTTAGCACACAGTAGCTGCTCAGTAAATAGCTGTTGACTTGATGATGGATATATGAATGAACAGATAGATGAAAATGGAAAAAAATGAACATTCTTTGTTGTCTCAGAAATTCATGAAGAAAAAAAGGATATCTGTTCAAACTTCCCTGAGTAGCCTACCTTTTAAAGATACTAGAGATCTTTAAGTCATTCTATTAAAAAAAAATCCACTAAAGTCAAAGAAGACAAACTATTTTTAACTAATAGTTTTATTAATCTTTATCACAGAAAGCATTATATTAGTTTGTATAAGACAAATCTATGATACAGTAAAACCATATTTTTATATGCTGAACACTTTATATCATCTCAGGCTTATTTTTACCTATACATAACTGATTTATGGGACTTATAGTACAGTTTAATATTTTATTTAAATTAGAGATTTAGAGTTCCTGGGTCCTTCCTTCTACATCATTCTGATTAAGGCTATGATTGGATGTTTGAGTCCTTGTTTATCTCTGATTTTAATCAGATAAATCCCAGTTTGCCTAGGACAGTTCTTGCTTATGCGTGTTATACATTCCCCATTATTAATAATCCTCCTCATCATTCTCCCAGGTGTTAGGGTTTGAACAATAAATTACATTGTAACCCTAGTTATACTGTACCCCTACTGAAGAAAAAACTGCTGATTTAAAATGATCCTCTTAATAAGGAAGCTTTCCAGAACACATTCTGGTACAAAGCACAGGCTGCATAAAGCAATTACTGGTTATCTTTTTATGTAAATTACTATACTGGTGTACGTGCACTGTCGCCCAAGCAAGATTGTGAGCCCTGGGTGAGAAGCCTCCATCTTACACCCCATCCTCACCCATCACAACAATACAACCAGTACTACACAAGAGAAGGGCTTGAAATACTGGCCTCACCATTTTCTGTTTATGTGACGTTCGCAGAAAAGAGCTGAACTGACACCCAGGATGTACAAGCTGCTAAGGACCATTGACAACTTAGCAAGTGTCAGAGACAAGAAGAACAGGCAAAGGAGATTTGCTTAAAGAAGAGATGCTGTTCTTTCCAGAGCCCAAACAGGAGATTCTCCTGAAACTTCTGGGGCCAGAGACAGCCAGGAATGCTCACAGCAATGAAGGCTGAAGTGTATCTTCCAATGACTTGAGATCCTGGTGAGGAAACTGAAAGATATGGGGACAAGTAGAAGTTTGATTTCTGGTGCCAGGTGAATGTGACACTGAGACATCTGAGAGGAGAGCACCTGCGTACAGGAAAGGCAGATGGTTTTCTGCATCCAACAGAGAGAGGGGACACAGCCTGTGACATGAGCCTAATCATTCTGGATAAAACTTAAAATGTGCAGGATAGAGGGAAATGTTTAAATAATGACCTAATACTGAACACTGTGGGGGAAATAGCATGTATGACTTAAGAAAAAGAAAAGCAGGAGAGAAAGCACCCACTGACTCTCAAGAGAAAATAACAAAGATCAGGAAGAACATTTTGCAGTTTAAAACTGATGATAAACATACAAGAGCAAAGAGTAGTAATATCACCTTGTATTTGTACAGTCCTTTAAAGCTCACAAATTTCTTTTGCATCCATACTGAAATGTGACCCACAGCCCAACTCTGATGTGTTGAGAACCATTATCTTCACTTAGAGAAGGAGACAGGGACCCCAGAAGTGTATGTGTGAGTGAAGGTCACTCAGCTCATAAAGAAGCTAAAACACACTAACCTTCATAAAGAGAAGGATATGGATTACCAAATATAATAATAATAAATAATTGACAAGCTTAATGTCAATCCCCAACAAAGTACAATAAAATATTTTTAAAAAGACACCTATTTTCAGAAGCGAAAGTGTATTCATCATGAACAAGTCATTTGGAACTAACGTTATTCTCTTTTTTAGAAAGAGTTAAAATTTCAATGTCATCACAGATAGGTTGCCGGCAAAGCAACAGGCAGACTCACTCACTCATTCTCTGTCTTCTCTCTCTGGAGGACTGAAACCATAGCTCTCCTTTGGTCACTACGGAAGCTCCTTGGTCCTCAGTGCACTGGACAACGGTGCTCCGCGTAGTTATTGGACGGAGGGTGAGTGAGTGAGTGAGTGAGTGAATTCTGTCTTTATGTACAAATTCAAGAAACGCAGGCTAGAGGGCAATAGCAGGATATTCTGATCAATGGATTGACTTTAACCTAGAAGACCTATCCTCAGGGCTCCAAGTTGGTCTCTTCCTCCCTAATTTTTAAGTCGATAATTTAAAAATATAAGATAATCATTATTTCCATTTTAGTTACCCCTACCATCTACTGAACACTTCATTTTTGCATTATGGTAAGTACTTTGCATGTATTATCTTACATATTTCTCCCATTATCTTTTTGAAGAAATACTATAACGCCATTTTACAGATGAGAAAACTGAGACTTTAAAAGGTATTGAAATATTCTCAAGATAACACAACCAGTGAGTGACAAAGCAAGGCTACAAAACCCAGCCTGTCTGCCTCCAAAGCCTGCCTTCTTAACAAACATGGGCGTTATGCTTATCGAATCTGCAAAAGATGCAGAGCTATGAGTGACACATAACACATGGAAGTCTGTCATAATATTTTGAATCAGAATTGAAAATAAGTTTAACAGATGCCATGAGGACACAGATTATTTAAAAGACTGATAAAGAGAAAAGAGATTAGATTTATTTTGCATAAACCTAGAAAGAAAACCTAGTGCTGATGACAGAAGTTCCAGAGATCTTATATTTCTTATTGAACTTCCAACTGCTTTGTGAAGCAGTAAGGTTTCCTCTCTTAAAAATGTTTAAGAAGAAGCTGGCTGACATTGCAGGAATTTTTTTTTTATAAAAATGGAGGGTAGGATATATGACCTCAGAGTCCTCCCAACTTCATTTATTCAGAAAACAGTTTAGAGCACACAGCAGGCACTCCAAGTTGAAGCGATGCTATTAACTTACATTTTTCATAGTCTGGAACCTTATTTTTTAATGTATCCCATTCACCTAAAAAATCTCCCCCCTAAATATAATGTCCTTCTGGAATACGTCATCTAACATGATCATTTATCTACATGAGAAGATTCAATGAAGCATTACATATAATTTTAAAAAGGAAACAATCTGGATAGCCATCCACAAGGGCAGGAGTAAAACAAATGGGTTAGATGGTGAAAGAGGTCTGTAACAATACTTATGAAATTGTGTGATTTTCAAAAAAAAAAAAACTATATACATGGAAAAATAAGTAAAAGCATATTTAGGGACTTCCCTGGTGGTCTAGTGGTTAAGCCTCCACACTTCCAATGCAGGGGGTGTGGGTTTGATCCCTGGATGGGGAACTAAGATCCCACATGCCATGTGCCCCCCAATACACAAAGAAAAAAGGAGAAAAAAAAAAAGTAAGTTGTGTTTGACTCCTTACTATACTTTGCCCTTTAACTGTTTTTAGATGTAATCACCACAATAAAAATAATTATTTTTTTTAAAAAGGCATGTTTACTGTAGCTTTATTTTTCATATCAAAAAATTACAAACTATGTACAAAACAGATGAACAACAAGAAGCTACTGTATAACACAGGGAACTATATTTAATATCTTATAATAACCTATAACAGAAAAGAATCTGAAAAAGAAAATACGTATATGTGTATGTATAGATGAATCACTTTGCTGTACACTTGAAACATTGTAAATTAACCATACTTCTATTTTTTAAATTAAATTTCATTTAAAAAAAAAAGAAATAGAAGAAAGAAAGTGAAGAAAAAAAATTACAAACAACTGAAGAGTCAATACAGAGTAGGTTAGAACAATTCTCCAAAGAACTGAAGCAAGATAAATGTTCAACTTGAAAATGCTGGCCTAAGTATGCTTTTCCTTTAGCAGCTTATTTTGGGGGATTCTGTCTTTTGATTTCAGTTTTTGCTTTTGCCAAAATTATCTCATGTAATTGACTCCCTTTTGAAGGTCTATTATGCCTAACCATCTAAGTTAGCATATTCATACAAATCAATGATTTTATCTCTACGATATACCAAGAGTCAATATATAATAATATCACATTAAATGCACATTTAACTTACCTAAATTTGACTGTATGTTTTGTATTTTAAAAACAAATTATTATAGATCATGGCCACTAACTGTAAGCCAGCGATATCATCTAGTTCTTTACATGATCTGGTCTGAAACTTGAGGGAAAAAAGGTTGTATTCAATATATTGTGGGGCTGTACATTACACACAAATCCATGTATTCTGCTAATGAGCTGTTAGTAAATTCTGAAGGGAAATTTCTGTTCATCCTCAGTATTTGGTGAACAGATGTGAAGTAATGCATTCTAAAACACTGTTCCTTTCCCCACTTCTTAATACTAAATCAAGTATGTTTTGGAATCTAACCCTCATTTAAGACGTAACTCACTGAACTGCCAGAGCAAAGACAGAACAAAATAATAAGTGCTAGCATGTATTAAGTACTTAACTATGAGCCAAATACAACCAACTTCTAAGAGCTTTACATACATTATTCCATTTAATGTGTACAAAAACCTTACGAGACAAGTATATCTCCAATGTTAACAGGTGAGGAAATTGAGGCACAGAGAGGTTACCGATAACATCAAAATGAAGAACTTTCTTTGTATTTTCATAAAATGCTATGCCCTGCAATTCCCTAATGAGTTACAGATATCAATGTGCTTTTATACTACTTGGACTCAGTTTCCCCATGAGCCCTCAACTCAGAAGTCCCCCTTGACTGCAAAGACGAGTCATGAAACTCTAAGGTAAACATGACCCCTCACCTCAACCTCTCCCCTACACAGTGTTCCCTCTCCCACAGAGGTGTGCTTGGAGAAAGCCTGGACAGGCAGCCGGCCTTTCCAAGTGCTCACTAACAATGTGGTGATGTAAGACACAAAAGCAGACGTCAGCACTGTTCTACAAATGAGGCCTCATGACAGCACTTCAGAGCGGAACAGCGAAGGTCGGATTAGCTGACCCTCTTCTCACTCTTCTGTGTACAGTCCAGCATCAAGACAAAAGAAAGCCTAAGGAAAAAGATGAAAGGATAGAATAGAAACAAAGCCACACACTGTCTTAGTTATCAAGGATACAACTTCCAGTTTTCTGAGCGATGCATTACTCAAGGCTTTACTCAAGCCAATGATGGTTTCACTAGGAAAACTGACCATTTAGAGTTAAGTTAGGGAGAACGCTTCTGTTTATGCTACTACATGCAGGCAGGTCACTAGTGGAATAAGTGAAAACATAATGCTATTGTCTGCTCTTTGTAACCCACTTTCAAATGTCGACATGGGCTGTTTTAACAATATAATCAATACCAATCAGAAATTCTGCCTTAACTGAAATCAGATATTTGATGACAAAACTGAAGTAATGCATTATAAAACACTGAGTTTTTCCTCTCCCTAATACTAAAAACAATTACCTTTTCATTTTCCATAGAGATAAATGAAATCCCTGGGCAGCTGATATTTAAGCTATAGCAATTAAAAAGAAATAAGTGGCTCTTCAAATTTATATTTACATATGCAAAATATCATCCCTACATAAACGAACTTATCCACGAAACAGAAACAGACTCACAGACATAGAGAACAGATATGTGGTTGCCAAGGGGGAGGTGGGGTAGGGGAGGGATGGATTGGGAGTCCGGAATTAGCCAATGCAAACTATTATATATAAAATGGATAAACAACAAGCTCCTACTGTATAGCACAAGGAACCATATTCAATATCCTATAATAAACCATGTGGAAAAGAATATAAATGTATAACTGAATCACTTTGCTGTACAGCAGAAACTAACACAGCATTGTAAATCAACTATACTTCAATAAAGTAAATTTAAAAATACATATATGCCTCCATTTACACAGTTTAGATGGCTTCGTTTATAGGACTACAAAGGCTGAATGCATTCTTCACAATAACAATACAGAAATATCCCATCACAGCAGATGCAGAATCTATTATCATGTCACCCAGGTCCATGCCATTGTTCAAAAACATCTATCATCAGACACTCAACTGCCTTGTGCAATGCTACTTTAGATTTAATTCTCACAGGAGACGCATTTCAAAATGCATACAGACACCCATTCAAATATTTGACCCCAATTGGTTTTAAATAAAGCCTTTTGTACATGTCATTCATGTACTGATCAAAAGCAAAGTCAGTACTATACCTGGTTATTTCTTCTTTAAGCTTACATGGATCTTCGGCATAGAATTTAATACCAAAATACAAAGTATATGGAGGTCCAGCTAAAATAAGAAATAGAAATTAAATTTCACATTATAAATTAGTCAAAATAGTAGTGTAATATTACACACTATTAAAAATTACACTCACCAAAATATCTGTAAACCATATACTGGATAAGGGGTTAATATCCAAAATATGTCGGGAACTCATACAACTCAACAGCAAAAAACAAATAACTCAATTAAAATATGGAGCTCTCCCACACAAATAAAAAAAGATGTGAAACAGGAACCTGTGTAAAAATACTTGCACCGACATACTGTGATCCCAAGTCTCTGATACTGTGTTATAGACATACAGTCTATTTTCAACGGAGTAAATAAAGTCACAAATTTAGAAGCTGGGGAGAGGAAGCAACACAGAACAACATGTAACAAAGCCATAATGCATTTATAATATATAAACTATGTTAGTATTCATTATTATTATGACACACACATGGTATGTGTGTAGAACCTCTGGTTCCTGGCCCACAGAAAACAACCAACACTAGGGCCCCGTTCCAGTCCCCTAATCTATGCCTTCCTGTGTAAGGCACTCCATACGCTGGAGCTTTCTTAGAAACTAAATTTTAAAAGAAACTTTGTTACAATTTATCATTAGAGTTGACTCCATATGTTCAATTCCTATGTTTCCTTAATCACTGTGTTTTTATTTCTAACACACCTTTACCCCTGAACATAGATGTCAAGGAGGCACTGACTATTAAATATTTAGAAGAGCCAGGAAGTCCACCCTCTGCTGATCTGTGTCAATCAAGCTCTGTGTTACTGAGCAGATGGGTCTGCCTGTGCCTGCAGGCCACAAGGGTTGGCATCTGGAGGCAGGAGGAGCACAGATGCTGCTGAGATGGTGCACAAAGGGAAGAAGGCCTTGTCTAGACTCCAGGGCTGCTTTTATTCTCTGGAACATGACAGATGATACCCTATCGACCAAGCCTAGCTAGTTCAAATGTATTTAGTGATGAGCAGTTAAGGAGAAGTTTGAAAAACATATAATTAAAAACATTCAATTTGGACTAATGTTCTTTAAGGACTTTTGGCCCAAATCAGCCCTCCCTTTCCCACTTACATATAAAATGTCTTGTGTCCAAATATATAAATTACTATTCGATAATGTACAAAAAGTTTCTTAAACATCTGATTCCCAACAAACATCTGGTAACATATGCAAGGCAGAAAAAGCTCCAAGGAGGTAAAGCAACTCGCCCAAAATCCCAATGATGAGAACCACACTTGCTAATACTTAGAGTTCAGTGCTTGCTGGCCACTATTTCATACAGGCTCTCAGGGAAAAAATTATAACACCTTTAGAGCAAGCAAATACTTCATACACACATCACTGTTTCATAGCTCTATCAAAGGCTAAAGAAACGGAGGTTCTGGAGCAAGCATATTTTTTGGCTTCATAGTCTAAGACTGACTATAAAAAATCAGGCGCTGTTGAAGAAAATTCCTAGATTATCGTCTTGACCTATGTCTTTCCAGAGAGTCTACCTTTAAGAAATCCATATGTAAAGTAAGTTAATATTGCTTTACTCTAGCAAAATAAACAGAAGCCAGAAACTGGGAATCCCCTAATCTACATTTTGTGAAGACTAATTTCAAGGTCTTTAATGATAACAGTCTCCCATTAGCTCAGGATAACTGAATCATGATGTACCTTTGAGAATCCTGGTGATTAGTAAACATTCTGTCATTTTTACAGATATTCCTTCTGATTTATCTGCTGGAGATGTGAGAGCCATTCTCCTTCATTAATTATCAAACTATTATATAAGATAAAAAATTATGCATTATTCACTTACATAATTTTTCAATTGTAATATCAGTGTTTTATTCTTCCTATACATCAAATTTTTAATAGGATGACATTTATTTAGGATGAAAAAGTAATTGCATTACAGATTATAGATATTAAACATACTATTTCACACCATGTAAACAAATAGATACTTCAAATACTCTTAGTAACACTTGAATAATATACCTTAAATAAAATAATTTACATTTTTCTTCATTATTTGGGTAGAAAGCTCAACTCTTTCCTTATTAAAAAAAACCTTTGAGGAGATAGAAACAAGATGGCAGAGTAGGAGGACGTGTGCTCACTCCCTCTTGCAAGAGCACCGGAATTACAACTAACTGCTGAACAACCATCAACAGAAAGACACTGGAACTCACCAAAAAAAAACACCTCACATCCAGAGACAAAGGAGAAGCTGCAATCAGATGGTAGGAGGGGTGCAATCGCATTAAAATCAAATCCCATAAATGCTGGGTAGGTGACCAACAAGCTGGAGAACAGGTATACTGCAGAAGTCCTGAGGGTTCTGAGCCCCACATCAGGCTTCCTAACCTGGAGGTCCAGCAAGGGGAGGAAGAATGCCCAGAGAATCAGACCTTGAAAGCCAGCAGGATTTGATTGCAGGACCTCCACAGGACTGGGGGAAACAGAGACTCCACTCTTGGAGGGCACACAAACAAGTGTGCTCACCAGGACCCAGGGGGAAGGAGCAGTGACCCCATAGGAGACTGAACCAGACCTATCTGCTGGTGTTGGAGGGTTGCCTGCAGAGGTGGGGGGCGGCTGTGGCTCACCTAGGAGACAGGGGCACTGACAGCAGGGGTTCTGAGAAGGGCTCATTGGCGTGAGCCCTTCCAGAGTCCACCATTAGCTCCACCAAAGAGCCTGTAAGCTCCAGTGCTGGGTCGCCTCAGGCCAAAGGACCACCAGGGTGGGAACACAGCCCCACCCACTGGCAGACAAGCAGATTAAAGTGTCACTGAGCTCCACCCACCAAATCAGATTAAAGTTTTACTGAGCTCCACCCACGCAGCCCAACCCACCATCAGTCCCTCCCATCAGGAAGCACCCACGAGCCTCCTACACAGCTTCCTCCACAAGAGGGCAGACAGCAGAATCAAGCAGCATCAGCACTATTTCATCTTGTGGAACTGAAAATCACAGCCACAGAAAGACAGAGAAAATGAAAAGGCAAAAGACTTTGTACCAGATGAAGGGACAAGATAAAACCCCAGAAAAACAACTAAATGAAGAGGAGATAGGCACTCTTCTGGAAAAAGAATTCAGAATAATGATGGTGAAGATGATCCAGGACTTTGAAAAAAGATTGGATGCAAAGATCGAAAAGTTGCAAGAAAAGTTTACCAAAGACCTAGAAGAATTAAAGAACAAACAAACAGAGATATGCAACACAATAACTGAAATGAAAAACACACTAGAAGGAACCAATAGCAGATTAACGGAGGCAGAAGGAAGAATAAGTGACCTGGAGGACAGAATGGTGATAATCACTGATGCAGAAAAGAATAAAGGAAAAAGAATGAAAAGAACTGAAGATAGCCTAAGAGACCTCTGGGACAATGTTAAATGCACCAACATTCACATTATAGGCGTCCGGGAAGGAGACGAGAGAGAGAAAGGACCTGAGAAAATACTGGAAGAGATTATACTTGAAAACTTCCCTAACATGGGAAAGGAAACAGCTACCCAAGTCCAGGAAGCACAGAGAGTCCCGGGCAGGATAAACCCAAGGAGAAACATGCAAAGACACAGAGTAGTCAAACTGACAAAAATGAAAGACAGAGAAAAGTTATTAAAAGCAACAAGGGAAAAACAAATAACATACGGGGAACTCCCATCAGGTTAACAGCTGATTTCTCAGCAGAAACTCTACAAGCCAGAAGGGAGTGGCACAATATATTTAAAGTGATGACAGAGAAGAACCTATAACCAAGAATACTCTACCCAGCAAGGCTCTCATTCAGATTCGAGGGAGAAATCAAAAGCTTTACAGACAAGCAACAGCTAAGAGAATTCAGCATCACCAAACCAGCCCTACAACAAATGCTAAAGGAACTTCTCTAAGCGGGAAACATAAGAGAAGAAAAGGACCTACAGAAACAAAAACAAAACAATTAAGAAAATGGTAATAGGAACATACATATCGATAAACACCTTGAATGTAAATGGACTAAATGCACCAACCAAAAGACACAAAGACTGGCTGAATGAATACGAAAACAAGACCCATATATATGCTGTCTCCAAGAGACCCACTTCAAACCTAGGGACACATACAGACTGAAAGTGAGGGGATGGAAAAAGATATTCCATGCAAATGGAAATCAAAAGAAAGCTGGAGTAGCGATACTCATATCAGATAAAATAGACTTTAAAATAAAAAATGTTACAAGAGACAAGAAAGGACACTACATAAGGATTGAGGGATCAATCCAAGAAGAAGAGATAACAATTATAAATATATATGCACCCAATATAGGAGCACCTCAATACATAAGGCAAATGCTAACAACTATGAAAGAGGAAATCAACAGTAACACAATCATAGTGGGGGACTTTAACACCCCACTTACACCAATGCACAGATCATCCAGACAGAAAATTAACAAGGAAACACAAGCTTTAAATGACACAATAAATCAGCTGGATTTAATAGATATCTATAGGACATTACATCCAAAAATAGCAGATTACACATTCTTCTCAAGTGCACATGGAACATTCTCCAGGATAGATCACATTTTGGGTCATAAATCAAGCCTTGGTAAATTCAAGAAAACTGAAATTGTATCAAGCATCTTTTCTGACCACAATGCTATGAGATTAGAAATCAATTACAGGAAAAAAAACTGTAAAAAACACAAACACATGGAGGCTAAACAATACACTACTAAATAACCAAGAGATCACTGAAGAAATCAAGGAGGAAATCAAAAAGTACCTAGAGACAAATGACAATGCAAACACAACGATCCAAAACCTATGGGATGCAGCAAACGCAGTTCTAAGAGGGAAGTTTATAGCAATACAATCCTACCTCAAGAAACAAGAAACATCCCAAATAAACAATCTAACCCTACACCTAAAGAAACTAGAGAAAGAAGAGCAAACAAAACCCAAAGTGAGTAGATGGAGAGAAGTCATAAAGATCAGAGCAGAAATAAATGAAATAGAGACAAAGAAAACAATAGCAAAAATCAATAAAACTAAAAGCTGGTTCTTTGAGAAGATAAAATCGATAAATCTCTAGCAAGACTCATCAAGAAAAAGAGGGAGAGGACTCAAATCAATAAAATTAGAAAGGAAACAGGAGAAGTTACAATGGACACCACAGAAATAAAAAGCACCATAAGAGATTACTACAAGCAACTATATGCCAATAAAATGGACACCCTGGATAAAATGGACAGATTCTTAGAAAGGTATAACCTTCCAAGACTGAATCAGGAAGAAATAGAAAATATGAACAGACCAATCATGAGTAATGAAATTGAAACTGTGATTAAAAATCTCCCAACAAACAAAAGTCCAGGACCAGATGGATTCACAGGTGAATTTTATCAAACATTTAGAGAAGAGCTAACACCCATCCTTCTCAAACTCTGCCAAAAAATTGCAGAGGAAGGAACACTCCCAAACTCATTTTATGAAGCCACCATCACCCTGATACCAAAACCAGACAAAGGTACTACAAAAAAAGAAAACTACAGACCAATATCACTGATGAATTTAGAGGCAAAAATCCTCAACAAAATACTAGCCAACAGAATCCAACAACACATTAAAAGGATCATCCACCATGATCAAGTGGGGTTTATCCCTGGAATGCAAGGATTCTTCAATATATGCAAATCAATCAATGTGATACACCACATTAACAAACTGAAGGATAAAAACCATATGATCATCTCAATAGATGCAGAAAAAGCTTTTGACAAAATTCAACACCCATTTATGATAAAAACTCTCCAGAAGGCGGGCATAGAGGGAACCTACCTCAAAATAATAAAGGCCATATATGACAAACCCACAGCAAACATCATTCTCAATGGTTAAAAACTGAAAGCATTCCCTCTAAGATCAGGAACAAGACAAGGATGTCCACTCTCGCCACTACTATTCAACACAGTTTTGGAAGTCCTTGCCACAGCAATCAGAGAAGAAAAAGAAATAAAAGGAATTCAAATTGGAAAAGAAGAAGTAAAACTGTCACTGTTTGCAGATGACATGATACTATACATAGAAAATCCTAAAGATGCAACCAGAAAACTACTCAAGCTAATCAATGAATCTGGTAAAGTTGCAGGATACAAAATTAACACACGGAAATCTCTGGCATTTCTATACACCAACAATGAAAGATCAGAAAGAGAAATTAACAATCCCATTCACCATTGCAACAAAAAGAATCAAATACCTAGGAATAAACCTCACCAAGGAGGTAAAAGACTCGTACTCAGAAAACTATAAGACACTAATGAAAGAAATCAAAGAAGACAAACAGATGGAGGGACATACCATGTTCTTGGACTGGAAGAATCAACATTGTGAAAATGACTGTATTACCAAAAGCAATTTACAGATTCAATGCAATCCCCATCAAATTACCAATGGCATTTTTCACAGAACTAGAACAGAAATTTTACGATTTGTATGGAAACGCAAAAGACCCCGAATAGCCAAAGCAACCTTGAGAAGGAAAGACGGAGTTGGTGGAATCAGGCTTCCTGACTTCAGGCTCTACTACAAGGCTACAGTGATCAAGACAGTATGGTACTGCCACAAAAATAGAAATATAGATCAATGGAACAGGATAGAAAGCCCAGAGATAAACTACAGTCAACTAATCTATAACAAAGGAGGCAAGGATATATAATGTTGAAAAGGCAGCCTCTTCAATAAGTGGTGCTGCGAAAACTGGACAGCTACATGGAAAAGAATGAAATTAGAACACTTCCTAACACTGTACACAAAAATAAACTCCAAATGGATTAAAGACCTAAATGTAAGGCCAGACACCATAAAACTCCTGGAGGAAAACATAGGAAGAACACTCTTCGACGTAAATCACAGCAAGATCTTTTTTGATCCACCCCCTACAGTAATGGAAATAAAAACAAAAATAAATAAGTGGGACCTAATGAAACTTCAAAGCTTCTGCACAGCAAAGGAAACTATAAGCAAGACGAAAAGACAACCCTCAGAATGGGAGAAAAATATTTGCAAATGAATCAACAGACAAAGGATTAATCTCCAAAATATATAAACAGTTCATCCAGCTCAATATCAAAAAAATAAATGACCCAATCAAAAAATGGGCAGAAGACCTAAATAGGCATTTCTCCAAAGAAGACATATGGATGACCAAGAGGCACATGAAAAGCTGCTCAACATCACTAATTATTAGAGAAATGCAAATCAAAATGACAATGAGGTATCACCTCACACCGGTTAAAATGGGCATCATCAGAAAATCTACAAACAGTAAATGCTGGAGAGGGTTTGGAGAAAAGGGAACGCTCTTGCATTGCTGGTGGGAATGTAAACTGATACAGCCACTATGGAAAACAGTATGGAGGTTCCTTGCAAAACTAAAAATAGAACTACCATATGACCCAGCAATCCCACTACTGGGCATTTACCCAGAGAACACCATAATTCAAAAAGACACATGCACTCCAATGTTCACTGCAGCACTATTTACAATAGCCAGGACACGGAAGCAACCTAAATGTCCATCAACAAATGAATGGATAAAGAAGATGTGGTACATACATACAATGGAATATATACATACATACTCAGCTGTGAAAAGCAATGAAACTGGGACATTTTTAGAGACATGGATGGACCTAGAGCCTGTCATACAGAGTGAAGTGAGTCAGAAAGAGAAAAACAAATATTGTATATTAACACATATGTGGACTATAGAAAAATGGTACAAATCAACCAGTTTGCAAGGCAGAAATAGAGACACAGATGTAGAGAACAAACATGGACACTAAGTGGGGAAAGCGGGTAGGGCTGGGGGGGGACGAATTGGGAGACTAGGATACCAAATTGTACACTCTAAATACATGCAGTTTATTGTAAAAAATAAAAAAATAAAAAGTTAAAAAAAGAAAAATACCTTTGAGTTTGTTTTAAAATAGCAGCTCTTGAAATTTTTCTAATTGTTGAACTGGTATATTTTAAGTAAGTGGTTCAAATGGACAAGCCAGATATTTACTGTATTTATAATTATACCTGAATCTTTTGGAAAAGTGAAGATTTCTAAATCCCAAGGGGTGAGACTTGTTAAAATGGGAGCACCTACCATTCATACAAGGATACCTCATGGAAGTTATCTGCATTCACATCTAATCACAGGAAACTACTGCTTCCCCTCACCCTTTAGTGTGCAGTTTGCTCACTCAAGAAGCATGTGGTATTAGAGGTCAGAAGATCAGAGCTTTGCTCATCCCTCTGCTATCAACCAGCTTCTCATCCATGGCAGGTCATAAACCATTTCTGATTAGGACTCACTCCTGTGTAGGCTGAGTAGGCAGAACTTGATTATATCAAAGGTATATATTTTGAGGGTTCTTTCTCATCTCATAGGCCACCGGCCCCATCTTTGAAACATGTCACCCACTCCCATCCAGAATGCTGGTCCCCTAGCAGTATGTTTGCACTGACCTTGGAAAAGCCTAGACATAGTTGAGTGGACTGAAGTGAGCTACTGCCTGAAACTGGCCTGGTCAGACACCCTACCTAGAATTTGGAATTGCAATTCAGAGACAGCCAGTCCGCCTCTGCTTGTGGCTAGAGCTGTAACTTGGAAACTGTGGAGGTTTCCACCACAGACGTGGAGGGGCAAAGAGAGCCAGACCACAGAGAGAAACAAAAATGATGCTTATGTTCAGAGAAACAGTACTTGCTGGGTTCCTGAGGGTTCTGCAGTTCTTAGTTCCCAATTCCTTTCTGATGCAGAGCTCTGTTCCTGCCCTCGGGGTCCATAAAGCACCATGTGACCCATTTTACTACAGGGAGTGAGCCAACACACATGGAAAGTACAGACTCAGAATGGGAGTAAGAAAGGCCAGAAGAACCCACTAGGTCTTATTAACAGTAATTTGCACATTAAAGCAAAATGGTTTAATGATACAGTTGAAGTTTGGGAAGATGAAAAAGTTTTGGAGGTGGATAGTAGTGATGGTTACAAAACAACGTGAATGCACGTAACGCTGCTGAATTTTACACCCCAAAATGGTTACAGTGGCATACCTCATGTTACATATTGATATTTTACCATAATTTTAATAGAGACGATTTAAGAATAACTACTCTTCTGCACACTTAAGGGCTGCAGGTGTGCATGTGCATGCACATTTATAAACAAAAACTCGGGTGATAGAAATTAATGTTAATGAACATAACCTTAATTAGACTCTGAGTCACCTAGTCAGATTCATGCTGATAAAAGAGATGGGTCCTTTCCGAAGCCATAGCAACCTTTCAGGTTACGAGGGCACTCCTTAACTACCAAGTCAGCCAAGTGAATAATGTCAAAGGCAAAACCACTCCTTAACCCAAGAAGTACTTTAAAAGGTTGAATGTCCACCTCCTTTGCAAACCAGTGCCTCTCTGCCTTTTCTGTCTGGAGGTGAAACTTTAAAGACCATGGAAAAATCACAGACAAAAGTCTGGGCCAGGTGCACCCAAACGCCAAATTCAATACTCAGATCCACTCAAGAGTCTTTATCTACTCAAATCTCATCAGAGTTTGCAGAGACCTGGCAATGTGTAAACGCCTGTTTCCATATGGGCACTCACGTGCTAGTATTCACCCCGTAGTATTAAAGCCTATCTCTGCACCCATCTAATCATGGACATTATATCATTTTCAAATTTTAACAAAGTTACAATCAAATACCTACTG
This sequence comes from Hippopotamus amphibius kiboko, assembly GCF_030028045.1. Taxonomy (NCBI): domain Eukaryota; kingdom Metazoa; phylum Chordata; class Mammalia; order Artiodactyla; family Hippopotamidae; genus Hippopotamus; species Hippopotamus amphibius. Next base: position 185,340,764 of record NC_080186.1, read on the forward strand.
TTAATCAGTTCTTTGTGTTCAGCCAGGGTTTTCGCAGGATCCAGCCAATACTGTGTGAGGAAGAAAAAGGTAATTACAGAAGTTAGTTGCTTTTCATTGGCCTTCACTTCAAGAATATTTGGAATGTGTTATTTTTTAAAATGACATTTAAATAATAAGTAAAACATTTCATTTATGATATATACACACAAACTTACATAAGAGTTTTCTGCTGCTAGAACATTAAAAGAAATGAAAAATGATGTCAGTGTCTGGACAGAAGCAGAGAAGAGAAACAGAAGAGAACCCATGGTGGATTCTTAGTTGAATTCTCGTACTGGTTATAAGATCAGTGACATCAGTGAGGACACAGAGCAGACCCTTTCCTCTAGGTATGTAAAGCTATGGCTGCTTCCCATGAAATGGAACCATTAGGTGGGTGGGCTGTTTCTTGCCACTCACGTTAAACAAAAAGGTTTGACTATCCCTTGATTTTTCAAATAAGGTAAAAACCTGATGCATGTGTTTACGGCTGAGTGTGTTTTCCTTGGTTGTTCCTTCCTGCCTCTGATGGGAAAACAATGGCCACAGAGAATGCCCCCCAAATCTCTTTGAAGAGTCCCTATAACAATTCCTCTACAGACATGTCTACCCCTAAAACGTCTTTACTCTTTTCATGTCCAGTCCCATCCCTTACAGGTGTCGCTGTTAGATGTAAGGAAGACAGAAATCAAATCAAATCAAATCAAATCCTCATTAAGTACCCAGGAGAGGCAGCTCAGCACAGTGGCTGAGGGCCCAAGTCCCAGAGCAGACCCATCTGGATTCCGTCCTGGCTCTCCCCTCATATCACCAAGTAACCTGGAACCAGTTACTGGGCATCATTCTCTGAACCTTCTTCGTAGGCTTGCTAAGAAGATTAAATCAATTAAGTCACGCCAAGTCTCTAGAATAGCCCCTGGCTCACACTGAGTATGCCACACATGCTAGTGATGATTATGATTAAGGTATGCTGGTCCTTCTTAATAAGCGCCATTAGCCAGTCTAAGGTACTTGCTTATTCATTCAAATTAATCTTTGATGAACAGAATTTTAGACAGTGATGGGAGAATGTAGGGCCCTGTGGAGAGGCCTTCCTTTAAATCTCACCTTTGTGAAATAAAATCACTGAAAGAGAAAGAAACAAGCCTTCTGCCTCATCTTGATGTGGAGGAAGAGCAGGGGAGAAGCAAACCAAGTACAAAGGGGGCATCCAGGGTTCCCACATGGTTGAAAAGATTCCAGTGCCTGGAAAGTCAGGGGACGGTGGGCAAGGTAGAACCTTTACCCTGCTGTTCTTGCCAACTGTTGGAGATTCCAAGCGCCAAACTAAACAGTTTCCATTTTCCCGTGTTGCTGGGCGAAGAAGCAATTCTCGTAGCAGAGAGGTAGGAGCTGGTCTTCCAGCCACTTCATTCCTAGCACTCTTGCGTCTGTCCTGGTGAAAACACTCACACTTTCCTGACCACACTGGGTCAGGAATCACAAGACACAAAAGGAGCCTAGGAGAACCTTCCTGCCCAGCCCCCCCTTCCCTGTCCCTCCGCTGAGGGCAGAAATGCTTGCTCCGCTACGTCACAGTAGCAGTAATTATAAATACTAATTATAACAGTTCATATAATCCCCTTACCTTTTATTCCTAATTACATATGATAAAAATAATTCATCCTAAATCAATGTCATAATCATTTTATGATAAGATTTTATTACAATACTTAACTCCATTTTTGTACACATAATCTTCACTATTTGCCACTCACAGAGCAGTTTCGGATTTTCCAACTTTTTCAAAAGGTAACCAATATAAACGGGTAGCAATTTATGACACAATGTTCATTATTCTGATCCTTATCGTGTCTCAATTTTTAAAGGTCTAGAAACACTCAGTTTTAAAGTAAAAAAGATATATTTGAAGAAGAGGCCATCATCAGTGAACTGCTTTTGAAGCCCACAATGGCTAAAGATGTGGCTTTGGTGTTAAAATAAATGGCTCCCAGGGAAACACTGATTCATCCAAATAGAGTAAAATTAATCCAAATGCTCCTCTGTGTGTTGGACACAGAGCAGACCCTTTCCTCTAGGTATATAAAGCTATGGCTGCTTCCCATGAAACATTAGGTGGGCGGACTGTTTCTTGCCATTCTTGTTAAACAAAAAGGCTTGACTCTCCCTGGATTTTTCAAATAAGATAAAACCGAGGAAAACACACTCAACCATAAACACTTGCATTGGGTTTCTACTGCTGCCATAACAAGTTATCACCAATGTAGAGGCTTACTACACCACCCACTCATTATCTCCAAGGTCTGTAGATAAGTTGGTTTCTTTGTCCCAGGTTGCACAAGGCCAGAATCAAGATGTCAAGCTGGCTGGGGTCCTGGAGGGTTATTTGACAAGGAGACCCTACCCACAGAAGCACTTTTGGGAGGAGACTTGGAGTTGGGCCATGAGAGGCTTTCCCAGTTTTCTCCAGATGTCAAGGTACACATAATACTAGGCCTTAATTTTAAGCCTTACACCACACTAAGTGCTTCGAACAAGAAGGCTGGGGAGGGAAGAGGCCTGTGGTCTTCCCACTCTGTCTAATCTCATCTCGTAACTAGTAAAAGACAGAAATTGCAAGAGAGTCTCTTAATCTCTCCTTTAACATCATCACTGCCGAAAAAAAAAAAAACCTAACAAACATTTGCCTCAAACCAAATCATTGTTTGTTTGTTTGTTCTGCCCTCCAGAATGATTTTCAGTCATTAAAAAGCCAAGTAAAATAAAAAAGAAGGAAATTTAAAGCTAAATGTAACAGGAAAGACTGGTTAATCTCTTAAAAACGTTCACATTAATGACAGTCTGTACACTTTTAAATCTTTCCTTGAAAGCAATCAGATTTGTGAGGTAAAAAGTATAATGAAGGTTCTGGGACAAGTTAGAAATTACAATTTTGCAGCAAAAAAGGAAGAGTCAAGACTCAGCCAAAGGCTGCTCACTGCACATTAGATACTCTAAGTATCAATCCAGCGCACTCATTGCATTTGATCCAAATAGAAACCAGGGGTTACAGAGGTCAGACGATGATAAATGCCCCAGAACATACATAATAAACACGAGCCACCAGGCTGCATAAGCTAGCATCTTAAAATGTAAAACCCACTTACGCTCAACCAAGGGAAAGAAATGACCTTGGAACCAAAGCAGCCATACTCTGATGGCACTTGTCACCATACATTATCAACAAGCAATCAAACGCAGCACAAATGTGATCCCCACGAGACACATCAGGCAGCTGCTCCATAACCAGTGAGAAAAAAGGGCACAGAGCTTGCCAATGAACACAGTACCCCAGTTTCAGTTTTAGGGTCTACATTCTGAACATTCACCTCTATCCAGAATGGATGTAGGCTCTACAACTGGGGTACCATTCATTCACTTAACATTTATGGAATACGCACCACATACATTCTTTATATGTCATGTCAGACCTTGTCTTGGGGAGTGCAGCAAAACACAAATGACTGAGACATTTCCCTAACCGTGGGGCACCCACAGCTTAGCAGACACACAGACACAGAATTGAAATATAATGTGATGAGATTATCACGTGTATAAGATGAATACATATGAGATAAAGAAATGACGTAAAAAGAAAAGGAGCTCTTCAGGGTAAGTACAGGAAGGCCTCACTAAAGAGAAAACCTTTGAACAGCATGCTCACAAATAAAAAAACTTTCCCAAAACAGAAATGGAGAACAGAGCCCCAAGTTTTTATAAAAACGACATCTACCAGCTCAAATGCTCTTAAAGCTAATAGGTCCATTTTTTTTTAATAGGTCCATTTTTAAGTGACAATATAGAACATAATACTCCAAGTCCTTTATAGATGAGGACTTACTGAAATCAGCGCTACCCAACAGCTAGTAACTATGTAGCTAAGACATCAATATTCCCAACGGACTTCCAGAATCAATGGTCCATTCAGTCTTCCCATCTGCCCTGGGTCAGGGGAAAGAGAGGAGCAGAGAGCTGAGCAGGGTTCACTGCAGCGCCGGGCTACAGAAGGGCTTTCCTGAACTGTGCGTGTAACCTAGACAGTCATGACAAGAGACAGCCCCATCTCTCTCATCATCTCTCAACATTCAAGCTGTTCACTCTCTAGGAAAATCTTTCCGTCTCACCCCATCTCCTCTCTCTCTCCTATTTCAAACTTACATCCTATAGTTTCGTATATCCTCACCAGCTGGATTAGATACTATTTGCAGGACAATAAGGTGACAATTAACCAAAACAGATCCTGCTCTCTCATCCTGATTTCTACAGTGGGCTTCCTAACACAGTAGAATGTTAACATAATGTTAACCCAATACCCAATCACTAAGGAGTCAAGATGACAAGGCCTCCTTGGCAATGACTCTTTGCCAGAGCGCAGGAGTTCAATAGTTAGGTGGCCTTACCTCTTCAGTTCTGTCAATCTTAATAATGGTATTTATGCAACCCAAAGATAAATGACAGATGGGCACAAGTTCCTTCTTACTCTCTGACCGTCTTGGCTGAATGCCCTGAGCATCTTTCATCCACCTTGGCTGACCATGTCTCAAGTTCATCAATTTCCTAGGTAACAGTCTCAGATTTTAAAACTCTAACACCACCCAGTAAATCAATATCCTAACCTTCAAAAAATATATATTAAAGTCAGGGTCCAACTTTTCATTTGACAACTGCTCTTTTGGCATCTCCTAGAGCTCTAATAGTAGAATGAGCCCTAAAACATTTTAGATAAAGCATGGACAGTATGAAATAAAAAGAGCTTTGCTGCATCTTATTTAACACTGACTATAATGCTGACTCTTCTTTGGAGAATTTAAGAATACCACAATGATATTTAATAATGTTTCTTGTAGATTAAAAAAAAGGATTTAAAAGCACACAGTCTTCATCAATATAACAAAATAACTTCTTGATCTAAGGGAGTATGAAGAGTTGACAACCTGTAAGTGACAAGGGAGCCAAAAAGATCTCAAAAAAGGATACTACAGCTCATTCCCAGGGAGTTCTAGGACTTGACATAATTTGGATATAGGTTCCCAGAAATCCAGGACTGTGGTGATAGTTATTTGTGCTTTCTCCATGCCCATTTTCCAGTGCCCCTGTACAGATACATCGCAGGCCCTCTAAGTAACATTCACAGGATGTGGTTTTAATTTGCTCCTTGGTATCAATCACAGAAGCCTTAGGACCGCAGGTGAAACCACCATAACAGAGCTAACTCACAGCAGGGACAGAAACCAGGGCTTGCCATTAGGGCATCACTGGGGGGAGCTGGGGGGGGGGGGGGGGACAGTGCTGTAACTAGATCTTATTTTTCAACAGAAGTACATCCCAGTGAATCACTCTTGGACCCTCTGATTCCTCAAAAAGTGTCACTGGTCCCAGGGACTACTACTCAGTTCTTTCCCATGGACCCTGACATCCCCTAAGACTTAGAGAAGGAACAACAGTAGCAGCTAACACTTATTAAATGCCTACCATGTGCCAGGCACTGTTGAAGACTTTCCATGTGTTCATTCATTTACTCCTCTTAATAACCAGTTAGGATTACTATCATTACCATTTTACAAATGAAGAAATTGATTAAACAACTTGTGCAAAAATACACAACAGCAGATCCAAGGAAGTGAACCTCCTTCCATTTCATGTTCGAACCACACCACTCTCGAAAATATTGTCTGAATAGGAATGCATAACCTCAATTTCAAGGTCTGTACACTCAACTACCAACTCCTCTCTTCCCAGCTCACTCCCTCTAATATTCTGATTCCACCAGGATACACTATTCAGAGATCCTACTAGCTTTTCACTGTCTCTCCTCCCTGCCCTGACCCACGTCCTCACTTTGCTGACCAATGGATTATCTTCATTCATTTGAAGTTGCCTTCAATTCCCTTGGACGATCTTCCCTCCATAATATCCACTGAATAAAACACCTGCCAACTCTCTGCTTTCTCCATGCCAGCACCTGAGAGGCTGACTGTAACTGATGACTCAAATTGTACAACCATAGATGGGCTCACTTTGAAGTAACCCAAGGGAATCCTTGGTACCACCCACAATTCTACTACATTTTCTTCTTTCACTTGCTTAGATAATTCCTTCACATTTTCTCCTCTCCCTTTCTCACTTGCTCTCAGCTGATGATCTTGCTTATTTCACTGAGAAAACTGAAGCCATGAGGAGAGAGCATGTATGCCTTCTCACAACATCTACCAACCTGCCTGCATCTGTGCCTGTGTCCTGTCTTCTCTCCTATTACTATGGAGGAATGGCCACGCTCCACTTAAGGCCATCCCTTCCCATCTATTCAGGAACATGGTTCCAGCAATTTTCTGCTCTCTTCCCTCCACCATCAAAGTTTCCCTTTCCACAGAATCATGCCTGGCCACATACATGTTTTTATTTCTCTCATATTAAAACACACACACACACACACACACACACACACACACACACACCTTTTTGACTCCTACATCTGCCCATTTTACTTCTGTACTTTAAATCAAATCTCTGGGGGGAAAAAGTTCTATAGTCTACTTCCTCTCACCCCCTCTTTTTTCCCCCCATTTAGTCAGTATGGATTTATTGGATGCATCCCCTCTATACCCAGTAATGTCCTATCTACTTTGGGATCTGCAGAGATGCACTTTAGGAGATATGAGACATGGCCTCAGTAATCAAAAATCTTAGAATTTACTTTGAGATTTAACAACTGTAGTTTGCATTTAGTGGCCTTATTATATGTCTGGAACTATTCTAAGGCCATTTATGGACTTGTTATCACATTTAATTGGTTCAACTGAAAAGATTCAAGTAGAACAAAAGTCTGATTTTTCCTCACATCACAGTACTGGGCAGATAAATTAGTTGGTAGGGCTTGTTATGAGATGATGAATGTGAAACCATTTTCTAAATTATAAAATGCCATATGGACTTAAGGGGAGTGTTGGGAATTTCATGTAGGGTAGGTGGGTAATTTGAAGAGTAGACTCAGCTTAGTGAAGACTTTTTAAAAAAAAGCAGATAGCAGAGTACAGAAACTGGATTATGAATCCCTATTTACAGATGGGGTATTTAAATCTCTGAAGAGCCTAGTGATGTGTTCAAGGTCATATTGCAAATGAATTAGGGAATCATTCAAGTCTCCTCACAGTGGGTCCAGTACCCTTTCCCCTAATCATAATACCACTGACCAAGTATACAACTAAGCTAAAAGGAAAACTAAACATGTATTGGGGTGGACTAGACAGTCTCGGTTATGGGTTAACATCTACTCTAGCCCCACTAATAATACCCAGAGAAGAAAATTAGGGTCAAGGAAAACTCTAACTTCTAGTTTGAAAAAAAGAAAAATGAAAACAATGGTATTTTACATGTCTAGCACACCTACTAAGTGCCAGACACTGTACTAGATGTTGGGTTTTTTTTTTGATAAATTTTATTTATTTATTTATTTATTGGCTGCGCTGGATCTTCATTGCTGCGAGTGGGCTTTAGTTGCGGCAAGCAGGGGCTACTCTTTGTTGCAGTGCTCAGGCTTCTCATTGCGCTGGCTTCTCTTGTTGTGGAGCACCGGCTCTGCGCGTGTGGGCTTTAGTAGTTGTGGCACATGGGCTTAGTTGCTCCTCAGCACGTGGAATCTTCCCAGATCAGAGATCAAATCTGCGTCCCGTGCATTGGCAGGTGGATTCTTAACCACTGTGCCACCAGGGAAGTCCGTACTAGATGTTCTGCATATTATTTTTTCATGTCAGCCTTTTGATAACCTTGTAAGAATAGTACTTTTATCCCCATTTTATAGATGGAGATAGAGTGATGACCCAAACTTCCACAATGGGCCAATGGGGAAGCAGAGATTCAAATTCAAATATTCCTGAATCCAAAATACATTCCATCTCCACTCTTTCACTATGCCTTCACTCAAGTGAAACAAATCTCCTACATGATTTGTTCTCCAGTCTTCATTACTTATTTTTCCAAATTTGATCATGATTTCTTATCCAAGGGCTAAGGCCTCTCACCCCCTCATGAGTCCACTTTAGAACCCACTCTAGTTCCTACGACAATGATCTCCAGTAGTTGTTAAATCTAGTGACAAGTGCAGTCTTCATTCACGGTCTTTAAATACCTTTGTCATGTGGTCTCTAGGACACCACTCCCTCTGTCCTTTCCTCCTACCTCCTTGGCCACATCTTCACAATCTCCTTTGCAGGTTGGTCACTGTCTCCCAACTAGGAAAGGCTGGATTGCCCTGGGCTCATACTTTACAACCAGGCTCCTGGCTTTAAATGTCATCTATACATGACAACTCTTAAATGCATAGCCGGACCAGAATTGTCCCCTGAAGCCAACAGCCTACTTGACATCTCCACTAAGATGCCTTATTAGAATCTTAAACTTTACATATTCAAAGAGGAAATGATGATTCTACTCCCTCCTAGAAAAACCTGTTCTACAGTCTTCCCCATCTCAGTAAATGGTACAAAACTCTTCCACTGGCTCCAGTCAAAGCCTCTTTACCGTCTATCTCTTCTATCAATCTGCAAATCCTGTTGACTTATGTTAAAAATATAAACAGAATCTGACAAATTCTTACCACTCCCAGGTCCAAGCAGTCACCACTATTCACCTGGATTTCTTAAACAACTCTTTTAATGGTATCCCTGCTTCTACCTCTGCATTTAGAGGAATGCTTTAAAAATGTAGATCAGACCAGTTTATTCTCCTTCTCAACATCCTCCAGTGGTTTCCCTTTCTACTGAAACTAAAATTCAAAGTCCTCATGATGGTCTATAAGGCCCTACATGATCTGGCCCCACTCCCTCCGCTCTCCATTGTATGTTTTGAGGATGAGGCAGCAGGAAGGACCTTAAGGAGAGTGTCAGTGGAAGCCTCAGGGCCAGCAAGGGGGCCTAGAGGAAAGCAAAGAGAAAACTGTTGGAAGCAGGAAGAAAGAAGACCTGACTCTTCGGGCAGAAAGTTTATTGATGCTGTTGCCTGGGGCAACATGGAAAATAAAAGATACACCTGATGAACTGGGTGATACGGATAAGGAGATTTCCAGGAGAACTGGGGAAAGTGCTGATTGACTTCTTTTGCCCCCATAATGAAATCTAAGAGGAAAGAGATAAGCTGAACATGAACTGTGAAATATAAAGGATTCAGGACTTACTGGGTATAAAAATGAAATACTTTCACCCTTAGACTTATCAGAAGACAAATGATGCTATAATTAAGAAATGGCTCCTGGCAAGGACTGAATCCAGAGTGCTGTCAGGAAATTATGAATGTGATTGTAAAACTTTATAATGTCTTCAAAAAGATTTAATACAATGTCTTGTAAACTAAAAAAACTTTCTCTAAGAATGTTAAGGGCATTGTCTCCCAAAAGTTTTACAAGGAATCTAAGGTACAGAAGAGCTTATTTCAAAGTGACTTGTGGGTGTTGCCTTTGTCTAATAGAGTAGATCATAAATTGATTCATAAGAAATCCACAGAGTTCTTTAAAGAAATTATATCAGCTTGAGTTGAAAGGAACAGAGATCCTATACACTGAAAAGAGGCCTTTGAACCTCAAACTTCATCAGGCAAAAAGCAGACTGAAAATACTACTCAGCTGCAAACATACATTACTTTTTATAGAAAGGGAAGGAAAACTCAGAGTACAGAACCAAAAGCCCCGAGGGTGGAGCCAATTGTCACAAGAAGTAAGACCAAGCTCTAATCAAAGAAATGGCTACCTGTGCCTGGCTAGATTTCAGAACTGTTATGGACCAATGACTGCTATGTGCCTCCTGTTTTCCCTCATTCTAAATGCAACTGTCTATGCCAATTATCCTATCCCATGTGTGTCCCATCACTATATGCTGAATGGCGGGGGCAGGGAGGGGGGATGTGTGGATATATATTTCTCACCCTCTTAATTCACAGGTCTTTAGATCAAAAGGAACTATATTCAAGGGACTAAACTTGAAGAACAACACCCAAAGAGTCTGATTTGATGAGCTCTTGGACCTTAAGTCTGACTCCACTGTCATAATAAATGAGATTTGTGAAGACCTTGGGAGGGATGGGTGGATTTTATATGAAGGAAGAAGAGAAATAATTTTTGGCTGTAAGATAGATGCTCATGTTTTAAAATGTGTGCAAATTTAGTTGACGCTCCTCTCATCAAATGGGATAATCTAATCTGTCTTTCCTTTAAAAGAAGAAGGCTGGCCTTCTCTTCATTTCAAATCAGTAGAATACAGCAAAAGTAATACTCTCTGACTTCAGAGCTTAGTCATAAAAGGTGATACTGCTTTTGCCCCATCCTCCCTCCCTCCCTATATTCCTCTGGATGCCTGCCCTGGGAACCCAAACTCTACCCTGTGAGGAAGTCAAGCAACAACATGTAAAGTCCAGATGTCGGTGTTCCACCACCAGCCGAGCCCAAGCAGGTTCCAACACCCATCACCAGTCACATGGCTGAGATTTCAGATCACTCCAGCCTCCAGCCTTTGAGCCTCTCCAGCTGAGACTAAGTGATTCAGAGCTGAGCTGTCCCTGCCAAGCCCTGTCCTCACCACAGGTTCATGAGTAGAGTTGCAGAGCTGCCTTGTTTTTTTTTTTTTTTTTTTGGCCACACCACATGACTTGCAGGATCTTAGTTCCCCAACCAGTGAATTGAACAGTGACAGTGCAGAGTCCCAACCACTGGACCGCCAGGGAATTCCTGGGGATGCCTGAATTTAAAGTCACTAAATTTTGAGGTGGCTTGTTATACAGCCATGATTAACAGGAATACATGCCAGTTCAAGATCTCTTTGATCTTCACTCTTGCATTCAACATGCTTGCTTTTCCTCCTGTGCTTAAATCATCTGTGAACCTGGTGAGCATGCCCTAGCCCTCTGTAGGTTCATCCCAGGTACTGATATCAATATTATAAGCCCTGGAACATACCTAGGGACTTCTTTCTAAGTTGATATCATTCAAAAATCAGTTCTCTCTGCTTAAGGCTTAATCAACTAAACTGTCTTTCAATTGAACCATCATTTTTTTCATTTAATCCACAAATATATCAACTTTTCTGTATATCTTTCTAAATATACTAGTTTTATCACAAATAAAAAGGTCAGACATAAGTTGATTTTTTGGTTGTTAATAGAACCATGTTGGATTATATAAGGGACCTATTATTATATCTCCTAGAAGCCCACAGATCATCCCTTGAACATGCCTTCCTGCCAAGCCATGACTATCTCCAGTGGGGCTGCTCTACAATTGCATCTAACAGGCTGCCCTAATCGCTCAGGGGCCAGGGTATCTAATTATGAGTGATTTGAGATTTCTTCTTAAAATAAAAATAAACAGGGTCTTAAGGATGACAGATTCTATGAGAAAAGTCCTGAATCCTGTGAGTGGACTTTAAGATGCCAATTTTGTGCTGCTCAAGAGACTTTAATTCTTCTTCAGGAAGTTTTGTCTACGTTTTGGATAACTGAAGTTGCTAAATACATTTCTAACATCTAGATGAGGGAGGCATCATGGTTTAGACTATGGAATCATTTCATCTTGAAATAAAATCTTAAATCTGTCATACTCTGAAACTGTAGCAACTAAAATAATACATAGGTGGTTAAACTAGAGCTTGTTTGTAAACTCTGTTCTAGTAACTGAATGTAAACATGGCTTTAAGTAATCCCGTAATTTGTCACAGAGGAGCCAAGCCAACCCAAGGGGTTATGCAGTAAACAGGACCTGGACACCCTGCTCCGCACCACTACATGCAGTTGTGCCTAACTCCAGAGGCCCGAATTACACGCTTAGCACAGGTGTACATGGCAGCCCTGCCCCTATTCTGCATTTATAGTCTATTTCTCCCTAAATGACCTTAAAAACCTTAAAGTTTCATGACTTTAAAAACCTAGGGACGCCTAAATGTGACTCTAGCTTCTCAGGAGCCCAACTACTCGCCTAACATCTCCACTTGGATGTCCACTGGGCAACTGAAGCTTTACCTGTCCAAGATCAAACTCCTGACTCTCCACTCCCAAAATCCAGCTCCTCAGTCAGGTCCTGTCACTTCTTGACTTCAACTTTCAATAGATTCCCATCTACCCAGCCTACCACAGGCTGCTGGGCACTCTGTAACACAGACCCTGCCTACCAGTCACTTTGTCACCCTCCTTCTCACTCCTAGGAGCACCACTGGTCTTTTTTTTCAGTTCTAGAAGACTTCATATTTGTCCCTGCCTTAGGCCACCGAACAGCTGTTCCTTCTGCCTGCCATGCCCCTCCCTTCTCGCCATTCAAGTCTCAGTTTAAACGTCATCTCAGAGAGGCTTTTTCTGACCACTCAAAAGAAGCCTCCCAGTCACTCTGGCACATCTTCTATTATTTTCAAAGCACACATCACTACATGACATTTGAACACATATTTATGTTCTGTCTCTCCCCTAGAATATAATAAGGCCAAGGACCTTGTCTCTTGCTGACCACTGTACTCTAGTTGCTGACACACTGTGGTCACCCAGTAAGCATTTGCTCCACGCCTCAGTGGAGATGAGAAACAGCAAATGCTCTTATCCTCGTCACAGTCCCAGGTGAGCAGCACTGATGAGAGTACGGATATCACACTATAAACAAGTTTCCTGAGTAAATATTCTCTATAAAATATCCTGCAACCCAAAACACGTGGTGGGCATCAGGCAAGAAAAAAATTAAGCTCCTATATATTGTCAGCTTTTAAAGGGCCTACATTTGTTAATTCAAACAGCTACTTTGAAAATTCAGTCTGAAAGAGAAAGTGGGTAAGTCTTGCCTCTGTCCCCTCAAAAAGTACCTGCCCAACTTTGAACAATTCCTGGAGCACGTCTCTTACTGGAACAGGTCATACAAAAATGGACAAACTAGTCGTCTCAGCTTTTAGCACATACAATATATTTGAAATTTTACGAAACTCAAGACAAAATAATATAGGAAATAATGCATTTTATCAGGAAGCTACTGGCACATCCCAATCAAATCTCTTTTTATATTCATGAAGAAAATCCTCTTAAGATTCAGAATAAGGTTAAATCAAGGTCAACTTATCAGAGGTTTGTATCAAAACACTAGATTTAAAAAAAAACAACTTTGTTTCCTATGATAATCAGGAAAATGTCTAGAATCATTAACTCTAAAACCTCTGCTTTTCTGTTAGCCAATCAATCAACTGTCTGATATTCCATCTTGTATAGCTCATTCCAAGTTAACCAGGTAGAAGGATAATCTAATAAAATGTTCATGGTAAGGAAATCAGCAATATTCTTGTCATGCACTTACACAACTAAGAAGGTGTGGGTCACAGATACTGGTCACAGAACACCTCTTTTATTGATAAGAACACTTACACTTGCATACTTTGTTATATAGGCAAATATATGTGGATATGTGTATACAGTGAAGTTTGTACCATTCCAGATAGTTTTGTTTTAAAGTATTTTGTACCTATATCATGTCCACCTATTTCACCTTTTAATCTATTTTTGGTTAAAAAAAAAAAAAAAAAGGACACTGGTGCCATTAATGAAGGCAGAACTTTCTATACAAGATAGAATCCAGTGCCTCAATTCACTAAAGCTGGAGACAAATTTATGAAAGCCACAGGGTAAAATATTTTATTATACATGACCCATGGAAGACACATTTGTGCCTATTATGATTAACCAACTGGGAGGGAAAAGGAAGAGAAAAAAAAGCACAACAAGAGGGTTAGGTTCAAGATGCACCATGGAGCCGACTCTAGACAAATCTAGGGCCTTCAAAGGCATTTTTGAAACCATGTCAAAATCAACACACACAACAAAGAGAACAATCAGAGTGTGCTCTGCTTCTCGCCAGGGGCTACAGTAGGGAGGAAAGCAGGAGCAGCTGGCAGGTGGGCAGACTCCCCTCTCGGCGCTTCCTGGGGTTCTTTCCAGAAGGCCAGCTCCTGAATTCTCACTATGCAGCACATGACTGGGCTCAGAAGAGATCAGACCCACTTTGAACATAAACCAGCTCCAAAAAAGCATCATCACTTCCTTTCTTAATAGAAACTGTTCATCAACTATAGAAAAATAGAAAAACCTGCTTTATTAAAAATACACTTTATTATGAACAAATGTTTAAAAATCATGGGATTCACAACCATACAGCCACCAGTGACCTTACCTGAACTCAAATCCTCACACACCTCCTTCTACCACACACTACACTACCTCTTACTAGAAAGGAATATTCTCAACAGCATCCGGTAGCTGCCAGCACACTAAAGATATCATCTAGCTGTAATTTCTTGCAGTTCCATATACTTCCAACCTAACTTCCTAACATCGCAGTAAAGCTTTAAAAGAAATTAATTAAATTAAATTAAAATATATATATATATATATATGAAGTCTGGTTAAAATGAACAGCAGGCAAGGTCTTTCATAAGAGAACCAAGGCAATAAATTCAAAGAACAGCAGCAAAAGAAGGCAGCAAACAGACAGAGAAAGTGAAGGCAGTGACACTGCTGTCAAGGCCTGACCTCTCTGTGGCCCGCCATTTGTCTAGCTGAGAGATCACTTAGTTGGCAGTGGCAAAGGTGGTAACAGAGTGAGGAACAGGACATAATCCCTCCCCCTCAAGCAGTTTCCAATCAAGTGGGGGATATTATTTAAGAGGAAAACACAATGTAGTATTTGCAATGTGTGATACAAGTAAGCCTAGGGCACTTCTGGGGGATGAGAGAAAGCTTCAGAAAGGAGATGTCAGAGCAGCATCTAACCAGGGAAAAATGAGGAGCGGAAGACAAGAAGGGTGTTAATTGTGTGTGTGTGTGTGGGGGGGGGGCGGCAGGACATCACAGAGACACTACGGTACACACACGGAGCTGCAGGTGGTTGAGTGTCGCTTTCACATACCTGAAATGTGGATTTGGGTGGAGGATGATGGGAGGGACTAAAGAATTACCATGCAAGAAAAGATCCAGAGCAGCTAAGAGCCACATTTCTTGAAGGACCTTGTAATCCTTGTTAAGGAACTCCTGAATTTTCCTTTAGGGACCCATTAAAGAACTTGAAGCCATAAATGAGACATCCTTAAAGTAGTCTTTCTGAAAGAAAACTGTAACTGCAAGGGGGAAAACATGGGACAGAGCAAGAGCAAAGACAGGAAGACCAGCTGGAAAGCTTTTACAGAAATCCAGGCTCCCGTGCTGGTACCCCAACCAGGATTCAGAGCTGGGGACTGATGCTGGGAGGTTAAGAGGTGACCATAAGTCCTGCTAACAACTGCTGTCCCAGCTAAGTTATGAACAGTGGTCCTTTTCACTCTCAAAAGTATCCTGGTTGGATGCCAAGTTACGTAAGTCACGCTAGTTATTAAAGAGTAGAACTGACAGGACTCGGTGACTGGTTAGCTCTAAGGAGAAGGCAAGATGGCAGAGTTGGGGATGACACCATAGCTTGACCTGAAGCATTTACCAAAGTATTAAGACAGAGAGGCAGGCACCTCAGGGATGCAACCATGAGGACTTCCTAAAGGGTACACAGACAATGGATAGTTTTAAGGGACTTGATTCCCAGATTCTCAACCTCCATATACATTTTTCTTCCCACTTTTATTGAGAAATAATTGGCATACATCACTGTGTAAGTTTAAGGCGTTCAGCACAATGGTGTAACCTACATATATTGTGAAATGATTACCACAATAAGTTCAGCTAACATCCATCTTCTCATATACACACAATCAAAAGAAAAGAAAAAATGGTTCTCCTTTTGGTGAGAACTCTTTAAGATTTACTCCCTTAACGTACACACTTTCTAGACCTGACCTACATGAGCACAGACCAGATGAGAGGTCCTGCCAGCTCTCCCCATGGCCCTCCCTTTTCACAACCCTCCTTCCCCATTTACAGTAGGAAGCCACCTTTCACCCTTTCAAACTCTAGGGCACACTGCCCCAGGATGTGGAAAGTCCCTGAGCAGAAAGATAAAAACATTTTTAACTACCAGTGTTAGCAAAGTTGCCTTTAATAAAACACCTTAAACCAGAAGAGCAGAGCTTTCTGTCTTTCCCTACCTTACATGTCTTTCTGGTAAGGACTAGGCAAGGTGAGAGAAGCATGGTATTTTGGTCCTTAGCTGGGTTGTTCTGAATTCAGGTATATACAGAACATAGCAGTGATGATTTTGTTAAATGATCTTGCAACTTCCATCGTCCAGCTATTATCAAAATATACAAAAATATGCCTAGCTCACGAGACAGAGTCCCATAGAATAAAACAAATCAAAGCCCTGGTAAGCCTATCTCCTCTAAGTCACAAAACACTGTGCCTTATCTGTCTACCCATCTCAGAAATCAAATTCCAAAGTGAAATACTTGTCACAGAACACGTTAACATTTTTATTTAAATTGACAAATGACAGAATGCACGCTGGTTTAGCTGAGTGGTTTGATGATAACTGGCTTTGGCAAAGTGATATGTTGGACTTTTTCCATAAACTGGATGAACTAAACCTGCAGCACCACGATCCTGATGAAAATATAAAGTACATAAGTAGAAAAAAGCATTTTAACAAAAATCATGTATTGGCAAATGTTCATTAAAATTAACAATTTTTAATTTTCCTAATCCTGTCAAACCAAAGTGGATTACATCAGGTGCCTCTAAGTAAAAGAGAAAAAGTATAATTAACACTGTTTTGATAAATCTTGGTAAAGCATTTTTAATACATCTCCTGGAAATTATGAAATTGAATTACTATAATGATTAACAAACTGTTCACCACTCAGGCAGTTTTGACTTCACTGCTTTCAAACTAAACTGAAGGTGCATGCAGTGAGTGCTGTGAGAAATCCCTGCTCTCAGAGCAGATTGAGAGGGGATGGTGATGACTACAGGGCATTGGAGATACCTGACAGATTACTGAAAATAATTTCAGGCGACAGATCACCATGTGATTTTTTTTGGCATATAAGACTGGAGAGTTCAAGGAATTGAGTGATCTTCCTTTATCAAAACTCCTTCCTTTTCAATCTAATTCCTTCAGTAGATAAGGTTACTCAGTGCTCATCCTTATAAAGACAAGAAATAGGAATAAAATTGATGCTGAGCCCTATCTCATTCCAGGAATATATTATAATCATCTAGGGGTACACGAACTAACTGAGAAGCAGCAGCCCATTCCATTATTTCATTGAGATGCACTTCCAATAAATGTTCACTTTTTATGTTTGAATTACTAAAATGCATAATATTTTGCTGTTTTAATTGATAACCATGGTAATAATAACTATTCTTATGGCTCAATAATGAAGGTTTAAGGTCTCATGAAATAAACTTTTAAAATTTCAATTTCCATGTATAATATTGTTATGGGTAAAAATATTTTGTTAATCAAAATATAATAAGAGAAAATTTTATGAAAAAAGTAGAATACAAATTTAAGAAGCTAAAAGGAATAAAGAAAATTCTGACTTTTAATGTAGAACTTGTTCACATCCACTTTTTTAAAGGTTGATGCTAAGTACCAAAATTGTTATGATATACAGATTCATTTAAGAGTATACATGGAAGATATTTAAGAGTAATGTGACAGATTTTACAATGTCAGCACTTATGAGAAACTAAAATTTTACATCTATTTAAACTTAGAATAAAATTTTTATTCTCAACCTAAAATTATACATAGGTACACAGTTTTTTCCTTCAATTCTGGAAAATCACTACCCTCAAGAACATTAAAAAAAAAAGGGTGCACACTCTCACCACTATTATTCAACACAGTTTTGGAATTTTTACCCAGAGCAATCAGAGAAGAAAAAGAAATAAAAGGAATTCAAATTGAAAAAGAGAAGGAAAATTCTCACTCTTTGCAGATGACATGATATTATACATAGGAAATCCTAAAGATGTTACCAGAAAACTACTAGAGCTAATAGATGAACTTAGTAAAGTAGCAGGATACAAAATTAATGCACAGAAATCTCTCGCATTCCTATACACTAACAATGAAAAATCAGAAAGAGAAATTAAGGAAACAATTCCATTTACCACTACAACTAAAAGAATAAAATACCTAGGAATAAATCTGCCTAAGGAGGCAAAAGACCTGTATGCAGAAAACTATAAGACACTGATGAAAGAAATCAAAGATGATACCAACAGATGGAAAGATATACCATGTTCTTGGATTGGAAGAATCAACATTGTGAAAATGACTATACTACCCAAAGCAATTTACAGATTCAATGCAATCTCTATCAAATTACCAATGGCATTTTTCACAGAACTACAACAAGAAATTTTAGGATTTGTATGGAAACACAAAAGACCCCAAATAGCCAAAGCAATCTTGAGAAGGAAAGATGGAGCTGGAGGAATCAGGCTCCCTGACTTCAGACTATACTACAAACCTACAGGGATCAAGACAGTACGGTACTGCCACAAAAACAGAAATATAGATCAACAGAACAGGACAGACAGCCCAGACATAAACCCACGCACATATGGACACCTTATCTTTGACAAAGGAGGCACGAATATACAATGGAAAAAAGACAGCCTCTTCAATAAGTGGTGCTGGGAAAATTGGACAGCTACATATAAAAGAATGAAATTAGAACACTTCCTAACACCATACACAAAAATAAACTCAAAATGGATTAAAGATCTATATGTAAGGCCAGTCACTATAAAACTCTTAGAGGAAAACACAGGCAGAACACTATGACATACATCAAATCAAGATCCTTTTTGACCACCTTCTAGAATAATGGAAATAAAAACAAAAATAAACAAATGGGACCTAATGAAACTTAAAAGCTTTTGCACAGCAAAAGAAACCTTAAACAAGACAAGAAGACAACCCTCAGAATGGGAGAAAATATTTGCCAAGGAAGCAACTGACAAAAGGATTAATCTCCAAAATATACAAGCAGCTCATGCAGCTCTATATCAAAAAAACAAACAACCAATCAAAAAATGGGCAGTAGACATTTCTCCAAAGGAGACATACAGATGGCTAAGAAACACGTGAAAAGATACCCAACATCACTAATCATTAGAGAAATTCAAGTCAAAGCCACAATGAGGTACCACCTCACCAGTCAGAAGGACCATCACCAAAAAACCTAGAAACAATAAATGCTGGATAGGGTGTGGAGAAAAGGGAATCCTCCTGCACTGTTGGTGAGAATGTAAATTGATACAGCCACTATGTAGAACAGTATGGAGGTTCCTTAAAGAACTAAAAATAGAACTACCATATGACCCAGCAATCCCACTACTAGGCATATATCCTGAGAAACCCATAATTCAAAAAGATACATGTACACCAATGTTCACTGCAGCACTATTTACAATAGCCACGACTTGTCCATCAACAGATGAATGGATAAAGGAGATGTGGCACATATATACAATGGAATATTACTCAGCCATAAAAAGGAACGAAACTGAGTTATTTGTAGTGAGGTGGGTGGACACAGAGTCTGTCATATAGAGTGAAGTAAGCCAGAAAGAGAAAAACAAATACTGTATGCTAATGCATATATATGGAATCTAAAAAAAAAAAAAATGGTACTGAGGAACGTAGTGGCAGGACAAGAATAAAGATGCAGATGTAGAGAATGGACTTGAGGACACGATGGGGAAGGGGGAGCTGGGATGGAGACAGAGAGTAGCACTGACATATACACATTACCAAATGTAAAACAGACAGCTAGTGGGAAACTGTTGCATAGCACAGGGAGATCAACTCGATGCTTGGTGATGACCTAGAGGGGTGGAATAGGGAGGATGGAAGGGAGGCTCAAGAGGGAGGGGATATGGGAATATATGTATAAATACAGCTGCTTCACTTTGTTATACAGTGGAAACTGCACAACATTGTAAAGCAATTATACTCCGATAAAGATCTGAAGAATAAAAAAAAGAGAGAGAGCAGGTCTGGAGGGAGAGATGACTACTTCAATTTTGAATATGCTGTGGTGGAGGGACCTTAGGGACATACAACTGCAGAATAAGAGCCGACACTTATACTACACTGACCACACCATTTAAAGCACTAGTCTGGGTATTTATAGGCTTCTTTACCCCTCACCACCACCAACTTTGAATAAAGTTGGTACTATTATTATCCCCACTTTATAAATGGGGACACTGAGGCCTGGACAAATGAGAAGACTTACCCAAAGCCACACAGCTCTCCCAAGTACAGAATTGTATGAATCCAGACAGTGTGGATACAGAGTCTGTATTCTGTATACAGTATAATGCCTTGAGATGTCTGGGTTGATGATACAAATTTGAGGGTCAACTGAGCCTTTAGATAGTAATTTAAATCATGGAGCAGATGAGATTATGTAGGAAGAATGACATAATCATCAGCAGGAAAATGAGACACGTCAGCGCTTTCCTGTGAAGATACTTCTGGCATTCCCTTCCAGGACCCTGGTTTTTTTCCAGGTACCCTTGATGTTTTGCCATCAGTCCTCCCAGGTTACTGCACGGTTTATGATGCTGTTTATAAAATCAAAGGTTTGGACTTCCCAGGTGGTGCTGTGGTTAAGAATCTGCCTGCCAACGCAGAGGACATGGGTTTGATTCCTGGTCCAGAAAGATTTCACATGCTGTGGAGCAACTAAGCCCATGTGCCACAACTACTGGGCTTGCACTCTAGAGCCCACAAGCCACAACTACTGAGCCAGTGTGCCACAACTACTGAAGCCCACATGCCTAGAGCCTGTGCTTCGCAAAAAGAGAAGCCATCACACTGAGGAGCCCACACACCACAATGAAGAGTAGCCCCTGCTCTCTGCAACTAGAGAAAGCCCATGCACAGCAATGAAGACCAATGCCAAAATAAAAAAATAAATTTATTTTAAAAAAACTAAAATAAATAAAATCAATGAGCTATTGAAGAAAACCTTTCTGCTTCTCAATCTTTGCCTTATTCCTCCACCAGATACCTGAAGATGCTTTAGTAAAGGATTTTCCCCTAGTTTTATTGAGATATAACTGACATATAACACCATGACCAAGTTGAATTCATCCCAGGGTCACAAGAATGGTTCAACAAATGCAAATCAATGTTATACACCACATCAACAAAAGAAAAGACAAAAACTACATGATCATGATCAAATCAGAAGATGCAGAAAAAGTAGGGAGTTCCCTGGTGGTCCAGTGGTTCAGCCCATGCTTCCAATGCAGGGGATGCAGGTTTGATCCCTGGTTGGGGAGCTAAGATCCCACATGCCACACGATGTGGAGAGGGGGGAGAGAGAAAGAAAGAAAGAAAGAAAGAAAGAAAGAAAGAAAGAAAGAAAGAAAGAAAGAAAGGAAAGAAAGAAAGAAAGAAAGATAAGAAAGAAAGAAAGAAGAGAAGAAAGAAAGAAAGAAAGAGAGAGAGAGAGGGAGGGAGGGAGGGAGGGAGGGAGGGAGGAGGGAGGGAGGGAGAGAGAGAGAGAGAGAAAGAAAGAAAGAAAGAAAGAAAGAGAGAGAGAGAGAGAAAGAGAGAAAGAGAGAAAGAAAGAAAGAAAAAGAGAGAAAGAAAGAAAGAGAGAAAAAGAGAGAAAGAAAGAAAGAAAGAGAGAGAGAGAAGAGAGAGAAAGAAAGAAAGAAAGAGAGAAAAAGAGAAGAAAGAAAGAAAGAAAGAGAGAGAGAGAGAAAGAAAGAAAGAAAGAGAGAGAGAAAAAGAGAGAAAGAAAGAAAGAAGAGAGAGAGAAAGAAAGAGAAGAAAGAAAGGAAGAAAGAAGAAAGAGAGAAAGAGAGAAAGAGAGAAGAGAGAGAGAGAGAAGAGAGAAAGAGAGAGAGAGAGAAAGAAAGAAGAGAAAGAGAGAAAGAAAGAAAGAAAGAGAGAGAGAGAGAGAGAGAGGGGGAGAGAGAGAGAGAGAGAAAGAAAGAAAGAAAGAAAGAGAGAAAGAGAAGAAAGAAAGAAAGAAAGAAAGAAAGAAAGAAAGAGAGAGAGAGAAAGAAAAGAAAGAAAGAAAGAGAGAGAGAAAAAGAGAGAAAGAAAGAAAGAAAGAGAGAGAGAGAAAGAAAGAAAGAAAGAAAGAAAGAAAGAAAGAGAGAAAAAGAGAGAAAGAAAGAAAGAGAGAGAGAAAGAAAGAGAGAAAGAAATGAAGAAAGAGAGAAGAAAGAAAGAGAGAAAGAAAGAGAGTGAGAAAGAAAGAAAGAAAGAAAGAGAGAAAGAAAGAAAGAAAGAAAGAGAGAAAGAGAGAAAGAGAGAAAGAAAGAAAGAGAGAAAGAGAGAAAGAGAGAAAGAAGAATGAAAGAAAGAGAAAGAGAGAAAGAGAGAAAGAGAGAGAGAAGAGAGAGAAGAGAGAGAGAGAGAGAGAGAGCGAGAGAAAAGAAGAGAGAGAGAGAAAGAAAGGGAGAGAGAAAGAAAGAAAAAGCATTCAATAAAATTCAACATACATTCATGACAAAAACTCTTACCAAAGTGGGTACAGAGGAAACATATCTCAACATAATAAAAGCTATTTATGAAAAACCCACATCCAACATAATACTCAACATTGAAAAGCTGAAAGCCAACTCCCTAAAATCTGGAACAAGACAAGGATGCCCACTCTCACCACTTCTCTTCAACATAATACTGGAAGTCCTAACAGCAGCAATCAGACAAGAAAAAGAAATTAAAGTTATTCAAATTGATATGGAAGAGGTAAACTTGTCACTATAAGCAGATGACATGAAACTAAATACAGGAAACCCTAAAGACTCCACACAAAAACTACTAGAAGCAAGGTACCAAGATACAAGATTACCATACAGAAATAGGTTGCATTTCTTTACACTAGCAGTGAAATATGAGAAAGAGAATGCAAACAAACAATCCCTTTTAAAATTGCAACAACAAAATAAAACCTTACCAAGGAGGTGAAAGACTTATATGCCAAGAACTGCAAAACATTAATAAAGGAAAGTGAAAGTGATTCAAAGAAATGGAAAGATATCCCACGCTACTGAATTGGAAGAATTAATATTGTTAAAATGGCCATATTACCCAAAGCAATCTACAGATATAATGCAATCCTTATAAAATTACCTGAGACATTTTTCACAGAACTAGAACAAATATTCCTAAAATTTATATAGAATCACAAAAGACCCAGAATTGCCAAAGCAATCCTTAGGAAACAGAACAAAGCAGGAGGTATAACCCTCCCAGATTACGGACAATACTACAAAGCTACAAGTAATCAAAACAACGTGGTATTGGCACAAAAACAGACACATGGATCAATTAAAGGGAATACAGAGTCCAGAAGTAAACCCACATCTATGGATACTTAATCTGCAACCTATGGATCTTCAACAAAGGAGGCAAGAGTATACAATGGGGAAAAGACAGTCTCTTCAGCAAGCAGTACTGGCAAAGCTGGACAGCCGCAGGTAAATCAATGAAGTTAGAACACACCCTCACACCATATACAAAAATAAACTCAAAATGGCTTAAAGACTTAAACATAAGGCACGACACCATAAAACTCCCAGAAGAGAACATAGGCAAAACATTCTCTGACATAAACTGTACCAATGTTTTCTTCATCAGTCTCCCAAGGCAATAGAAATAAAAGGAAACAAAGGGGACCTAATCAAACTTATAAGCTTCTGTACAGCAAAAGAAACTATAAACAAAATGAATAAACCTACAGGCTGGGAGAAAATATTTGCAAATGATGCGACCAACAAAGGGCTTAACTTTCAACATATACAGCTCATATAACTCAATAAAAAAAAAACAAGCAACCCAATTGAAAAATGGGCAGAAGGTTTAAATAGTTCTCCAAAGAAGACATACAGAGGGCCAACAGGCACATGAAAAGATGCTCACCATTGCTAATTATTAGAGAAATGCAAATCAAAACTACAATGAGGTACCACCTTACATCAGTCAGAATGGCCATCATTAAAAAGCCTACAAATAACAAATGCTGAAGAGGGTGTGGAGAAAAGGGAATCCTCCTACACTGTTGGTGGGACTGTAAATTGGTATAGCTATTATGGAAAATAGTATGGAGGTTCCTCAAAAAACTAAGAAAAGAGTTGCCATATGATCTAGCAATCCCACTCCTGGGCATGTACCCAGACAAAACTATAATTCAAAAAGATACATTCACCCCCTTTGTTCAGGGGGAGGGGGAGGAAAGAACTGGGAGTTTGGGATTAGCAGATGCAAACTAATATATACAGCATGGATAAAAAACAAGGTCCTATTATGTAGCACAGGAACTATATTCAATATCCTGTGATAAACCAGAATGGAAAAGAATATATATACATATGGCTGGGTTGCTTTGCTATACAGCAGAAATTAACACAACATTGTCCAAGGCATACAATATAATGATTTGATATACATATATACTGTGAAATGATCACCACAGTAAGTTTAGTTAACATCCATCACCTCACACAGTCTTTTTTCTTGTGATGTGAACTTTTTAGATCTAGTCTCTCAGAAACTTTCAAATATACAAACAGTATTGTTAACTGTAGTCACCATGCTGTACATTATATTCCCAGAACTGACCTCATAACTGGAAGTTTTTACCTTTTGACCACCTTCACTCATATCCCCCACCTCTGGCAACCACTAATCTGTTATCTGCATCCATGACTGTGGCTTTTATAGATTTCATATATAAGTGAGAGTGAGATCACACAGTCTTTGCCTTTCTCTGTCTGACTTATTTCACTTATCCCAATGTTCTCAAGATCCATCTATGTTGTTAAAAATGGCAGGATTTCCTTCTTTTTTATGGCTAAACAACATTCCATTACTTTATTTGTACATACATGTATCTCACATCTTTACCCATTTATCCATTGATAACACTTAGGTTGTTTTCATGTCTTAGCTATAAAAATTTCAATCTGTAATAATCCAATATGATAAACTTCATTTCTCTCTTTGCAGTAAGACTTGTGTGATCACTTACACACATATTATCAGTCATTACAGGCATTTGCGAGAAGCTAAAGTTACAGAAACTTTAGCTCACTCACACTACAAAATACAACAAACAAGAATGCAAAGAAGAATACCATTACTCATGGCAGAGCCTGCCTGCTAGTGCTCAATGGATGGGATCATTTTTGCTATATAATCCTCAGAGCATTTGGGGGCAGTGGGGAGGATACAAATATATACACAGCTTAGTTTCTAATTTTTAAGGAACTTATTCAGAAACAAATAGTGCCAGAAGAAGTAGCATTAAATGGGTGAGCCTATATTCAGTAAGAACATAAGAAAACCATGGACAAAATCATATCAACATTTTTAGGAAAAGGCAGAGTAAAGATCATAAAGATGACTGAATAAGAATAACCAGAAGAAAACTTGAAAAGCAAAAAAAAAAAAAAAGGAGGATGTTTTGTCAGAAGAGCAAAACAAGAAGATTTCAAGAACTAGGGTCAATGCAACAGAAAGGAAGATAAGTGCTGAAAGTGTCACTTGGATGTAGCAATTAGTGATGACCCTGAGGACCATTTCAGTGTATGACGGGTATCAAAGATGAACGGTGAGAAGTTTAAGAATGAATTGGATCTGAGAAGCAGAGGTGATGAATCTAGGCAAGGCTTTCTGGAGTTTAGGTGTGACACAAAGGAAATCAATACAGCAGCAGACAAAGGAGCACATGGGAGTGGGGGACAGGTAGTTTTAAATGGGAGAGACTTAAACATGCCCACACCTTGAAGGAAGAAAGGGAATAAACAGGGAGAGGGCTGAAGATGCAGAAGAAGTGAGAGGTGATAAAATCCAGGCGAGAGGCATTAGGGCTTCCACTGCGAGGAGGGGAGAGGAAAGGATGGGTAAGAAGTAACTAAGTGTGTGAGGAGGTTTAAGGAGTTAGGGAGCTTCCATCTGATTTCTTTTATTGTCTTGGTGAAGAAAAGAAGAGTTCACTGGAGAAGAAGACATTCCCAGGCTGACTGAATCTGCATGCTATCTGTCTCCCTCCTTCTTTGACTTCTCAAGTCATAGGACAGCACATCCAGCAGGTTGAATTCTATATTCTGAGAAAAGCTCTACCTAGATAGAATATGCATTTGAAGGAGTAATTTGTAGAGAAACTTCAAGTGCTAACAATAAAACAGGATGTGACTATAACTACTAATTTTAAAACCAGTAGTATTGGGATATCACATTTATTCTTATTACTGCTTTCAATATCAACAAAACTCATCTTCAAAAACCTCCAAATCTGTTTCAGAGTCCCGAGCTTATTTTTATTTTCTCTCTTCTTTCCCCCAGACTGTTTCCTTCTTTCCTCTATTCCACCTTTTAAAAATATATATCATCAACAATATTTTCCTCCATTCTAGTTTCAACAGGAAAGGCCTTCGAAATGTTTAACACCTTATAATTTATTTGTGTTCTCTAATTTGGTCCTACAACAATCCTGAATCTCGGGGTAGGGAAGGCATTATCCTCAATATTCAGAAAAATGAAGTAACTTGACCGTTCTTAAAGCCAGACATAGGACTCAGACCTATCTTGTGACTCCAAAGGCAGTCACCTGTTTTACCACATCACACTCCATTTATAATAACTTCTGAACACCCAAAGGCAGCGCATGTTCCTTCCAGCTTCAGAGTAATTTCACACTCACCCAATTATTAAGGTGAATAAGCCTGTATTACAATTTCAATTCTCTGCCTATCATTAACAGATCTCACCATCCCTCCCTCATAAGGAATCTAGATAATCTTGAAGCAGCAACTAATATCACTCACAGACATCTGCGGACGCACATACAGCCCTAATCACAGAAATTCTGAGCCTCTGCAGGAGGATATATGCTATTATTACCCAGGGAAGTAATAATGTCTCAGGTCTCTGCCTAATGTGGTGAACCCAAATAAGAAAGCCCTCAAGTTTCCACTGAGCAAGCAAGATAAAATGCTTCCCACAGTAACCATGTGTATTGGTTCCTTTCTGCTGCTGCAACAAATGACCATAAACTTGGTGACTTAAAACAACAGAAATTTATGATCTCACAATTCTGAAGGCCAAAAGTCCGAAATGGTCTCAGTGGGTATTACAGACTGAATGTTTGCGTCCACCGGAAGTTTGTATGTTAAAGCCCTAATCCCAATGTGATGGTACTTGGAGGTAGGGTCTTTGGGAGGTAATTAGGTCAAGTGGGAATGGGATTAGTCCTCCTGTAAGAGAACTTTTTTACCATGTGAAGTTACAAGAAGTCAGCTGTCTGCAACCTGGAAAAGGACCCTCACCAGAACCCAACCACGCTACTACCGCGCTTTCAGACTTTCGGCCTCTAGAACTGTGAGAAATCAATGTTTCTTGTTTAAACCACTCAGTCTACGGTAATTTGTTAAAGCAGCCCAAACTGACTAAGACACTGGGCGTAAAATCTAAGTGTAGGAAGGGCTGTGCTCCTTCCAGAAGAACCAGGGGAGAATCCTTGCCTTGCCTTTTCCAACTTCTAGAGGCTACCTGCTTTCCTAGCATCGAGGCCTCCTTCCAGAAAATGCATGACTTTGACCTCTGCGTCCACTGTCACATCTCCTCTGACTCTCCTTCCTCCTTTTGGATGTATAAGAACACATGTAACTATATTGGGCCCACCTAGATAGTCTCCTGATCACAAGATTCTTAGTTTAGCCACATCTGCAAAGTCCCTTTTCCCATATAAGGTGACATATTCACAGGTGCTGGGGACTAGGACACTAAGCAGAGAGAGCTGATACCCATTCAAAGTAAAGACACGCCAGGACTTCATCGGTGGTCTAGTGTTTAAGACTCTGCACTCCCAATGCAAGGGGCCGGGGTTTGATCCCTGGTCAGGGAATTAGATCTCTCATGCCGCAACTAAGAGGCCCCATGCCTCAACTAAAGATACCACACGTGACAACGAAGACCCAGAGTAGCCAAATAAATAAATATTAAAGAAAACAAAAAACAAAGTAAAGACACACCAAGCTGAGCTGCAGGCCTAGAACACACTGGAGTGAGCCCACTTTCCTGGCAGTTCTGCTGTTCTAGATTAAGGGTCAGTACTTTAAGAGAATTTTAAATATTTACAGCTAGTCAGTGGCAGTGTCATTAGACAAAGCTGAGTCTGTGATTTCCATGAGTGTTCTTGTCCCTATGACTGCCTCACAACCACCTTCCATCAAGGCTGGAAGTTTTCTATAAGTCGAACCAAGGCCCAGATATAAAAGAGACATACCCCATACACACCAGTCGGGATTAAGAACCAACCTGGTGACCCAGGCCAGAGCAGAACAGAAAGCAGGTACTACACCCCGGCTAAGCGCTTTCACCATTGCTTTCTTTAGGAAAAGAAACTGTAAGTACATGAACCCCATGGTGCATCTCTAAGAGGGTGCTTTCTAAAAGGAAGCCTGAGGTAATGCAGGTGGCACTGTGTTAATTCAGTCTCAGTAACCGTGTCTTCACTAAGAACTGTTTCTATTTTCCAGAGATTCTTTTAAGGACCCATCCTGAGAAGTGAAGTAAAGAAATTATGATGCCCAGCATATTCCAAATCAAGTCAGCTGTACCCTTAGACGCTGGCTTTAACAAGGTTTATTTCTGTCCAGCTGTTACTCTTTACACACATGTAACACCTAAATCAATTGCTACATGAATTTCCCAGGACTCATGGAAGGTACAGTTTAATAAAATTTGTATTTTTTTCATTTAATATTCCAGGCAATAAATTCCCTTTCCTCAGACTATGTGAAAAACATAGAAAGCTCTAAAACATGGCCTGCACATATCAATATTAGGTAGTCATTAAATAACTCCTGAACGACCACATGAATGCATCAATACACAAAGGCCTAAATAAACTCTCTTGCCACAAGGTTAACCTGAGAAATTCGCTTATTGGAAAACACCATTTAACTCCTCTCGACAAATATTAATATGTAAACTGCATAGAAAGAGAGTTCTTTAGTGCCCTAAGTATGCAAAATCTCTTCATCTTACACACATTCAAGTCAGGATATTATAGTTGTTGAAAGGTCTTAGAGACATGAAGACTCGGGTTTGAATTTTAATCTTAATACTTGCTGGTTATGTGACCTTGGGGAAGCTGTTTAACCTTTTTAGCTTCCATTTGTTCATCTCTGATGGTAGGATAATAATATTTAACTTGTACAGTTGTTCTGAGCATGAAATGAACATAAAATGTTCAACAGTTCCTGGTACACCGATGACAGCAATAGTGATGGCTGATACATCTAGATGGAGGCCTCTCAGTTACCCCCGTTCTCCAGGACAGACAAGTTTCCTGCCATGTGGGGTCCACCTGTCCCAGGGACATATTCATCAGGCATGTCGCTCCCTAATTCTCTAGGGGAGCTGCCCACCTTCTCATGTAACACGCACTAATTCTCTGAGGTGGGCATAAAGCCCTGCATAGCCCTTCCTGGCCAGTCTGGCTCACTTACATCCGCATGTTTATACTTTGACCACATCTGGCTGACTAGCAGTGCTGCAGGCTGCCCAGGCTGTTCCCCTGACTCCCAGCCAAAGTTCAGGCATGGCCCCAAGGCGTGACCCACTGCAGATGGAGGGGGGAGGAGGGAGAGCTTTTCACTGATGTAGCCATCTCTTCTTCCTTGTCTTCTTTCTTCCCTTTTATCCCCAGCTCCTCCTCCCGCTGTCTTTTTATTTGCTTGAAGAGTTGATCTCAAAGTCTTCTCTATGTAGATCATACCTACCCTAACGATTGTTACTCAGGCATTCCCCATTATGAACTTCTGGGTGCAGAAAAAGAGTAAAGCAATAAACAAAATCCAACCTAATGGACAGTAATTCAGGCATATTCACAGAAATTATTCCTCTATTTTAAGGACAAAGACCTTTCACCATGTCCTGTGCTATTCTAACATGGGGTTATTCTTAAATTCTTATTTACTGTAAGTAACTATGGGATATGAAGGGCTGTTCCTACTAATATTGAGAGTGAACAGGGAAATATGAATTTTGGTTTACTGACACCTTCCTCAAAAACTTAAAGTTGGGGGTTGCCCTTCTATAGTGAAAAGGCTGCCTGCACTTCTTCCTGAGGGAGATCCCAACATCTGCCTCAGAACCTTAGAGAAGCAAATCAGGAATGGAATTTTGTGTTCCTACCCAGACACACTCTACCAACCTGCAGCAATGATATGCTTTGATGAAATGGTTACCTAAAGGAAGGGTAAATTTTCATGACCTTACTCTCACAGCTTCCTACAATTAAAAGGAAAATAAGACAATCACTTGAACATGCAAAGACTAAGCCATGTTTACAAATCATCTCTATTTTATCTGAGTTTACTAGAAAGAAATTCAGGAGGCAAAAAAAAAAAAAGTTTTTCATGTGATTTACACATTTGATGTTTTTACCACATAAAAAGCATGACAACAGTTTTCTGCTCCGAACTGTGTAATTTATTTTCTCCTAAAACTTGTAACACAAAGCCAGTCCTTAGGAATAAAAGTAACAAAAAAAAAATTTGTTCTTAATAAGCCCTAGAAAGCTTTAAGTAAACTATCAATACCAACTGCTAATTCTTTTGCAATGATATGAGCCATTGTTTGAAATTCTCTAGCTTTTTACATTTTTTCCTTTGGAATGTTAAAAAAAAAAAAAGACAGATAAGGTCTATATAATTTCAGCAAGACAGTCAATCTTTCCAGGCAAGGTCTGACATACTAGATAAGATCAGGAAACTGAATTTCCCTCTGCTAGGAAAAATGCTATTTCAAAAATATGAATGTAATGCAAGATATCTTCTATAGCCTTCAATTTAATCTCTCAGTATAGATTTACAATTCTGCTATATTGACTTATGGCCTGTACAAGACAGAATTCAATGAACTTCTGAACATGTCCATTCCCTTTCTTTGAAATATGCATTAATGACCACTTACCTTTAGAAAGCAATTCCTTCCTATGGAAAGCTAGCCAACACACCCAATTTTTTATTCCTACTTTGTAAAATTCTCCTGTGAAACAGAAGAGATTATGGAACAAACTCAAGAAAAATCACAAGTTATCGCCATCAACAGCATTCCATTTGCCTGCCTTTTCTCATCCTAGCACGTTCTTGGGAACAGGACAGAGAAACCCCACTCAGACAATCAAGCATCTCAATGAACAGACCTCAGACCCAGATGACCCAGTGGAGGCTGGGATAACTAAGGAAAACAGAGGAGGAAACGTATTTCAACAGCAGCATAAAAAATAAAAGGTAAGTCAAATACGGTATTTTTTTTTTCATCTTTATTAGAGTATAATTGCTTTACAATATTGTGTTAGTTTCTGCTGTACAACAAAGTGCATCAGCTATATGTATACATATATCCCCCTATCTCCTCCCTCTTGAGTCTCCCTCCCACCCTCTCTATCCCACCCCTCTAGGTCGTCACAAAGCATTGAGCTGATCTCCCTGTGCTCTGCAGCAGCTTCCCACTAGCTATCTATTTTACATTTGGTAGTGTGTATATGTCAATGCTACTCTCTCACTTTGTTCCAGCTCCCCCGCCCCGGGTCTTCAAGTCCATTCTCTACATCTGCATCTCTAGTCTTGCCCTGCATAGAAGCATTATAAGCATAATAAGACTGTCTATCTGAGGTTAAGATTTGTGTTAGACTTTTAAACCTGAAGTCACATTAATGAATATACCTTTGTACCTCAAAATCATCACCTCCAAAGTCTTTCCCCTGTTCATCATCCAACAGACAGCTTTTCAGCCTTATAACCAAATAGAATCTATACTAACCAACATGGTCGGTTCCTTACTAACTTTCTACCATCCAACCAGTCAGGAAGATCTTGAGTTAAACCTTCATGAACAAATAACAACTGACAACAAAAGCCTAGTTGCCTTTATTCTCTTATTCCATCAAGCTCATGGATGAAAACCCCTACTTATCTTATAATTGCTCGTCCACCTTATAAAACTCAGATAGGCACTTTCTTTTAACACTGTATTTCTTCTTTAACCATTTACTTTCTCAAAAAGCAATAATATCTATCACGTCAAGTGACTAGCCACTTGGCTCCTAACATACATTAAATGGCTAATTCAGTCCTTCTAACAGCACAAAGGGAAAGCACCCTCTATAATATGGTTGCAAAAACAGAAACCATGTAAGCCACCTGCAAAGAAATCTACAAACATATAAGCTATGACTCCTACAACTCTATAGACTTTGAGCAAAACTGGAAAAAATGCAAAGAAATCAGCAACAGAAAACATGTTTAAGTTTTTCAGTCATATTCAGTTGCCAAAACCTAACCACCAGGAAAAGCCAGAGATGCAGTGAAATTTATAACCAGAAAACTTTAATGTGAAGTCACTGTACTCACCGTCTGATGGTTTCTATCACAGTAACGCAGCCCAAAATAATCTATCTCCACAAGGTTTATGTGACGGAATACGTGCTCAAGGACAACGGAACCTTTCGTTGACTTCTGCAAAAATAATTCACAGGTTTTTTTTTAAATAAGGTATCTTGTCTTTCTCAGTGGGACACACTCACAGTTCTCATCTTTTATTAGCTTTGCTCACATGGGAACAATTTCATTAGCCCATAGGTCCCTCTTTAAGTTTGCCTCAGTTACAAAGGGGTTTAAGTATTAAATAAATTGCTTTGGAAAACAATTTTTAAATTGTTGTACATTATAAATTAATATAAGGTTCTTTTCTTACAGGACTGTAAAATATCTTCAAAACAAAATTATTATTTTAATAAAGATAATAGTTTATATGAAGTGTATCTAACAGATCAAAAAAGCTTACTTTGATTAAAATCCCACAGTTCTTTCACTTTAAAAAGCTTTCACCTACATCATTACTCTTACAACTAATGCAGAAGATATATAAAATTAAAATAAAATAGCCAAAGCTTTTTAAAAGTTTTTTCTTATTTTCCTTAGTAATGTTTTTTTAATTGAAATATAGTTGGTATACAATATTACTTTAGTTTCAACTATACTACATAACGATTTTTTTTTTCTTTTTTTTTTTATTTTATTTTATTTTTTTGGGGGTACACCAGGTTCAATCAACTGTTTTTATACACATATCCCCATATTCCCTCCCTTCCTTGACGCCCCCCCCCTCGAATCCCCCCCACCCTCCCTGCCCCAGTCCTCTAAGGCATCTTCCATCCTCGAGTTGGACTCCCTTTGTTATACAACAACTTCCCACTGACTATTTTACAGTTGGTAGTATATATATGTCTGTGCTACTCTCTCACTTCTTCTCAGTTTCCCCTTCACCCCCCGCCCCCTCCCATACCTCGAGTTCTCCAGTCCATTCTCTGTATCTGCTTCCTTGTTCTTGTCACTGAGTTCATCAGTACCATTTTTAGATTCCGTATATGTGAGTTAGCATACAATATTTGTCGTTCTCTTTCTGACTTACTTCACTCTGTATGACAGACTGTAGGTCTATCCACCTCATTACATATAGCTCCATCTCATCCCTTTTTATAGCTGAGTAATATTCCATTGTGTATATATGCCACATCTTCTGTATCCACTCATTTGTTGATGGGCATTTAGGTTGCTTCCATGTCCTGGCTATTGTAAAGAGTGCTGCAATAAACATTATGGTACAAGTTTCTTTTGGGATTATGGTTTTCTTTGGGTATATGCCCAGGAGTGGGATGACTGGATCATATGGTAGTTCTATTTGTAGTTTTTTAAGGAACCTCCAAATTGTTTTCCATAGTGGCTGTACCAACTTACAGTCCCACCAACAGTGCAGGAGAGTTCCCTTTTCTCCACACCCTCTCCAACATTTGTTGTTTCCAGACTTTGTGATGATGGCCATTCTGATTGGTGTGAGGTGATACCACATTGTGGCTTTGACTTGAATTTCTCTGATGATGAGTGATGTTGAGCATCTTTTCATGTGTTTGTTGGCCATCTGTATGTCCTCTTTGGAGAAATGTCTATTTAGGTCTTCTGCCCATTTGTGGATTGGGTTATTTGCTTTTTTGGTATGAAGCTGCATGAGCTGCTTGTATATTTTGGAGGTTAATCCTTTGTCCGTTGTTTCATAGGCAATTATTTTTTCCCATTCTGAGGGTTGCCTTTTAGTTTTATTTATGGTTTCTTTTGCTGTGCAAAAGCTTTTAAGTTTCATGAGGTCCCATTCATTTATTCTTGATTTTATTTCCATGATTCTAGGAGGTGGGTCAAAAAGGATGTTGCTTTGATGTATGTAAAAGAATGAAATTAGAACACTTCCTAACACTATACACAAAAATAAACTCCAAATGGATTAAAGACCTACATGTAAGGCCAGACACTATAAAACTCCTAGAGGAAAACATAGGCAGAACACTCTTTGACATACATAACGATTTGACATTTGCATAGATTATGAAATGATCACCATAAGTTTAGTAACCATCTGTTCCCATATACAGTTACTACAACATTATTGACCATATTCCTTGTGCTGTATGTTACATCTCTGTGATTATCTATTACATAACTAGAGGTCTGTACCTCTTGATCCCTTCATCAATTTCAGCCTCTCCCTTCTGGCAACCATTCATTTGTTCTCTGTAGCTACAAGTCTGTCTTCATTTTGTCATATTAGTTTGTTCTGTTTTTAGATTCCACAGGTACTTGTCTTTCCCTGTCTGACTCATTGCTCTTAGCATAATACCCTCTAGATCCATCCATGTTGTCACAAATAGCAAGGTTTCTTTTTTTTTTTTTTGGCTGACTAGTATTCTATTGTGTATATATACACACCACATCTTTATCCACTCATCTATTGATGAACACTTAGGTTGCTTCTACATCTTGGCTATTGTAAATAATACTACAATGAACACTGAAGCACACATATCTTTTCAAATTAGTTTTTTATTTCTTCAGGTAAATACCCAGAGGGTAAATTGCTGGATCATATGGTGGTTCTACATTTAATTTTTTGAGAAACCCCCATACGGTTTGCCATAGTCGCTGCATCAATTTACATCCTACCAACAGTGTATAAGGGTTCCCTTTTCTCCACATCATCCCAAACACTTGATATTTGTTACCTTTTTGATGGTAGCTATTCTGGCAAAAGTGTGAGGTGGTATCTCATCACTGTGGTCTGACTTGCATTTCCCTGATGATTAGGGATGTTCAGCATCTTTTCATGTGTCTGCTGGCCATCAGTATTTCTTCTTTGGAAAAATGTCTATTCAGGTCCTCTGTCAATTTTTTTTTTATAAATTTATTTATTTTATTTATTTATTGGCTGCATTGGGTCTTCGTTGCTGCACATGGGCTTTTTCTACTTGCTGCAAGCGGGGGCTACTCTTCATTGTGGTGCGCAGGCTCCTCATTGTAGTGGCTTCTCTTGCTGTGGAGTACGGGTCCTAGGCGCATGGGCTTCAATAGTTGCGGCACATGGGCTCAATGGCTCTAGAGCACAGGCTCAATAGTGGTGGCGCACGGGCTTAGTTGTTCCGTGGCATGTGGAATCTTCCCAGAGCAGGGCTCGAACCCGTGTCCCCTGCACTGGCAGGCGGATTCTTTACCACTGCACCACCTAGGAAGTCCAAGGTCCTCTGTCAGTTTTTAAATGGTGATTTTTTTTTTAAGCTGTCATAATTTATTTTTTCTGAAATGCAGGGGTTGGATTAGCTTATGCTTATGATTTCATTTGGCTTTAATAATGATTCTAAAAATGTTTTTATGACTTCTATTTTATCTAACAAATTTTATCTAATTTTTTTATTTTATTGGAGTATTATCATTCATTTACAATGTTGTGTTAGTTTCATGTATACAGCAAGTGATTCACTTACACATATACATATATTCATTCCTTTTCAGACTGTTTTCTCATATAACTTATCACAAAATATTGAGTAGAGTTCTCTGTGCTATGCAATAGGTCCTTGCTGGTTATCTATCTTATATATAGTACTGTGTATATATTAATCCCAAGGTGCTGATTTATCCCTTCCCCCACCATGTTTCCCCTTTGGTAACCAGAAGTTTGTTTTTGACATCTGTAAGTCTGTTTCTGTTTTGTAAATAAGTTCATTTGTAACATTTTTTAATTAGATTCCATATGAGTGATATCATATGGCATTTGTCTTTCTCTGACTTACTTCATTAAGCATGATAAGTTGCCCATCTTTTCATTTGTTTTTTGCCCATCTGTATGTCTTCTTTGGAGAAATGTCTATTTAGATCTTCTGCCTATTTTTTGATTGGGTTGTTTGGTTTTTTGATATAGAGCTGCATGAGCTGTTTGTATATTTTGGAGATTAATCCCTTATCAGTTGCTTCATTTGCAAATATTTTCTCCCATTTTGTGGTTTCTCTTTTTATTTTGTTTATGGTTTCCTTTGCTGTGCAGAAGATTTAAAGTTCAATTAGGTCCTATTTGTTTTTTGTTTTTTGTTTTTTCATTACCATAGGAGGTGGATCAAAAAAGATATTGCTGCGATTTACGTCAGTGTTCTGCCTATGTTTTCCTCTAGGAGTTTTATGGCGTCCAGCCTTACATTTAGGTCTCTGATCCATTTTGAGTTTATTCTTTTGTATGGTGTTAGAGAATGTTCTAATTTCATTCCTTTACATATAGCTGTCCAGTTTTCCCAGCACCGCTTATTGAAGAGACTGCCTTTTCTCCATTGTATATTCTTGCCTCCTTTGTTATAGATTAGTTGACCCATAGGTATATGGGTTTATTTCTGGGCTTTCTAACCTGTTCATTGATCTATATTTCTGTTTCTGCACCAATACCATACTGTTTTGATTACAACAACTTTGTAGTATAAAGTCAGGGGTGGGTTCATTTCTAGGCTTTCTATTCTGTTCCATTGATCTATATGTCTGTTTTTGTGCCAGTACCATATTATTTTGATTGCTGTAGCTTTGTAGTATACTTTGAAACCACGGAGTGTAATACCTTCAGTTGGCTGCACTGGATCTTCGTTGCTGCACACAGGCTTTCTCTAGTTGTGATGAGTGGGGGCTACTCTTCATTGCAGTGCGCAGGCTTCTCAGTGCGGTGGTTTCTCTTGTTGCGGAGCACAGGCTCTAGGCATGTGGGCTTCAGTAGTTGTGGTGCACAGGCTTAGCAGTTGCGGCTTGCGGGCTCTAGAGCACAGGCTCAGTAGTTGTGATGCACAGTCTTATTTGCTCCACGGCATGTGGGATCTTCCTGGACCAGGGATCGAACCCATGTCCCCTGCCAAGGCAGGTGGATTCTTAACCACTGCACCACCAGGGAAGTCCCAATACCTTCAGTTTTGTTCTTCTTTCTCAAGATTGCTTTGGCTACTTGTGTTTCCATACGCATTTTAGAATTATTTGTTCTAGTTCTGTGGGAAAATGTTGCTGGTATTTTGAAAGAGACTGCAATGAATCTGTGGATTGCCCTGGGGAGTATGGCCATTTTAATCATGTTAATTCTTTCAATACATGAACACAGTATATATTTTCATCTATTTGTGTCATCTTCAATTTCTTTCATCAATATCTTATAGTTTTCCAAGTACACATCGTACCACCTTGGTTAGATCTATTTTCTATTTTACTCTTTTTGATATAATTGTAAGAGGGAATGCCTTAATTTCTCTGTCAGTATACAGAAATGAAATAGACTTCTGTATGTTAATTTTGTATCTTGCAACTTTATTGAGTTGAATTCATTTTTTAGATTTCTGATGCCATCTTTAGGATTTTCCATATAGGGTATTATGTCATCTGCAAATAGTGACAGTTTTACTTCTTCTTTTCCAAATTGGATTTCTTTTATTTCTTTGTCTTGGCTAATCATTGTGGCAAGGAATTCCAATACTATGTTGAATAAAGTGGCAAAAGTGGGCATAGTTGTCTTATTCCTAACCTGAGAGAAAATGTTTTCAGCTTTTCATCATGTTGAGTATGATACTGGATGTAGGTTTGTCATATATGGCCTCTATTTTGTTAGATATGTTTCCTATATACCCGCTTTGTGAAGGTGTTTTTTTTTTTAATCATAAATGGATGTTGGATTTTGTCAAAAGCTTTTCCTGTATCTATTGAGATAATCATATGACTGTTATTCTTCAATTTGTGATGTGGTGTATTACATTGATTGATTTGCTGATATTGAACCATTCTTGCATCCCTGTGATAAATTCCACTTGATCATGGTATACGATCTTTTTAACGTATTGTTAAATTAGGTTTGCTAATATTTTGTTGACAATTTTTGCATCTATGTTCATCAGTGATTTGGCCTACAATTCTTTTTTCTGGGGTCTTTGTCTGGTTTTGTATGAGAATGATGCTACCCTCATAGAATGAGTTTGGAAGCATTCCTTCCTCTGCAATTCTTTGGAATAGTTTGAGGACAGGTGTTAACTCTTGTTTAAATGCTTGGTAGAATTCACCTGTGAAGCCGTCTGGTACTGGACTTTTATTTATTGGGAGGTTTTTTTTTTAATTACTGATTCAATTTCATTACTGGGAATTGGTCTTTTCATATTTTCAATTTCTTCCTGATTCAGTCTTGAAAGATTGTGTTTCTAGCAATTTATTCATTCCTAGAATAATAGGAATAGGAATAGTTGTCCATTCTATTGGCATATAATTGTTCATAGTAATTTCTTATGATCCTTTGTATCTCTGTGGTGTCAGTTGTAACTTCTCTTTCAGCTCTGATTTAATTATTTGAGCCCTCTCTTTTTTTCTTGATAAGTATGACTAAAGGTTTATCAATTTTGTTTATCTTTTCAAAGAACCAGCATTTAGTTTCACTGATCTCTTCTACTGGCTTTTTGTTTGTTTGGTTTGTTTGGTTGTTTTTGTCTCTATTTTGTTTTTTCTGCTCTGGTCTTTATGATTTCTTTCCTACTGTTAACTTTGGGTTTGGGTTTTGTTTTTGTTTGGTTTTCTAGTTCCTTTAGGTATAAGATTAGATTGTTTGAGATTTTTCTTATTTGCTGAGGCAGGCTTATATTGCTATAAACTTCCCTATTAGAAATGCTTAAGCTACGTCCCACAGGTTTGGAATCGTTATGTTTCCATTTTCACTTGTCTCTATATTTTTAAATTTCCCCTTTTTTCAGTTATTCATTGGTTGTTTAGCGGCATATTGTTTAGCCTCCACATCTTTGTGGTTTTTTGCAGTTTTCTTCTTGTAGTTGACTTCTAGTCTCACACCAGTGAGTCTGGAAAAGATGTCTGATATAATTTCAGTCTTCTTACATTTATGAGACTTGTTTTGTATCCTAGCATGTGATCTATCCTGGAGAAAGTTCCACGTCTGCTGCCTTTGGAAGGAATATTCTATACAAATCTATTAAGTCCATCTGACCTAATGTGTTGTTTAAGGCCAGTGCTTCCTTATTAATTTTCTGGCTGGATGGCCTGTCCATTGATGTAAGTGGTATGTTAAAGTCCCCTATTATTAATGTGTTACTGTCAATTTCCCCCTTTATACTTTAAAAGAAAGCAGTAAGGAGACAAAGAAGGACAGTACATGATGATCTAAGGGATCAATTCAATAAGAAAGAAGATACAACAATTGTAAATATATATGCACCCAACATACGAGCACCTAAATACATACAGCAAGTATTAACAAATATAAAGGAAGTATTGCTACCCCCAGTTTTCTTTTCATTTCCATTTGCATGGGATGCCTTTTTCCCTCCTCTCACTTTCAGTTTGTGTGTCTTAGATCTCAAGTAAGTCTCTTGTAGGCAGCATATACATGGGTCTTGTTCTTTATCCATTCAGTCACTCTGTCTTTTGATTAGAGCATTTAGATTTAAAGTAACTGATACATATGTACTTATTGCCATTCTGTTAACAGTTTTTTGGTAGTTTTTGTAGTTCTTTTTTGTTCCTTCCCTCTATGATAGGTTTTTAGTTTGCAGTTAACATGAGGTTCATATGTAATAACCTATATACATGTGATTGTTTTAAGGTGATGATTTCAAGTTTGAACACATTCTTACATTTTTCTTCCCTACCACCCCATGCTGTTTACTGTTTTTGACATCATATTTTACATCTTTTTGTTCTGTGTATCCTTTAACTACTTTTTTATGGATATAGATGATTTTACTACTTTTGTCTTCTAGCCATCCTACTAGCTTTATAAGTAGTTGGTCTACTATCTTTATGTTTGCCTTTACCAATGAGATGTTTCCTTTCATAATTTTCATATTTCTAGCTGTGGTCTTTTCTGCTTAAAGAAGTCCCTTTAACACTACTTATAAAGCTGATTTTGAGGCG
Organism: Hippopotamus amphibius kiboko; assembly: GCF_030028045.1. Taxonomy (NCBI): domain Eukaryota; kingdom Metazoa; phylum Chordata; class Mammalia; order Artiodactyla; family Hippopotamidae; genus Hippopotamus; species Hippopotamus amphibius. Next base: position 185,381,057 of record NC_080186.1, read on the forward strand.
GGGAACTCCTTTAGCTTTTGTCCTTAAAACTCTTTCTCTCTCCTTCAAATCTGAATGATAGCCTTCTGGGTAGAATAATCTCAGTTGTAGGTTTTTTTCCCTTTCATCACTTTGATTATATCATGCCACTCCCTTCTGGTTTGCACGGTTTCTACTGAAAAGTCAGCTGAAAGTCTTATGGAGTTTCCTTTGTACATGACTAGTTGCTATTCTCTTGCTGCCTTTAACATTCTCTCTTCATCTTTAATTTCTGCCGTTTTAATTAAAATATTTCTTGGCATAGACCTGTTTGGACTCTGTGCTTTGTGGACCTGGATGCCTGTTTCCTTTCACAGGTTAGGGAAGTTTTCAGCTATTATTTCTTCAAGTAATCTTTCTGCCCTTTTCTCTCTCTTCTCTTTCTGGGCCCCCTATAATGCAAAATGTTAGTACAGCTGATGTTGTCCCAGAGGTCTCTTAAACTGTTCTCATCTTTTTCTGTATTTCTTTTTCTTTCTTTTTTTTTTTCCTTCTTTTTTTTATCTGTTCAGTTTGGGTGATTTCCACTATTCTGTCTTCCAGTTTGCTAATCTGGTCCTCTATATCATCTAATCTACTGCTGATTTCTTCTAATCTATTTTTTATTTATTATTGTATTCTTCAAATCTGCTTGGGTCTTCTTTATATTTTCTAACTCTTGGTTAAACCTCTCACAATGTTGATCTGTTTTTCTCCCAAATTCATTGAGCATCTTTGTGATCAGTACCTTGATCTCTATCAGGTAGATTGCTTATCTCCACTTAATTTAGTTCTCTCCCTGAGGTTTTGTCTTATTCCTTCATTTGGAATATAATTATCTGTCTCCTTATTTTGCCTAATTCTCTATGTTTATTCCTATGTATTAGGTAGGTCAAATACCTATGTATTATGTTTCCCAGTCTTGAAGAAGTAGCTTTATATAGAAGACATCCTTTGGGGCCCAGCAGCATAATCCCCTCTAGTCACCAGAGCAATATGCTCTATGGTTGCCCATATGTTGCCCTTCTTTTGTGGTGGGGCCAACTACCATGGGTACACCGGTAAGCAAGACTGGCCTCCCAACCAATTGGCTGCCAGGTCCTGCCTTGAGCTGTGGCTACCAGTCCAATGTTGAGTGAGGCTGGATCCCAGTATGGGTAGCTGTGCAGCCCTGAGGGTTCTGGAACTGGTGCTGACTTGCTGGTGGGCAAATAAGTCCCCAGCACTAACAGGCTAGAGGGAAAACTCCAAAATGTCCCTTGACAACACCTGTGTCCTCATGGTAGAACAAGCTCCCAAAAATGGCTGCTGCAGCATCTATGTCACCAAAGGGAGTCCCAGTTGCTTCCTACCTCTCCAGGAGACTCTCTGAGATCAGCAAGTGGATCTGACCCACGTTTTTTTCAAAGTACTGCCTCTGTGCTGGGACTCAAAGCATATGAGGTTTTGCATGCACCCTTTAAGAGTGGAGTCTCTGTTTCCTACAGCCCACCATATCTCCCATACATAAGCCCCAGTGGCCTTCAAAGCCAGACATTCTGGGGGCTTGTCTTCCCAATGCAAACCCCTTGGGGTAGGGAGCCCAGTGTGGAGCCTGGGCCCCTCACTCTTTAGGGAGAACTTCTGCAATAGTGATTATCCTACTGTTTGTGGGTCACCTTCCCAGGTGTGTGGGTCTTGATTATACTGAATGTGTGCCCCTCCTACCCATCTCATTATATACCTTTACTTGTGGATAATCTTTTTTGCAAGTCTTCAGGTCATTCTCATAGATAGCTGCTCTGTAAATAGTTGTAATTTTCATGTGTCCATGAAAGGAGGTGAGCTCAGGATCTTCCTACTCCACCATCTTGGCCACCTATCACCAAAACTTTTATTTTTAATCCTTAACTAATAAATCCATAGATTAAAGCCACCAAAGTTAATGTTTTGAAAAGCCCTTGTGAAAATATTTGACTTTATCTCTTTCACATAAGCACAGACATAAAGAAAACATTTCCCTTGTCTGCTTTGTAAATGCTGACACCTGTCTAAAAAATCTAATTTCTCTTCTCCCCCTCCCACTACATACAGATTCTTTAAGATTATCATCTAATATAGTAAATATTATTCACACATAAGATAAACATTTAATCAGCAAACATTATTACACATATACATTAATCTTGAAAAGAATCCATTCTGATGGTACATGTACAGATACAAACTTTTCCTTTCTTTTTTCCCATCATTGACAGGTACAACAGGGTAGTAAAAGAAATCCCAAGGTGTCACATAATATGTTAATGAAGCAGGGCTTTGTTCACCTGCACTGTCCTCAGAAAATTACCATTACACAGTTGCTCATGTATGGTGAGAACACTGCACTGTTTTTAGAAAATGAATTGTAATATAAGGGAAATGTTTTTGATTAAAAATATTATAAAATGGGTGATAAAAGGTGATAAAGGCACACACTGGGCAAAGACAGTGCTTGTTACAAACCCCATAGGTATTTTTTCTTCTAAATTACCTTGATTAAACTTAATTGGTCCTTTGTTCAAAATCCATTAGATAATTTATAAACAAAAAGCCCTTGCATGATGGATCTTTAGGTTGTTAGACATTTTCTGCTATAATAACAATGTCACATCCAGAAAATGTCTCTCTGTGCTCATGTACTTATGTCTTTAACTATGATAAAAATCTGTTAGTGAAAAAAAAAAAACTGTTAGTGAAATTACTCATTCGAAGGATAGGCCTACTTAAAATTACAATGGGCACTGCCAAAAAGACCATTACAATTCATTCAATGAGAGAACGTCTCAATACCCTTGCCAACATTTGGATTGAGCAAAATTTTTCCAATCTGAGCAGAAAAGGGGGGGGGTAATTATTTTAATTTGCATTTTCCTGACACTAATAAAAGTAAGTGCTCTATCATGTGCTTACTAACCAATTACATTTCCTAGCACTGTGGTTACTTATTCCCTAATCCAAAGTTTATAAGCAAATTCTCTTAAATATTTCCAATACTTGTACAATTTTACTTAGTATATTTAGTTCTTCACTCCATCTGGAAACTATTTCTGTGCTTGGGATAGGGCCTAACTTTGTTTCCAAATGAATAGACAACTACACCACCATTTACCTAAAAAGCCATCGTTTCCCTCTCACTGAAGCAACTTCATCACGTACTATGAATCCTCATTCTATGCCATGGATTATTCCTGGACTAATCCTCCAAGATTTTATTAAGTTTAGTTTAATATAGTTTGTTGAGATCTATCATTCTCCTTAAAATTTGTCTCTGCCAATTCTTAGAGATTTTCCTCTACTACAGGAAGTTTAGAACCAGCTTGGCAATTTAATAAACAAATTCTCTTAAGAATATGACTGGAATTAAATTGAACTGACAGACTGGATAACTTGGGAGGTAATGATATGACATTTACAAAGCGAAACCTATATGGTTTTCTTTTATATTCATCAAGGAAATTGTATACTTTTTTCATGTAGGTCTTACAAAATTTTACTTAGGTTTTGTGGCAGGCAGAAGTTACAAAATGTCCCCTGCCCCCCCCCCCCCAAAAAGTCCTGCTCTAATCCCTGGAACCAGTGAATGTGATAAAATATCAATCCTCTTATTGTGCTATGTGTCACATTTTGACATTAAAATAGGAAGATTACTGGAGTGCATCAGACCTAATCAGACTTGGGCCCTTATAAGCAAAGCACTTTCTACAGCAAAAGAGGAAGGCAGAAGGGAAGTTAGAGATATTTAAAGCATGAGAACAACTCCATAGATCCTTGCCACTTGAAAGATGGAGGGGGCCATGTTAAACAGCCTCAAGGAGCTAAGAGTAAGCCCCAGCTGATAGCCATTAAGGAAAAGGGAACCTCAGGCTTGCAACCACAAGAACTGGATTTTGCTAACAACCTGAAAGACTCTGAAAGTGGATTCCTCCCCAGAGCCTTTAGATAAGAGACCAGCTGACCAGCACTTTGATTTTAGCCTTGTGAGCCTGAGCAGAGAACCCACACATGCCATCTTGGACTTCAGACCTTCAGAATGGTGAGATAACCAATAGAAGTATGTTTAAACCACTAATTAGCGGTAATTTATGCAGCGATAGAAAACTAATACAGGCTTATTCTTAGCCATTTTATAGTTTTATTGTTGTTATATTATACTTTCTGACTGGCTACTGTTAATCTATGGAAAGCAACTGATCTTCTCCACTGCAGACTCTATATACATCACCTGACAATTGCTTGGGTCTCCTGCTCATCCTAATATCCACAGCCACTAAACCTGGAGCAATCCTTCATCCATTACTACCTCCTTCCATGGCTCTCCTGCCCATGTTCTAGGCTACAGTTTTCACCTTCAATTGTTTTTACATTTGCCTTTCGCCCCAGGAATTTTTGTAAACAATTTCTGGCCAACTGAGATCAGCTTATTTTCCAGGCGGCTGTGGAAAATGCACATGTATCTTTCCTATTCAAAATATTTCTGGAAGGCTGGCATTCAAGCCAGTGTTCCACCTTGATCTAATCTCTCCTCTGGGTGTGTTCTCCTATCCAGGTACAGACAGGAACAGGTAGAGCCACAGAACTCTACCTAATTCTTCTATCCCAAGCAGATAAAGAAGTGCTTCGTGAACAAAAGAGGAATAAATTATGCTTGAAATTACAGCACTGAAATGGGGCAGATTTTTTAAAATATACATATAAATCAAGGCTGTCTTTAAACAAAAATATTTTATACCTCTATTTCCACAAGAAATGTTAGCTCTTTCACACATACCATCTACTCAAAAAGCATAAAAAAGATAAAATGCCCTACTTACGAAGAAAACACACAAAGGCAGCTTGGAAAACTAGCTTAGAAGTTTGCAAAGTATACGGAGATTGCAAAAATTTCATGCAGGAACCACCGTTTCCAAAACCATCATTCCAAAAATACCAGAACATAAGTCTGTTGATCCTCTGTGACAATTTTGCATTTATATAGAATCTGGTGCTGAAAATACTTTACAAATATTATCCTTCAGCATATGTTATCCTCTACAGAGAAACCACAAGGAAAGCATGCAGTGTTATGCAATGAATCCAGAGCTGACCTAAGAAAAAAACATGATGTTTCATGATCCCTCTACAGCTTTTTGTATGTTACAGGTGTGTCCGCACATGCACCTGGAACAGAGCCAGTGAACCTCAGAAATACTGTATTTCTGTCACTTCTTCAAGCAAACATGTACATGAAAACCTCTTAACTTCTCATCTGTCATACTGTAAAATGACAAGACTCAGAAAGCTCATATGCTGGCAGTACATTAGCTACGGGGGCGGGGTGACACCACCAGCTCACATTTCTGCCCGTCCTGCACTAACTGACCCTGTCCAGTCCCCCTCCCCCTCATTTGTATTCCATTGTGATGCCTTCGGCTTTTATACTTATGGATAATTTCATTCTTCACATGGATTCTTCACAGAGATTGCTTGTGGGCTGTATGTTGCAGTTCGAGTTGAAAGTCTTCAAGTTCTGAAGAAATCATCCTTGAATAAAGAAATTAAGAACTGACAGAGAACTGACATGAGAGTCAAAGAACAAATTAGAAATACACTGGGCAAGGAACAGGCCAGTCCAGGATTTATTACTAGAAAAGGACAAGAAAATATCATCAAGGATATTATGAAAGAAACATGACTTCATTCATTCAAACTTTTACTGAGTACCTCTTACATGCCAGCAAATGATTAATATCTATAAGATGGAAAAATTACACTAATAAGAACGCCAGAGGAGAGTCAGACACACCTGGAATATAATACCATCGATGGAGGAAGCAGGTGACTGGCCTATTAGAACCCTAGTGAAGCCGGGGTTGGGGTGGAGGGGGCCTATGAAGCGACAAGAAACTTCTAGAAAGTGTGACAGGGAAGAACTTGGTTTTCATCAGAAGCTTTTTTGTATATCTGTCTAGTTACTATGCACATCTTAATTGTGTAAAAAAAGTTTTTAAAGAAAAAAATATGCCAAGTAGAAACTAGTCATTATCTTTTTTTGCTCACAGAGATGGTTGTTTTGTGGACTTAGCTCATGTGTTCTGAGGTATTAAGTAAGGAAAAATGCAGAGAAAATAGCACTATGGTGGGAGCTGTCAATATGCTGACCACATTTACACCAACAATTCACGCACCCATTCCCCCAAAACAGTGACTTTAAGACTTTTTAACCTGAATTCTTCCTGAGCCCTCTGAGCAGACAGACCTAACTATTCTATGCCGTCATATACCAGCATGGAGGCTACATGTCCCCAGTCCTTGAACCGCTGACACGCGGGCTTCGCTTCCAAGGGACATGGTTCGTTTCATCTGAAGATTAATATAAACTTATTTCTTTACTTCTTTTAGTACTTGGCAAAGGAAACTCATGACTGTGACTATATTTAGCACCATCCCAATTCTTTATGACCATTTCTAGAAAAAATCTCTGCCAAAATGAGAAAATCAACAAGATGCTACAAAATAAGATATAACTACGACCAAAGCACCTGGCAGCGTACCCAAGGATTTTCTGAAAAATGCATAAATTAAAATATTGTCAGAGACAGATAATGAACATCCACTAATGAGACTTTTGAGAGAATGGGTTGAGTGCCAACACAAATAACAGAAAAGAAATTTCATGAGGTCTCCCCGCATCTTGGCTTGTCTGTACTGCTCGCTCCCTTTACGTGGAATATCTTCCTTCCTCTCTGTCCTCGTCAAAACCCCACTTATCCTTCAGTTCATGGTGCAAATGCCACCTTCTCCATAAAACCTGTCCTTATCCCCTCAACCTCCTTATGACCTCGGCCTCCACTGGACCTACAGTGTCTTATTTTTGCCCATCTCTGAGACACTATTCTGCCTTTATTAAAGCCATTTGATACTTCTCTTAACTTTGCCACCAATATTTAGATATTTTGAAAGCAGGTGATGAGCACTACACACCACTTCCTTTCCATGTCAGTCCAATAATCCACACACAGGAAGAACTCTCAAGGTTCACTGAATGCATATTAAGGGCCAACAAACAAGGAAGAAGAAGATGCAGTATTGGAAACACGGTGGCCTATGAATTAAACTTCTCTTCCTGCCTCTCAGTGAAGATTTCCATTTTTCTTGACCAAACCTATGAGAGTGAAGAAAGATGGATGTTATCCTGTCTAACCTCAGTATAACCACTGATTCAAAGCTACTTAGTTTACATTTAATTTTAAAAACATACATTTGTTTCCGTCTTAACATAATTTCAAAAGACTAAATAGACTGTGAAGTTGGTATAAGTATCTTATATTTGAAATTTGTAAGATAGAAAAAAATTAGGGGCCTGATATTCAATTTTTAAATATAAAATGTAAAGATATACATTTTTCTTTATGCAATAAAATAAATCTGACATGAATCTGGTTTTTTACCATCAGGAAAACAAAACGATTAGATATGAGGCAGTTAAGAAAATAAATGAAGGAAGCTTCTGACTTTTTATAACTCCATTCAGAAAAACTTCATTTAAATGTTACAATTTATTAATTTACTTTTCAAATGACAGTAAATAAATGCCTGTGACATATTTCTGGATGGTAAATTATATGCCACTTAAATCTCAGCAAATAGAGATAGATTAGTTTCATTATTGACATCCTAGCAACATTCTGGAAAGAATAGAGCTACAAGAGGCTTATAATCGCAGAGAAAGACACCCAGGCAGGACAAGTTTATTTGAAAATACCATCAGTGAGGCTTTCAACCAGAACAAAGAATTCTTCAGATGAGTAACAACACCTTTGCAGATTAACATGACACTACAAACCAGAAAGGCAGGTTTTCATCAGCTGCACAGAATGATAATGATTATGTTCTAGACAAACAGCTTACTCCCTCACAAAGGGGAAATGAACACTCCAAAACACTCTTTAACATTAGGCCTATAAAAATTCACTATATTTTCAGGTAATATTTTTGACATAATAGATTTCAGGTTCTTTGGGAAAGCAGAAATCACGTAAATTTTTTCTAGCTCGGGCCCATTAGGTTAAGGTAAAGCATGGTCATGGAGGAGACACTCCTCAGGCACCACTGGTAATTGCTTCTCAGTCCAAGTACTGTTAACCACCATCTGATGGTTTTTGATAAGAGGATAAGAGTTACCTTCACCCTAAGTGAAGAAATTTGTAAAAATAAATAAATAAATAAATAAATTTAAAGCCTTTAGTCATTAAAAAATAAATAAAATATGGTTTTTTTCAAGATACTGCCTACAGTTTTCAAATATAAAAAAGCTTGTTCACACTGATGAACTTGTCTCAGACTTTCATCTAATGTTTCTATCTATCGCTGTGTAACAAACACCTCCAAACTTAGCGGCTTGAAGCCACCACCACGATTTGCTCATGACTGTGCCATCTGCGCAGGGCTCAGAAGGGACAGCTAGTGTCTGCTCTGTCTGCTATTGGCTGAAGAGGTTCCTGTGGGCTTAAGCACCCGAGATGGCTTCATTCCATAGTGACATCTCACTCCAGGTGACTGGAATGGCTGGGGGCTGGCAGGGCCCCTCTCCTCCTCCTCACAGTCTCTCCTGCCCAAGGCCTTTCTCCCACCAGGGCAGTCTGACTTCACAACACGGTGACTGAGGGCTCTGAGGGAGCACGGGCAGACACTGCCCAGTTTCTCAAGGCCCAGGCCCACCACACTATCACTCTTGCTACACTCTCTTGGTCAAAGTCAGTCACAGGGGCAGCCCAGATGGAAAGGGAAGGGAAGGAGACGCCATCTCTTGAAAGAAGGAATGACATGAAGGTACAGGGAATGACTGGAAGACTTGCTAGTGGTCATCTCTGTAGACAAGCTACAGTATTTCATTTCCTAGTCTCTCTATATACCCGTTACATTCTTTTTTCTTTTTTTTTCCTCTGCTCAACTCATCTTCACTGCAGTGTTTCCAATTATAGGCATACCTCATTTTAATGTACTTCGCTTTATTGTGCTTTGCAGATACTGCGTTTTTTAGTTTGGCTGTTTGTGGCAATTTGCGTCAAGCAAGTCTATCAGCACTATTTTTCCAACAGCATTTGCTTATTTCATGTCTCTGTTCACATTTTGGTGATTCTCAGAATATTTCAGACTTTTTCATTATTATTATATCTGTTATGGTGATCTGTGATAGTGGTCTTTGATGTTATAATGCAAAAAGATGATGACTTGATGAAGGTTCAGATGATGGTTAGCCTTTTCCAGCAATAATTAATTAAGGTATGTACTTTTTTTAGACATTATACTATTGTACAAGTAATCGGTTATGGCACTGTGTAAACATAACTTTTATATGTACTAGGAAACCAAGATCTTCACATGACTCACTTTATTGTGATATTTGCTTTATTGTGGTGGCCTGGAACCAAACCCACAAATATCTGCAAGGTACACCTGTATATGTTCAGATAGAACAGATCACCCTTCTTCCACAGCTTTAAATACAACATGTGACAGGCAGTATGACATGTACGGGCCACCCAAACTCTTCCTGTAACTTACTATACAGTTCTTTTTTGTAACTTAGCTCTGACCTAGTATTGGAAAATAAATTAGGCTTTTGTACTTTTTGTAGGTTTTCTTTCCTATTTTACATGCATTTATTTTATTCTTTTCACATTGTACAACTGTCACACAACCTACATTTCCATTACACCTGAGCCATACATGCAGCTGCGACTCCACAGTACAATCACAAAGTGGTATCAGATTTAAAATGCACAACCCCAACATGAGTAATGATTTCTTACTTTCATCTCTCAAACACTTAGAGGGGTGGAAGAAATTAGTCCCCCCTTCTCTCCCTTCCTTCCTGAATAACTGAAACATTCCATTGAAAAGCCACTAGGGTCCCTTCCTTTTTCCTCAATACTTGTTAGCAATAGACAGCAGGCTCCAGGCTGAGCAAGGTGGTTATCTGGTGCAGCTGGAGGCTGGGCCAAACCGTCGTCTGGGCGAGGATGGCCACCAAGGAAGGCAGCGTCCAGAGGCAGCAGGCTGGTTACACACAGAGGAATTAAGCAATGAGTAAGTATACTGTGAAAACTAGGAGCCACGTTTCTTCTGTTAGAGAAGGGAGTTACAAAAACGAGAAAACAAGAAGGAACCGTGTGGATATGGAGGCACCAGTGTGAGTACGTGATTTAGTATGTTCAGATAAATGTAGGTGTGTGTGTATATACACCCCAGTTCACTAGATCTGCCCACTGAGAGGGCATGGGAACAGTGACACCTGCATAGCAATGACCAGCCTGGTGCCTAGATCTTTGGCACCAATATCATTCTCTACTCTTTAGAAAACAGACTGATTCAAGGCTGGGACAGGGAAGTAAAAGGCCTAAAATGATCTTTTATACCAGAAAGGAATGGAGTGGTCAGAGAATGATGGGGACCTTTCAAAAGAATAGAGATGTTAGCTTGAAGGGACTCTTACTGGTCAAATCTGGGACAATCTGAACATCAATATAAGTGAAAACATCAGTTTGTAATACTCTGAGAGGAATCCCTAAGTCCATGAGGGATACAAACATGTTAATGAATAAACAGAAGAGAGAAAATGCTTCTTTATAATAAAATGCCAACTTATAAATGCAGAAGGAATGACAGAATTACAAAATGACCATCATAGTTATAACTGATTAGTCAAGAACCATCAGCAATACTAAAATGAGTGAGTGAAAAGTCAGAGGAGGAATGGAATATTTTACAAGATCTCAGAATATCTCCCTACAAAATATTTATTACAAAGGATAAAAGAGAAACCTTACAGTGAAAAAACCTGGCAGCCTTTACCTTAACCAAACCAACAAAGTTAATTTTACCAGCAGTGGGACAAATTGACACCATGACAAGTTGACATCCACCTGAAAGGATGCAACAAATATAGCACCACTTCTGTGTTTTTCCTGCCAAAGATACTCAAGCTGAATTTCATATTGAGGAAACATCAGACAAGCCCAAATTGAGGGACACTGTACAAAATACCTAACCTAATTTCTTCAAAAATAATAAGGTCATGAAAGTACTGAAAAACCATTCAGACTGAAGGAGAGTTAAACAACATGTTAACAAGATACCACGAATAGTCTGGATTGGACTATTTTGTTCTAAACAGGACAATATTGGGACAACTGACAAAATGTGAATGAGGCCTTGGATTAAATAGCCAGACTATATCTCACTTCCTAATGCTGACAGGTGTGCCATGATTATGCAGCAGAGGGTCCTTGTTTGTACGTACTTCGCACTGACGCATTCAGGGGTAAAAAGTCGTGTTTTCAACATACAAATGATTCAGTAAGAGAGAGAAAAAATAATGATAAAACCTATGTGGTAAAATGTTAACTGCATCTACAGCTGAGAGGTAAGAGAGTTTCCACTGTTTACAGTTCACTCAGCCTCCCAACTTTAAGATTATATGATTTTTTATGAAGTGTCTTTAATTTGGGGGAAATTCCAAATTTAAAAGATAAAGTGAGGCTTTGTTAATATTTTATGATGCCATAATAATTCAAAGTCATATAAGGCAAAGTCACAAAAGACAACAAAACTGCTCCCGTTAACACTGATTGATTGGCACATACCAGTACTTCACATATACTAACTCAATGCTCACAGCAGCCCTGTGAGTTGGAGATGATACTATAGTTGACACTTAACTACTTGCCATGCACTGGGCACTGTTCTAAGAGCACTGCATCTTTCCATAAAGGGGAGACTCATTTAATCCTCATATCAACTCAAGGAAATGCGTGTTATCGTTTTCCTTATTTTAGAGATAATTAGAACCCATGGGTTAATTAAGGAAGAGCACACAGAAAATGGCAGAGCCAGGATTAAAACCTAGGCTGTTGGACTCTAGAACCTGTGCTCCAAAATGCTCCCACACTGTACTGGGAAAGCTAGAGAAGGGGTGTGAGTTCTCTCAAAACTCCTAGGAAGAGTTTTTTAAAATCTGTTTCAGGGCCAAAGGACCCACCCGGGTTAACCACAGATTTTAAAACTCCCTAAATGACCTGGCCAGAAATCTAACTTGCTCCTACTTGGAAAGACACTGTGACTCGTCCATGGAGGGGCTATCTCATCCTGCTGACCCCAGCACACCCAAGGGTTACTGTACTGATGAGTTAAAGCACTCGAGGATCCACTCATCTCCTCCAAACACCTCAGTTGATGGGTCCCAGCTTGATGGCTTATACTCAACTATTCTCTCTCTCTCTCCCTCATGCACACACACACTTTCACACTTTTATCTTCCAGTACTTGATTTACCATGGCCCAAGAGCCCTCTTAGCCTGCCTGTGGATGGGGCATCCACTAAAAGACGAAGAAAAATTACAGCCCAAGTACAGAGTCTCAGCCTCTTGAGTGAGGGAGACCAAGACGAATAACTAGAACAGTGTCTATAAAAAGGCCAAAGAGGGCTTCCCTGGTGGCACAGTGGTTAAGAATCCGCCTGCCAATGCAGAGGATACAGGTTCGAGCCCTAGTCCAGGAAGATCCCACATGCCGCAGAGCAACTAGGCCCGTGCACCACAACTACTGAGCCTGTGCTCTAGAGCCCACAAACCACAACTACTGAGCCCACGCACCAGAACTACTGAAGCCGGTGCACCTAGAGCCCATGCTCCGCAACAAGAGAAGCCACCGCAATGAGAAGCCTGCACACTCTCTGCAGCTACAGAAAGACCTCACGCAACAATGAAGACCCAATGCAGATGATAAGTAAAAATAAATTAAAAAATAAATAAATAAAATTTAAAAAAAATAAAATAAAAAATAATAAAAAGACCAAAGAAAATAAGGGAGAAAAGGCAGGGGGATTTTCAAGGAGATACTATCAGAACACACCAAAAAAAAAGTCTTTTAAAATTTCAATAGACACAATGGAAAAGGGCATGATCAGTACTGAGAACATTCAGTGTTCTGAAAGATCAGACAAGCACACGTGAAAACGCCAGAGACGTGGAAGACATAATCAGAAGATAGAACACACAGAAAAACCTCTCTGAGCTGAAGGAAGGGATAATTCTCCAGGCTGAGAGAGCTCACAGTAAGCTCAGGCAACATTAATGAGGAATGAAAAAGACACAAGCCCAGGCTTGTGAAACATTTAAACTGAGAATGGAAATCATCTGCAACCACAATCTTACTATGTTCATTAACGTGACTTTACTATTTCAGGAAACTCTTACCCAGGAAAATGAAGTTACAGATAATTTTATTGTTTCAAGAACTTTCCAAAAACCCATTTATTTAAACAACAGACAGCTCAACTAATCCTCGTTAGAGTAAAAAATAAATCCCTTATTCAGCCCACCAGTCTTAAGTTATTTTATCAAAACCCTGGTCTAATTCTATTAGAATTGAATTGAACTGAACAGCCTGCCTCAAACCAGACCCTAACAAGCCTCATAAACCCCCTATCTGTGCCTCCCTCCTCTGAAACAGTCAATGTCATGGTCTCCCTCACTGCAGTAAGCAATAAACTTGGCTTTGCTTTATCTACAGGTTATTCTGCAATCTTTTCAGAGTCAGCAGTCAGAGACTCTAAAGATTAAGAGGATATCATATAGTAACTCAAACAAGTTGAACAGAGGACTTACAGAGGAAAAAGAATCAGATTAGCATCAGATTTCTCGACTACAGTACTGGAAACCAGAGCACAGTTAAACAGTGACTACTGAGAGAAAAAGCCCAACCAAGCTGTTCTTCACCTGTCAGGGAAGACAAAAACCCTTTCTTGAATCTGGGAAAGTTAAGAAGCTACTTAATCAATGAACTCAACCTGAAGAGATCTTGGAGGATGTGCTGTAACTAGACAGAGACCTCAAGACATGGAAGACAAAGAAGAGGGGGGGAAGTGGCACAATGTAATGGGATGAAGATAATATGACTGGGAATTTATACTTTATAATTTAAATGTTTATTAAGAGACATACAATAAGAAGAACTTAGCAGTTGAGAACAAAAAATCCTAACCTGTTTAGACAAAACCCAAGGTGCATGGATATTTATAATTTAAGTTTTTACGTTAATATAGAATTTTTAATTGTAGCTGCTCTGTGAATATCCAGTGGGAAAGGAACCACTAAAAGGATGTACAAGCCTCACACCGTTCAGAATGGCCATCATCAAAAAATCTAGAAACAATAAATGCTGGAGAGGGTATGGAGAAGAGGGAACCCTCCTGCACTGCTTGTGGGAATGTAAATTGATACAGCCACTAAGGCCTACAGTATGGTGGTTCCTTAAAAAACTAAAAATAGAACTACCATATGACCCAGCAGTCTCACTACTGGGGATATACCCTGAGAAAACCTTAATTCAAAAAGACACATGCACCCCAATGTTCACTGCAGCACTATTTACAATAACCAGGACATGGAAGTAACCTAAATGTCCATCAACAGAGGAATGGATAAAGATGTGGTACATATACACAATGGAATAGTACTCGGCAATAAAAAAAGAACAAAATAATGCCATTTGCAGCAACATGGATGGACCTAGAGATTGTCATACTAAGTGAAGTAAGTCAGACACAGAAAGACAAATATCATATGATATCATTTATATATGGAATCTAAAAAAAGGGGGATACAAATGAACTTATTTACAAAACAGAAGTAGAGTCACGGATGTAGAAAACAAACTTATGGGTACGGGGGGGTGGGGGAGGGGGTGGAAAGGATAAATTGGGAGACTGGGACTGACATATACACACCACTATATATAAAACATATAACTAATAAGAGCCTGCTGTACAGCACAGGGAACTCTACTCAATACTCTGTAATGGCCTATATGGAAAAAGAATCTAAAAAAAAAAAAGTGGATATATGTATAACTGAATCACTTTGCTGTATACCTGAAACTAACATAACATTATAAATCAACTATACTTCCATAAAAACCTAAAAAAGTAAAGGACGTATAAGCAAAGAACGTCCATGTTAATGATGAGGTGGGTAGAGAACTGAGCAGAAATGTGACCATGGAGCAAAAGAAAGGAAAAGAAGAGCAAACAATAAAATATAATAAATGATAAATAAAAAATAGATGGAAATAATAAAAACACATGTAGCATTTAGGATGGTAAATGTGAGTGGTGAAAAGGAGTGACAATCTTTTGAAAAGTAATCGGACAGTAGCTATCACATGTACCCTTAGAACAAGCTATCTGACTCTGGGGAATCTATTTTATGGAAATGAAAAGTACCAGCTACACAGCCAAGGATGTTTACTGCAGCACTAAGAGTGGCAAAATAAACCCCCCCAACTTGCAAGGCCACCAACAGAAGAATTATTGAATAAACCATAATCATCCAAAATGAGAAATTATGCAATAATTAAAAAGAGTTGAATAAATATGTGCGAAGTTGAAGTGATATTCATAAGATATTTTCCTTACAAAAGCAGAGTTATGTTTTAAATGGGTGATGAGGAATTATTAAGTTTTTCTCTATGTGTCTCTACTTTTTTTTAATTTATTAGAACAGTATGTTTTACTTTTGCAATTTCAAATTTCAAATTTTGTAATTTCAAAACCATCTAAGAAAAAGAAAAGGTGGTGGGCAGGTCATTCTTTGACAACAGAACAGCACAGATCAGTGTTCAAAGGCAGCTCAAGGTGAGTCAGGGACCGTGTTTCATTCAGCTCCGCTCCTGACTCATTGTGCAACCTCAGGCAGGCTGTTTGGACACTCAGAGTCCCAGTTTCTTCATTTGTGAAATGGGATAACTGAACTGAATAAAGATCCTTTCCAGCTCTGACAGTCAATGAATGTGCAACAAAAACTGCAGACTGAATCCTTTGGAAACCCCCATTGTCTGCCTCTTTCTCTATGAACTTACATTTATCCTAAATCTGATCAAGGGTCAGTGCTGCCAGTCCACCTTGAAGGCATGCCCACCCCCCACCCAGGAGGAAATTCCAGCAGGCGGTTACAAAGAGAACTGCCAGATCTACACAGAGACAGCACAAAAACTGTTCACTGGAGTCCCTTCATCAAACAGGGCCTTCCCAGTTTCATAGGAGAGGAAATAAACCACCTTCCTTGGGTATTACTGGCCAAGGGGTAATTCAAAATAATTAAGTATGTTTCTTTTCATCTCAAATTTCTGAAAAAGATATTAAAAAGGAAAAGCACTATTAGAATAAAAGTTTAAAAAAAAGTTTTACAAATTGGCTTTAGTCATTGAAAGCTTTCTATTCACCATGCCTCTAAAGACAGGAACTTGTTCCAGTGCCCTGTTATTTATTTAGTGTTCTTACCTCAGCACTTCTGAAAAGTATGTGGTATACAGCAGTTCACGGTGCAAAGCCTGGTGCTCTCAACTCACCCTCTCTCCTTTGTTTTCATCCCTACTTCCTTTTTCTTGTCCCTGCTTTCCACTTTCAAGAATCAACCAAATGACTAAAGCCACTTACATGCCTATATCATGTAAGTTCTAGAGTCAACCAAAAATCTTCAGAGGCAAGAGAATACTAACAGTATCACAGAATCAATTGTCTATTCACTCAACAAACATTCACTGAGCATCTACCTACACTGTGCTAGAGACTTTCAATATCTCATTTAACCCTCACAACAACTACATAAGAACATAAGTCAATAGTAGCCTCAATTTTACATACGGGGAAACTAAGGCTCAGGAAGGTCAGCTGAATGACTTGCCAAAGCCATGGAACCAGTTAAGTGCTGAAGCTCAGGTATGCACCTGGGCTCCCATGTGCACCATCCTTCCTGAACATGATGTTAAGGCTCAGAAGAGCAGATAGTATTTCTGGCTAGAATAATTAGAAAAGGCTTCCTTAAAGGAAAGAAATGCAACATATTATGGAGTAAAAATAATGTTGTTAAAGAAGGAACCCCTCATGTTTAAATTTAATGATTCTAAGAAATAAATATCTTCTAAAGCTCCTTTTAAGGATAGAAAATGTCAAAACTATCCGTACCTACTCAAAAGACATTTTTCTATTTAACAGAAATTGCAAGCTACAAACTTCAGCTGTAAATAGAAGCACCTTGAACACAGTGAACAATCAATAACTACTCTTGAATAACAGAAAGACAGGAAAGGACAGGAGGACTTGCAAGTGTTGGATTCGCAATGGGGTCTAGTTGTCCAGTCAATCCACCCTTCATGTTCACTGCAGTTCTACAACTTTTAATTACATGCAGTCTCCACTACCAGCTTTTTTCATTCCTTCTTCATATCTTCCTGTTAGTTCTAATATTTGGGCAAGTTGTAGTCCTTTAAAAAGATGCTGTAAAATATTAGGAAAGAAAGATTCTATAAATCAAAGTAATGTTAGTTGAATCCAGCTTTCCCAAAGAAATAACATTATGAATAAAGAGCTGTAGTCCTTGAGCAGAAAAGGCTTGTGTATCTGATAACTATTTTTAATAGTTATACCTAAACTATTTTTTTTAAAAATGAGGTGATTTTGGATATTGTTATAAAGTTATGAAATAGAGCTAACTTAAGAATTTGCACCAGAATTGATTAAGAACCAGAGCAGAGACTGGAATCCAGTTTTCCTAACTGCTCAGTGTTTATCCTGCTCATTTAAAATGTTGTTCGCTTTGTGAACACTTTGTAAGCAACAAATATTCCCCTAAAAAGTTGCAAGAAAATCAAATTTTCATCAAACTATATTGTAACATTGACTTTTTTCTGAAATTTTAGTACTTATTAATCCTCAAGTAGCAAAGCACCTAATAAAACTTCTCAATTCCTTGGATTTTTTTTTTTTTTGAGGGAGGTGGTGTGGTGGAATAGTTAATACATTAGAAGGAAACACAAATGTACTATAAGAATGTGAATCACTAACTCCTAAATTACAGGTCTTAAAAACTTAAATTTTCCTGTGGCACTTATTAAAGCACAGTTCATCCAGTTTCTCCATTTTAAGGGAGTTTAACCAAAATGCACAGTGAAATACTAACAAGGGCCAAGAGGCATGGTCTCTGTTTAAAAGCAATTTGAACAATGTGCAAATATTTAAGCATCCCCTATCTCCTGAAGAGCTATGCATCCAATATGGTAGCCACCAGCTATATGTAGCTATTGAATCCTTGACGTGTGTCTGGTCTAAATTGAGAGGTGCTGTAGGTATAAAATACACACTGGATTTTGAAGGCAATATAAAAACAGAATAAATTTATATTAACTATAAGTCAAAATAATATTTTAGATATATTGGGTTAAATAAAATTATTTAAATTAATTTTTAATATACCTACTAGAAAATTTTAAATTATCCATGTATTTCACATTTTATTTTTATAGGACAGCACTATACTGAAGCTTTTCTTGATAAAGAAACACCACTGCTGATAGCTGGTTCTCTGGTTTGGCAAAAGGGTTCTGACAGTCCTGATAACTAATTCTTTTATGACAGACCCTCCCTATCTAGTCCTGGCTCTGCTCTTAACTAGGTGGGTGACCCAAAATGGCCACTTAACCTCTCCCACCCTAAATCCTCATCTGTAAACCTGGAGAACATCTAATATCAAGGCATCATTTTAAACAATGAAGACACTGAGACCACATTTCCTGCCTTCCGGTTCATTGCTCCTTTCACTGCACAACTGCGCCACACGCCCTTCCTGATTTTATCTGTTCAGTGACCCCACAATGTATCTCTAATCCCAGGGACTGGTCTGAAAGTGGGAGTCACTCTACAAGAAAAGGAGAGTGTAGATGGATGTGAGCAAACCCATCCCACCACAGGGGACTTTTTCAGCATCCCCACCCCTTCCTCAACGGAAAGTGAGAGGACTTTCCCACGGTAGATGGCCCATGGGATTATTTGCAACATCAAAGGGAGGCAGAGTACTGGGCATCTTCACGCTCTAGGCAAGGCTCTGTGTCCTAAGGCAAGTCTGCTGAATCATCATCAAACTCTGTTTCCTCATTTGCAAAATGCATTAACAATACCTGCCCAACCCACATCATAGGCTGGTTTGGAAGAACAAATAAAACCTATTTGGAAGCTCTTGAAAAGCACACAGCACCACATACACAGTCACAGTCTCATTCCTATCCTAAAATGCTAGCCTGTGCACAATCACAGCGTGTTCTACGCTAACCAGGCTCTGTGGCACTGTGAGATAATAAGGGCATGTTTTGATACTTGGCTAAATTCATTTATTTTTTAGGTGAAAAAAGGATAGATGTAGATCTCCTATTTTTTTAAGTTTAAAAAAGAAACTAGAATGATGCCAAGTAATAAACAGCTTACCTTCATCCCACATTTACTATGCACCAGGCATTTTTCCACATTCTTAATATTATCAGATTTGATCAGAACAGCTTAGAGATGAGGAAACTAAGGTGCAGAGAGTAACTAGCCTAATGCCTTATATGTGGTAGGAAGAAACTAGACTTGACCTCAGGCCACCTGGCTATGATGCCCATGCTCACAACTGTGCTGTCCTGCCTCCAACATCAATAAGTGTCAACATATGCATATTTTATATAGATTTGGAAGAAATTATTAATAGTGATTACCTTGGGAGAGAGCAGTTAGCAGGATGGGGTGTGCACAGGGTGAGAGGCTTTCATTCTATAGACTTGTGTACTGGTTCAAGTTTCTGAACTTGTGCACCTTGTTTATGTCCACAGACTATTCTAAGTAAGGGAAGTCATCTTTCAACATGCTAAGGAGCTACCTTTCTATTCTTACAAATCCTTAAACCAACATGGTAGGAAAGCCACTGATTCTGCATCAACAAACTCAAGCCCAAATTCCATTTCCCACTACTTAACACTCATGGACATTTGGAGAAATTCCTTAGCCCTCTGTGTTCAGCTGCTGCTTCTACAAGGAAAAAAATTTCACCTTCCTCACGGGCTTGCTATGAAGATCAATGCATGCCAAGAATTGGTGCCCGGCCATCACTCAAGAATATTACTACCATTCCACCCCCTTTATAACTACTCAGATCTGCTGGTTTTACACATAAAACAGTGAGATGTGCTGACCTGCTGCACCAGACAAATGGCCCCAAACTACAGGTTAACTTCGCTTCCTGGTTTCCTTATTTATAACAGGCAGTGGGCACACGCGCTCAGGATCCCCCAGCACTGGAGAAGTGAGGGCTCCCTGCGGTTTCAGAGGGCTGGTGTGTTCTGCTTCCCACTGGCATGTTGAACCAAAGGATCACTGCGAATCCAGGGCCAGAGCAGCAGAGGGCACCAGGCTAGGGCCACCTGGGCAGGGCCCTCTGGGTCCTGCTGCTGCTTCCTGCCGAGTCTCATCAGAGCAAAGTTGTCAGCCTCCACACTGGCACTGGGTCAGCAGATCTTCGTAAGCACAGCCACAGGAGTTGGCAGGCAAGGGGTCTCCGTGCCCCGGAGCAAGCACCCACCAGTCCCCCAACCACCATGGGCAGCCGCAGCCGGGAAGCTGCTAACGCAACAGGGGGATCTGTTGTCCATGGTACCCAGGGGGTGCCTGCTTCTGGGTGCATGTGAGAATAACCGGGGCTGTTTTTTGAAAATACCGATCCTTCACCTCCAACCCTGAGCTGTCCAGGAGACTGCCAAAGGGCAGACACACATCAGAATCACAGCAGGTATTTCTTATTAAGGAACAGGAAGCTACCAAGCAGCTTCCCCTCAAAACAGGTGAACTGGGAACAGAAACTGAAGAAACCTAAGGGCAGGAATGAAAGCAAAGGCATCGCTGACCTCCACCTCTATCCTCAAGCAGGCGGGTACAACATTCTGAGAGTTGTGCCTCTCAAGCTCTAATTCCAAAATCTTAAGAAGGTAAAAAAGTAAAACAGTCTTTTTGGCTTTAGCTCTCCATTCCAAACAATCTCATCAACTTTCCTTATTTTAGTTTTTAACCATTCTTGCTGACACACAGCCTTGGGTGGGGTGGTACCACTTCTGTTATTTGGAGTAATCATCTGGCCTAGGGACCATCCGGGACCATTTCAGTGTGACAAGGTCTGCCATGAAATAACTGCTTATGCGTTTTTTGTTGCTGTCTTTTTTTTAAGTCTGTAACAGACTCACAAACATAAAGAACAGAAGTGTGGTTGCCAACGGGGGACAGAGGGAAGGGATGCACTGGGAGTTTGAGGTTAGCGGATGCAAACTATTTTATGTGGAATGGATAAACAACAAGGTCCTACTGTACAGCACAGGCAACTATATTCAATATACAGTGATGAACCATAATGGAAAAGAATATAAAAAAGAATGTATGTATATGTATAACTGAATCACTTTGCTGTACAACAGAAATTAACACATTGTACATCAACTATACTTCAATTAAACTAATTAAGTAATTAATTAAATAAAGTCTGTAATAAAACTCTGGGCCACAAGAGATGTGGGCACTGCTGTCCCTGAATGGCACCAGGCCCTCTCTGGAATCACCCTTCTACTCCCCAGTCCAGGCACTCTTTTTCCATTTCTGGTTGTCTTTCATTTCTCTCTTTCTTTATTCTTTCTTTCCTAAGCCTTATATTTGACTGACATCCCAAGCTATATTTTAAGCCCCACTGATAGCTCTTAGAAAAACAGAGATCATCAACAGTACAGTTAAAATTAGGAATTGAAAACATATACAGATATGGTGGAAATATGGCTTTTTAAAAATTGACCTAGTTTTTGAAAAGCACATGATTATTTTTGTACTTTTGCTTATGTACGTTGTGGCTCTTTACAAACAGTGAAAGGGTCTCTTCCTTTACTGTTTTAAAAGCAACACAACATACCAGTCAAGAGACTAGTGTTCAAGGTTTAGGGAAAGGTTCTTCATAGACTCAGATCACTCACAGCATGTGGTAGAGGGAGACACCGAGATGGTGGGTACTAATATTTAAGCATAGCTCATGTTTCTTTTTAATACCATAGAGTTCCCAACACCTGCAAATGCTAAAAATACTGAAATCATTAGTAGCCACTTTGCCGAGCAGAAGCCCTAAGGGCAGGACTGTTTTGCCCTCCATCAGCTTAACGCCTGAAACTAACACAATATTATAAATCAACCATACTTCAAAATAATAATAACAACAACAGCAGCAGCATCATGGAGACATCCCTCAAAGGCTTAAAATATACTGGTTTGGGAACCAGCCTCTGGCTAAGGAGCTACAACCCTGAGCAGGTTTCATTTCCCAGGCAAGACCCCTCATTCCTCCGGGTTCTGCTGGGCCCTCCCCTCTAGGAAACAAACAGGGCGAGGGGAGACGTCAAGCAGGGGGGATGAGACAATGGCAGGAATGTGTATGTCAGCACTGCTGACCCCACCAGCCAATTAAGGAGCCTCACTGCTGGTCTCCACGGGAAGCTGCAGCCAGCCTCAGATGGAAGGATAATGGTTGTGACACCAAGCCCCAGGAGAGGGCGTGTTGATGAATATTAAACAAACACACACACACAGACAAAGCAGAGACAACCCAGGATGCTATGTTTGTAGGCCCTGTTCTCAGAAATGGATAGCTTGGCCACAAGGGGAAGATGTGTCTTCCCCAAATTGCTTGACTTCCTCTGGTCCTCTTTTCTTCCCCCACACTCTCCTGCACTCACAGACTGTGAGAGAGTATCTTACTGACTGCTACATATTGACAGCAATTCTGATTTCACTCTTCCCAGGGCACATGTCACCAGCTCGGCTTTTGCATAAATGCTTCTCTGGCAACCTGGCTGCCTGCCAGGGCCCCTGATTAGCCAGGAGGGGTATCACATTGAATTATCCTATGTGCACACTCCATGTTGTTACCATCAGTTTCCCCTGTAAATATACAGAAACAGCTTGCTCAGCACCCACTTCAGGTCATCTCAAGGACCACAAAGCATGATTAACAGCGAGTCTAAGTAAATGAAAAGTGAGGATGGTATGGGTGTTTCACACACATCCCACTGGGCAAAGCCAAACATTAAACTTTGACAGAGAAAAGAACTGAAAAAAACATTTGTGACAAACAACCTTAGGAAGTATATTACTAAATCCTGGCCTAGAATGGGATTTTTCACTTCCATTAACTTAACATAGCATAAGAAGAACCACTCTGTCATCAAAGAAAAAAGCCAGGGTGGCTTTTCACTGATTGGGCACAAGGGGCCTGGATATGGGATGCCTCATTAGGGCCCAGCCAAGGCCCTGCACAGGGAACCCAAGAGCAGGGGGAAGACCTCCATCACTGAAAGGCAGAAAACCAAAGGCAACTCCATTAGAGTCTGAATCTATCCAAGCACCAAACTCACAGAAGGACCCTCCTTCTTCAATAGTTGGAAATCTTTTCAGTCTTATAAAGAACTAATCAATTGTCTTTTACCGGGGAAAAGGTAAACATAATATAGATTTAGAGGCAGAAAAATATCACCACTAACTTTTTTTAAAATCTTGTATTTCTTTTTTTTTTTAACTAGAGCTATATACAACCAAAGGTAACAAGGCATATGAGAAAATCACTCAAATAGGTTTGGATGCTTCTAAATATTCAAGTCTATTAACCCTGGCCCACAAATTGGCATTTTACAGATGGTTCTTTTTACCCCATTATACCAGCCAGACACTGTGATGATCGGGACAAGATTTCTGGATGCAAATCTGTTCATGGTTCTCCATCTCCACCACCGTCACCCAGTCCAAGCCATCTAGACCAGCGCAGCTGCCTCCTAACTCCTCTCCTTGCCCAAGCACAGAAGCTAGCTCTCTCAATCTGGAAGCAACATGCACTGCTGACACTGTTCTCCCTCAACATTTGTCTTTCAAAGCGGTCCTGTGCAGATTTTGTAAGATGCAAGAACATTTGATCACTAATACAGATGACGCATGTATACTAAGATTTTTCACTCACATATGAATTAGAATTTATCGCTTTTCCTCTGTAATAACTTTCTAAGATATCTAACTATATTTAAGTTTCTCTGAAAGCCTATAATTTGATCTTAAGAGAGACCTAACTGATCTGTTTTTTAGCTTTGCCACAATGTGGGCTGGTCTGTGTCCATCTGGCACAAACTCTCTCTGGACCACATTCCCTCCATCGACCAATGTTTTTTGAGCATCTACTATATTCCGGGCACCGTGTTAAGCACTGACGTAATGCCACAACAATGCCAATAATAACGGACAACACTTACTGAACTTAAGACCAGCCGACTCCAAGTGCTTCCACGCAGTAGCTCAGTTATCACAGGAGCCTTGTGAGGCTGATAACTCTCCCGTCTCCTCTCACCGATGAGGAAGTGCAGGCTTAGAGAAGCAAAGCAGTCCACCTACGCTGACACAGTACGTGGTGGGACAGAAGAACTCCTGAGTCCATATTCCCCACTACACTATCCTAAGATGCCAATACCAATAAAGCATCTCTTGCTCTCAAGAATGTGAAAATACCTAAGAAGTGGTGAAAGCATGTAAACAAGCAGTCCTCTCTGACTCATATTGTAAGAAAACTACCAGAAAGAAGGTGCTATGAGAACTGGGAGGAGGACGTGGACTGTTTCATTAGCGTGATCAGGACAGGCTTCTCAGAGAAGGAAGCCTTTGGGCCATTCCTCGCAAGTGAAGGTCAGGAACAGGCATTCCTGCAGGAGGAATGGCAGACACAAAGACACCACAGCAGTACAGCACAGAGCACGTAGAGAGATAGAAAAGGACTCCACTGGGCCCAGCCCAAGGCCCCTCCTGAACCCATCACCTCTTCTCCATAGCCTCGGTCTCAGGTCAGGCCCTCAACCTTCCTCTTGCCCACCTATCACCCTCCTCACTGCCACAGTCCTCTGTTCTAACACACACGCTGTCAGAGTTCCTCTCCCAAAAAACCTGCCCACGAATAAAGTCACACCTTCTTGGTACAATATTCAAAGTCAAGTTACCCACATCTGCTCCTCTTACTCCCAAATATCCCATCTAACCGGCTCCCCAGCCAAAGCTAATCTCTTGCTTTCCCTACGCAGATGTCCTCTCTCACGCCCCCAGAGCCTCCCACGGGCTACCTCCTCCCTCTCTGGAAAGCCCTTCCTCCCTTGCCTGCTGGTGAACTCCTACCAGCCCTTCCCTTGGCAGCTGTCCCAGAGTCCCTGCCCACCCTTGCCCGGGCTCACCTCAGCCTGTCTGGCCTCCCTACTGTTGCCGGAAGGAGGCCACCACACGCCATGCCGGGGCACTGCACTGGGTTCCCTCCACCAGAAAGCTTCTCCCACCACATGTTCTGTAGTTGTTTCCCCACTTTCTCCAGACAAGGGGGCTTCCTCTTGCAGCCTATGTAGAAAAGAACACCCCTTACACACACCCCCCCAGCCTGGCTCACTCCCTTCACACTGCTTTATTTTCTTCATAGCATTTATCACAACATAATATACACACAGAAAGACACACACACATTTTTTATTGCGTATTTTTTATGGCCTACCTCAATCTCCACAATAGGGCAGGCAAGCTGTGGTGCACAGGCCAGATCTGGCCTGCTGCCTTGGCTTTGATTAGAACAAAGGTACCCTGTTATTTTACATATTGCTATGGCAGAATCGAATAGTTGAGCCCTCATGACCCACAAAGCCTAAAATATTTCCTACCTGATCCTTTACAGAAAAGGTTTGCCAACCATGCTCTCGAGTGTCAAGCAATCTGCCTTTCTCTCCCGCTGTGCTCACAGTTTACCTCCAGACCTACTGGAGCATTATCTAGCAGGCACTCAGAAACCATTTGTTACATGGAAGAGAGGGAGACAGAGAGGGAAGTGTGAAAGAAAAGGAGTAAATGGACGCAAGAGATGCTGGAGGGGAAATCAACAGGCCTGGTGACTGCATGCGGGTGCCAGCAAAAATAGAAGGAACCACACAACAGAAGGATTTCAAATGTGGCTGTGTTCCTTGGTCAAAGGATGAGGTTCTACTCCAACCACAAACACAAGTTCTACATCAGGGCTGGCTGTCTCCCCACTGATGAGTTGAAATGAAGGTGTCAGGCTCCTTGGCAAGGCCAGTCAATGCCCCACAGCACAGCCCCCACTAATAAACTGGCTCCATTACCATGGGATTGAAATATACACTGGAGAGTCAGAGTTTTGGTAACCAGAGATAATATGCTTCAATCTGAATGGCTAACAACAGAGTCACAAATAAATACATATAAGCCAAATGTATAAATTTTCAATGCATAAATGTTTATAAGCAAATAGAAAACCTTAGACCTGATGGAGGAGACCCTTTAACGATGAGCAAATATTACTCTCTGGGTTAACAAATGAGAAACTAGGGCCCAGACTGGTTAAGTCACCCAGCTGGTTAAGAGGAGGAGACTGGAACAGAACCCAGAACTCTTGCCGAGGGGCCCAGTGCTCTTCCCATGCATCCGTGCTCACAGCAGCAAGAGGAGGCAGGAGGGAGGTCCTGCCGACGTCCAGCACTTTCAGTGAAGTGTTGAAGACAGAAACAAGACTGCACAGGACTGAGGGAGCAGATGAGGGAAACAAAGAGCTGCCTGATTCGGAATACCAGCGGGAGTTTCTGGTCCACCTGTCACGAGACCTTTCTGTAGCACGGTGGTTCTCAAAATGTATGCTGCATCATCATCAACTGGTGGCCTTGTTAAAACACATGGCTGGCCCACCCCAAGAACTTGCACTTTTAACATCCCAGGTGCTGCTAACACGGCAGGGCCAGAGATCACACTTCGGGAACCACTGTGGCAGCAATTTGACCGTGACCTGCCCTATGGCTTTCCTGACTCCTCTCTCACCTGGATCTTCACCTCTCTCTCCGGCCACCAGTTTGAGAAATCTGTCAAGAAGAGGGGAAAAGGGATGGTGGCTGCTACAAGTGAAAAGGAAGATGAAAGAACCTGATGAGCTGTGCACCAGAGGAGTGCGGCACTCTTCACGAGGGAGCATGGAAAGTGGGGACAGGAAAGAATGACAGACGTCTGAGCGGAGAGAAGGGCACAGAATCTATTCAGACATGAGTGACAAGCCCAGGGCTCTAGAGGTCAAGCAATGAATAACTCCGCAAGTGTGTCAGGTGAATGTCTCAGAATGGACGCTGCGCACCTCAAAACAACTCCTGTGATTATTACACTGTTTTGCCAATAGGGCAGATGTGTCAAAACAGTTTAGTGCTTCCTCTAGAACTGCCTGCTGAGAATGTAGCACATTCTTTACATATCCTCAACTTTTGCAGATGGCCATTTGAGGGTGGCTCTAAGTTGAGAAAAGTCCAAAAATTCTCTGAAGACCAGTCTTAGTAAAGGTGCTGAGTACACTAACACAATATTTCTTAGTTAAAAAACAAGACATAAATTTAAAGTAAGACTGACTTCTTTAAGCAATAATGGGAATACCATTATCACACATACAAAATCTGCTGAAAATATGCATAAGATATGATAGTCTTAAAATTGGTCTCAATTTTATAACTGCAAGATTGTGGTTTAAGGCATCAAACAAAAAATTATGTGTATATATATGTATATATAACATATATTGTATATATATTCTATATACACATGGAAAAGAACAGATGATAGAGACTGACTCGCCGCCACCTTCCTTTTGTTATAATTCTCCCATGAAACCAAGAGTGTCGGGGCAGTAAATCTAGGTCATCACATCCCTGCCTCAGGAAGGAAAGATCTTCACTGGTGAACCATAATGCTGGGGAGGGGGAGAAAATGGCATGATTCTCCTATAGCTGGAAGCTCCGGCTCTGTAATCAGACAGACCTCGTTTGAATCCCAGCTTCTCCACTTCCTTAACATGTAACTTTAGAAAAGCAACCTTCCAAAGCACAAGACTTCCCATTTTAAAAACACAGCTGGTAATAGGAGCGGCCTCACAGGACGGCTGTGAGAATTAAACGACAAGATCCTGTACTGTGCATGGCTGGCACATGCTTCTCCACTGTAAGCTGTCCCCCATGCTAGCTGTCACTGGCACCGCTCTCATGGATCTGCTCAGCTCAGGGTGCCCCTGTGGAGCTTGGATGTGCCCTGCAGTCCAACCCCCTCTATCCTATCATGAGGACTAAAGCCAGCTTCAGAAACCTGGGAGAGTCAATGAAGGCTGTTACAAATTCTACTTCTTCCAAGCAGGATTTAGAACCAACTTGGGCCTCCATTCTGCAGCATCGTTGCGGTCTCTGCTCCCTGGGGAGTCACCCGCGGCCGTCAAGAGCCATCTTCTCCCTAGAGCTTCTTCAGGCCTCTTCCCCACAGATCTGCCTCATCTGCCTTATCTTTCCATCTTACATTTTGCCTTAACTTGATATTCTATTCCTCCTGCTACTAATAATGGCCATAAATTACTGAGCACTTAATGTGAACAGATACTACTCTAGAGCACTTTACAGGGATCATCTCATTTTATTTCCACAACAACCCTTTGAGACTGGAACTACTGTTATCCCAATTTTCAGAGAAGGAAAAACTGAGGCACAGAGAAGTCAAGTAACTTGCTTAAGGTCACACAGCCAACAAGCCATGAAGCCAGGATTCAAACACAAGCTATGTCATTCAGAGCGCATGCTTCTAACTATACACCTCCTCATACAAACACACAACCAGAATTCAATGATCCCAAGTCACAAGCATTCTAAAGCTGCCTGACCACATCCAGCAATGACCCCAGCCTCCATCTTCAGCTCTTTATTTCCCAGCATGAAAAACTGACCATGCATCTTCAAGTGTTGTTTTTAAGAAAACTTCAACTTACTACTTCCCTTCCCTCCCTCTGAAAGGCACAATCTGGCCTCTTCGGAAGGCACAACCATGTGCTTGTTCCAGTTTCTCATTGAGAAGGAAGTTTATCCAGTTCATTTTTCTCATGCGTTAGAGCAGTAGTCTCGCAAAGCACTAACAAGCAGAAAGTGGAAAATACATAACAGAGAGACAGCATTCCTGGAAAAGCATTACACTTCCGGCGAGGATTCTTCAACTGTTGCACATTTTATGTGGCTGCCATGTTGCCAGAAATCACATGACCCATTTTAGATAAGGAATCACTAACCAAGTATGAAGTACCCATCACATGTAGGGAAACTGTGAGTGGGTAAAGGCTGTGATCCCGTGGGGTTTGTAGGTGTTTATATTGATATTTGCCCTACTATATGCCTAACTGTCAAGGCACCAAGACAGAGGAAGCATTTTTAAGGTTTATCTTCTCATTTTTGACAGCTTGAGAAGAAGAAGAAAAAATACTCCTTAGTGTTCGTATTAGTTTCCTAGAGTTGCCATAACAAAGTACCACAAACTGAGTGACCTAAAAAACAGAGATTGATTGTCTCAGTTCTGGAAGCCAGAAGTCCTAGATCCAGCTTGGTTCTTCCTGAGGGTTGTGAGGGAAAATCTATTCCATGTCTCTCTCCTACTTCTTATAGCCTCAGGCTTTCCTTGACTTGTAGATGGCGGCGTTCTCCCTGTACGTTCACATCATCTTCCTTCTTTTTTTTTTAAATAATATACTATTATAGGTTTTTTTTTAATTTATTTATTTATTTTATTGGCTGTCTTGGGTCTTTTTTTTTTTTTTTTACTGTGCACAGGCTTTCTTTAGTTGCGGTGAGTGGGGGCTACTCTTTGCTGCGGTGCCGCAGGCTCCTCATTGCAGTGGCTTCTCTTGTTGCAGAGCACAGGCTCTAGGCACATGGGCTTCAGTAGCTGCAGCACATGGGCTCAATAGTTGTGGCTCATGGGCTCTAAAGTGCAGGCTCAACAGTTGCGGTGCACAGGCTTAGCTGCTCCGCGGCATGTGGGATCTTCCTGGAGCAGGGATCGAACTCGTGTCCCCTGCATTGGCAGGCGGATTCTTAACCTCTGCGCCACCTAGGAAGCCCCTCATCTTCCTTCTTTTTTAAAAGGACACAGCCGTACTGGATAAGGACCCACCCTAATGACCTCATCTTAATTAGATCATCTGCAAAGACACTATTTCCAACGAAGGTCACATTCACAGGTATTGGGGGCTAGGACTTCAGCATCTTTGAGGGAGACACAATTCAACCCATTCCAACACCTAACGGGGACGTCTGTCAGATTGCTTCCTTCAATAAGATTTTCTAGTTCTCGTGTAAAGATTAAATAGTAATAAAAACATATCCCTGCTCTGAATATAACAAATTTTTTCAATGCTCTATATCAGCATGTTAAGGTTGTATTTTTACCTTTCACCTTTACTAGCTCTGATACAACTATACATGCATGTCTGCCAATTTTATTTTGTGATGTGAATTTTGTTTACAAATGATCCACTTAAAATAATGTACAGTTTATCTTACTCCTGTATCTACTCCCTGGATAAAGATCCAAATTAGACAGCAAGCCCACAACATTCACTCAGCCCTAATATGAACTTAAGTATTGTTCATAAATAAGCACCCATTTACACGTATGCAAAGACCTTCGCACCTACTGTTCACTCTGTAAGAATATTTCTTTCTGTCAAATAGCCAGATGGTTTGCTCCCTTCATTCAAGTTTCTGTTCAAATGTTACCTCATCAAAAATCCCCAACTAGTGCTCTAAAACAGCAACCCTCCGCACATCCCACCACTCTTATCCCCTTCACCCAACTTTATTCTTATTCTTAACATCTATGTATATTTATTTTTTCATTGTGTAATTGCTCTCCTCTTGCCACCTGGAACAGGGACTTTGTTTTAGTTCATTGCTCTGTCCCCTGAGCCTGGCAGATATGGCACTCAAATAAATTTTAGTTGAATTTATTGAATAAATTCTTATCAGGTTCCAAAAATCCTACATATTATTCATTGCATTCAATTATAACGCATTAACCTTCCTACTTGAAAATAATACAAATGTTGCTTACCTCCCTCACAACGAATTCTTCAAAAAATAAGTTTACAAAAACACATACTTTGTGTGTGTGTATGTACAGAAAATGATTTTAATAGCAGAGGTCATCAAATGTAGCTCTGATGCTTTAGCTGTCAACTGAAATAGCACGGTAATAGGATTCTCTGATACCTCTTTCATAATCTCACAAATGAAAAAAGCATGTAAACTATTATAAACATCTTTGTTGATGGCTCACATCCAACAATCGGAAAGGAAGTCCTTTTAAACATTAAAAGCTATAGTGTTCTTCCTTAACTACATGACTTGAAAAATAGGGAACTCTAAAGACAGAGCCCTGTATCTAAAAAAAAAGTGAAAAAATATTTTTTGGACAGTAATCTAAAATTCTGTATATCATCTTAGTTTAGGTGAAGACAGCATAATAGGATTCAATATGCAATTAATTATGCCAAAATTCTTTCAAGTATCTTTATTTAAAGCCAAATATCAATTCCATCCTGTAGAACAGATCAAACTAATTCATAAAACACCATGCAAAGTTATCTGCAATTGGAAACTATAAATTGTCAGAGAAATATATTCTTGGGAGACACTTAAATAAGGACAATTAAAAACTTCACTTTTTCAAAAAAGAGATTAATCAGTAGAGTAACCCTTTCCATTAAAGACCATTTCCTTAAAGATACTGGGCAACAAAAAGAAATACCGCATACAGTGTACAGGAAGACAACCATGCTTGCTGGACACAATAAATGCTGTCCCAGCTGGCTCACCAATTTCTTTTCCTTCCATTTCCTCATTCCTTTTTGCTATTCTTTCTCCTTCTATCTCTCTTTCCACTGAATTGTAGACATATGAAGTATACCTTATCTTATCACTGGTGTTTCTCGATTAACTTTTCTAAGGCACTGACTGCCATGTATTTCTAGAAACTGTGCTCAGCCCAATCCAGCAGGGTGGGTCGGAGATGTCTGGCAGCCCGGAGTGGGTGGGCTGACAGGGGGTTTTACAGAGCAGCAATTGCACCAGGCACATTTTCCAGACCATTTATCAGCCAGGCAATGTCCCCATGCACTGCATTAGGTACCAGTTTAATCCAACACACGTGAAAGGCTTTAGAGCTGGAGGTATCTACTCCTCCTTGGCGTGCCGAGCGGCAGCAGGCTCCGCGCTCACCTGGGCTGAGGAGGTAAGAGGTGGTCTTGAGGGAAGAGCAGCCACTAAGACTCAAGGGGATCAGCCTGTAGGCTTCCAGTTAGCAGGTCGGCATACAAAATAGGAAAATTCCGAAGCACACAGACACTCAGGTTTTGTATTAAGTTGCTACACTTCAGAGGCATTCAGTCCCAAGAGTGCATGTCAGCATTCCATCTTGTTGACACAAACAAATCTCTCCTAACCCAAGAGAGAACAACAGTGTAGAAAACGCACAAGGCACTTTGAATAGAAGAGTTTCTAAACAGATTTCTTACAGGATTTCTATAATGTTTAAGTGATTTAAAGTAAAAATGTCATATTCAGAATGTGGCCTATAGGAATAGGTTCCATTTTAAAGCAACTGACATACAAAACACAAATAGGAATCTGGGAATAGTAGGCAGTTGACTTCACAGCCAAGTAAACACTTCCGGTAACAGTCTTTTACATTAAGAGTCCTCAAGTGCTTTCAAGCATTAACTGGTTTCATTCTCCCAATAACCTTGGAAAGTCACTTGGTAAAATTTAGCTTCATAATTTCAAACACGTTCAGGTTCCTAAGAGGCAACCAAGATGAATTTCTCATCCCCTGTGTTTAAGGGGAAATATAGTATGTAGCATAGTGATTAGGAATTCAGACTTTGGATCCAGACAGCCCCCACTTTGAACCTTAATTTGGAGTCAAATCTGGCTTTGAGTGCAGCTTACACAACTGAACCTTGACCATGTCATCTATAAAATGAGTAGGACATAGTATCTAGAAAGGACAAATCACCCTGTACATTCAACAAATAACTAGCAAATCAGAGAAAGAGAACCTACAGTTTTGAAAACACACCCATCTACAAAGCAATGTACTGTTTCTCTTTGTATTCTAACCCAAACTATTAAAAAATACACAATTTATCACACTTACGAAACAAGTGGAAATGTTAATATGACTGGATATTTAATGATATTAAGGAATGACTATTAAGTTCTTGGCAAGATAATAGGATTGTTATACGAAAAGAGCTCTTACCTTCTTAAGCCGTGGTCTCCAGTACCATAGCTACTAAACCATATGTGGCTAATTAACTCTCAATTAATTAAAATTAAATACAAATAGGGCCTTCCCTGGTGGTCCAGTGGGTAAGACTCCATGCTCCAATGCAGGGGACCCGGGTTCGATCCCTGGTTGGGGAACTAGATCCCACATGCATGCCACAACTAAGAGTTTGCATGCCACAACTAAGAAGCCTGAATGCCAGATATGAGTCCACATGCTGCAACTAAGAGGCCCACATGCCACAACTAAAAGATTCCGAATGCTGCAACTAAAGATCCCACATGCTGCAACGAAGATCCTGCATGCTGCAACTAAGACCCAGTGCAGCCAAAATAAATAAACACTTTTTAAAAATTAATATTAAAAAATATTTTTAAAATATTTAAAAAATAAAAAAATTATTTAAAAAAATTAAACACAAGTAAAATTTTATTAGTCTCACTAGCCACATTCCAAGTGCTCAAAAGCTACATGTGGCTAGTGGCTACAAATAGAGAATAAATACTTCTCTCATCGCAGAAAATTCTGTTGGATAGCATTAGACTAGAAATACATACCTACTGAATCATTTATGGATGAAACAATATGACTGGGATTTGCTTCAAAATAAAAGGGGAGAAGTGGATAAAGGTATGGATGAGGTAAAACTGGTTTATGGTTGTTGCAGGGTGAAATGAGGGTACATGAGGGCAGTTCATTAACATATTCTGTGTGACGGTCACACCTTTATGAGTCCACATGGCTAGGCTATCATCCCCAGTTATTCAAAGGCTCATCTAGGTGTCTCTATTAAGGTATTTTGTAGAGTTGAGATGATAGACAGTTATTTGATTTCACTAATGAGGACAAGGGAGATCAATTCCTTTGCACAGAAATCTGAGGTTACTAGAAATACTAGGAACAAGACTATTGCAACAATCCACAAGCACTTTTTCTTTCTCTTTCCCAGATTTCCAGTGTTTTGGGATGCCAAAATATAGAGATATAACTGTATGTTGTATTTTCATCAAACCCCTAATAGAAAAAAATCTTTCCAAGTTAGATAAATTGTACACTTTCACCTAATAAAAGAAACCAGAAGAGAAAGAACTTGCATGATGCCTAAAGCTTAATAAATAGAAATGGAAAGAAGTCAAACTGTGAGAACAGATACTTCCTTCTGGTTCTCATAATAAAATGTTAGCTGCAGAGGTTCATAAACAGAAACATAGCAGCCATACACCATGCTTTAGAAATATACAAGTCTATCAGTACTTTATAATGTTATTTTATAGCCATAACCTAAAATAATCAAAAATAAATGTTTGTGAAGCAAAACTTTCAAATCATCATTTCCCTGTTCCCTCAGACAACACAAGTTACAGCCACAGAAATCCTCTCAGACGTCTCGGGCCACAGCTTTGAAAGGACAGTTACATCTAGATGAATTCTTAAATTCCCAGTGCTCTTCACAGCTTTTTAACATCAAGGTACAGGACTCGAGAGTGAGTGCCCAACGTCTGGCATTTCGTCAGTTACACCCTAACCCCAAACCAAAGTTGGGCACAAAACCAATAAACCAACAATGCCCTTAGCCACAATACGGACAGAACCACTGAGGTCTACACATAAGAAACACTAAGCAAATAGCAAAGCAAGTGAAAGCTACAAGTACCATCATCTAGCCACGTCATCTAGTGTTATTCCACATCTAGCTGGAATAACCAAAAGATGGTTAGATATACATGCGTACACGCACACCAGTATTTGCAAAGTGTGATCCATTAAGGGGGCCCACATTATTTGCCTCTTTCACTGTGCAGACATTTGCACTGATGGTGGAAAAGCAATGATGGGTAAAAAGATGAGAAAAATACAGAAGGAATCAGTGAATTTTTAAAAACTGAGGAATACTGGCAGTTCACCAAGTTGTGTAGATAATTTCATATCTGCTTATTAAAATGCAGAATTTAGGCAAGTACTAATATTTTTTTCTTTTTTTCATTAGTAAACAATTTTTTTAATTAATTAATTTATTTATTGGCTGCGTTGGGTCTTCGTAGCTGTGCGTGGGCTTTCTCTAGTTGTGGCGAGTGGTGGCTACTCTTCATTGTGGTGCATGGGCTGTAGGCGTGCAGGCTTCAGTAGTTGCAGCATGTGGACTCAGTAGTTGTGGCTCTCGGGCTCTAGAGCACAGGCTAAGTAGTTGTGGCACACAGGCTTCATTGCTCTGTGGCATGTGGGATCTTCCCGGACCAGGGATCGAACCCGTGTCCCCTGCATTAGCAGGCAGAATCCTAACCATTGCACCATCAGGGAATTTGCCAAGTACTAATATTTTAATTTCAGATTTCCAGTCCCCCAATTCCATCTCCTGGGCATGACCTTCCAAGCATCTTAGAGCCATTAACTTGGTTTAGCTAAGAACATGTGGTTGCTCTGTGCATATCAAACATGCCTGTGGACCTTCACGCAGCTTTTGATTATCTATTTTGTAAGTGGCTTCCCTTCTTCCTCCTTTTCACTGCTCGACCTCTGAGCATCCATTTAAAACATAACTGAATACTTGTGGAGTAGAGTGGTGACAGAAAGACTGAACTAGCAGAAACTTGGGGAAAAGCTTAAGTCTAAGGAGCTGACAGCCAAAGACCATAGTTTCAACTCTCAGATCAGAGTGGGGCACAGTCAAGGGGCAGCCTCCACCTCCTACCACTCCAGCAGAGGAAAAAAGAGAAAGCCCCCGTATCACCACCTTCCTAGGCTCGTCACCCAGACACAGATTCCCAGCCTCAAACCCTCCAATAAACCCTAAAACTTACTTCTTGCTGCCAGAGCATCTTCCCAGCATCCCAGCTTCACACTTCACCTCTGACAAAAGCCCTGAAAGGCTCCTCACCACTCACCATATCTGCTCTATTTAGGCTGGCACTCTATTTTGTGGCTCAAATTATCCTTCCACGTGACTCTCCCAATACACCTTTGCATCAATCAAACTGAAGTATCCAACATAACCCAGCACATGCCACACTTCTTTCCACCACGACTCAGTGCGTCCCTCTACCTGGACTGCTTCAGCCTCACTCTAGTCTCAGCCCATTGAAATTCTTACCTATCCTTCAAGGTTCTTCTCAAGTCATCTCCTTCATGAAACTTTCCGTAAAACACACCACCTTTGTCCACTTACCATCTTATGCCTATATTAGAATTAAATGGTACGCATATATTCTTTTCCTAGTAGCTTATAATCACTCCAAAAGCCACGGCTTTTGTGTTTTATTTATTTCTATCTCTAAGAACAAAGACAGTCTTCATAAATTGCTAAATAATCATTTTCAGGTATCAATAATAACAGGCCCAAATCCTATTTCATGAAAAGTCATGTTGTTAGAAAATGTGATTTAAAACCACAGCAGTCCTAAATGTTTCCTGGCTGCAGGGACAGTGGGGAGGCAGCCAAAGACAGGTGTGGGACAGGCAGGGTGAGGAGGGTTGAGTTCAAGGCAGATCTGCAAAGCGACACAGGATACGTGATGACTGACGTGACAGTGGTATTAACGAAGCATTCAGGTGTTTTGTGGAGACAGAAAGTGAACCTCAACAGTGAGCTCCCAAAGATCTATTAGGGATTCCATCTGTCAGTTCAGAAGCACACATGTGCAAACCAAGAATGTGTTTCAAGTCACCTCCAAACAAGCTATTTATTCCCAGTACAGAATGGTGCTAGAGCCTCAACCCATTCAATAATGTAACTAAGTCTGTGAGTCTGTTTCTGCTTTGTAAATAAGATGATTTGCACCTTTTTTTCCCCACTTTTTTGGAGAGGATAGGAGAGACTTGGCAAAGCCCCAGTACAGGAAGATGGGGCTTGGGTGACCTGCTGGAGAAGTGAGCCTTAGAAAGGAGCAGGTGTAAGGAAGGGAGGGAGGGAGGGAGGGAGGGAGGAAGGAAGGAAAGAAGGAAGGAAGGAAGAAAAGAGCGGGATCTCTCCTCTGAGACGAGGGAAGGGATGCACCACGGAGGAGTATGACGGTGGAGGGGAGGGAAGCACAGGAGTTTATGCAGCACTGCCTCCAGGCGAGAGGTGGGGGCATGTGCTGAGGCTGGCAGGGGTGGAAGATCAGGATGCCAGGGGTGAAAAGGTCCGTAGCAGCCACTATGGGGGAAAAGAAAGCTGTATAAGCATGACTTAAAGGACTGCTGCGCGGATATGAGTTTCCAAATGAGACTGAAAAATTAAGGCCACATCTGTGTGAAGACAGATGATTTCCTCTAGCGCATCAGAGCAGGAGTAGCAGGGACTGTCAACAGCGCCATGTCCAGCATCAGAGCAGGCTGCTGCACGTGCAGCAGGGAAGGAAAGAGAAGACAGAAGACACAGAGGAAATGTCCGGGACCTTACTGATCACAGGGTCCAAAACTGAACGGAAAAAAGAGTGAAAGCCTGGAAGAAGCTGACGGGGAAAACGGCTAGGTGGAGAGGTTGACTAAATAAATGAGCTGGAGACAAGACAGAATAGGAGGTTCCAGTCCCAGGGGGATTTATGAGGTAAAGATTTTGCAAAGCAGACAAGGCCAGGGTTTAACCATGTCAGTGGGCTGCTATAAAGAACAGTGAAGGTCATGGGGTCCAGGAAGCAGACAGTGTGAGGGATGGGAGACATCATAGTATAGACCAGCGCTGTCCAACAGAACTGCTGCCGGGACAGAAATATTCTGTATCTACTAGTCCAATACAGCAGTCACTAGCCACATGGGGCAATGGAGCACTTGAACTGTGCCAAGCAGACTGAGGGACTGAGTTTTTATTTTATTTAACCTTAATTTATTTACATTTAAATAAACACAAGTGGCTAGAAGCTACCATACTAAATAGGGCAGATGCAGAGCAATCATTTCTCAACTTTGCACAGTGGAATCATCTAGGGAGACTTAAGTACAGCTACCTGGGTCCCACTCCCCAGAGATTCTTATTTAATTAGTTGGGCATGTACCTTAAGCATTAGCACTTTTTAAAGGTCCCAGGGACCATCAAGTTTGAGACCCACTGGTGTACAGGTTAAGAACATGGACCCTGGAATCAGATTACCTGAGTTCAAAACCCACACCTGCTGGTTAAGTGCTTTGACTTTCAGCAAATAACCTCATCTGTGAAATGGGAATAATGACAGTACCTACCTCGGAGGGCTACTGAAAGGATTGATTTTCATATAAAAGTGCTTTAAAAATAGTGCCTGGTGCATAACAAGAACTCATTAACTGTTAGTTATTATGATTCCAAACGGATGTTGGAGTCACTAGGGCTACAGCTACAGGGGAAAACAGTGGGTGTGAGCTGCCAGAGGCCTAACCTTGGTTGAGAAGGGAGCCAGATGTCAGGAATAGATTAAGTTGCAGATAAGAAGGAAGCTTGAGAGGACAGTCAAGGAAGGGAAGAGAAACAACCTGGAAGGGGCAGTGATAAGGCAAGTAAATGCAGACGCCGCTCCATGGCTGAGTGATATGCTACCAATGGGCGAGGGAGGAGGGGAAGAGGCATGTCAGGAGAAAGCCAGATTTGAGTCAGGCTAAGGAAGGACATGGAAGAAACATTTAATTCAGTTTGACAAAATCCCACTCGTTCCCTTAAAAAAGTGAACGTAAGCTAACTATCAGTCAAGTAGTGTGTTTTGTATTATCGTTTGTTTCTCCCTGCCATATAGTTACCCTGTACAAAAATATCCAGATGAGGCTTCTGATAGATGAAAATCCCATTTTCTAATTAGGACTCCAAAACAAACAGCAACCTCTGTAAGAGTGAACAATAAATACTTTATGATTCATAGTTGATCTAGTTCAAACCTGGCTGAATTGATGCTGAAGTCTTTGCAAACTATGTGCCAAGACTCTACCAGCAAACCTGTTTTATTTGCATTTTTAACTATGTCTTTTACAGGTCTCAGAGAATAAGCATAGCATATTACCATCAGGTAAAAAAAATTACATGTGACTAAAGAAAGAAGCATTTTTTAAAAATTTGATTTAACAACAGGTACCAAAACAAACAAAAGAAGAGTGAGGAGAAAGCCTAAAATGGAACCAGAGAGATGTGCGAGGAAGGGAAATCTGACCACCAACGAACGCCTTAGGGTACAAGTCTTTTTTTCTTTTTTTCTAGAATGTCACATAAAGACAATAATTTACTGAACCCAGATCTATACTCAAATTTCATTGTCACTACCAGATAATCTATTTCATCAACTTGCAAAAGAAAATAAGCTAAAGGGTATTCACATTTATTTGCAAATAGTAAGTTACCTGAAGTCAAAAGCTATTTAAAAGACAGTTTCTATGCAACTAATGTGACTGAATTCATACAATGCAATGTACAGAGCTCAAGTGTTTCAGATGAATCCACTACGTTTAGACTTTTACCTGAATAAAAAAATAATACTCTGAAATTTCCTTACGGACTAGTTATTCCTCATGAGAAAAAGAAACGCCTAACAACCTCTTTTCTACAAGCATGTTTCACGCTTCAAAATGATATTTCACCTGCTTGTGGACTGCTAAATGTGTTTATGTACGACACCAGTTGAGTTTCACAGTTGAAACTCGATTTCCAATATAATGACGGTCACTTCTGGTTCCTCATTAGGAGCCTGTTTGAGAGCATTAAGAATGTGTGGAAACAAAAACACTCTTCCAAACCTTCTCCTAACACAACTACAAGCTCTGCAGGAGCTACCTTTCGCAAAAGACCACCACCCACGAAGAATTCCACTCCTTCACCTGCTGGCCCTTACTGACTCCTAGGGCTGCTCTTCTTAGAGTCATACTCAGTGATCTCGGAGCTGGAAACAAAAGCATAACCAAAACGCTTTCTACCTGCTTTGATTCCCTCAGACAGCAATCCTTACCTTTCCACTTTTGAAAAGTCAGAGCTCCACTAAAACCTAGGGACCTAAAATATCACTAGCTGTCAAAGTCAAGTTTATTGTAGTCAGGTGAATCATATTTTGGCCTCCTGCATCTCACAGTGGGTCCAATAAATCCACGGACCCACCCTATGGTTATTTTGCAGTTTCTGAATGTGTTATTGAGTAAACATACTTAACCACTGATAGAATTCTCACAATGGCTCCATCACCATGGGGTATGGGGTATTAGGATAGGAATGACCAAGTGAAAGACCCTGAACGTCCCCTTCCTACTAGCATAGTAAACCAAAGGAAATATTACATCCATGGGAAAACTGCAGAGATTAATACCACTACCAAAAACTTGAAATTTTCAAGGATCACATCCATGTTTAGCTTACCTCTTTGGTCTGTGCAGAGAGCACACAGATCTTAGAGAACGGCTATGGGTTACTGTAAACTCATTAGGCAGTAGCTCCAATGTGGCTGGCTTTACCAAATGAGGTACCTTCTCTGGAACAAATCTAGGTCCTGACACCTGATACGAAGCTACTCATCTGGAAAATGGTTTACCAATATGCAAGGAACACAAGAATCCATTTGCTTTTATTTCAGATCGAAGGCAAGAATATACTTTCGACATTCTTTTTTTTTTTTTTGGCTGTGTTGGGTCTTCACTGCTGTTCTCGGGCTCTTTGTCTAGTTGCAGGGAGCGGGGTCTACTCTTCATTGCAGTGTGCGGGCTTCTCACTGCGGTGGCTTCTCTTGTTGCAGAGCATGGGTTCTGGGTGCGTTGGCTCAGTAGTTGTGGCTGGAGGGCTCTAGAATACAGGCTCAGTAGTTGTGGCTCACGGGCTTAGCTGCTCCACGGCATGTGGGATCCTCCCGGGCCAGGGATCGAACTCATGTCCCCTGCACTGGCAGGTGGATTCTTAACCACTGTGCCATCAGGGAAGTCCCCACTTTCAACAGTCTTGTGCTGAGGTTTTAACAACTCTCTCCTCTGCCATACTTAGTCTACAGAGACCTTGCTTGTCTTCACATCCTACAGACCATCACACTGGTCTACTACATTGATTATACCATGAAGACTAGACCTGATAAACAGGACATAACAAGTTCTTTGGCGTCTTAGTACAATACATCCAAGCTTGATGGTGGAAAGAATGCCATGAAAATTCAAGGGCTGCAACATCAGTAAAGTTTCTGGGATACAGTGGTCTAGAACATGTTCGAATATCCCCTCCAAAGTGAAACGCAAGTTGCTGAACCCAGAACTGCTTACTACTGAAAGAGGCGCAACACTTTATGGGCCTCTTCACATTTTAAAGACAATACCATACCACATTCATACACACTTACAGGTTACCTTTACTAGGTAACCTTAAAGATCACCAGTGGTGAGCAGGGCCCAGAGCAAAAGGTGGTTATGCAGCATGTCTGGTCTGCAGTACCAACTGCTATGCCACTTGGGTCTTAAGATGCAGCAGGTCCAATTAGTTGCATCCAGTAAAATCTAGAGAATCACAACACAAACCTCTGGATGGTCAAGGACTTGGAAAAAAACATTATTGGGAGAGAGGGTACAAGGAGACCTAGGAAGAGGTATATGGAATGACCTCTCAGGATGATCATAGGGTGTGAAAAATGTTTTTCTCCCGTGTGGATATGCACTGAAGGGCATTCACTGCAGAGGTGCCTCTCAATCATCAAGTAAAGAAAATTACAAATCTGTGGCTGCCAGCCTCTGTCACCAGCCACCCCAAGACATGCTCAATAGATTGACTAGAAGTGGCCACAGTGACAGCAGCAAAGGCTAGGCATGGATTCCACACAAGGACTTCTCATGAAGGCTAACCTGACTCCTGCCAACACTGAGTACCTAATTTGCCAATAGCAGAAACCAAATCTCAGTTCCCAAGATAGCAACATTCCCCTGAAGGATCAGGCAGCCACTGGGTGGAAGATGGATTATACTGAACCCTTTCCATCAAGGAGGAGGTAATGATTCATCCTCACTGTTTATGTCCAACTTATACACACACACATATACACCATATTATTTGCTTTTCCTCACTTCTTTCTCTATCCTTTTCAAGAAGGATTCGCCATGGTGGTTAACTTTACAATTTAGTTTCTAGGTAACAGAATATTCCATGAAATTGTGAATAAATTAGAAGAGATAATAACTTCACCCAGAGACAGATACTGTTAACCATCACCCAACAATGAAGTTCTTAATCTGAAATCATGATGTGAGTACATGGTTAATCATTAGGAAAATGAAAATCCCCTTGCAATCACATGGGGGGCAAAAATCACCCATAAGAATAGCAAAAAATTCACAAGACTGATAATACTGAGGTCTGGCAAGCATAGGGAGCAACTGGAATGCTCATATATTGCTACTTGGAGTGTAAATTGGTAGATCCACTTTGGAAACTATCAGCTACACATACACCTACTCTGTAACCCAGTAATTCTACTTCTAAGCTATACACATAAGAAGAGTAAGAGCACATATCCACCAAAAGACGTGTATAAGAATGTTCAGAATAGCTTTATATACAACAGCTAAAGACTATCAACAGAATGCATAAATTGTATTATACTCATATAATGGAATATCACACAGAAATTGAAAAGAAAAAAGCAAAGAACTTCTACTACAGGCAATAACATGAAAGAATCCCAAAGCAAAATGTTAAGTGAAAGAAGCAGCACACAAAAGAGTACATATTTTATGATCCCACTTATGCAATGTCAAAAACAGACTAAATTAAGGTACAGTGCTGAAAGTCAGAATAGTGGTTTACCTCTAGGCGGGTAAGCGAAAGCGGGAGAGAGGTACTGTTTGAAAAAGGACACAAGGGAGCCTCCTCGGGAACTGAAAATATTCTGCATCTTGATCTGGACAGTGTTTACATAATTGTATTTATATGTAAAAATTCATCCAGCTATATACTTCAGATTTGTGTACTTTATTGTGTTATACCTCAATAAAATTGTTTTTAAAAGATTTATGTATATGTATGTATTCTTAGAAAAGAATCCAGAGTTTTTTTCCCCAGGTTCTCTACTGGGTCCAACAAAGGTAACGAAAACCAGAGATAAGTGATTCAAATTTTCAGCTGAGTGCCTGCCTAGAGAAACTTCCATCTTTCTACATAGCCAGAGGCAGCCGATTATCTACTGCAGCTGATTTCAAAAGCTTTCACTTCCTTATGCTCTCTAATCTTAATATGGTTGGAATAACAATGATTGAGTTTCAAATTTGAAACAACTTACTTGCTGCTTCAGTTTCAAGGATAAGTAGGAAAAATGTCCTTGAAAGGCCTGATGAGTTTATTTTAAATGTAAGTCATATATCACATACTATTTTTTTTAAAGTTAGCCTTATTATGATACACCCTCTTCTTTTTCTATCTCAACATACCATGTTTCAAATTTCAAAGTATACATTTGAACTCTGTTATTACTTAAAATTACATAAAAAAAAAAAAACTTGTCCAGACTAGATCCAATAGAAATCCAATACATTTGTAAAACCGTAAGCAGATAGGGTAGGGGGGTCCCCAGAGAAAGAGAACCAGGCATGGCTTTCTTGACATAAGAGAAGTCATTTTTGGCCTAAGCCATTGTGTGATCTAAGCCTGGCCACAATGCTTATCCTTGAACAGGTCTCAGTAATAATGATCTTAATGGAACAAAAGAATGCAGAAACAACCTTATCAGGCTAGAGAAGTAACAATAGCAAAGACAGCAAATCAGTTGTAAAGACTCCCAATTCTGTATCAGTAGTAAAGACTAGCCTAAAGCACTGTCTTGAAATGTTCAGCAGAATTTAAATCTGCCCCCCACCCACCCACCAAGGGCTCACCCACCAGATCAACTTAAATCTAAGGGATGATGATGTTGACCTTTTCTGACCCTCAAGATGTCAAACAACTAAAGCTTGGACTCTGTCTACCACACAAGCCCCTTCATGAATATGCATATACCCTTAGCTTAAAACTTGCCCAATTTTGCTGTTTCAGGAGACACTGCTTTGGGAAAGATTCCTGATGTTCTCCTTATTTGCTGCAAATAATAAATCCTTGTCCCCATTTTTGGCTTGCTTGTGTCTTTTGGCTGGACATCCACCAAGAGGCAAACTCAGTTTTAGGGTAACAAAAATACTCAAGCAAATCCAGTTCCAAAAATGCTTAATTATGGTCACATTTTTTTTCTTTTTTCTTGATAAGCCAGGTCATTAAGGTAAATTTTTTAATTCTTAGGTTGTTTACTATACTAAACCAAATAGGCTAGTCTACCATTAGACTATTACGTTTATAAAACTAGCAGACCATTAATTTTGAAAGTCAAGCAGAACACTGATCTCAGTTTACCATTAATATCAATTCCATTGAGGTTAACGTTTACACTGTTCAAAATTAAACCTTGGGAACAACAGATAAGTCTTCAGCACTCGAGTTCCCTAAAGCAATTATTAACAATGATCTTTACCCCTCTCTTCAATACAATACCTTCCTGAAGACAACTCATCCTTTTTGAAACAATAAATGCAACATAAATGGTATCGAGTCTGAGGGCTCATTCCAAATCTAACCTAATGGCTTAAGATAGTTTCTAAAAGTAGTAGATGACTTTATCTGTATCTTTGATTATTAACTCTAAAATTTTAAATATTAATTTTACAATTGAAAATTAAACTATTATATAACACAGCTGTATGCACATTCAGCAATTTCTACTAAAAGCACATTAGTGTTT
Organism: Hippopotamus amphibius kiboko; assembly: GCF_030028045.1. NCBI lineage: Eukaryota > Metazoa > Chordata > Mammalia > Artiodactyla > Hippopotamidae > Hippopotamus > Hippopotamus amphibius. The sequence goes on from NC_080186.1 coordinate 185,425,796, forward strand.
TCCTCTACTTCAAATATTCACTTTCACCACTGAAACCATTTATGCTGTATTTGTAAATATTTTTAGAGTAAAACTTTCAAAAAATATATTCAGTAATAAAGTTTACTTTTCAAAAAGCAATGAATTCAGCATGGACTCTAGAAAAAGTAATACTGAACCTGTGCTAATGTTTTTATGCATGAATTTATTATACGTAGAACATTTATCAATGTTCACATCACAGTTATAATGCTTAAATTTCAGTTTTATCCTACTGATCTGGAATTATTGCTAATACTATTTAATTTTTCACCAGTAATACTAACATTATTGCCAAATTTCTACTCGATAGACACCATAATATGAGTACATTCTCACTGGAAGTAAGACAAATAGTATGAGACAAATAGTATGAGAAACTCAGGGGAAGGGGAGACTTTTCTCTTTTCTTAAGTATCGTACTCAAAAGGGAACATACTATAGGATGCAGCTCTTCTCCTCCATCCAATTTATGTTTCTGACAGAATTTCTGATTTTTTAAGAAGGTCTTGTCTAAAATCTAGACTGAGGAAATACCTAAAAACTCTTTCAGACTTTAGGTACTTTTTTGTACTAATTACTGTATCAAGTAAATTTTTAACAACTATTTCCCGACTCATAATTTCAATCTCTAAAGTTAAGGATAACCCCTAAATCTAGCCTCATTCTTTAAACTGAACATAAACTATAAAATCCTACTTTTATTAGGTCTAAATGCAATTTTTTAAAAAAATTTATTTACTTATTTAATTGGCTGCGTTGGGTCTTAGTTGTGGCATGTGGGATCTTTGTCGCAGCACACGGGCTTCTCAAGTTGCAGCATGTGGGCTTCTCTCTAGTTGTGGTGCCCAGGCTCCAGAGCGCATGAGCTCAGTAGTTGCAGCGCACAGGCTTAGTTGCCCCACAGCATGTGGGATCTTAGTTCCCCAACCAGGGGTCGAACATGTGTCCCTGCACTGGAAGGCGGATTCTTAACCACTGGACTACCAGGGAAGTCCCCTAAGTGTAATTTTTTAAGTATACTCTTATACTCACAGAACTTTTAGCACTTAATGCGAGCATATAGTACTATGTGTTGGGATAAAATAAATCTGAGATACAGAATTAAGATAAATATCCAGAAAAACAAAAGCTACCTATTTTTCAACTGCAACCTTCTCTGTCTTTATTACTGTATTTCCAAAGCCTAATTCAGTTTCCAGCAAAAAAACAAAAAACAAAAAGGTCAAAATAAATGCTGAATTATGAATAAATATTCCAAATAAAAATAAGGGATCTCAATAGGCCTGAATTGTGCACAAGATTCATGAATTCTATACTTTACATTGGGTGCAAATATTATCTTCCTCAAATACTAGGCACAGAAAAAAAAATTATGTAAATGTCAAAGTATTTCTGATTTAATATCAACTTATTTAGATACTAAAGACTGATTTTTAAGTGAACTTATTTTAAAAGTTTGACTTAGAGAAAAGCTGCAAAGATAATATAGTCCCCATAAACTCTCACCCAGTTTCCTCTACTATTAACATCTGACATTACTATGGTACATTTGTTACAACTAAAGAACCAACACTGGTACACTTCTATGAACAAACTTCCACATAATAGCCAAATTTCACTAATTTTTCCATAATGTCTGAGACTCTATTCAGAACACCATATTACATTTAGTGATCACATTTTCTTAGCTTTTGGTCTGTGACAGTTTCTCAGACTTGCCTTAAGTCTGATAACCTTGACAATTTTGAAAAGTACTGAGTTGAGGAATGTCCCTCAATTTGGATTTGTCTTATGTTTTTCCTAGAAGGTTTGGTTTCAAAAACATTAGATTTCAAAACATTCAACTCAGTGATTTCTGACAGAACAAAGTACAAAGCAAAAATTTTGCCCTTTATCTCTCCATTTATTCAACTGAAAATGTACTATTTTGGGAAGAAGCCAACTACGAGTTTAAACTCCAGACTGCAGGTACAAAAGTTAAGCAACAGAAAATCAAGCTGGGGACTTCCTTGGTGATCCAGTAGGTAAGACTCCAAGTTCTCAATGCAGGAGGCCCGGGTTCAATGCCTGGTCAGGGAACTAGATCCCACGTGCATGCCATAACTAAGAGTTGGCATGTTGCAACTAAGAAGTCTTCATGCCACCACGTGCTGCAACTAAGACCCGGCACAGCCAAAACAAATAATTTTTTTTAAAGCTCTTTATTGGAATATATTTGCTTTACACTCTTGTACCAGTTTTTGAGGTACACCAAAGTGAATCAGCTGTATTTATACATATATCCATATATCCCCATATCCCCTCCCTCCCACGACTCCCTCCCACCCTCCCTGTCCTGGCCCTCTAAGGCATCTCCCATCGTCAAGTTGATCTCCTTTTGTTATACAGCAACTTCCCACTAGCTATCTGTTTTACAGTTGGTAGTGTAAATATGTCTATGCTACTCTCTCACTTTGTCCCAGCTTCCCCTTCACCCCCCACCCCAGCCCCGTGTCCTCAAGTCCATTCTCTACTTCTGTATCTCCACTCTTGTCGGGTCACTGGGTTCATCAGTACCATTTCTTCAGATTCCATATATATGTGTTAGCATACGGTATTTGTTTTTCTCTTTCTGGTTCACTTCACTCTGTATGACAGACTCTGAGTCTATCCACCTCATGATATGTAGTTCAATTTCATTCCTTTTTATGGCTGAGTAATACTCCATTGTATATATGTGCCACATCTTCTTTATCCATTCATCTGTTCATGGGCATTTAGGTTGCTTCCATGTCCTGGCTATTGTAAATAGTGCTGCAATGAACATTATGGTACATGTTTCTTTTTGGATTATGGTTTTCTCTGGGTATATGCCCAGGAGTGGGATTACTGGGTCATATGGTAGTTCCATTTTTAGTTTTTTAAGGAACCTCCAAACTGTTTTCCATAGTGGCTGTACCAGCTTACATTCCCACCAACAGTGCAGGAGAGTTCCCTTTTCTCCACACCCTGTCCAACACACTGGTCAGAATGGCCATCATCAAAACATCTAATTAATTAATTTTTAAAAAAAGCAAAGAAAGCTGAACAGTGCTGCTGGGAGACAAATCACAAGAACCCTGGAGAAAGTGAGCCTGAGAAAGACTAAGAGCCAAGGAAACCTTTGCAGAGAGCTGGGGGAAAACTCATCTGGCATCTGCTGTGCCCCAGGCATCACTCTGAAGTTAAGAATTCAACTACAGCAGCTGTACTGGCTACTGCTCCCTGCCACTCCCTACCTCTGCCCCACTCTCCCACATCTATTAATTGCAGCTTATCTGTCCTTCTTTGGAAGCTCTCTCTAATCATTTTCAGAAAAAGAAAAGAAAGTGGTCAAGTCCGAGCAGGAAAGAGCATTACCAACAGAGTAACTGAGATTAATCAAGAAGCATCTACAGAGATGTGGGCAGAGAAACCAACCTGAGATGGTACAGTACCCTGGGGCAGGCAACCATGGGAAGCTGTTTAGCAAAGAGTTTGAAAGAACACAGAAAGAAAGGCATTGCTAAAACTCTTGGAGAACAGTGTCTGGGGAAGGGCTACTTGACAGGAGCTGAGGGGAACAGACATTCCCACCTCACTCTCCTGCTCTCCCACCCTGCTAGAGCCTTCCATTGGCCAAAACCAAGAAGACCAGAGGGCAAACGAGTTCATGTTGTCCATACAGGTCAGCATCCCAGAGCACAGAGCAAGGTGGATTAGGATGGGGAATGGGTCTGGAGGGGCAAATAAAAGACAGGCAGTTCAGAAAGGAAGACACTCTTCAGGTAGCTATTTGCATTTTGATATTTGCTTGTCTGTCTCATCATCCCTATGGTACTGTGAACTCCTGGAAGACGAAGATTTACAGAAATAACCTTAGGTCCCACACAAACCTTCAAGTAGACCCTGGAAGCCTATCTGAAAGAAGAGATGCAACAAGCCCATCTCATCTACGGGTCAGGATGGAACTTGGGTTCATCACAGCATGATTCTGCTGCAGGGAAGACTCACAAGCACCCAGACTGACCACTCAGCTCTGCCTGTAGCCCATGTCAACACCGAGTTTGCACCTGTGGTCACAGGCCAGTGCCTATGTTCTAACAAGGAAGAACCTAATGACTGGACATCCTGTACTTCACAAGCTCCAGGGCGGGACTCTGAATCTACACTAGATAGACTGAGAACAAAATAAAACCTCATTTACATTTCCCTCCACTTCAAATAATTTGTCTTGCTTAAGAGCCTACAAAACCAGTTGTCTAGTTAAACCTCATTAAAGGTTTCTAGGTTTAACTAGACCTTCTATGTTTATATGAACACCAAACTTATTCTCCCCTATCATTCACTACTTGCATAAATCTCCCTGAATTAAAGGCCCTGCAAAGACCTCCATTCCCCATTCTTCCCCTGCCCTCTGCCTTGGGCCCCTGCCATCTTTCTCTGTAGAACTTCCCACTCCACATCCCCTACCTGGCAGCTCCTTCCAGACAGGTGGATGCCTCCCTATTTCTTCTGACTTCCTCCCAGACCAGCACTGTACTGAGCAACAGAGTAAGTGCCTAAGAAATTCATGAGCTGAATGTGCCGTTCACAAATGCCTTTGCATTTAATAAAGACACCCATTCCTCTTTTCAGAAACACAATGAAAATATGAAAGGTTGAAGGACTATAGGAATGACATTTTCATTTCATTATAATTGTGCTGTCAATAAAGTTCCAAGCTCCTGTTTTAACAAACCATGAACAGCCTGTGCCATTAAACAAAGAACACCAAATACCATCACCCACAATCAAATCTCTGCAGTGGTGTGGCAATGAGCTATTATGTTGACCTTACCAGGAATACAAAGCCAATGATTTAATATTGTTCTTTACAAATGGAGATGATCAATAATTGCATTTAATTTATCAAAATGCATTCGTACAGAGATTACTTAGTAGGAAAAAATAGCTCATAAGGCTTATGATATAAAATAATTTAAAAGCAGCAAACAAATAATTTTGTAGCTTTTAAGTCTTTTATTAATCTTATTACCCAATTATCTTTAAAGATATGAGGTGTAAACTTTCAGAACAGACTGGCCTTCTAACAGAACATCTTCATACCTATCTCATCTCTGCCTCCACTTGTCAAATACTTCTATTCCCTCCTCATCTTTGATCTAAGAGCATGGATCATCTCTTGTGTCCATTCCTTCGATAATATGGTTGACACTATTCTCTCACTTCCTCTGGCTATCTGTTATCCCCTCTCTTCTATCACCATCTTGTCCCCATTGACTCACTCTTTCTTTACAGCCTATATGTATACCTTAATCACTCAAATCCTTTAAAAAAAATAACCAACAGGGACTACCCTGGTGGTCCAGTGGTTAAGACTCTGTGTTTCCAACGCAGGGGGCACAGCTTCGATCCCATATGCCCGTGGCAGTGCCAAAAATTTTTTTTAAATAAATAAAATTAAAATTAAAAAAATTTTTTTAAATAAATAAAATTAAAATTAAAAAATAACTGGGACTTCCTAGATAGTACAGTGGTTAAGAATCCACCTGCCAATGCAGGCGACACAGGTTCGATCCCTGCTTCAGGAAGATCCCACATACCGAGGAGCAACTAAGCCAGTGCACCACGACTGTTGAGCCCATGTGCTGCAACTACTGAAGCCCACTCGCCTAGAGCCCATGCTCCACAGCAAGAGAAGCCACGGCAATGAGGAGCCCGCACACCACAACGAAGAGTAGCCCCTGCTCGCTGCAGCTAGAGAAGGCCTGTGTGCGACAACAAAGACCCAACACGGCCAATAAATAAATAAATAAATAAATTTAAAAAACTAAAAAGTAAAATAAATAAAATAAAAAATAACCAGTAAAAATCTCCCTGGCCCCTATATAAGTCCCTCCAGTTGCTCCCCACTGCTTTCCTGCTTCTCACTTGAAAGATTACTGGTGTTCTGGCCCCCTGCATCTTTATTTCCTGCCCCTCCTTTCCTTGAGCGAAGGCCGAACACCATCATTCTACTGCACCTGCTTTCCCAAAGGACAGCAGTTTCCCGTAGATGCCAAACCCACTGAGTACATTTCAGCCCGCGTCTTGCTGGCCTTCTCTGCCACGTCTGATACCACTGACCTCTCCTTCCCATGACGATCACAATGCAACTTTTTCATTTCCGCTTGTTCTGCTGCTCTCTAACCATTCCTGCTTACTGTGCTCTCCTGGCGTTTCTCTGCCCACTCCGTAAACACTGCGGTCCCTGATGGTTCTCTCTCGTTACTGGCTCTGTCTTCCTCTCTGCCTTCTCACCCCTCTGTGAAAAATTCTCTTTCATCTCCCTCTGCTCCGTTGCCCCCTTCTCACTCTTTCCAAGCTCTCCTTGGAGCAGACAGTTTTAGCCACTTCCACTGTTCTAAATCTCGCCTTTCACTAAAGACTCCCTAAGTCTTTTCTCCAGCTACAGAAATATACTTAGATGGCATCTTTGATGTCTATAGTGTTTCAGACTCAACATGAATGCCCAAGGGTACCCTAGCCACCATTAGTCTGGCAAGCCAGGCATCTGGAATCATCCTAACCTCTTCCTCATTTTCCAAATCTTGCAAGTCTTATCTCCTAAGTATTTTTAAAACTCACCCACCCCCCTTCCTTTCCACACAGACTTCCCAGTACTAATTCAAGTTCTTATTGTCTCTCACCTGGACCACTGCAGACTCCTAACAGCTTCCTGATTCTCCTTAATGTTGAACGTGATTCTCCTTAATTCTGAACCTCCTTCATTTCACTTCCCTGACACAGCACTGCCAGATCTACTGAAAACACAAATGTCTGTCAGTAGCCTAATCAAAACCCTTAAGATGGCCTTCCATTAACTCTGCATACAGAGCATAAAGGTTCTCCCGTTCCAGGCCCACATACTTCCCCAGCTTTATGTCCCACCTAGTCTATACTAGGTGCCATGTTCTAGTAATACAGAAGTGACTGCTGTCACCTGCATGTGTTCCCCAGGGATATGCCATGGCTCTGTGTCTTTGTTCATGCTGTTTGATCTTCTGTGGAATTCTACTCAAAACTTCCCTTCCCTGAAGATCATATCCATGCTTCTAGTCTCAGGTGACATCTCCTCTGGGGAGCCTCCTTGGCCTCATTAAGTAAAATCACCTGTTTGTGTGCTGCCTCCAAAAGACTGTAAGCCGCTGGAGGGTAGGGACCTTGTCCTATTTAGTGGTGTATTCTCACTGCATAGCACAGCACAGAGGCACAAGAAATGTCTCCTGAATCAAAGAGCCTTAATGAAAGTAATTGGACTTGAAGCAAAAGTTAGTATGATTAAAAACATTTGAGGGGTATTTTGCATATCATTTAGATTTGGATCAAATTACTGGTAAGTAAAGATGACCTAAAGAAAAATTCTTGGAGGTAAAAGCTTTGATGAGCCCTGAGAACACTATCTTTTCCTTCATTATAACTGCAAACAGAACACCACCAAATATCAGATTAACATATTTCATTGTTTTTGTTGCAACAGATTTTCAAAGGAGACTTATTTCTCTTGCAGACATTCTTCTATTCAGGGACCTGAAGGAATAGCTGCATAATCAGATCTAGATATGATATTTCTTTAATGAATCAATTAGAAAAACTTAGGAATGTATTTGAGAGTTTATTTGAAATAGCCATAAATCTTGTGATTTTATTTTCAAATGCTTTGTTAATATTAAATGATGATTTATGACAACATGATTCTAGTTTAATGTTAAGAAACATGGCTCATGAAATGATTTACAGAAAGGCTAAATTAATTCATCCACACGTGTTCCACTTCTTGAGAAAGGCCAATGTCCTCATATTACTTTACATGTTTCCACACGGCACTGAATACAGACCATTTACATACTTGGGGCTCTTTATGTGATGAGCACCACGTGTTATGCTGGGTTTTTTCATTCATTTAATTTTTTCCAAATTCTTAACATAGCTGTTTTATCTCCGTTGTATAACTGCAGAAATGTTGAGAAATAACCAGCGTGCCACTGGAAATTGCTGGGAGGCAAACAGGAATGCTGTCAGGGAGGTGAGGCAGCTTATCTTCTGGGAGTCCAGAGCTTTCTGATGGGACAAGAGGACACCTGGGTACAGACCCCTTGGCCCACTTAGCCTGGAGCAAAAGGTACTGAAACCTGGGGAAGGCTCCCTGGCCTATAAGTTCTGCATTAGTCTTGGATGAATACCCCAGGTTGCTGACCTGCTTCTGCTGCTTCCCCACTCTGGGATGTAGGTCTGCAGAACTGTTTCTATCTCTGTAGCAATCTTTGGCTTCTTTTAACTACTTCTGCTCCTCTACAGAACTGGTAACTTTTCCATTTTTCAGGAATTACTCTATAGTTTTAATCTGTTAGTGGCATTCTATATCTTCCTTGGATTTTATGGATTTTTTTCCTCTCTCTTTTTTAAAATTTTTATTTTTGGCCACGCTGCACACTTGCAGGATCTTAGTTCCCCCACCAGGGATCGAACCCAGGACCCCAAAGTGAAAGCTCCGAGTCCTAACCACTGGACCATCAGGGATTTCCCAGATTTTTTCTCTTTAAAAAATATTTTTTCTGTCATTTTCACAACATTTTTAAGCATATGGATGGTAATGGATGTGTTTCCCATATTCATAAAATGGCCTCCTAATCAATTTAGATATTTGATTGATAATCAAATCACTGACTTGATCTAAATTAAATAAAAATATTCATGGATTTCTTTAAAAAGGTTAATTTTTCAAGTTACAAGTCCTCAAAAATCAGTCATGATCCAAAAGTTTGTAAGCTGGTTGTTTAGAACATAGATTTTTTTTTCCTATTAGAAATAATTTTATTCATTCATGCAACACCTATCATGTACTAAGTACTATTTTAAGTGATGGAGATACTGTAGGAAGTAAAACAGAGAAAGTCCCTATCTATTACAATTCCTGTAATTTAGGAAAACTTTGGTATAAACAATGCGCACTGTGTGCATATTTACACATTGACTTATTGACACCCTAGCAGCTGTCAGTTAGCATTTCAAGTTCTGTTATCAGGAGTTCACACTGCTGCCTAGCATTTTATTTATTTATTTATTTATTTATTTATTTACTGTATTGGGTCTTCATTGCTGCACATAGGCTTTCTCTTTCATGTTGCGGTGTACATGGGGCTACTCGTCATTGTGTATGGACTCCTCATTGTGGTAACTTATCTTGTTGCACGGGCTCTAGATGCGTGGGCTTCAGTAGTTGCAACACGTGGGCTCAAGAGTTGTGGCTCACGGGCTCTAGAGCACAGCCTCAACATTGTGGCGCTGGGGCAAGTTGCTCCGAGGCATGTGGGATCTTCCCGGGACAGGGATCGAACCTGTGTCCCCTGCATTGGCAGGCGGATTCTTAACCACTGCGCCACCAGGGAAGTCCCTGACTAGCACTTTAAATATCATTATCTTAAAATACAACAAAAGGTTTGTTAATCAGCAAAGGGGTTGTTCAAAGTAATTTTGATTTTTGGTTGGTTAAGATTGTACAGACTCCCACCATCTCTGCAAGAACAAGAAATCAGAAATCTGGCAAGGCCAAAAATCTGACACCTGTAGCGTGGAGCTCAAAATCTGGAACCCTCATCCTGTTTCTCTCCACTCCTCAGGAGACTCTCTTGCTCAACTTGAGTCACAGCTCATCGGCCTGGCATAACAGAACATCATCACTGTGCTTGTGCCAGAGAAATCTCAGAGCCTCCAAGGACAGACAGTGGACTTGTCCAGGGTTATAAGACAGTATGTGGCTCTGGAACTGCTTTCTAAAAATGACTGTAAACCTGGCATAATTCAGACCAGAAATTGCTTTTGTTGTCATTTCCCAGCTGGAAGCAAAAGCCAGGAGGGAGGGTTGTAGAACACCCACTTATTTCTAGATTCTGGAGGCCTCCAACATTGAACAAAAGAACCCAACAGTACTGGAAGTCCAGGCTGACTTAAGTCAGCCTGCGACACAGCGCTCATGGAGTTTACATTCTAGTAGAGGGGATGGACAACAGCAAGTAAATAAGTACTTATCCACAGGGTGCTATTAGGAAGGAAATGAGCAGAATGATAAGGAAGGCCCTTTCAGGAGGGGACATCTGAGCTGAGTGTGCACCAGTCATGAAAGGAGGAGAATGTCCTAAGCATAGGAAGCTACAAGTACAAATTCCCCTGTCACACAATGTGGAATTGGAATTTTTTTCACATATATGTCAAGTGTGCAGAACCTGGTAGCCACTTACATTTTGTGTCCATTTAAATAATAAAAATAGCTAATTTATTGAGCACTTGTCATATGCCTCTGTTGAGTAAAAAATATTACACAACCTGAAAGTTGAGAATTATGTTTTATTTGGCAGACAAAACTGAGGACTTAAGCCCAGAAGACAGTGTCTCAGACAGCTCTGATGGACTGCTCCAAAAAGGTAAAGGAAGAGCCAGGATATATAGGAGTTTTGTAACAAAAACCAGGCAGTCAGAACATCAAAATATTACTGTTAATTTTAAAGAAAACCTGATATCTCCTCAAGTTAATGAATTTAGCACTTTTCTATGTATGGGAAGATGCAAGAGTCTGGGCGGACTGAAATTATTCCTTTGATACACACCTTAACTAACCAGGGCCTGTATCCTGCTTTTCTGCATTCTGAATCCCCTCAGGGTGCACAGCTGCAGGCGGCTGCAGTAGCTGCTGGCTTAGTGGTCAACATCCTTTGTTTACTGATAGGGCAGGTGACATTTTTCATTCACACTTGAAGAACCGGTTTAGAGCTTTCAATGTATTAACTCGTTTCATCCTCATAAAAACCCTATTCCCATTTTATAGAAGAGGAAACTAAGATACAAAAAAGCGAGGTAACCAGTAAGCAACAAAGGCAGGATTAGAACTAGCCAGTCTACCCATGGTCCCCACGCTCTTAACCACTGGAGCTGCCTCTTCAAAGCCTCATTTTATTTCTTCATTCTTCAGGAATAAACTGAAACAACTGCAGTCAACCACCAAAACGACCATGGTTCAATGTAAAGAAAGAGTATCCACTGTATTTATTTATATATTGAATTTGTTATAATATTGCTTCTGTTTTATGTTTTGGTTTTTTGAAGGGGAGGAATGTGGGATCTTAGCTCCCAGACCAGGGATGGAACCCACACTCCCTGCATTGGAAGGCAAAGTCTTAACTACTGGATCTCCAGGGAAGTCCCCCAACTTTTATATTTTAAAGGAGAAATGCTGAGGTGAATGTTTATATGGTTTCTATAGTGCTGAAACTACGTGAGTTTGTCTCCATCAAGTTTTGGCTCACTTCCAGAAACTCCAGGTTAATATGTGAAGAAGAGAAAACATTCATTTTTCACAGAGTATGTAGTAAAGAGAGCAACTCATGTACACACTTGTCAGTTCTGCCAGAGAACAAGCCTGCAGGGGAGGAAGCACCCACCTTCTGTGAGAACTTCCCACAAAGAGAATTATTAGTGTGGAATGAGTGCCCAATTCAGAAATAAAAATGGCATTCTTCAAAGGTCAGAAGTGTCCCCACGGAATAGCACAGACCCCCAACAAGACTGTGAAGCTGGTGTTACAAGCTGTGGCCATACAGAAAGGAGCTCATCTACGTTGACAATGATGGGGGCCGGAAACAAAAAGGCAGAGAATGTTCTCATTATCCAACAGTCCCCTGCTTTAACCCACTAAGAATGAACAGAAGTGTTTTCTAAATTTAGAATTCAGAACCATGGGATTCTTATCACCCAGAGCTCCAGACCCCCCCCCCCAAAAAAAAAAAAATATATATATATGTGTGTGTCTGCACGCGCACATGTGTGTGTGTGTGTATGAAATATCAGTATTCAGGGGGATGAATACTTTTGACCGTTAAAGATGATGGAAAGGGGTAAAGTCTTCTATATAAACATGATTCATAGTATAAAAGAGTCGCATTAGTCCAGTCACCTAGGTTACCTAACAATAGGAGTTACAAACATCACTCAGAGACAGCAGGATTTTGCCTCCCAGGCCTTCATGGTGCATCTCAAAACAATTCCACCAAAGCAACCCTAGTAAGAGAGCCCTGCCAACACCCATCCCTGGTGCTGAGGCTCCCCACTAATGTGAGCGTTCTCTAGAATCCTACCTAGTTTGGTTTTTTTCTTTAAAAATGCACGCAAATTTTACTTTCTACTCTAAAATAGATCTGTTTTGATTTTTTTTGCCTTTTTTTCTGCAAGGTAATTTAAAACATGATTTTTCTATCACGCAGAACTGGCACTTCAGGGAGACGGGTCAAGTTTATCCTGTGGTTTTCACGTCTTCCCCACCCCTCACCCCCACCACTGAGAGTGGATATAAACAAAACTTTGAGTTTAAGGCCAAGGCTTCTAAAACATGTAAGAATCCATAATGTGATGGTCAATATTCAGGTTCTTTTTGTCTGCAGAATGGTAGCTCTCACCTCCAGCTGAACATTACGATTACCTGGGGAGCTTTTTAAAAATACCACTGCCTAAGCTCCACTCTAGACCAACCGAATCAAAATCTCAGGGGAGAAGAAGAGACCATCATGTATAGTTGCTGCTTTCAGCTCCACCAGGTGACGTTAATGGGTAGACAGGGTTGAGAACCACTGCATAGAGGACACTAAAGAAATAGTAAGGCCCCAGAGTGATGGTGGAACACTAAAGCCAAGCCCTAGGGTCAATCTTCTTGCCCCTTCTTCCTAAGAAGAGACACAAATAGTAATTAGGTGACAACTAACTACTTCCTCCCTCCCCCTGTCGAGTGAGGTGAAAACCAGAAGGTTGAAATGAGATCCAGAATCTCATAATGTAATTTAAAAATGTCCAGGTTTTGTTCAAAAATCACTCATCACACCAAGAACGAGGAAGATCTCCAACAGAATGAAGACAAACAACAGACTTCCACACCAAGATGACAGAGATGTTGGAATTATCTGACAAAGATTTTTATGTAGCCACGATAAAAGTTCTTCAAGGAGCCATTAGGAAGATACTAGATAAACCAGGGGGAATGCTATCACGTTCCTCAGGCCCTTGAAGTAGGCTCATTGCTGGCCCAGACAGAATTGTGCAGGTGTGGGCTGGTGCAGGTCGGGAAGTTTCAGCATCCCAGCTGTACACTGGCCTGTGGTCTCCTAGGGCCTGTTCACTTTGTCTTAATGAATCTAATCTGATTTTCTGAATGAGACTGTTTGTTGAATGAGTCAAAGATGAGGACCACTGAAGGGAGCTACACTGCTGGGGACTGACTGACTGATAGTGTCTGTGTCTCCAAAGGCTTCAGATATGAAGAAGGGACAAGAGCACTGACCCCAGGGGCTCACTTTAACTAAGCACAGAAAGTAAGAATGAAAGTAAAAACTGCTATGGATTTCATCAAAAAATTTCTGTTTAGCAAAATATCCTATAAAGAGGATAAAAAGACAAGCTACAGACTGAGAAAATATTTGCAAACTACATATCCAAAGAAAGGATTAATACCTGGAATGCATAAAGCACTTGAAAAATTCAACAGTAGGAACACAAACAATCCATTTAGAATGTCAGCAAAGACATAAAGGGACTCTACACCAAAGAGGATATACAGGTAGTAAATAAACACGTGAAAATATATTCCACATAATCAGCCACCAGGGAAACACAAATTAAAACTACAGTGATCACTTCTCTGTTCAACAACAACAAAACAAACAAAAAACAGAGAACTACAATGAGGTATCACTATATACCAAACAGGATAGCTAAATAAAAATAGTGACAACACCAAATGCTGACGAGGATGCAGAGAAACTGGGTCACTCACGTACGGCTGGTGGGACTATAAAATGGTAATAGCCACTTTGGAAAACAGTTTGGCAGCTTCTTAAAAAACTAAACATGCACCTGCCATATGACCCAGTAATTGCACTCTTCAGCATTTATCCCAGAGGAATGAAATTTCTATTTTCATACATAAAATGTATGTATGAATATTTGTAGCAGCTTTATTCATAAAGCCAAAAGTTGTCAACAACCCAGTGTCCTTCAGCAGGTGGATAGTTAACCAAACTGTGATTACATCCACACCATGGAATACACGCAAAACCTGGATGAATCTCCAGAGTCATACGCTGTGTGAAAAAAGCCTATCCAAACGGCTCCATTGATAAAACGTTCTTGAAATGATAAGACTACAGAAAGAGAGAAGAGATTAGCGGTAGCAAGTTTAAGGAGAGGTAGAAGCGGCAGAGACGTGGATGTGGCTATGATAGGGGACTGTGAGGAAGCTCTGTGGTGAGAGGAATGTTCTGGATCTTGACTGTACCCATGTCAATACCCTGGCTCTGATACTGGACTATAGTTTTGCAAGAAGTTACCATTGAGGGAAACTGAATAAAGGGACACGGGATCTCTGTGTATTTCTTACAACTGCATGTGAACTCTCTCAAAATAAAAAGTTTAACTAAAAAAATGCTACTGGCCCGCCCACTGAACATTGACTGCAATATAGAGCGAACAGCAAGCACCTGGAAGTGACCTTTACATCTGTTCAAGATTGTTATTTACTGGCCATTTTTAGCTCTAACATTTCATCCATGATTCATGAGTCCCAGCAACCTAATTTTATTCAGTAAAGAAGGGTACCCCATAGCCTTGCCAAGACTAATATTTCCTTGGTAACATTCAACATAATATTAGCTATCAAGCCTATGACACACGTAGCCTCAAGTGACCATTTTCTATGCTGCTACTTGCTTTGTTCTCTTCCATCTCTTTAGAGAAAGATGCTAAAATGCCCATCTGTCCAGGACTATGACCTTTCCAGTCCTGTCTTTCAGACTAACATCTTCATATGAACTGGAAAAAAAATCACTACTCCCAGTGCTTCATCTTCCCTATGACAAACCCATCCTCAGGGGAAACCAAAAAAGGATATTGTTCTACAGTGTATTTAGGACAATAAGAATTCAGCTGTGACTCATTTCACATTTGGAAGATTCTGAATTCACAGTTATTGGGTCCAAAACCAACAACAACAAAAAAACTGCCACATTCACTTTTTACCTACATGGACAGTCCTTAAAACTTTCCCAGACGTGAGAATCCATGTGCCTCACATGCAGGGAGAAATTTATTTCAGTGTGGGAAAGTGAAAATCTATCCCAAATTTAAAATGCTCCAGAGAGGGGAAATCTACAATCCAACCTCATACTTACTCTGATACTTCACAACCTTCTTTTGTCAAGCTGTGTTATCTTCTGCATCATATCTTGGTAAAAATTACATCTGTTTCCTCTCATGACTGGAGGAATGAGTTTTCACACAGTGTTAGCCACTCCTAAGAACCCAGGTCTCAGCATCTGACTTGTGCACATTGAACTAGATGAATACTCAGCATCTGACTTGTGCACACTGAACTAGATGAATCTGAGACAGAGACAAGGAAATTTCAGGGGCCGTTCCTGTTCCCGTAGCTTCAGTTCCCTGATGCCTCTCTTAGGTGTGCTTCAAAACAGAGTCTGATCTTAGTGGTTTGGGTGCTATTTTTTTTTTTTTAAGTAACACAAAGCCTCTAAACACAAGCCTCCTTATTCACCTGTCTGATGCACAACTGAACATACTAATAGTTCCAAAAGCAAGAGGAAACAGGGGTCATGTTTACCAGCTGGTAGGGCAGTGTCCGTGGGGGAGCCTTTCTAAAGGTATTTTTTAAGTCTAATTCTGACTTAAAATTAAGTCTAATTTTGTGTCAAGGGCTAAATGTGGAAACCATTCCACTGTGATGTGCTCCCTGTAAATCTTTACCTGTCCTCCTGTGGCTCAGGTGTGAGCATCCATGAACACCTTTACACAAGTGGCAGAGCACACCGGGCCAGCACCAAACCAGCACTCCCCGACCCTCTCTACAGACACATTCTCTGAGGGGTGAGCACACCAGGGAAGCCAAGGCAGCCCCCCAGCTTTCAGTGGACATGAATGGAGGCAAAAGAACATACATATCTCCCCTCAAATATTTGGAAGCTTCTTAAAATAATCAGAAGTTTGTAAAGCAGTTCCTTTTAGGTAATAAACCTATAAAACAATTGGCAGTGCCAAAATACTTCCCCCACATATTCTTTTTTTAATTAATTAATTTGTTAATTAATTTATTTATTGGCTGCATTGGGTCTTCGTTGCTGCATGCGGACTTTAGTTGCGGCAAGCAGGGACTAACCTTCATTGTGGTGCACAGGCTTCTCTTGTTGCAGAGCACAGGCTCTAGGCATGCGGGCTTCAGTAGTTGCAGCACATGGGCTCAATAGTTGTGGTGCATGGGCTTAGCTACTCCTCAGAATGTGGGATCTTCCTGGAGCAGGGATGGAACCCATGTCCCCTGCATTGGCAGGCCGATTCTTAACCACTGTGTTACCTAGGAAGTCCTCCCCCACATATTCTGAACAGCTAAATTTTCTTCATTATTTTTTTTTTTAAAAGGACTTGTGGGAGCTTCCTAGGTGGCTCAGTGGTTGAGAATCCGCCTGCCAATGCAGGGGACACGGGTTCGATCCCTGCTCCAGGAAGATCCCACATGCCGTGGAGCAACTAAGCCCGTGCACCACAACTATTGAGCCTGTGCTTTAGAGCCTGTGAGCCACAACTACTGAGCCCATGTGCTGCAGCTACTGAAGCCCATGCACCTAGAGCCCGTGCTCCACAACAAGAGAAGCCATGGCAATGAGGAGCCCGCGCACCACAACAAAGAGTAGCCCCCCCACCCCAACTAAAAGAAAGCCTGCGCACAGCAAAAAAAAAGACCCAACACTGCCAATTTAATTAATTAATTTAAAAAAAAAAAGACTTGTGTCCCACAAATAAAGTTAGGGCATAACATCAAAATGCTTCTTAAAAGAGTATAAAAGTCTAAAACTGCCTGTTGTAAGGACTGGTTTTGATGAAACAAAGAGGTGAGGAACACAAAGACCAGGCTGAAGAAATGTCAGGAAGAGGTGCAGAGCTGGCAGCAGGAACCAAGTCTGACACCACCCACACACTGCCACCATCCTGGGAGTCTGCCCATAAACAAGGGTAACGGAGGAACCCCAGAATGTTCATGAGCCTCAACACGCCAACATTCTCATCTAAAGGGAGCAAGAGATCTTGCCAGTCACTAACTGCATGAAAGACCATATGTGAAACTCAGCCATTCTGAAAAGCTGTGCGGCAGCACTTCCCATACCAACTTAGAGAGCCTTGACCTCAGGCTCACCCAAAGGCACAATACATTCTCCAGCATTTAACAGGAGAGTTGTCAAGATAACTGTAATGGAATTGGTCCAAATCTAGAACCAATCACTTTTGCCAACATATGATTAGTTACTGAAATTCTACAAGACCAGAAAGATGCATTTGAGCTGCCTTTTGCTCAAAGCACTGACCCAGTAGATTTTGAGACAACTGTTTTAAGGAAATTAAAAGCCACAGAATTTCTCTATTTTATGATCTTCTGGTCAAAATGGAATCTACTTTTCCCAGCAGATTAGTCATCGTTATCTGAAGGAGAAGGACTCTGTAATCAAAAGTGTCCCCACTAGCAAAGAGTTCAGCCCTAGTCCCAGATAGCAGGGACCAGACAGTAGTAGTTACGAGGGTCTCGTGACAAATTAGAAAACAACATGACTCTAGGCTACTGGATCTTGAGGAAAAACCACACTTCCATTAAGAAGTGACTGAAAACAACTAAGGATCAGTAAGAAAACTTTCCCAGAGTGCGTACTTATCTATATTTAAATATAATGCTTCCTCACTCCCTACTTGTTTTTCATTTTAGCAAAACATTACTTAGTTGTTATAACTTTATACATGATTTCTATAAAATAATGTTAAAATAACTATAAATATAGAATTGACCACGGATACTTTTTCTCATCCATAATGTTACCACCTGAAAATCCAATGGATGAATTTATGGGAACCGACAAAAAAAAAAAAAACTTCCCTAATAATTAGTATACTCAAGTAAGCTCCCAGAGAATAACCTCAAAAACAGAAAACAAAAACAAAAACAAAAAAACCCTCTAGTTTCAGATAGTTTAACATACACAAAAACAGTAAGTTTCTCATTATCTAATGTATTACGAAGCATAGGAAAAAGACTGAAATGTCACCAATTAATTTTCTGATGCTGGCAGAACCTCAGTATCAAAACAGCCAGAGAAGCCATCCCTTACACATACAGACACATGTACACACAACTCAGCCAAAGGGAAAGAGGAAAGTACCTGTCTCACTCACCCAAAGGACACTGATGTTTTAAAAAACTCCCCCAGGGGACTTCCCTGGTGATCCAGTGGCTAAGATTCCTCGATTCCAATGCAGGGAGCCCAGGTTCAATCCCTGGTCAGGGAACCAGATCCCACATGCCACAACTAAAGATCCCATGTGCTGCAACTAAGACTCAGCACAGATAAATAAACAAACAAAATAAAATAAAATAAAATAAAATACTCCCCCGGACCATCCTGACACTCTCCCTGATTAAGAATCAGTATAAGTCAACAATCCTTCACAAATCCCTTATCCAAACCTCATGGGGCCAGATATGTTCCAAAAACTTCCCAGAAAGACACTATGGGGCATATAAAATATATTTCACATCCTTCAGAGGGCATGGGGCAACTACAATATTTCTTCAGCAAAAGTGAATATTTACGTTAATGTAATAAATAAAAAACTTTAAATTGCCTCAGATCATAGTTAGGTCTTCTCTTTAAATATCCACAAGTCAGGTCAGGTTTTACAATCAAATGAGTTATTTAAAAGTTTCCAAAACTTTTGGATTTCAGAACTGTGAAGAAGGGATTATTGACCTGTTACAGAACATTCTATAAGTAACAATGTTAATTACCGATAATTCATCAAATGTCCACTCTGAGAGATGATGCACTTGGCAAACATTACCTCTAATTCTTTTTACCACTCTGCAAGGTTTTACAAATGAAGTTCAGAGAGGTTAAGCGACTTGCCCAAAGCCAGTTATGAAATAACTAGGACTTGAGTAAGATATGTCCATCCACCGTGAACAGGACTTGCACCAAGTTCGTCCAATATGTTGTTATATAGTCAGGTTATTGTTATTTTTTTTTGGCCACACCATGCAGCATGTGGGATCCTAGCTCCCCAATCAGGGATTAGATCCATGCCCCCCTGCACTGGGAGCACAGAGCTTAACCACTGGACTGTTAGGGAAGTCCAACAGTCAGTTCTTGATTGCTAGCTATAGGAAGCAACTCTATCAAACCTAAAGAGAGAAGCAGTTTTCCGAAAGCATAGTGATAACTTACAGAAGAGATGGGAGACCCGGAGAGCCAAGCTCAGCAAGTGAGCAGAAGTCAAGGAAGGCCAAGCAGCAGAAGCCACAACCAACATCAAGTGCTGAAACTAGGATGCTGCTGTTGATATCTCTGCCTCTACTGCTGCCTCTACCCTGCCATGGCAGGGCACACATCACTACTGCTGCTGGGACCCCAGACAACCAGGCACAGCTGTGAACACTTTCTAGCCTGCCTCTCTGTCTTTCAGATTCAAAGTCCCAGCACTTTGGTTAAGCTTCAGCCACATGCCTCCATGTCTTCGTAATGGGAAAAGGCAACACGTACCACCAAGTCCACACTAAGAAGGAGTGTCTTCCCAAAGTGAAGGAGTGTCAGGAGACTGGGCAACCTTCCCCTAAAAGCGGTGGGGGGGAACAGTGCGGGCATTCTAAATAAAATATTTGCAAATCATACTCAATAGCATGCAATAAAGTAGGACTTCTTCAGAAATAAAATTGCTTTAATTTTAAGAAATTTATAATAGGGTAATTCACATTAGTCAAATTTAAATAAAGAAATCAATTGGTGTTTTAAAAAATATTTGATGTAATGTAACATCCATTCTTGATTTTTAAATTCTTAGTAAGTTAAGAAGGGAACGCTCTTTCATTAACCTGATGTTCACTTCAATTTAATCGTATTTGAAAGAGCAAGACAAAAGCATTTTAATCACTCACCATGATTTCTCCATGTCATTCAGAAGTTCTAACCAATGGCTGTCAGAAAAGGAGGGCTACAACTGCCAGAAAGTAGGAAGCAAACCGTCATTATTTGGCAGATGATAGGACACTGTATACCTGTAACAAGGATGAAGACTGCAACCCAGCCTAGAGGCTAAAATCTACCCTTGGATGAATCCTGTCTGTGTGAGTCAACTACTTGGCTGTTCTTGGGGAAATTCTGACCCGGTGAAATAATTCAAATGCAGTTATTCAGACTGGGCGTTAAATATTCCATTTTATAATACAGAAGTATTTCTTTAAGAATAATTATGATCTCTTTTGAATGTTTGGGTTTCTTCTGAGCATCTGAAACTTGGTTGGTACCCAGGGATTCAATGAGAGGAAAGGAGAGGGGACTGTTATCTGCAGCTAAAAGAAACAGTATATAGGAAACGGGTGTATCTGATACACAGTTGTCAAATTGACATATACACACTACCAAATGTAAAATAGATAGCTAGTGGGAAGCTGCTGCATAACACAGGGAGATCAACTCAATGATGGGTGATGACTTAGAGGGGTGGGATAGGGAGGGTGGGGATATGGGGATATATGTATACATACAGCTGAGTCACTTTGTACAGCAGAAACTGGCACAACAGTGTAAAGCAATTATATTCCAATAAAGACCTTAAAGAATAAAAAAAAATTTTTTAATAAAAATATTGTGTGTGTGTAAAATATATATATAATACATTCATATTATCCTGAATAAAAAATATTTTTAAAAGAATTACAACCAACCCAGACTTGTTCTATTCATGGATTGCTTTGGCCATTTGGGGTTGTTTTTGGTTCCACACATAATCTAGAGTGGTTTTTTTTTTTTTTTCCTATGAAAAATGCCATTGGAGTTTTGATAGGGACTGCACTATCCACTATCTTACACCATACAGAGAAACTAATTCAAAATGGATTGAACACTTGAATACAAGGCCTGAAACCATAAAACTCCTAGAAGAAAACATGCGCAATACGTTCCTTGACATCAGTCTATGCAATGTTTTTGTGGATTTGACACCAAAAACAAACACAACAAAAGCAACAACAAACTAAAAACTAACATCACATCAAACTAAAAACTTCTGCACAACAAAGGAAGCCATCAACAAAATGAAAACGCAACCTACCAACCAGGAAAAAATATCTGTAAATCATATATCTGATAAGGGGTTAATACCCAAAATATATAAAGGACTCATACAACTCAACAACAAAATTACAATCCAATTAAAATACCAGCAGAGGATCTGAATAGACCTTCTTCTATCACATACAGATGGCTAACAGGCTCATGAAAAGTTGCTCAACATTCCTCATCACCAGGGAAAAGTAAATGGAAACGACAATGAGTATGGCTCCACACCTGTTAGAATGGCTGTCCTCAAGAAGACAATAGATAAGTGTTGGCAAAGACATGGAAAAAAGGGAATCCTCACACATTGTTGTTAGGAATGTAATTGGGGCACCCACTATGGAAAATAGCATGATGGTGCCTCAAAACATTAGAAAGAGAAGCACTTCATGATCCAGCACTACCTTATAACCTACTTCTGGTTATTTATCCAAAGGAAACAAAAACACTATCTCGAAAGATATCTGCACCTCCATGTTCACTGCAGCATTATTTACAATAGCCAAGACATGGAAATAACTAAGTGTCCATCGATATATGAATGGACGAAGATGTGGGGTGTGCGTGTAATTCAACCATAAGAAAGGAAATCCTGTCATTTGTAACAACATGAATGGACCTTAAGGGCATTATGCTAAGTGAAATAACTCAAAAAGAGAAAAACAAGTACTCCGTGATCTCCTTTATAAGTGGAATCTAAAACAAAACAAATAAACAAAAACTCAAATTCACAGATACAGAGAACAGACTGGAGGTTGCCAAAGGCAGGGGGTAGGAGGTGGGTAAAATAGGTGAAGGTGATCAAAAGGTACAAACTTCCAGTTTTAAAATAAGGAAGCCACAGGTATATAATGTACAGTGTGGTGAGTATAGCTAATAATATTTATTGTACATTTGAAAGTTGCTAAGAGAGTAGGTCTTAAAATTCTCATCATGAGAAAAAATAAAG
The DNA here is from genome assembly GCF_030028045.1 of Hippopotamus amphibius kiboko. NCBI lineage: Eukaryota > Metazoa > Chordata > Mammalia > Artiodactyla > Hippopotamidae > Hippopotamus > Hippopotamus amphibius. The sequence goes on from NC_080186.1 coordinate 185,448,002, forward strand.
TGTAACTGTGTGATGAATGCTAACTAGATATTGTAGAGATAATATCACAATATATACATACATCAAACCATTACGCTGTACACCTGAAACTAATATAATGTTATGCATCAATTATACCTCAACAAAAAAAATTACTACTTTAACTTGAGTTTAAAGGAAATAAATGGTAAACATGTTTGCAATTAACATGGCAAACCAACGTTAACTTCACTATTAAAAAAATAATAAAAATATGATCCTGTTGTGAAGTGGAATATCAGTAAAATGTCCACTTAGAGGCTGAGAACCTTCGACCACAGCCAAATTTCTGCCACACACACACGTGGATTTTTCCTTCTTATGGAAACAGATGGGAGCGGAAGGTATATACGTCCTAGATATCGAACTAAAGAAGAATGAGTAATTTGTAAAAACCCTGACTGAAGCGGCTGTATTTAAAAAAAATTTTTTTAAAGGCAAAAGGAAAGTCCTGATGGGATTTTGCCTGGGTTTGGAGACGTTTCAGCATGAGCAGTAAATAAATTTTTCCCTAAGATTCAATATATGCTGAGAAAAAGAATACAAAGAACAAATCCATCCATTTGCTAGGGTAGTATCTCTGAAACTGCCTCTGTGGTCAGTCTTGATCATGACCTCATGACCCTTCAATCCCTTGAAGCATCCCCCCTTCAAGAAGAAGCTGGAAACAGCACATACGATCCTAGGATGTGGATTCATCTTTACCTTTTATAAAGAGCTGGAGAAGCGCTTGTCAGCAGAAGCTACCTTCCTCTAAACTCTGCCAGGTACTCCCTCCACAGCCTACAGCTTGAGAGTGTGAGCTGTCCCAGCCAATGGGACCTGCAGGAAAGGAAGTCTGATGGGGCTGTGCTGCTTCTGGGGAAAATGCTCCTCTCTTATGAAAAGAGATGTACCTGTATCAGTCAGGGTCCCTGGAAGAAACACAGCATGGACTCAAGTTGTATAATTTGGGAAAGTCTACAAAGGGTATTGTAGAGTATTGGTATGGTATAGAAAACCATTAGAGAGTGCATTATCCCACAGCTGGTAACAAGCTTGTAACCACCCCAGACAACCAAGAAACTCACAGAAAAGCCAACCCAGAGCTGTTGACCTTGAACTAGTCCTGAACTGCCTACCTCCAGAGAAAAATAAACCTGTTACCTAAAGCCAAAATTCAGTCAAAAAATAAAATCCATTGACCAGTCTCTGTTTTTTCAGTCACTGAAATTATCTCCTCACTGAGATTAAAAGATTTAAAATTAAGGTCTAAGTGAGAGAGAGGAGGCAGCCCCAAAGAGGGAAACATATGGGTAATATCCAACTTCAGCAATAAATTTTTAAGATGCAAATTTGTATTTCTCAAATCTTCAAATACTATTTATCACTCAGAGAGGAGATTTCAGTCTCACAAGCTTGTGGTAGGTGTTCAAATTGGTAGAATTTCTGAAAAGAATGTGAGCAACGCGTATTGATTTCTTTGTCACTAGAACATTACTCCTTTCTCCCTCTAAGCTTTACTGTCTCAGAAATAAAATTGTGAGCTCACTGTTAGCCAAATTAACTTTTTAATATGGCTTAATTAGTCCTTTCAGTTACACTGATTTCTAGCTACTTTAATATAGAATTCAACCCTATTGCTTTATATTTTTAAATGGCATAATGGGATGAAGCAATGCTGTGCATCCTCTCAGCTGTGAGGCCTGTCTTTATGAAGCACAGCTGTTTGCACTAAGACCTAACGAAGGCACCATCACCCACAAATGGGCATCATATGTTAAACCCTGCAAACATACAGTGAAGAAATAAACAGCCTCATAAACCCAGTTCATAAAATTGCTCAAGCCTTACATAAAATATTGTTACAGCAAATTACTCCTGTGTGATCCTAAATTATTTCCAATGGGACATCAAACCTTCAGTAATATATTTTATTAGCTTAAAAATTAATATTGTTGATTTTGATAGATTCTAAAAGGCTTACATATCCACAGTAATTATTTTAAGGAATACAGAGGCTTCCCAGTTCATCTATATGGCCCAATATTGATTTAAAAGGATGCTCAGGGAATGGGTTTTCTGGGTAATTTAATTTTCCAGAATGTTTTAATCCAATAAATGATTGTTGAATTTAACTCTCAGGCTCTGATCTGTGAAAGATGTAAGAGACTGGACTGAGCACTAACTTCAGGACATATTGTAGACAAAGTTTTAAAATAAATCTCTGATATCAACTTTCTTTTTAATCCCGTATTTAGGATCATAAATATAGGACACATCTCAAAACTGAAGTTATAGATTCCAACTAGTTTGATTGGACAGTAAAGGAAGATACTATAGACATGACCTTGGAAGACTGAATAGATGGAAAGGCTCAATGGGATCAGAGAGTGATTCTCCTGCAAGAAAACAGCAGCAACTGAGTTGAGAGACAACAAACTTTGGTGGTAGACCCTTTTCCCTCCCACCACCCTACTTGACATTGACTTCACCATTAACAGACCTACCAGTGGGTCCCTGCTTTAGCTAAAAAGATTGAGAAACAAAAGAAAAGAAAAAAAAAAAATGAAAAAAAGAGCAAATTGCCACCTGGATCCCTTAAGTGTGTGTGTCCACCTGGAAGGCCTACATCTGTCCCAAAAGACATGGGTCGCACAATTGATACAGAAAACTAAAGCCCAGAGAAAAGAATTCCCTTCCCACTAGGACTCAGTATGGCATAAAAGCACTGACTTGCAAAGACTTAGCCATCCAGACACGGAGGAGGAAGGCCGGAAGGCTGCTTGCCCCAGCTCTGTCAGCAAGTGCCCCAAAGGACTGATGTAGGGTCCTGCACTGCTAAGGATGAAGCTCACTGAATTGGAGGCCCCGGATGGCCTCTCCCCTCAAACTCTGCTCGAAAAGATCCCTAGGCTGACTCACATGGCTGCTGACTTTGGCCAGCGCAGTCAACCAGGGGTTAAGGTAGCTGCACGAAGTCCTGGTACCTGAGGCTGATTATGTCCAACACTGGGGCCCTCCCTGAGCCCACCTCAACCACCACTCCCACAGGACACCCCAGCTTCCATCAGGGCTCCAAAGCCTTCCCACATTTTAAGCATCTCAAAGGTAATGAACCACCACTAGAACATAAGTGTCAGACTCTGCCTAGAATGGGCTATTAACAGAGTTTCTTACCAAGTGGCTATATTTTAAAGAAACTCTGTTAAATAATGTGCAAATTTTCCTTTGTGTTGCCAAATAATATGACATTTATTGCAAAGTCCTCCAAACTGTAGGTTTGAAAAGTTTCTACATTTTCAAATATACCTTATCTGTAAATGAGACTTTATATGAAACAGCTCTGTAGATTGTAGCTTTTATTAGAATGCTGAGGCATTCCTATACAATCACATTAAATAGAAAAATTAGAAATTCAGATTAGCCCTATGAAATTGATTCGAAACTCATGAAATACATTCTTAATGTTCCACCTCCACTACATTAAAAAGAAATGTAAAAGTTGCCCACCAATTTTTAACAACAGCAACAGTAAAGGAAAAAGGAAGTAAACCATCTCAATCTTCTACCAGCACATGAGGACCAGAAGAGAGAAGTTTTAAGATACCAAACCCAAGAGTTCCTTACTAGGGGCTATGCCACAGAAGAGATTAGATATTCTAGTTGTTTCAGCAGAAATTCACAGAGCATTAAATCGCTTCAAAACCCAACAGGGTTGCAAACTAACAACTTACCCTTACCGTACCTGATGACAGCCTGAAAATTTTCATCAATTTTCTTCCTTCCCATCATTTAACAGGGCAAGCAGCCTTAGGTCAAAGTTTGAAAGTGCAGGGCAGAGCTGTTGCTAGAGCAAGCCTTAAATATACAGACTTAAGGAAGGCAAATGGTAGGGGAGGAGCCTGGAAAGGCTAACTCTGGAAACAGATTAGTGGACCAACCCAGCTTGGGTTCCTGGCTTTTGGGTCCTGGGGTGCATCTGAATCACAAAGGGGAGGTTTTTTAACTTTATCCAAGCCCAGATCCCACCCAGACCACTTGAATCGGCACCTCTCTGGTTGTTTTCAAAGCTCCCCCAAGTGACTGTATTGTGCAATCAAGGATCAGCCCCACTGGCCAGAGAAGGAGGGGGAAAGGAAACTAGAAGGCAGGGTTAGGAACAGATAACCTGTGTTCGAAAAACCCCAAGTCCACAGGCTGCCCTGACATAAGGCGCTGTTCCATGCTCACCTGGGCAGTAGAAGGCGCTCTCAAAGGCCTGACCCAGGCTTACATGCACCTGATCCATTTCTGTGTGCAAGGTCAGCTCCAAGCTCTTCTCTCCCTCTGCTCTGTTACTCTATCGTTAAGTGCTATGCAGAACAAGCGTCTGTAATCTTCCAAAGGGCATCTTGGTGGGACCCCACAAAACAGAGAGGGACTGTGGAAACACTGTCGGGTGAGGGGTCTGGTAAGCCAGCTGAGCAGGAAGTTTCCAGGCTCATTACTCTCCCCTTTTAGCCCCCTGCTAGGAGTTCTCAGATGTATACACACTTAAGAGTAAATTATTGGTTTGTAGGCCTCTGAAGCAGTTGCTTCTTAATTTAATGAGCTGTGAACTTATGCTAAAGTAACTTCTCATCCCAGAAGAGAACTGTTGGACATGAAAAAAAAACAAATGTCTGGGGTTTAGCAGGAGGTTCAGAGCACGGTGGGGGGGGGAGGGGGACAAAAGAAAGTACAGTAATTTAAAAAGCCAAACTCTAACATTTTCTAATATGAGAAATTGATTTCATCCAAAATTATTTCCCTGTATGGGGATAGATTTGCATTGGCATTTTTAATAAGCTGGGTGGTTCTGGCCCATGGTCTCTGATGAGGCTGTAGTCAGATTATCAGCCAGGGCTACTGTCAACTGAAGGCTTGAATGGGGCTAACAGACTAAATCCCAAAACGGCTCACTCACCAGGCCATTGTCAACAGCTTTTCTTTTAAAACCAACTATATACGTATACATTTATCAATTGATAGGCTTGATCAAAAAACAATTTTTACCAAAACAAAATAATTCTCACATATTACACACATACCTTACATGTTTAAAAAATGTATACAGTATCTCTTGAACACCACCTGTGCATTCTTCTTGCTGTCTTTGGTAATCTTAAGGACACCAAGTGCATGTAAAGTGAGTGGTGGGTGCAACATGGATTTAAACTTGAAAAAAGAAATTTTGATCAAAATGAAGTAGTTAGAAATTTTTTTTAAATACCGAAAATATGTAAATAACCAATGAACATGAAAAAACACTCAAAAGTAATTAAAAACATAAAAACTGCATTTTCCTTATCAAATTGACAAGGATATGTTATATGCTAATATTCTATGTTCATGAAACTCAAGGAATACACAATAAAATAGCGATAATAATAGCAGCCAGGGTGCATTCTCAGTTAATGTTCATCACTATCCTATAAGAAAGGTATGAAAGAAATGAAGAGAAAGGGATCAAGTAAACTCAGCACATGGCTGGCAAGCAGCTGACCCAGGACTGACCAAAGCTGTGCTAACTCAATAACCTAAGCATTTATAATTACCCTGAAGTGCAGACTATCTAGAAAATATCTAGCCCTGTGAAACAAGAGCCTCAAAAATCTCCAAGCATTTGGATCCAGGCATCCCCCTTCTAGAGTACTCGGGCTGGAGACAATCATAAACTAAGCACTAAGCTAAGGAACGCATGCAGCATGTTCATACAATGGTGTATAAAACACACCGGCCGGAGCGGAATATATAGAACAGGATCACACAGCTTTCGAGACGGCAGGCGGCTTTAGAGATTACTTAGTCCAACCCATTCACTGTACGGGGATGATTATTCAATGTGAAAAAAAATCTAACTTTTTTCCCCAATGCGGAGAGACATGGGAGACGACTCTCTTTTTAAAACATGGCCCTTCCTTACTTTTTCCTAGGACTGCACAATTTCCAAACTCAGGAGTTTAATGATAGGGAAGGTCTATCAGCCTCTATAATAAACAGCCTCAAAATAAATGCATTTTTAGAACTTGGGTTTTCTTTCTTTCACGTATGGTCCTCCCAGTAGGCCTGTCTTTGCTATAGAGTAGGAAATTACAACTAACCTGTGTGACTGTTGCTGCTTTAAGTTCACAGGCTCTAAGTAAAATGTACATGGGCTTTAAAACACAGGCTTCTAAAGCTACGCATCCAGCACCTCAGAGACCTTTTTCCCTTGCTGTCAGGATGTTTTCTGAAAGGAAGACGCTATTGGGAGCCTATCCTTTAAAAAGGGGCGGTGGGGGGTGGGGGGGGGTATGCAGTACATCTTGATTAGAGCCAGCAGAGAAATGAGTTTAGCCCACATTAAAAAGAGGTGTTCCACCAGTCAGAACAGCAATCACTAAAAAGCCTACAAAGAACAAATGCTGGAGAGGGTGTGGAGAAAAGAGAGCCCTCCTACACTGTTAGGGGGAACGTAAGTTGCTGCAGCCACTATGGAAAACAGGATGGAGTTTCCTCAGAAAACTAAACATAGAATTACCATATGATCTGCAATCACAGTCCTGGGTATATACCCATACAAAACTGTAATTCAAAAAGATACATGCACCCCTATGTTCACAGAAGCACTATTCACAATAGCCAAAACATGGAAACAATCTAAATTTCCATCAACAGAGGACTGGATAAAGAAGATGTGGTACATATATACAATGGAATACTACTCGGCCATAAAAAAGAACGAAATAATGCCATTTGTAGCAACATGGGTGCAACTAGAGATTATCATACTAAGTGAATTAAGCCAGAAAGAGAAAAATGTCATATGATATCACTTACATGTGTAATCTAAAATACGACACACATGAACCTATCTATAAAACAAAAACAGACTCACAAACACAGAGGTCAGACTTGTGGTTGCCAAGGGGGAGGCATGAGGGGAAGGGATGGACTAGGAGGTTGGGGTTAACAGATGCAAACTATTACACTTAGAATGGATATAAACACCAAGGTCCTACAACAAGGTGTATAGCACAGGGAACTATATTCGATCTCTTGGGATAAACCATAATGGAAAAGAATATTTAAAAAATATATATATATTTATGTATAAAACTGACTCACTGTGCTGTACAGCAGAGATTGGCACAACACTAAATGAACTGTACTCAATAAAAAAAATTTTAAATACATGTAAAAAATAAAACCATAAAAAAAAGAGGTGTTCATTCAACAAGTATTTACTGTGAGCCCACTATGTGCCAGACACCTTAGTCGATGTTGAGGAGATCTCAGTGGACAAATCCTAAAAAAAACCTCCTGCCCTCATGAAGCATACATTGCAGTGGAGAACACAGGCAACAAAATCAGTAAGTAAATTATACACTATGTTAGAAGGTGGTAGGTATGATGAAGAGAAATGAAGCAGAAGGGGCTTAGGGAAAGAGTGTTCAAGGAGCTCAAGGAAGGTCTCAGAAAGGAGACACTTGAGCAGAGACCTGAAGGGGTGAGGGTAAGCCAGGCAGAATTCTAGGGAAAAGCATTCCCAGCAGAAGGAACAGCAGGAGCTAAGGCCCCAAGGCAGAGACGGGTTGCATGTATGAGAAACAAATACACTTTATTCCTAACATCTTCATGACTCTTAAGCCTTAGAACTCATAGTACTCAAGATTAATTATTTAAAAAAAAAAAATTATTTTACTGTCTTTTAGGAATTCTCTTTAAAAGTAAACCTAAAGCCTTCTGCAGAAATAGAGACATAGATGTAGAGAACAAACATATGGACACCAAGTGGGGAAAGAGGGGAGGGTTGGGGGGGAATGAATTGCGAGACTGGGATTGCCATATATACATTACTAATAAGAAAAAAAATTCCAAATTGTACACTCTAAATATATGCAGTTTATTGTCTGTTAACTGTATCTCAATAAAAGTTCTTAAAAAAAAAAGTATACTTAAAGCCTTTCATGCTTAAAGCAGCCATCCAAAACACAAAACACTGTGTTTAGAGGGCATGTTTCTTGAGAAAATGGACACCCATTGACAAGCACATCTAAATAAAACTGCTGTGACTTTGATCTTAGGTAGGTCACATTCAATAAGACACCTGCTAAAGGTAAAATTATAATTAGACAAATCAGTCATGCTGGGGAATGAACTTCAGCATGTAGGTGGGATTCTAGAGGCAGACCAGTATATAGGTGAGAGGAAGAAAGCAAACAATCAACAGAAATGGAATTCTGAATCCATCCTCTCCCCACCTCCCCTATCAGATACCCCCCACCAAATCAAACCTTCAAGCCCTTTCCAAGCCACTTATTTTCCATCAATATTTTTCTCTAAACACCCTCCCTCACTTAGGATGGTAACATATCACCAGCCCTTTCATTTATCCCCTGACTATACTCCAGACACGCTGCGTTCTTTCTGTTTCTCCTTCAGGGCCTTTGCACTGGCTATTCATTCTGCCTACAACCGCTGCCTCCCCATCACTCCCATTCAATCCAAGTATGACTCCCTCAGGAAAGCTTCCCTCTCATTCCATCAGAGACCCTGCTGTGCACTCTTCATGTCACTGCCAACATTTCCTCCCCACACCTGTGAGCTCACACACCTGTGCACTCACACACACCTGCTTCCCTGCTAGGCTATAAGCTCCACACAGGTAGACACTGTGTGAGTTGACCTCATCACTGCATCCAAGGCCCAGCCCAGTGCCTGACACCTGGAAGGTTCTCCAAATATATTTGTTCTATGAATGACTGTCCAAAACATCCTTTTTTTTTAACTCCACTCCATGGTGGAATCCCAGCTCTTATCACCTCACCACTAACTGCTTTCCCAGATTCCAGGCTCTTTTGGCTCCAATCCAGTCTGTAGTTGTTACCTGCCAACTTATCTTCCTAAAATACCACTAAGACTCTCCTCTGCTTTGACTTACCACTCACCAGGGTCTTAACTCCTTTTCATGGTTTTCAAGTCCTTCCCTTACTGAATAACACCAACTGGATGTCATATGATTTTCCCCTTTGCCTCCAGGTTCAGCCAGCCTCCTCACTGTCCCAGGAGTTCCACTGGGCAACCCCTCACTTTCTGTGTATCTAAAGCCCACTTATCCTTATCCTTAAAAGTCAAATTCAAGACACTTTTCCATGAGACCCACATGTCCCACATGTCAATATCTTATTTCCAGCCCTAGTAGAGATCTAACTGTTCTCTTATAATTTCATTTATGTTCATTTTGTATCCCCCACAACAGGCTGACTAGTGTCAAAAAGGAAAAGTAACGTTTACTGAACATCATTGGATATTAGACATTTCATGTGGTAGAAAGTATCTGCATGCATAGTAAGTACTGTTAAAACATCCATTGAATTGACTGACATTTTCTTACAGGCAGCCTTTAATGGCATATGGGCTTATTCTATGAAGTAGCCTTAAAGAAGAAAATAACCACCACCACTCCCCCCAAATGGAGTAACCAAAAATTCAAAATGCTCTTGCGTCTGAGAAAGAACAGTTTCACTCTCCTTTCCCTACCAAATCAATCATTCAGGATGCTGAAAACAGGAAATCTAATTGATTTTCCTGGGCCCTGTCCACTCTATGCAGGGAGCTGAACAAGCCACAGTAATCTGTGAAGCCTGAGTAATGAAAAGCTGATTGTGGCTCCAGACTAGATAAACCACAGACATGATTGCCAGATATGAAAACTTGCAGCTGTCATCACAGCCACCTGAGACACACAACCCATCAGACTTTCAGAGCTAGAAAGAAGCTCAGCTATTTATTCTAATGGTCAAATGCTCGTGTCGAACATACAATTAACGTATTCACTACCCAGGGTGTGCAGAATCCTTTCCTCATGCTTCATTCAGTTAAGAGCTAAAAGTTCCTGTGTAAGGAAACTATTTCTCAGTCAAGGTTGTCTCGTTAATTTTGAAGATCTTTTTTTAAACATTACCCCTGCATGCACTGACATAACCAGAAATACCAGATTCATGTAATAGCAAATATACATGTGGATTGTGTATGCTTTACTCTCAGCCCAAAAGTTTTAATTCATGGGGAGGTGCAAAAACTATTAGTAACCAGGATAAAAATTACAGACGTTTCTAGATATTTGGGTTCTTATGGGCTCTTACCCCTTTTTCTTCCTGCAAGAGGTATCTCACACAACCTAACACAAGAAATGGCAGCCACACTGACCCAGGTAGTGTCAATGAATCTTCCATGAAGAGATTGGCCAAAAAGCTGGAGCCAAACTCTTTGACAAATACATGCAGAGAGACTTAAAATACACCAGTTTAAGCCATGTTGTTCATCATTTTTAGCCGAACATGCTTAGAAAACTAGCAGCTTGGCATGTCTAATAAGCCATGGATTCCACTCAGAGCAGCAGAATTTATTAAATGCAGGGGGAAATGGTACATTTTGTTGTCACTTTACTATCCCCATCTCAGGCAGAAAGCACAAAATTACCTAACCATTTGAGGACAAAGGTGGAAACATACACTGGTAAAGCCAAAACAGAGGTAGGCCTGTACTGTAAACCACAGCAGTCTCTGTTGGGAACTTGGCTTTGCTCAAATCAGCACTGACTCAAGCAAGTGGAAAAGCACAAAGAGGACCCAGTGACCTATAAGCAAGCTGACACATAAAATCACCATCCTTCCCTTGGGAAAAAAATGTCTGTGTTGTCTTCAACTTTTCAATTACACCAGACGGGAAGCATTTTAAAACAAGAATCAATTCACAATGAAACTTTTCAAAATAATAGCTTTTTAAGTAAAAAGAAGTATTTGTTGAATATGCACACCTGTTTTCAGCAGCCCTTATTCTCATACTTGAAGAAAATGTTGTTTCAAAACATAAATACTGCTCATCTTTTGAAAACATTTAAAAGCAAGAAAAATGGTTTCCAGAGAGCAGTTAGTCATATGTTTACTCTTTTTTAAAATTTATTGAAGTATGATTTATAATGTTGTGTTAGTTTCTGTTGTACAGCAAAGTGATTCAGTTATACATACACACATATTCTTTTCCATATTCTTTTATTTATGGTTTATTAAAGGATATTGAATATAGTTCCCTGTGATATACATAGGACCTTTTTGTTTACCCATTCTATATATAATAGTTTGCATCTGCTAATCCCAAACTCCCAATCCATCCCTCCCCCACACACCTCCCCCTTGTAACCACAAGTCTGTTCTCTACATACATTTACTCTTTCTTTTTTATATATAAATTTATTTATTTATTGGCTGTGTTGGGTCTTCGTTGCTGCACACGGGCTTTCTCTAGTTGCAGCAAGCGGGGGCTACTCTTCGTTGTGGTGCGCGAGCTCCTCATTGCTGTGACTTCTCTTGTTGCAGAGCACAGGCTCTAGGTGCGTGGGCTTCAGTAGTTGCAGCACATGGGCTCAACAGTTGTGGCTCACGGGCTCTAGAGCACAGGCTCAGTAGTTGTGGCACATGGGCTTATTTGCTCTGAGGCATGTGGGATCTTCCCTGCTCGTGTCCCCCTGCACTGGCAAGTGAATTCTTAACCACTGCACCACCTAGGAAGCCCCCATACATTTACTCTTAAAACAACTACCCAAATATTAAAATGGCAGTTAAACACTAGGTCACTTATTTTCCCTCTGGTGCGAGCACGGGCACACATACACACACAGAGTTCAGCATTTTCAAGCAGGAGGAAATCTCAAGAATTTTTAACGAAAACACACAAGAAGCTCAAGTTTTTTCACCACCACTCACAAAGGAAATTGTGACTTAAGGGGATTGATCTGCTGTCACTGGGTGGGATTTGGTTTCCTTTATAGCTGTTCTTTGGGAGTCACTGTAATGGCTGTGTCAGTACTGATGTTTCCATGACATTGTCACAGCCTGCTATCCCTGGGTGCATGTAATGGCATAAAGGCATTCTAAGGGAAAGTTCTTCAAGGTTTGCCAGATAAAGATTCTAGAAAATAATGATTTGTTGAAGTTTTCATGATCCTCAAAGAAAAGGCTATTCAGATTCTTACAAAAAAGGCTAAACCATAATAAACTAAAAGTCTTCATCACAGAAGAAATGCAAGTTTCATTTTTGACTCATAATTTACTCCAACAAGGAATTTTAATGAGTATATCCTGCCAGGCTTCCAAATCTAAACTTCATTTTTGAAACACATCTTTATCAAGTGATGAGGATTATTTAAATTGAACTTAGCTCTTTCTGCTTGGACAGGCAAGCTGACTACTATGCTACCGGAAATGCAAGGGGATTTATTTTCAGCTATGACCTTCAAAAATTTGAAAAGCTGTACGTAAAGGTCAACATCAAAAAAAGAAAAAGAGAGAGGAAAAGAATGAGGGAGGAAGCTAACAGCTGTTTTCAAAGTAATCCCTGTCCAACCCGATGAATCAGTTTTCTCGTCAGCAAATGCAAATGCAAATAATAAAAAGCCTTTCAAGGAAAACTGTAATTTTTCTTACTCCTTAAAACTTTCTAAGCACATTCTAAGTCATCATTTCACTTTCCTTTTAATCCCCCATAAGGCTTAGCACTATATGGTGACATAACAATAACAGCTAGTATTTATTTGTTATTTCTTCCGTTATCATGTGCCAGGCACTATTCTCAACCCTTACATGTATTATTTCTTTCAAACCTCATAGCAAACTATGAAGTAGATATTATTATTATCCTCATGTCACTGATGATGAGACTGAGGCTGAAGGTCACTAATGAATAAATGACAGAGCCATAGGATAATAATTATTAACACTCCAGAGCACTTTAAGATTTTGCAAGAGTTTTTTTAGCCATTCTCTTCCTTTGAGTCTCACAATACTTTGATATTGATGGCATAGCATAAGTACCAGTTTAATCTTACAAATGGAAAAACTAAGGCTCCAAAACATTGACTTTTGCAAGGTAGGAAATGAAGGAGCTGGCAGAGGAATCCAGATTTTCTGAGCCTACGTTCTCTGCTTCTTGCACGATGCAGGCTGTCTTTCTCACTGTAGATGATCAACACAAGTACTTTCAAAACAAAACTCTAGACTTCTCAAAGCAGAGCCCTAGCTCCAGATGGCTAAAAATGTATCTAATTCACCTTTTTATCCCCCACGTCAGGCGCAGTGCCTGGCACAGAGCAGACTACAAGTATGCACGTTCCCCAGATGCTCCTCACCTTCCTCCCCCAAACTCATTTCTCGACGTTCGTTCGTGCTGCCCTGCAGTCCTAGACCGCCTGCAGAGCCACGAATCACCCTCACATGGCATCAGTCCAAGGAGGCCATAATCCAGAACCCAACAAGATGCGAAAACTAAAAGCTATACCTTAAGATTGACACCAAACCTCACTCGATGACTATGGCAGTCCAACTTTAAGACGGCTCCCTATGATCCCTGCCTCCCAGTACTCACACCCTCATACGGTCCCCTCTCACTCCAAGGTTGGCTGGTGTGACCAACAAAATACGGCAGCAGTAACAAGATGTTATATGCGACTGTGGCTTCCATCTTGGGCTTTCTCTCTACAATCACGTGCTTTGAAGGGACGTCAGCTGCCATGTGGTGAGGACACTCAGGAACCTATGAAGAGGCTCACGTGGTGAGGAGCCATGGCCTGCCAACACGCCCGTAAGTGGGCAAGGAAGCGGACCCACCGTCCCCACGTGACTAATGCCTCAGGCATAGTTTGAGTGCGGCCTCAGAGAGACCCTGAGCCAGAATCACCCAGTGAAGCTGCTCCTGGATTCCAGACCCACAGAATCTGCATGGGATAAATGTTTGTTCTTTTAAGCTGCTAAGTTTTGGATGTAACATGGTGCACGGCAATAGATAACTAACACAGAGACAAAATCTGTTATAAACTGGCAGAAGACAACTTATAGTCTCTATTTACCTCCACTTATTGAGAATACCCAAATGGTGCGCTGTGCAAATATTACTGTGCTATGAGATATCACCCCAAATCTGGCAAGGGGTGTTGCATAATGGATGGTTTATATACCATATTAGCTTGCTGCAATCTGAAAAAATTTGAATCTTCAAACACACCTAGCCCCAAGGGTTTCAGGTAAGGCTACTGTGCACCTATATTCATTTTTTTCTAAAATACCTTTCCTGATTAACCCCACCTCGGTATATAAGAAACATCATTTCTTATAAGAATGTCTGTACCTCTTAGAATCTCCACCATATAACCCAGTACTTGATTACAAATTGTCTTGTATTGAATTCAGTTGTTTCATAAGGAAACATTTGTCTTTCCACCTAAAAGTTACATTTCTTTTAACTGTGAGGCAAACTCCATTCCTCATATTAAATCTAAACTGCCATTTCTCATGACGTCACCATTTTTAACTGATGGGCTTAGTAAAATATTAAGACAACAAACTTGTGTCTCTCTTCTCTCTTCCCCTCCTCCAATTTACGTTACCACCTAGGGCTGCGCCTGTCAGCATGGGGACTTTTCTGAGTCATACTGGGATACAATGATTTTAAAACCTTAAGTTTTTAAACATGACTTATATGTTCTGTATAATGTTCAGTTTGTAACTTTTTAAAATGTGGATATAGAGAGGGATAAATAGGAAATATTGGAGGAGCTTTTTTACTTAACAGTATTTAAAAATGTACAAGTATGGATGTGAAATTATGTAAATTTCATTCAAATGCTTATGAATCAAATCACTGTTGAACAAAAGATTTGTTGCTGTGTAATAATTGTCTTATATGTATTTGAAGGAAGTAAATATACCCATACTTATGTCTGAAGAAGAAAAAAAAAAAAAGGCAAGAGTCTTCACTGGATTTCATCATCCCTACCAGAAATCCTGGCCACTACTGGGTACACAAGCTCTGAATAAATTCTTCTAAAAGTGAGTTCACAAGTCCATATCTACAATTACAGACACAAAGCACTGTGTGTACCCTCACATAGCACTGTGTGTACCCTCACCCCATGTACCCTCACACTTAAAACCTATTTATCTTCAAATAACTACCCCAGAATATTATGTAAAACCAGCATCTGAAAGAAAAAGAAGCTGGTTCTCCGAGGAATTCTGGAAAATTTGCACACCCTCCAAGGGCCCTTATAAACAGCAGCAGAAGCAAGAAATAATCATTATCGGGGGCAAGATCTATTAGCCTCCTGATGATTGGCCTATCTGAAACCTTTCAACAGAGACAGTAATTTTACCTCTCTACTTACCTCTCTTGCACCCTCCCTCAGGCAATAAGAAGGGTCACTAATCAGTTTTTAATTTTCTTTCCCGGATAGATACCAGAATGGAGCTATAAGAATTGAGGATAAAGATTTTACAAAATAAAGACCAAGGAAAAACTCTGAGTGATACGAGCTCTAAAACCCATGGCCATAGGCATAAATTATTCTAGGCTTTTTAAATAAATAAGCATTTTCAAAAAAGCCAACAAAATTAAAATGCAATGCAGTTAGTATCATTCTGAAAAGAAATTCCACATAAACAAACTCTTTTCCAAATTGGGAGGGGGAAAGAAAAGATTCTCTGGGACAAAAGAATCTCTCTCATATAATCTAGCCAGAAAGAGTTCCACAAATCCAAATGCCAAGACTGCAGAAGGCAATCAAGCCGGATGTAGGCGGATAAGGACTTAATTTAAGGGGGAAGGGAACAAACGGGGAAGGGTTGGGAGCATGGGAGGAGATGGTATTGGCAGTAAACCTGAATGATTTTCAATAAATCCTGACCTCTTCCCCCATAGTCAGCTCTCAGCCCTTCCTCCCTTGCAGGCTGCAAAGAAACTGAGCACTGAGAAATTACCAAATGGGAAACCAAAAGACACGGTTCTAGGACCATGTGCTGGGCTCTGGCAAATCACTGCCCCTCACTGGGTCCTTGTTCCCCTGGTTGTGGAATGGGAGGGCTGGATTAGATGATTGTAACTGCCCATGCCTAGTCTATGGTAAGAGAAAGCCAGTCTGTTGTAACTCATGTCATCTCTTCCACATTCTCCCCCTGGTGTCTGCTGCATTTTGGGGGCAGCATCACAGGGCTGAATTAACTGAGGACATGTGACGAAACTCAGGTTTGGTGCAAAGAACCAGACGGTTGAACTACTGGGCAAAAGAGTAAGTGGCTGGCAGATAAAAGCAATGACAAGTAGAAACAAGTTTGTGTGAAAGATTTTGTCACATACAGTTGTGGCATTATCTAAATTCTAGACACTTGAGAGTTTTTTCACAGAGGAAACTGCCTGTGGCCTGCATATCAACTGGGATTTGTCAGGTGTTTGAATACTACCGATTTTAAAATATGCAATCCAGACAAAAGCTGTAAAGCTTCTATTGTGCCAGTTTCAATACGAAAGATTTGCTACCATTTCCCTCAGTCATACAGGATGTTAGTTCAATTCCATGAAGCCACAGTTGCTCCCTAGGCTTTAACCTGCAATCACACTAGGAATCCTGGAAGTTCAAGGCTGAAAGGAAGTCACGAGGATGGGGGAGGATGTGTGCGTTCAGAAGTGGTCTTCTAGCCATCCAAATCATTTTCCCAGGAGGAGAACACTGCACGTTGTACTGCTCAGGACAAACCTCTAGCAATTTCTCAGTGTGTTGCAAGGTAACAGATGAAATCCACATACCTATTTAAATGACATTATCTTTTCAAACATGCTACACCTTCACCTACCAAAACTATCACAGAAAGTTATTCATAAAACATACGCTAACACCTTTTTTTCAGTCCCCCATGGAGTGATTTACAGAAAGAGCCTCAAAGGACCAAAGGCAAATCCTTTGTACAATATAAACAACACTCAAAGCTTATACAGAAAAGATTTTGGAAATCTAAATATTCAACAGCTAAGGTTTCAAGTGACAAAAGCAACAGCAGCATGACTAAAACAATCCTTCTATCAGTCCTTCTTCAAATAAGACATATATTTACTGGGCACCACCATGTGCCTGACGCTCTTCTAGGCTCTCCTAGATTTAACTGTGGATAAAATATACAATGTTTTACTACCACCAGGAAGTTTACAGGATATTTTGCTCAAAATATTAAATGTCAAATTTGTTTTAACTGGGAGTGTTTTCTCTGCTGAATTACAAACACCTAACCCACCAAGGAATCAGCAAAAATAAACAAAATGCATAGATAGGCATGTCAGTCAATGAAATAGAGTTGGGACTCCAGAAATTAATCTTCACATTGATTGTCAACTGATTTTTGATAACAGTGCCAAAACAATGGGAAAAAAAATAGTTTTTCCAACAAATGAGGTGGGACAACTGGATATCCACATGCAAAAGAATGAAGAATGGATCACAGATCTAAATGTAAGAGCTAAAACCATGAAACTCCTAGGAAAAAAATAAAAAAGAAACTGAAGTAAATCTTGATAACCTTGGTGTGAAGCAATGGTCACTCGAACACGACCCCAAAAGCACAGGAAACGAAAGGGTAGATAAATTGGACTCCATCAAAACTTAAAACTTTTGTGCATGAAAGGATACTGTCAAGAAAGTAAAAAAACAACCCAAAGAATAGGAGAAAACATTTCCAAATCAAGTATCTCACAAAAAAAACTTGTATAATATACATGTGTGTGTGTATATATATATACATAAACATACTCAGTGATAAAAAAAATAATAACCCATTTTTTTTAATTATTTTTATTTTTGGGGGGGTACACCAAGTTCAATCATCTGTTTTTATACACATATCCCCGTATTACCTCCCTTCCTTGACTCCCCCCACCTTGAGTCCCTCCCACCCTCCCCGCCCCAGTCCTCTAAGGCATCTTCCATCCTCAAGTTGGACTCCCTTTGTTATACAACAACTTCCCACTGACTATTTTACAGTTGGTAGTATATATATGTCTGTGCTACTCTCTCGCTTCGTCTCAGTTTCCCCTTCACCCCCCGCCCCCTCCCATACCTCGAGTTCTCCAGTCCATTCTCTGTATCTGCATCCTTGTTCTTGTCACTGAGTTCATCAGTACCATTTTTAGATTCCGTATATGTGAGTTAGCATACAATGTTTGTCTTTCTCTTTCTGACTTACTTCACTCTGTATGACAGATTGTAGTTCTATCCACCTCATTACATATAGCTGCATCTCATCCCTTTTTATACCTGAGTAATATTCCACTGTGTATATATGCCACATCTTCTGTATCCATTCATTTGTTGATGGGCATTTAGGTTGCTTCCATGTCCTGGCTATTGTAAAGAGTGCTGCAATAAACATTATGGTACACATTTCTTTTGGGATTATGGTTTTCTTTGGGTATATGCCCAGGAGTGGGAGTACTGGATCATATGGTAGTTCTATTTGTAGTTTTTTAAGGAACCTCCAAATTGTTTTCCATAGTGGCTGTACCAACTTACAGTCCCACCAACAGTGCAGGAGAGTTCCCTTTTCTCCACACCCTCTCCAACATTTGTTGTTTCCAGATTTTGTGACGATATAACCCATTTTTTTTTAATTGTCAAAGAGTAGATATTTCTCCAAAGAAGATATACAAATGGCCAATAAGCACATGAAAAGGTGCTCAACATCACTATTTTTCAGGAAAATGCAGATCAAAATGACAATGAGATACCATTTCACATCCAAAAGGATAGTTATAATCAAAAAGATTAAAACAAGTGTTGGTGAGAATGTAGGGAAATTGGAACCCTTACACATTGCTAGTGGGAATGCAAAATGGTGCGGCCACTGTAGAAAACAGTTTACAAGTTCCTCAAACTGTTAAACCTATGAACCAACAATTCCACTCCTAGGTATATATGCAAGAGAAATTAAAACATATGTCCACATAAAGACTTGTACATGAATCTTTATAGCAAAATTATTTATAATAGCTAAAGTCCATCAACTGATAAATGGGCAAATATGGTATATCCATGCAATGGACAATTATTCAGCGATAAAATGGCATGAAATACAGATACATACATTATGAATGAACCTGGAAAACATTCTGCAAAGTGAAGGAAACCAGTCACAAAAGACCACAAATTATACGAATCCATTTATATGAAACGTCCAGAATACGCACATCTGTAGAGACAGAAAAATTAGTGGTTGCCTAGCAGGAGTGGGTAGGAAGGTTGGCAGGAAATGAGGAGTGACTGCTAATAAGCATAAGGTTTCTTTCTGGAGTGATGAAATGTTCTAAAACTGATTGTGATGATGGTTGCACAACTCTATAAATATATGAAAAACCATTGAATTGTACACCTTAAATGGGTGAACTGTATGGTATGTGATTTATATCTCAATAAAACTTTTTAAAAATTAAATAAGAGGGCTTCCCTTGTGGCGCAGTGGCTGAGAGTCCGCCTGCTAATGCAGGGGACATGGGTTTGAGCCCTGGTCCTGGAAGATCCCACATGCCACGGAGCAACTAAGCACGTGTGCCACAACTGCTGAGCCTGTGCTCTAGAGCCCACATGCCACAATTACTGAGCCCACATGCCACAACTACTGAAGCCCAGGCACCTGGAGGCTGTGCTCCACAACAAGAGAAGCCACCGCAGTAAGAAGCCTGCGTACTGCAAATCTGCTTGCCACAGCTAGAGAAAGCCTGAGCGCAGCAAGGAAGACCCAGCGCAGCCAATAAATTAATTAATTAAAGAAATTAAGGAGTCAAGCAGGTATACTACTTGTACCCAGGGAACCTAGAAAGTAAAGAGGTGAAAGATGTCTTTTCTTTCTCAGATTCATTGCTTACGTTGATTTGGAAGTACCTTTTCTTATTCAGATTAATTCACCCAGTCAACAACCATTCATTGATTACTTAGGAACTGGGCTTGACTTGCGGATCCCATAAAAAAACATACAGTCCCCTCCCACAAGGCTTTCCATCTCTAGTAAAAACAGCTCCCACTTATTAGGCATGGGGCTAAGCGTTTCACGTGCAGTATCTCAAGATAAGGTAGAGAGCTTGACCCTACTTTTAAGGATGAGGAAGCCCACTCTAAGCGTAAGTGATTTGGCCATATTTACAGCACTAACATGTAGAAGGGAGACCTGAAGCCAGGATTTATCTCTGACCAAGACCCATGCCCTCTTCATCTTACCATACTGCTCCCATGGCAGGTGGGCAGGAAAGTACAGAAACTCCTGCAATGAAATGCAGGTTTGATTTGGGTCAAGAGAGGGCTTCTCCAGCGCACCACCAAGGAGAAGTCTTCAGAGAAGGTGGCACCTGAGCGGAACACTGCTTGATGACAGCTGGGACTCTACTCAAACAGGAAGAGGTGGGGCGGGGTTTTCCAGACCGACAGAGACAAGGGTGAGAGGGAATGTGGAGAATTCCGACTAGAAAGCAGCTCAGTCTGGCTGGAATCCATGACAGGTATACGGCAGCGGTGGGAGTAAGGTCAGATAGAGATGGGGTCTGACCATGAAGGGCCAGGGTGCAGCCACCAGGCTCAGGAATACAAACTAAGCCTCAGAGGTTAAGAAGCCATGGGAGTATCCAAGCCGGGGTGAGAAAGGCCACTCTAGAAGCAGTCACAGGGAATCATGCTGGCAGCCACTGCAGCTGTCCCGCTGAGAACAGAGGGCAGTCTAGACCAGGGCAGGAGCAATCAGAGGGGGGAGGAGAGACGAATCTGGAACATCTCTGAGGAATGGAATTCTAACACCTGGAAGGATGTGGAAATTTAAGGAGAGTCCAGGTACCAGAATCCTGACCAGAGGGGCAGGATGCACACTGTTGTGGCCAACAGCACCCATAATTTCCACCCTTCCCCCTGATGGAACCCCTCCCCCATGCAGCCAGCTGCCCTGGAGAAACAGATTCCACCCCCACCCAGCCCCAGGGAGAATCTGTTGCCTGAAAGGTGCTCCCATTGCTGTTATGACTCGAGAATGGCTACAAGACTCATTCTGAAAGACACAAGGAGAGTCTGCTGGGGAGCTTCGAGAGAAGGATTCCTCTCTCCTTTCTAAAGAAGAGCCTGTCTCTACTCCCATCTCACACGTTGCCATGTACAAATCTCGTCTCTAGAACCATTACCAATCTGCTATCAAATGCATATATGACCCTGACTCCCAAGATGACGGAGCTCAGAAGAGATGGAGAGAAGGGAACCTGATGTGAACAAATACACTTTCTCATGTTAAAAGAATGTGCAGTGGAATCTCTGTAACCGAGAATGAATACGTCTTAACGGATCAAGACGGGGTGCGGCCTCATTCGCCAAACTAGGCAGCACAAGGAGAGTCTGAAGGGAACAGAAGGGCTTAGACATCTAGCGTGACCTCTCGCAGGCAGAGGGAGGAAGTCTGGACCAGGGGTATAGATGCGAAGTCTCAGCATTCCACTGGTAGCTTAGGCAATGTGAGTAAAAATACAGAGATCAGAAAAGTCACTGGTATCTCTGGATATCGAACCACCACTGTTCCCCCACATTTAACAACCACTCATGCCTCTCAGAAAGCCAGCGGCACTTTGCGCAGGGGTGGGGGATCAGATATCCCAAACCAGAATTCAGAAGAAAATTATTAGCAAGTAATAGATCATACAAAATGATAGCTATCATTTATTGAGCATCTTTTATCCTAAGTGCCTAAAATTCTTTTCTCAAATTTGCAATCATCCCATAAGGTAGTTTTCACAATCCCTCAGCTTACAAATGAGGAAAGGGAGGCTAGTTCAAAGAAGAGCCCTCTGGTCCATCACAAGACCAGTGATTTCATGGTAGACCAGGATTTACACACAGGGCAGGAGAGGGGAACGGGAAAGACTAAGATGACCACACAGCACCCCAGTGAGGAAGCTGGTTCTGGTGAGAAGTGGAAGCAGTGAGGATGGTGCATAAACACCAATTTCGAGAAGAGACAATTAGGGCAGCAGAGGCTCCAAGTCTGCTTCTCAAACATGACTCTGAATGAAAGGCATGGTGGGACCTGAGTGGTTTAAAAATTCAAGTGGTCTCTGTGGGCCAGCTCAGGACCTTGACCCCACTCACGTCACTGTTCCCATGCAAAGCTGTATTCTACACAAGGTACTTTCTAACCAACTTCCGGGACACTGTGCCCACAAGGTTAGGAGCACTCAGCATCACTAACTGCATGACCTCATGTGCTCAGAACGTGGTGTTTCTCAACAATCTGCTGCTGCATTCTGTCCCTTCCTTGGTCTCGATGGGCTGATTCCTCCTCTGCCATCTGACCTTTCAGTCACTGTCCACGGCGGCCAGCGCTCAGCACCTCTTGAGCTTCCTTGTCTGCCAGCATCTCCCTTGTTTTAACTTCCACTTGACATGTCAGTATCCCTGAAAACAAACTTCTCACCCTTTGGAAGCCACTGCCAGGCCCTCCTATGACTTCAACGATTACTAGGAGAGCCTCTGCAAAGAGCCATCTCAGCCTCTGGGGACTCAGCAAGAGTGTTTAGTTACAGAGGAATGGATTAACCATAGTCGGCACTAAGGAAAACTGTTTCACTTTAAAGAAAAAAGAAAGAAAGAAAGAAAAAAAAACAGGAAATCATGGTTCAGAGGGCACAGGAATGCAATCCACATTTTTGAGAATGGTACAGACTCTCCCAAGTATGGTTATAGGCTTTTTGAGTCACAAACTAAACTGGCTGGTTTCTGACCTTAACACACCTAGTCTAGATCTAAACAAGTGATAACAGAGGTCTGGTTAAACTTAATATGTGAGACTTAGAAACAAATCTTGTTACTCAGGAGCAAATGGCAGTTACTCTTACAACCCAAAGCAGGCTGACCAGGACCATTATGCACAAGCTTTATGTGTGGCTAAAATACCAGAGACAAAGTTTGGCCAAAGCAGTCAATCCCAGAGAACCTGGAGGGTTATGGCAATTCTGATGTCTGACTCGTCCTGTTTCTAACAGGCCTGCAGAAAAATCCACTGTGCATCGGAATGAAAAACTTATTTGTCATAAAAACCCATTATTTAACTTCTTGATCCTGTCTTTTCCCTATGCCTTAGGGCAGTGTCAGACAAGGTTTATGCAGCTTCAGGAATAAAATTGGTGGTACAGCAAGATTAAAAATTATACCAATGGTCCCTGATTGTGTAAACCCACACTGTGAAGCCAAGTGACACTGTTCTCCAATGGTTTACAGAATAGGAGACAAGAAAGAAAAGCAACTAATATGTGAGGATCTATTATCCATTCTTGAAATAAGTCCTTCTTCCAAAAGACTCTCAAGCTATAAGGAGAAAGTTACATTTTTTTAAAAAGAGAGAGAGAAGGAAAGATTTAGTAGTTACTTCTGCAATACAAAAATGTTTGTAACTCACGTCTTCTGAAACAGCTGCTAGACAGCTCTTCTATGTGCTACATGCACTCAGTCCACTGCACCATCTCATTTTCTACCCATTATCAATAAAAAAATTAGAGTATCTTGGCAACAGATTTTTCACAGTGAGATTCACTTTACTGTAGAATTTTTTTGAGCAAAAATAAAATGGCAAAGGAACTTTATTATCCAGAAGACTTTCAATATGGCCTATCCCAACGGTAACACTCCATTCATTCTTCTATTGAAATTACAGTGAATAAGCATCTATTACATGTGGTGTACAGCTCTTGCTGCTGGGGATCACAGGCAAGGGCTCTCAGGCTTCTGGGGGAGACGGACATGTTCAGAAATAATGCTTGCAGTGTGGTAAGTGCTGCAACAGGATGCATGCAAGACACTGACAAGCACTTAACTTGGCCAGGCAGGCTGGGTTGAAGGCTGTGTAGCAGATGGGATGCTCGGTTCAAGTCTTAAAGGATGAGCTCAGATGAGTGCGTGCCTAGGGAAAGGCAAAGGGGTACCACTCAGTGGAAATCCCAAGCATAAGGCATAAGAAAGTCTGGTATGTTTGGGAGACTGAGCACTTGTGCATGCCCATAGAGCAAGTCATTTGGGTAGGCACACAGAACTGCTAGAGGTCTAGGTCAGGCAGGGTGGTAACTCAAACAATGAAGGGTGGACTTTATATGCACACAGGAATGAAGCACTAAAACAAGGAGAGGGTGAGGAAAGGAGGAGGAAGAATCTAGACCAACATTTTCTGAGTGCTTACCACATACAAGGCACCTTGAACTTAGGCAGTGGGTATTATTTTGTTCCCATTTTACAGACGGGGAAATTGAGTTTCAGAGAAGAAAAGTATCTTTCTGGAGGCCCCACAGCTAGTAAGTAATCAGTGGAGCCAAAATGTAAATCTAGGTAGTCTGACACTACAGTCCATGCTTTTCATCACTTCAGTATATTGCTCCTAGTCTAAGAATATTAAGCAAGTTAAAGATACAGATTTCAGGGACTTCTGTGGTGATGCAGTGGTTAAGAATTCGCCTGCCAATGCAGGGAACACGGGCTCAATCCCTGGTCCAGGAAGATCCCACATGCCGCGGAGCAACTAACGCCATGCACCACAACTGCTGAGGCTGTGCTCTAGAGCCCACATGCCGCAACTACTGAAGCCTGCAGGCCTATAGCCCATGATCCACAAGAGAAGCCACTGCAACGAGAAGCCTGCACATTTCAACAAAGAGTAGCCCCTGCTTGCTGCAACTAGAGAAATACAGATTCCAAGGTTTTCACTGACGTATAACACACATGACTCACTCCTCCAAAAGAGAAAAAAGAAGGCATCCAAAAGTTAATTTGCATCCAATGTGGAAGGTTGTGTACCAAATACAGAAGAATAAAGGAAACTGATACCCTTCAAGGCAGTGGTTCTCAGATGAGGGTGATTTTGCCCATCGGGGACATTTGGCAACGTCTGGGGATATTTTTGGTTGTTACAACCAAACAAGAGGTGCTACTGGCATCTCACAGGTCGCAGCTATAAATACTGCTAATTAACCTACAATGGAGCGGACAGCATCCCACAACAAAGAATTGTCTGGCCCAATCTGACACAAAAGAACTGAAGAAAGGATGTTTCCCATCTTGTTTTATAATAAAAATAACCAACCACTGTCCACACAGCCAATGGAAAGTCGAGTCCAGACTTTTGACCCTGCAACTTAGATTTAACTCTATCACCATCTGCTATGGTCTGAATGTTTGTGTCCTCCTGAAATTCATATGTTGGAAACTTAACCCCCAAGGTGATGTTTTTTAGGAGGTAGGGCCTTTGGGATTAGCACCCTTATTTTAAAAAGGCCAATAGAGCTCCCTAGCCCCTTCTGCCACATGAGGATACAACAAGTTTTCAACCAGGAAGAGGGTGCTCACCTAACCATGCTGGCACCCTGATCTCAGACTTCCAGCCTCTAGAACTATGAGGAATAAATTTCTCTTATTTATAAGCCACCCGGTCTGTGGTATTTTGCTGTAGCAGCCTGAACAGACTAAGACACCACCCATGCTCAAAAGAAACAAAAGCTCTGCACTAGTTTAAGTTTAATTCAAAGTCAGCTTAAACTTAACATTATAGAATTCAAGGACAGATACGCCAGTGGGGCTGCAAAAAGTGTGATCCACCATCAACCAAGAAAATGATAAGCCTCTAGAAAAGGATAGCTAGCCATGCACTGCTAGAGGTAACAAACAATGCTTTCCCCATTAAAGTGCTTTTAAGTCACTTTTAAACCATGAATGATAAATGGCATTTTTAATAATTTTTTTTCAAGAAAAAAACTTCTTGTAAAATTGAGGGGACATTAAAAAAAAAATTGAGGGGACATTTAAGTCTGAGGATCTAATGTATAACTTCATGTCTATAGGTGATAAGGCTATACTGTATAATTGCGATTTGCTAAGACAGTAGAATTCAAGTGTTCTCAACAACAAAAAAGGTAAATATGTGAGGTGATGGATATGTTAATAAACTCGATGGTGGGAATCCTTTCACAATATAGATGTATATTACCATGTTGCACACTTCAAATACATTACAGTCTCATTCGTCAACTATACCTCAATAAAGCTGAAAAAAATACTTTCAATCATTTTTTTTAAAACAAAAATATAAAAAAAAATATATATATATATAAAGGAGCATTTATATAGTAGCTCATCTTAAACAGTCACAACATGGATAATATATTTGATTTTTAGAAACCTAGACGCAGTGTGGAAGAGGGGTACTTCTATACCAGTCACATCTGATTTTCTAACCAGTCAAGACCCATAGCCAATCTTATACTATCTGAAATGTCGGTGCTTGCTTCGACCTATGTTTATAAGGTCCCTGATTGTGTACCTTATGTGGTTGATATTAAAAGATGTAGGTATTCACATATCTACTTAATATGATTTGTGAAAAACTATTTTTTACTTTTTCCCAATCTTCTTAGATGTCTTATTTACCAGTCCAAATAGAGTGAAAATTACAATTCTTGGTAAGTGAGACACATGTAATTTAAGTCCTAAACTTCTGTTTTTCTAGTTTATTTGGAAGTTTCTGATCAAAGTATCAAAATTGATTCATAATGTTCCCTCAGGAATCTCAGGATGATTAGGAAGTAACTTCATTTAGTTACTTCAAAAGTTAATGGATGAATTTAACTATGTGAATTGTATGGTATATCTCAATAAAGCAGTTTTTTTTTTTTTTTTGAAGTTAATGGAATTTCCATCTTGCCGTCATATTGGTTTCATTAATTTAGTCAAATACACTGAGGGAAACATAAACACCTCAGTGTTTATTACATTACCACTCGGAAGACTAAAATCCTGCTGAAATGAAAATACAACCTAGTTTATATTTGCAGTAGCAGTTTTGAGAACTAAATCTTTAAACCTTATGATTTTTTTCCCTAAAGATCTTTTGCTAATCAAATGACAACTTATAAAAGTAGTCTGTGCCACATTCAAGTTTTGCTTTCTAAGAGAATAAAAAGAAAGATCTCTACCTCCCCCAGCACAGAAAACTACAAAGGACATAACAAAAGTTTCCCTGAACAAACATTGCTCAAAAAACCAAGAGACCAACCACAGCAGAAATTCTTACTAAAATAAACAACAGAGATAGCAGCAGAGAACAAACAGCTAAAAGCTATTGTGTGGCTCGACACACAACCAACAGCATTCAGTTTATATAAACCTGGGTTTTTAAATCTTGGATAGGGCTCAAACTACCGACTGCATGCAAAAGACTTTCTGCCTGACAAGGTGAGGTTACCTCTAAAGCAAGTTAAGAAGGCAAATTGCTACATCACATTAGTATGAATACAGACACTGGGTTTCATTTTTCTAGTTATTTTTGAAACAGAAAATTATTTTCCATTTAAATGCTACTCATCTTAACATATAAGTTGTGTAACTATTGTCTTCAGGCTGAAATATTTTCCGTGGGAACAAACACATTGCATTGATTTTTTTTCTAAAACTGATGAAAAAACTTTGATATGAGTTGCAGAAAAATCACTTCATAACTAACTTTTCAATGAGTAATTTGGTGCTTAAACAAATCCAAAGAGTGTTTTTCAAAATAGCACACAGAAAAAAATGTTTACCAAGCTTCTCTCATATGTCTTCCACTTAAATTTACTACAATTAATCTTTTTTAACGTACAATGCATTATTGTAACAGTAATGCAAGCAAATTCTTACGTACCATTTAGGAATCAGTAGAATCCCTTCCATTAAGGGATGAAATATGTGAATAACTTTAACACAAAATTAGATGCCTTCATTTGAGATAGCATGTGAAAAAGGGTCATATCAATTATTAGACAATATTTTTGAAAAAAAGATTTTTCTATTTTAGTTTCAGGCGAAAATGTCACATGCTTAACTTTGATTTTAATTAGTGATCATCAAAATTATCAAGAGTACTATCCTGGAGGGAAAACACTGTAAGAGTAGTTATTGGCTATGAACTTTGGAGTAATTGTTTACTATTTCATTTACAAACTAAAGCAGGAGTTAAAGAAAATGCCATGTGCAGAACAATAACATACACATTCATTCGACGTTTGAATACCATCTACATGTGAGATGCTGTTCATACCTTATACCATTTGTAAACATATATATGTGCTTAGTACATACCACAAGCAGATAGGTGCTTAACACATGCATTTTATGGTAGCATGGTAGTTACAGATAATGTAGTTAACTTCAGCAGACATCTGTGTTACAGATATGGCCATCAAAATAATTATGGCATGCTTTTGTGACACTGAAAGAGGGTAAGCCTGTTGCAAAATGATTACTTCCAACAAAAGCATGCTTAAATTATTGTGAAGTTAAATGGCATATATCCAAAATAACAGCATTATAAAGCTGCTATTGCCTTTGAGTCACTCACCAATTTTCGACCTATTTGTAAAACAAGATAAGCACCATTAGGTTATAAAAAGTAATTATGGATCAGGATTTCTAATTCATGTTTCTTTGACAAGTGTTCCATTTGATCGCAAGTCTTGGCTGCTCTCTTGACAGAATAATGTACTTGCTCCACAACTGACAGGAGTAGGGCTTTCAGGATTAAATAGGAAGCTCACACACCAGATGACTTTAGACTTCAGACTTCAGAGAGATTTCTTTGTTGTTTTAGAATCAGATCATGAGTTATCTTTCTCTAATTGTTTCGAAGCCAAAGAGAATCTATGTACTGTCAAAAATGTATGCTGTTTTGCCTATTCTATACTCACAGTACACCAAAGAAAGTTACATCATCTTGTAAAGTAAGTTCTCTTCCTGATTTCATGGGGGGGGGGGGGGATTGGGAGTTGGAACATAAAAAGCTAAAAATATACAACGAACACTCTCCCCCAAAAGACTCTTTTATTGTTCTTGAAACACTAAATGAGAATCTGATTGACTTTTGCTTGTTGTAATTACAGGGGAAACAATATTCAAAACAATTTCCTAAAGGGTTAACGTTATCTTGTGGCTTTAATTGATCATTTTGCCCTCTTTCTCCCGCACCAAGAAAAAAAAAAATGACAGCTGTAAAATCAGAATTCTGTCCACCAAGAATGATAATAACAAAGCTCAAGATTTTGGCCAACAGTTACTCTAATGTGTATAAAGCTATGTAAAAACTGATTCGCACAAGGAAATGCCCCGAGCCTACGCCATTAGGGATTAACTTCTGAGATGACAAGACTAGGACAAGACAATTGGCAGCCTGAACTTGATTTCTCAGACGGCCTGCTGGGGGGGTGGAGGAGGGGGAGAACGGTTTCCCTTCATCAGACTCAGCTGCTGAGGCATCCAAAATGCCTCACTGGTTTAAAACTGCAGGAGAAAGGGAAACAAAACAACCAAACACTCCGGATTCCGATTATCTCTAGGTAGCTACGGTGTTGGGTGTTGCGAGAGAGAAAAACTAGCGCGCAGGCGTGCCCGTCAGGTTGTCACCCGTAAACATAAAGAGCTCATCAAAATTAAGGAAGTGGATGTCTGCAAGCTCCCACAGTCTTTTTGTTTGGGTTCTCTAGGTTAATAGCAGTAATTGTATTTTAATGGCCTACAAAGAGGCGCAAAGTTATTATCCCGTTTGGAGAGATGTTTACTTAAATGTAAGTATAAAACCAGGTTGCTTTTGGAAAAGGAAATTATTTTTCGGCCAAACGTAGTATTACAAACACAGGCGACACAATCACAACCACCCAAGAAATGTGTTTCAACGAGTGAATTATTTCACTTCCCCAATAATTCTATCCAGAAAAAAAAAGTTTTCAACAAAGCCGATGGAGATCGTGCCGTCAACACTGTATGCTGCCCGTAGGTTCACTCCGCGCCTCTTTGGGAGCTGCGGGGGCCTTAAATGCTTTTGGAGGAAAACGAGGTAGGGAAGAGTTTGGGTCTCAGGTGCAGGACGGTGGGTGGCAGCTGAGAGCTGGTGCGCGGACTATCCCACAAGACGTCAAACTTGCTTTACGAAGGACTCCAAGTTAACGCACCCTGACACGTCCACCCTCCACCTGAGCGCAGGCGGCAGCTGCCGCCTGTTCCCATCAGGCGAAGACGGCGCCGCCCGCCCCGCCCGGATGACAGCCCCGGGACAAAGCCGCGAACCCCGGAGCCTGCCGGGCGATGTACCCCCGCCCTGAGCACGCCCCCGGCCCGCGCCTACCTTGACGCCCTGCTGCTGGGTGGTGAGGGTTAACTTGGATTCATTCAGAAGCAAAACTTCGCAGTAAAATTCTTCGGGAACGGCGCAGAAACAGCCCATGTCGGCTGTGGCCGGCCTCGGCCAGGGGAGAAAGCTGCGACCCA
Organism: Hippopotamus amphibius kiboko; assembly: GCF_030028045.1. Classification (NCBI taxonomy): domain Eukaryota; kingdom Metazoa; phylum Chordata; class Mammalia; order Artiodactyla; family Hippopotamidae; genus Hippopotamus; species Hippopotamus amphibius. The sequence goes on from NC_080186.1 coordinate 185,478,168, forward strand.
GGCGCTGAGCCGCCCCCGCCGCTCAAACGCCAGGCATTAAGTTATCGTCCGCGCTGCGGAGAGGACGAGAGGGCCAGTTCCCGGCGGGGTCCACGGCGGCGCGGACGTAAGGTAAGGAGGGAGGAGAAGCCCGGCAGCGAGTCAGCGCCCGGGAGCGGCCGGGGAAGCGCCGGAGGAACTGGGCGCGGAGGGCGGCGGCGCGTCCCCGCGCATCCTGCGGCTCCGGCTCCTCCGAAGGCGGGGGCGCCGCGGCCCCTCCCGCAGCCCTGGGGACGACAGAAGTCGCGTGTCAGAGGGGAGAAGAGGCAAGAAAGGGGAGGGACGAGAGCTGCAGGCCCTCCCCGGACCTGGAAGCCCCTAGCAGCCCTGCAGCCCCCTCCGCCGCAGCAACGCACGGGCCTGCCCTCCGCCTCCGGGTTCCCCAGAGGTCGCGCACTTCTAGCTCCGACCCCACCCCGCAGCCCCGGGTCCGGTCCGCCGACTGGGGAGCCCTCGGCTGTTCCTTTGTGTCAGGGGTACCCACGACGTCCCGGCCCCACTGCCGGGGCAGCGGCGAGGGTCGCTCCTCAGTCGGCTACCTCCACCTCCCCAGCCCGCGGGCACCAGGAAGCCCGAAAAGGCTCGGAAAGGGCTTGGGGCTCCTTACCGCGACCGGCGAGTGGAGGTCAGCTCGTCGCGGGGCGCAGCTTCCGTCTGGGGATCCCCGAGTTCATCACGGGGCTATGTGTGGCCGAGGGGAAGCGTGCCCTCCGAGAACCCCCCCTGCCCGGGCGGCGGAGTGCTGCTTCCCCGGGAGATTCGGAGAAGCGGGCGGTCGGGGGACGTGCGGGCGGGGCAGCGGGCGCCCCGGCTGAGAACGCGGCCGGCGGGCGGGTGGGGTGTGCCCCGGGCGCGCCAGGCCGCGGCGGATCCCGGCAAAGTTCTCTCGGCGGTGCGAGGGGTGGCGCCCCGGGCGGGAGCAGCCCAGGTGCAGCTGGGCCGGGCCCGGGCGTCTGGAGAAGGCCCTGGAGCGACGCGGGGACCCAGTGGCCGGGAAGGGGGCGCCCCTTCTGGGCGGGGTCTCGGCCGGGGATGGAGGGCGGAGCGGAGGTAGTCAAATGGCGAGGTGCGGGAAGGTCCGCACAGGGGCCCGCGCGACGCCGGAGCCGGTCCGCCTCGCCGTCCCCGGCCCTGGCCCAGCTCGCTGTATCGGTTTCCCGGGGAGACCCGGAGGCTTGCTCCAGGAAGGCGGGCGCAGCCCTGCTGGGACCCTGGTGTTGGGTGCTCCCAGTCCCACGCCCTCCGCCGGACCGGCTGCGTCCAGGACTGGCGGGCACAATAGCTCTGAGGCTGCAGTGACCCCTGGTGGTAACTCGTGTCCGTGCAAAAGCAACCGAGGCCGAGCAGCGGGTGAGGCAGGGCCCCCGCTGGCCTTTGGAGCAGGTGCAGTCTGTGCTCTCCAGCTGGGAACCAGAAGCGAGTTAATGCAATCTGAAGTCAGAGGAGACACAAGGGGAGGACGCGGGCCAGGGTTGACGGTAGGCCTCCCAGAAATCTTCTCTACTTTACACTGAGTATTAGCAAGAGCGAGAGTTTGGGCATCAGTTTTGAGTTCTCTCCTGTACCACTTTTAAACTACGGAGCCCAAGTGTGAAAATTTTGCTTAAATCCTAGGACGTTTCTACTTTAAAAGAAAGAAAGAAAGAAATGGCATCCGCAGCACAGTCGAATGGAAATGCACAATGCAGCTTTGGAAGGAATTTCCTCCCCTAATGATTTGCCACGAAGGACCTTCTGTAGAAAGTCTCCTTCCCTGTTGTCTCAGCCCCATCTATAAGCATGAATTAGCACAACCCCCAAAGTGTGATAAACCCACTATGTTTGGTATGAACTTTACCAAAGCTAAGAATCAAACCCTGTTTTATCTTTCAAACTTACTGTGAAATCGAAGCAGGTTTTGAATTTCTAACCAAATTGTGTGCCCAGCTTTGGGTTGCACTGGAAAAATTTTGCCTCCCATGAGCTGACATTATTCTAGATTTTAGTGTCTTTACTTGGGGAAGCTTTTCTTTTCTGTAATATGATAATCCTCACACAAATTACCAAATGTGATTGAAAGATTGCATCACAGATTTTCATTCTTTACCACAATATCCAATAGAGCCACCTAAGCTTGCAAAAACAAAAGTAAGTGTAATCGTTTGTTTGCCAGTTTTGAGTTTTGCTGCCACCTGTTTTATGTTTTTTGATTTTGTGGTTTTGTTTTGCCTTACCTCCAATGGTAATGGAAAGGCTGGGGGTTTGGGGTGGGCAGGGATTCTGTTCTAGGCTTCTCACAAGGGAAAGTACAAAGCGGTGGTGTCCTATACACATGACAGGCTTTTCTGGATGAGGCATTTTCTTTTCCATTTCTTTATCGGAATGGAGAAAAGAAAATCCACTTACAAAATTAGAGCTTCCTGGAGAAAATAAAATCCACTTACAAAATTAGAGCTTCCTGGAGAAAATAAAATCCACTTACAAAATTAGAGCTTCCTGGAGAAAATAGGAAATCCACAGGTGTTTGTTGCTGCTGTTGTTGTTAAACAGCCTATTGAGCTATTGAAACCAAGCAGGACACTGTGGGGCCTTCCTGGAAACAGACCCCACCCTCATGTCTTCTCACCTCTTGTTTATATTACAGAAAAGCTTTAGCCTCCCAGGCCTTCCCCAAGTTCCAAAGAGAAAATTTAATCAGAAGTGAGAAAACGCAGAAACAGAGGAAAACAGTCAAGCAAGACGAAATAATAATAGTTTAGCCATAAAACAAAGTCAAGAACCTTTAGTTCCTCCTCAAGGGCTATAGATAATGTTCTAAGCCATATCTTTGAGTTGTTTTGAAGATACTAAAACTCCCACCAGGTGGAAGAAGTTAACTGCTGACCACTAGCATGTAGACCCCAGACCAGTTAGAACCAGAAGGTTGATGATAACTTCTGAAGCACCACCCTGTTACCTTACCACGAACCAATCAGAAGGATATCCACCCTTTCCCTCACCTTGTCTTTAAAAACCCTTTCCCAGAATTTATCGGGGAGTTCAGGTCTTTTGAACATGAGCTGCACATTCTCCTTGCCTGACCCTATGTTGGGTGCTTTGTAATAAATACTGAACTTTCATTCATTGCTAGCCAGTCAGGAAATTGGCTTTACTTCAGGCGGGCTAGCGGACCCAAGTTTGGTTCAGGAACACTGTACCTGGCACACAGTAAACTGTGTATATTTAAAGTATACAGTCTGTAAGTTTAACCATCACCACAGTCAAGCTAGTAAACCTGTCCATCACCCCCTAGAGTTTGCTTCTGTACCTTTGTAATGTCTCCCTCTCACTCCTCACCACACCTCACCTCCCAGGCAACCACAGATCTTTCTGTCACTATTGATCATCGACATTTTTTAGAGTTTTATAAGTGGAATAATAGTGCCAACTCTTTTCTTTTTGATCTGGTTTATTTCACTTAGCATAATTATTTTGATATTTATCCTTGTGTATATCAATAGTTTTGTTCATTTGTATTATTCAGTAGTATTCCTTTGAACATGTGTATACCACCATTTGTTTATCCATTCTTGTGGTTTCTAGTTTTTGACTATTACAAATAATACAAATATTACAGATCCTGCTAAGAGGACTATACTAAGTGGCTCTGGCTGCCAAAACAAAGGGCCATAGACAGGGTAGCTTAAACAACACTTATTTTCTCACAGTTCTGGATGCTGGAAGTCTAAGATCAGGATGCCAGCATGGTTCCTGTCTGGGGAAACCTCTTCTCCTGGATTATAGGTGGCTGCCATCCCACTGTGTGCTCACACGATCTCCTCTTTTTGGGGGCTATGGGGGAGAGCATGAGCTCTGTGTGTCTTCTCTCAAAAGAACACTAAGCCAATTCTATCAGGGCCCCTCATGACCCTTTTAACCTTAATTACCTCCTTATAAGCCTTATCTCCAAATACAGTCACTTTAGAGCTTAGAGCTTCAACATTTAAATTTGGAGGGGACACAGTTCAGTCCATAGCAAGGATCCATGTCTTTGGGTGGACATGTGCTTTTATTTCTTTTGAAATTTAAAAAAAAAAAAAGATGAAATCCCTGGATCAGAAGATAGACAAATGGCAGATAAGTTCAACATTATTTGTCCTTAGGGAAGTGCGAATACAAATCACCATAAGATACCACAACAGTCCTAATAGAATGGCTACTATACCACCATACCAAGTGTTGGTGAGGCTGAGGAACAATTTGTGTTCTCATACACTGCTGGTGTGAATGTAAGATGGGGAGGAAAACTTTCTCTGCCTATCCGGAGAAACAAATTAACAAGATACTACTCAAACATATTTTTCCCCAGGACAATCGTATAGTTTTTCAACATGTGGATAACATAATGCAGTTTATTTAAAGCCTTGTGTCAAAACCTTTGATCTCTTTTCAGAGATTTTTAGGAAAATATTTTCTTTGGTCAAGATGACATTTTGTCATAATAAGCCCACGTAGATGAGTCAAATGACAAATTCAGAGTAAATATAATTTTATGGAAATATGTAGGCCATCTGTGAAGGACTGCAGGAAACTCATCCTGGAAGAAGCAGTTTCACTTTACATAAAACAGGCCCCCACCCCTTGCTGAAACATGCACTTCAAAATGTGAGACACAGCATTCTGTTTAAAGCTCCATATTCTCTTTAGGAAGATTAAACAACCTACGTCTTCTGTCATCTTTTTATAGTTTTTATTTTCCAAACTTCAGAAAGTTCACTAATTTGGAAAGAGAAAAAACACCTTTAAAACATTGACATAAATAAGTTAATTGCTTAAATACCTGAAGGCAATGCAGTAGAATTACCAGGAAGACTTGTTAAAAAACAGATTCTGGCCCCATCCCAGAGTTTTGGATTCAGTAGGTCTGGAATGGGGCCTGAGAATTTGCATTTCTAACAAGTTCCCAGGTGATACTGATGCTTCAGGTTGGAAACTACACTTTGAGAATCACTGCTTTAGAGCCTCTCTCTCAAGAAAAATAGTAATAATAATAATAAAAGCTGTTACTACTTACCTGCGAATAATAGCGAGTTGGCCAAAAAGTTCGTTCGGGTTTTTGCATACCCTCTTATAAAAACCCCAATGAACTTTTTGGCAAACCAATATTTTAAAAGTGGACAGTTCATTCTTTTCCAGCAGCCTCCCTTTTATTCTGCCTCATCCATCAAAATTATGTCTGTCAAATAAAAGAGTATTGAAGACCTTGCCAGGTAGGTTACATCACAAAGAGTAGTTTTTAAGGAAGGGAGATATCCTTATTTGAGTTTCATCATATTACAGCCTAGTCTATTCAGATACCCTCCTCGTTTTTCTTTCTCATATAGTATGTGCCCAGGCGCATCCAGTTTTTAAGACCATTCTGCCTCTGACTCACTTCATATAAATGTCATTAACCAGCTATCCTCTCTTCTAAGTACTAAAGCTTTAGATCCCATTTGTTGAAATGCCTCAAAGGTGTTACTCATATTTCAAGGGAAATAGTCTCCCAAGACAGCTATCTAAGCTGTTTCTTCGTCCTTGTGATCTGCTTAACGTTCTTTGGGGTTTAGGGGAAATTCTTATTTTGTACCATTTTTACTCCTTGTTGGTGAATGCATTAGCATGGTTTGTATTTGGTATAAAAGGTTTGGAAATTTGATTTTGAAATACCGTAGTCTCCCCTTCTCTGTTCAAATATATACTAGCAAAAAATGGGAGCAGGGGAGCTAGTCAATAAGTCTAGTTCCTTTGGGGACATTTTTGAGTTTTTTAAACAACAGATTAGTGCCTTTGCCTATTGGATTGAGATTCCAAAGATTGGCAAGAGTGGGTGGAATGGGTATTTTGATACATTGTTAGTAGAATTATAGATTGATTCAGGCTTTCTGAAGTGCAATATGTCATAAACACAATAATTTAAATATGTATACACTGTGACCCAGAAATTCAATTTCTAGGAATTTATCCTTATCAAATAATTGACACAGATGTATATAAAAAAATGTTTACTACAGCTTGTTTATAATATTAAAACTTTATAAACAATCCAAGTGCCCAACTAGAGGGAGTTATTAAATGAATTTTCCTGTATGCATATAATAGAATCCCCAGCAGCCATTAGAAAAGATGAGAGTGACATACATGCACTGACATGGAAAGTTCTCTGAGGTAAGCAGTGAAGTAAAAAAAGTGCAGCTTATATATTAGTGCAAATGGAAAGGTCCATTTTGTTTGTTTTTTAAAAGTCTGGATTTTCTTTTACAATGATAATGATTAGTTCAAAATAGAAATCAGTTTTTATATTAAATAATTGTCAAATAGTTAATGAAATTGGCCTTTATTTAAGAATGAATGCCTTTTCTAAATCCTAACCTGGACTCTAATGTGTTGACTATTTTGCCAGGTTCATATATTCTGGTTCGTACCCTGAATTAAGCATATCAATTTAACTTTATTAACATCAATTTAGTGATACAGGTATTAATCCACCTAAAGAAATTTGAGGAAAAGGATAAGAAAATTAGCCTTTAGTCATGTGCAATTATTTTGATTTTGTCACACTAGCCATGTGACCTTAGAGAAGTCCCGTCATCTATAAAATAAGGGACCTGGGACTTCTGGTGCCTCTTGACCTTCACGCCCAGCATGCTGCTTTCCCATCCCTTTCTTCTGGAGATGACACATTGTTCTTTCTGTAAGGGTGCTATCCCAGAGAAGGAACAACCCAGTGTAACACGTAGCAAAAAAACATCTGGAGTAGATGACCTCGGTACTCAGGTCTAACCTTCTGATTCTGATATTAGGAAATTGTCAGGAAAAATTGAATGTAGTCATTTTCTCCAGGGAGGGTGTTTGGTGGACAGGGCTAAAATGGAGACAACATTTTAGCATATTTTTTTTTATACACTTAGAGCTTTGTAGCCTCTTATTCTGTCCACGTGTTACCTAGTCACTACAGAAGGAAGTATTTTAAAGTCACTTTTAAAAAGACAAAGTATAGCTTATGATCTCATCTTTTTAAATGGGTTGGATAGATTAAGGATTAGATTTATATATGTGAAAATAACAGTGATTATCTCTTTGTGGTAGAACTGTGAGCGAATTTTGTTTTCTTTTCTATGATTTTATTTATTTTTGTAAATTTTCTTCCATGAATATCACCCCTGTGGCCAGGTAAATCTTTTTTAATTTTAAGCATTAATCTTACAAAATAAAAATGTAAAATAAAGAGCAAAAGGAGGTCAAATGAGCACATCAAAGTAAAGGGAGAAGTTAGCACACAATCTGTTAGCAACCACATCACCTGACAGACATGTGCTCAGGGCATGGCCTGGCAATTGCTGACTTTCAGCCCCTTCATCCTCATGTCCTTTCTCAATATGAGCTGTTTTCTCAGCTTAAAACCCTCCTCTTCCTAAAATCCTCCTCTTTCATAATCTCCACCCACTGCCCCATTTTCAACTCTGTAGGTCCTTTCACTGCTTAGGTATCCACTTTGCCCTCCCTCTGCTAGGAAGCTCCCTTGATTCCTGGGTCTGGGTTGGGTCCCAATCCAATCTGCAATATTACCACCCTCTTACTAGACTATAGTTCCTGAAATCTGGGCCACGTTTGGCTTGATCACTGTTGTGTCCCACGCACCTGTCACATACTTGACTGACAGTAAATTCACAATATATATGTGTTGAATGAATAAATGAAATCATTTGTACAAGCTCCACTTGTGACATGCTACATGCACATTTCTTTTGAGCACCCTCAACTGAACTTGATTCCCTTCCAAAAGAACTCTTACTTTGCCAGCTATCTATATTCTGAACCAAAAGCAGCATTTAGTGATGTGGTGATAGAGTTGGAGTAAGCATACAACCTTTGTCATATATTGAAATGTGCACTTTACTCTTGTGGCCTCTTATTGCCCTGTGTGTTACTGGGTTTTGTGGTTGGTACTTGGATCTCAGAAGTGTTGTGAGATATCCCCTTATTTTCTGTAGAAAGTAACTTGAATGAGCAATTAAGGCAGTAGTGAAAACTTCAGGCTTTCTTTGTGCAAACTTACATACCAGAGTTTACATTCAAAGTATATTGAGTAAATACCAAATACTATTAGAAGTAGCACTTGAGCTGATATCCAAGATGATACTGATGAAAGAGTTACATTTATACATTTATATCCAGTAATGTTTTGCCTATGTTCTCCTCTAAGATTTTTATGGCTTCATGTATTATATTTAGGTCTTTAAAGCATTTTTTAATTTTTGTATATGGTGTGAGGGAGTGTTCTAATTTCATTGATTTAAATGTAACTGTACAGCTTTCCCAAAACTACTTGTTGAAGAGACTATCTTTTCTCCATTATATATTCCTGCCTCTTTTGTTGTAGATTAGGTGTGTGGGTTTATTTCTGGGCTCTCCATTATGTTCAGTTGATCTATATGTCTGTTTTTATGCCAATACCATGCTGTTTGGAAGTCTGGAAGTTTTAAGCCTCCAGCTTTGTTCTTTTTCCTCAGGATTGCTTTGGCAATTCTGGACCTTTTTTTTTTTTGATTGCATATAAATTTTCAGATTGTTCTAGTTCTATGACAAATGTCATGGTTATTTTGATTGCATTAAAGCTGTAGATTGCTTTGGGTAGTATGGCCATTTTAACAATGTTAATTCTTCCAATCCAAGAGCGTGGGATATCTTTTCATTTCTTTGAATCATCTTCAATTTCCTTTATCGGTGTTTTGTAGTTTTTAGCATGTAGGTCTTTCACACCCTTGGTTAAATTTATTCCTACATACTTTTTTTTTTTTTTGACATGATTTTTTTTTTTTTGGCCATGCCACACAGCTTGTGAGATCTTAGTTCCCTGACCAGGAACTGAACCTGGGCCATCAGCAGTAAGAGCATGGAGTCCTAACCACTGGATTGCCAGGGAATTCCTAACATGATTTTAAATGGGATTTTAAAAAAAATTTTCTTTATGATAGTTCATTGTTAGTGTAAAGAAATACAACAGATCTCCATATACTAATCTTGTATCCTGCTACCTTGCTGAATTTATTTATTAGTTCTAATAGTTTTCATGTGGAGACTTCAGGATTATCTATATAGTATATTGTGTCATCTGCAAATAGTGACAGTTTTACCTCTTCCCTTCCAATTTGTAAACCTTTTATTTCTTTTTCTTCTCTGATTCTTTGGCTAGGACTTCCAATACTATGTTGAATAGAAGTGGTGAGAGTGGGCATCCTTATTTTGTTCCTCAATTTAATGGGTAGGCTTTCAGTTTTTCACCATTGAGTATTATCTTGGCTGTGGCCTTATTGTAAATGGCTTTTATGATGTTGAGATATGTTCCCTCTATACCCACTTTGATGAGAGTTTCAGGAAGGGATGTTGAATTTTTTCAAATGCTTTTTCTGCATCTATTGAGATGATCATGTGATTTTTATCTTTACTTTTGCTAATGTGATGTATCACATTGATTGATTTGCATATGTTGAGCCATCCTTGCATTCCTGGAATGAATCCAACTTGATCATGGTGTATGATGCTTTTTATGTATTGTTGGACTTGGTTTGCTAATATTTTGTTGAGGATTTTTGCATCTAGAGTCATAAAGGTATTGGCCTGTAATTTTCTTTTTTTGTAATTCTTTGTCTGGTTTTGGTATCAGGGTGATGGTAACGTCATAGAATGAATTTGGGAGTGTTCCCTCCTCTTTAGTTTTTTTGAAATCATTTGAGAAGGATAGGTATAAGTTCTTCTTTGTGTGTTTGGCAGAATTCCCCAGTGAAGCCATCTAGTCCAGGACTTTTGTTTGAACAGAATTGTTTGTTTGTTTGTTTGTTTTGTTTGTTTTTACAAATTATATTTTACTAGTGATCAGTCTGTTAAAATTATCAGTTTCTTCTTGACTTAGTTTTGGCAGGCTGTATGTTCCTAGAAATTTGTCCATTTCTTCTAGGTTGTCCAATTTGTTGGCATACAACCGTTCTTAGTATTCTCTTATGATTTTTTTGTATTTCTGTGGTATCTGTTGTTATGTCTCCTCTTTCATTTCTTATTTTGTTTATTTGGGCCCTCTCTCTTTTCTTCTTGGTGAGCCTGGCTAGAAGTTTGTCAATTTTGTTTACCTTTTAAAAAAATAGCTTTTGGTTTTATTGATCTTTTCTATCTTTTTAAAATGTCTGTTTTATTTATTTCTTCTTTGATCTTTGTTATATCCTTCCTTCTTCTGACTTCGTGTTTTGTTTGTTCTTTTTCTAATCATTTTAGTTGGTGGGTTAGGTTGGTTGTTTGAGATTTTTCTTATTTCTTGAGGAAGGCCTATATCACTATGAACTTCCCTCTTAGAACTGTTTTTCCTGCATCTCATCAACTTTGTGAGGCTGTGTTTTCATTTTCATTTATCTTGAGGTATTTTCTAATTTCTTCTTTGATTTCATTGTTGACCCATTAGTTTTTTTAGTAGCATGTTGTTTAGTCTCCATGTGTTCATTCTTTTCCCATTTTTCTTTCTGTGGTTGATTTCCAGTTTTATATATTTGTGGTCAGAAAAGATGCTTAAAATAATTTCTATCCTCTTAAATTTGTTGAGGCTTGTTTTGTGACCTAGTATGTGGGTCTATCCTAGAGAACGTTCCATGTGTGCTTGAAAAGAATGTGTATTCTGTTTTTGGGGGGATATAGTGTCATGTAGGTATCACAAGGTTGCAGTTGCCAGTGCAAGGTTCTCTCTGCCATGATTTTTAGCAGGCCAGCACATGTGCACTCCTCCTGAGTAGAGTCTTAGCTTCTCTAGCCCTTCTATGTGTCTTAGCAGATCTCCCAGCAGGCAAGGAGGCTATCTCTGTGTATGACCCCAGGACTGGGATGTCCAGATTATAGCTCATCCTGCTCACTACCCATGGCAAGGGTCCACCCATGTGGACCTTCTCCTTTTTATAGATCCCTCCTAGGGACACAGGTCCTGACCTGATGCCTTTTTTTCCCCCCCACCCTACCCCGTTACATTGAGATCTTTCTTGTAGCTTTGGTTGTATAGGAGTTTTTCTGCCAGTTTCCAGTTAGTTTTCCATAACAATTGTTCCATATGTAGATTTTTTTTTTGACATATTTGTGGGGGGAAGTGAGTTCCATGTCCTCCTACTCCACTATCTTCATCCCCATCCCCCTCCCCTTAGGTCTTAATTTGTTAACTTTTTTCATAATTCATCATTACTTGTAATATAACATCACCCAAAACTCTAGGAAAGTATGAAGTTAAGTTTTGTTGTATATACATGTACCGTATATACCAATAGTGTATATCTGAATATGCTGAGTCCAGGTTGTAAGTAAGATAAAGCAATACTTAAGAGGGAATACATATCCAACCATAATCAAGTTACTATATTTCATTGAATCTAAGATGCCACTGATTCCATTAGTAACTTATTTTTTTACCACCAAGAAGAAAGAATTAATTGAAAATACTATCAATTATGAGAGATATCCCAGTTTCAGAATATTAACATGGAAAAAAATGTCATCTTGAAAACTAATAAAGTATAGTGATAATTAGGATCATGTTTATACTACTTTTTTCTGCTAAAATAATTGATTAATGTTACTAATGTCTCTATATTTATACCATGTTCACTGGTAAATATAAGTGAAGGACACAGGTATAAGTATTTTCATGTAACATGCATATAAGAAAAAAAATGCATCTTTGTAATTTTTTTGTAAATCAAATGATAGGAGGATGCTTTTGAAAACCCAACTTAAATATATCTTTAAAATAGAGTTTATTGCCTTGCTGACTACAAATTTCAAGCATCATCCAAGAACTCACTCTGATTCCTTGTGTCCTTTTACCTATACCACCTCCATGTATTTAACTCAGCCTAGCTTCTCTTGAAGCAATCAGATGCTGGAGTAGTTCCAATACTCACATCTGTGGTCCACACCACACAGAGCAAAGGGAGCCAACCATCCTAACTTTCTTAGTTGGAGGCCCAGGGTTCACTCTGATGGACCAGCTTGAGTCACACGCAGTTCAGTGGAGTCATTACAAGCATAGATTCCAGAGCCAAACTGCCTGAGTTCAGAATCCAACCCAGCTCACTATTTACCAGCTCTGAGCCTTAGAGCAGCACAAAGAGGGGGTTATGATAGCACCTACCTCACGCAGTTGTTCTGAGGATTAAACGGACTAATACAGTGCTTAGAACAGTGCCTGGCACTTAGTACATCCTGTGAAAGTGTTGTTGATGATGGTGATGTTCATCCTTGAAACAATCACTGTGGCTAGAGGGAGACTGTACTGAATTGCTTAGCCTAGTCAGAAGTCACCTCCCAAGTGATAGGCAACATTTGCTTCTTTGGAATCACATGGATCCCCAAACAGGGGCACTGAGAAGGAATAATTAGGCATTTGAGGCATAGAAAGCAGGTAGGGGTAACCAAGAAGTGTCGACTACCCAAATCATGGTTTAAATACACAGGGTTGTTTGACAAATCATATTTGGAAATGAAGACCATCTGTTCAAGGTAAATAATCATCCTTTGCCTTATATCTTTGACACATATCTATTTTCATGTACCAAGTTTCCATGTTGTATAAATTATACACTTAAAAAATGGTACTCAGGGACTTCCCTGGTGGTGCAGTGGTTAAGACTCTGTGCTTCTAATTCATGGGGCCTGGGTTCAATCTCTGGTCAGGGAACTAGATCCCACATGCATGCCACAATTAAGAAGTCTGCATGCCACAACTAAGGAGCCTGTGAACCACAACCAAGGAGCCTGCATGCTGCCACTAAGACCTGGCACAACTAAATAAATAATTTTTTTTTTAAATGGTACTTAGCACCCCCGCCGCGGGTCCCAGCAGCTTGGGCGGCGGGAGGAGCGGCAGCGGCCAGACAGCCCAGCTCCCGCGAAGGCTCTTGGCGCGCCGCGGCCCGCAGGCACCCGGCACGCGCCCGCCCCGCCGCCACGATGCCCAAGAGGAAGGTCAGCTCCGCCGAGGGGACGGCGAAGGAGGAGCCCAAGAGGAGATCGGTGAGGTTGTCAGTTAAACCGGCTCCCACAAAAGTGGAGACGAAGCCAAAAAAGGCGGCGGGAAAGGATAAATCTTCAGACAAAAAAGTGCAAACAAGGATAAATCTTCAGACAAAAAAGTGCAAACAAAAGGGAAAAGGGGAGCAAAGGAAAAACAGGCCGAAGTGGCTAACCAAGAGACTAAAGAAGACTTACCTGCAGAAAACAGAGAAACTAAAAACGAGGAGAGCCCAGCCTCTGATGAAGCAGGAGAGAAAGAAGCCAGGTCGGATTAATATCACACACCTGGTCCTCAGTGGTCCCTGTCTCCCTTCTTGTACAATCCAGAGGAATATTTTTATCAACTATTTTGTAAATGCAAGTTTTTTAGTAGCTCTAGAAACATTTTTAAAAATAAGGAGGGAATCCCACCTCATCCCATTTTTTAAGTGTAAATGCTTTTTTTTAAGAGGTGAAATCATTTGCTGGTTGTTTATTTTTGGTACAACCAGATGATAGTGGGGTATTGAATGTGGGAGGCTTTGATTGTCTTGGGTGTCAGCTTAACATTTCATAGATGGGGGGTAGCTTTTATATCCTATAATACAAAGCATACTAAATGGCAGTTTGGAGTCAGTTGTGCATTTAATGTCTTGAACACTTTAAATTGCTCCTCTGTTTTTGGTAGAATTATTTCCTAAAGCAAATTACTCACTCCTTGATCTCGGCTCTCCTGGTCAGAATTTTGTGCACCCTGTAACATCTTTCGTTGTGGTAGTCCAGTTCTTCTAGTAACTTTGTTAATGTGCTGTGAACGATTGACAATTGGAGTGTGTAGTGTATATGATATTAAATTGTGAATTAGTGGGACTTCAGATGTAACAGCATATCAATATTTGAAGATATTGGTACTTGATATCCTGTTAAGGAAAATTTGCCTCCAAATTTTAAGCTGGAAAGTCACTGGAATAACTTCAGAAAAGAATCACAACTACATGATTTTTTAGATTTTTGGTACGTATGTTAAGAATTGTGTACAAATTGAAATATCTGTGTACTGATCCTCAAAACAACCAATAAAATCTCAGTTATGAAAGAAAAAATAAATAAATAAAAATAAAATAAAATGGTACTTAGACTCCCCTTTTCCTCACACGTTTCCATTCATTTTACTTCCCAGTCATGACTCATTGACAATCCATTGTGTACCAGGCTTACCAATGAGCAAACTGAATGTGGTTTTTGCCCTCATGGAGTTTACAGTCTCACAGAATGATAGTTCTTAGCAAGCATTAATCTTCTTTAGTTAGATCACTATTGTATAAAACGGAAGTACAAATGAGGGACTTCCCTGGTGGTCTGGTGGTAGAGAATCCATCCTGCAATGCAGGGGATATAGGTTCAATCCCTGGTTGGAGAACTAAGATCCCACATGCCACAGGGCAACGAAGCCCATGTACTACAACTACTGAGCCGGCACACCTCAACTAGAGAGAGAAAACCTGCATGCCACAACTAGAGAGAAGCCCGCGCATAGCAACAAAAGCTCCTGCATGCCACAACTAAGACCCAAAGTAGCCATAAATAAATAAATAAATAAATAAATAAAAATCTTTTATAAAGAAGTTCAAATCAGACTCTAGAAGATCATTATGTGGATTTTTTGGGTTGAGTAGATTATTTTTTGAATATAGTATTATAACTGTTTTTTATGTGTTTGTCTTCCCTATGAGCTGCTTGAAGGCAGAGACAGAACCTTATTCCGTGTTACCTATAACACTTAAGGTACTGCCTGGTATGTCACATGTATCCACAGCTTTTAATTAATTTATTTATTCTCTACTCCACAAAAGTAGTATGCATGGCTGGACTGGATTAGAGTTAGGTAGGAAGAAGTAGTTCCTGAGTATTTATCCAAAAGATACTTCTGATTTTGCAGTTTATAATAACTTGAGGTTAAAGTTTAGCTTCCCCTTATCTATATATCAAAGGAAAATACGGCATATAATCTGCCTCTGAAATTAAACCCCAATTTTTAGCTGGGCATTTTCCCAAAATTCCCTTGCAAGTAGATATATCCATGTGGCTCAGACCTAGCCAGTGAGGTATGAGTGTTAAGTATTCAATGGTACTTCCTGAGAGCTTTTTAAAAGTCTTCCTAAAAGTCTTTAACAAGAAGAAAGGAGGGGGCTTCCTTGGTAGCACAGTGGTTAAGAATCCGCCTGCCAATGCAGGGGTCATGGGTACGATCCCTGGTCCAGGAAGATGCCACATGCCACAGAGCAACTAAGCCATGCACCACAACTACAGAGCCTGCGCTCTAGAGCTCGTGAGCCACAACTAATGAGCCCGCATGCTGCAACCACTGAAGCCCACTTGCCTAGAGCCCATGCTCCGCAACAAGAGAAGCCACCACAACAAGAAGCCTGCACACCACAACGAACAGCCACAGCTCACTGCAACTAGAGAAAGCCCACATGCAGTAATGAAGTCCCAACAGTCAATAAATAAAAATAAAACAAATTTTTTTTTAAAAAGAAGAAGAAAGGAGATATGCAACATCTGTTGTCCCTGCTGGTGGCTGGCATTTGAATGGGATGGCTGGAACACAAACAGCCAGGTCAGGACAATGGCAGGGAACAAGAAAGGAGCCTATATCCAGCACACGTAGAAGCACCACAGCAGCCTGGGGCAGCCTGTCTCAACTTCTTTATGAGGAAGGAAGAAAGAAATGTCCACCTGTTCAAACCTCTGTTGTTTGTTTTTGGGGGTTTGTTTGCCTTCTGTCACAGGTGGTCAGATGTAATCCTGTGTGAAACCCACAGCCATGTTTCTAACTGTATAGGATAGCAAGGAACTAAGTAAACAACCTACACACCTTTTTTTAAGGACCTCTTACTTATGTGCTCTATGCCACTCCTTGAAAATAAGTTTTGTCTATTACTGAATAAAAATATTTAACTTCTCTGCTTCTGTGTATCTTTAAAATCTGTAAATTCCATTTCTTTGGGAAATCTATTACTCAGACTTCTTAATTCAGAAAAAGTTAGAAGAAAAGAAGGGATTTCTTCCCCTGTAGAAGTCACCATGGCCACCTGCAGCAGCAGCCTGACCTGTCCTTGCCCCTGCTTTGGCCACTCTGGACTTGGTAAATGAGAAGGGGAGGCAGAAAGCAAAGGTGAGTGAGGGGATGCTCCAGAGTTACTTCTTGTTACTCAGAAATCATTGTTAACTAGGTTTTTAAAATCCACAGCCCTGGGACTTCCCTAGTGGCACAGTGGTTAAGAATCCAGCTGCCAATGCAGGGTACACAGGTTCAAGCCCTGGTCCAGAAAGATCCCACATGCTCCAGAGTAACTAAGCCCATTCACCACAACTACTGAGCTCACATGCTGCAACTACTGAAGCCCAAGTGCCTAGAGCCTGTGCTCCGCAACAAACGAAGCCACCACAAGAAGCCCCGCACACCGCAACAAAGAGTAGCCCCTGCTTGCTGCAACTACAGAAAGCCCAGCGCACAGCAAGGAAGACCCAACACAGCCAAAATCAATTAATTAAAACAAAACAAAAAACCAAAAAAACCACAGCCCCTTTTTCCAGCCCGTGGTAATAATTAACCTCACTCGAGGTTCTAAACCCTGTGACAAAGACGGGGCCAGTACCATCCTCGTTGTGAGATTGAATAAGCCGGGGCTTATAGAGGTGATAGGACTCCCCCAGCCAGTGGTGTTGCTGGGAGGAGGGGGTCTGTTCTGCTAGGGCATGCTGTAGTTGTCTACACACTCACAAGTCTGACCCAGTAGAGTAATTCCTCCTTTTTAAAGTAAAGGTGAAATAAAACAAAGATATACTTCTCCTCAGTTTAACAAGGGCTCCCTTGGGATCATCTGAGGTTAGGCAATCAATATCCATCCTATTTTTCCTTTTCTGGATTTCAGATTTTGCAAGTGGAATTTGGTAAAAGAATTGGGGAGAGGTGGGTGGGGGTGAATTAAGTCACCAACAGGAGAGCCTTATAGATATTTCAGTCTCTTCCCAGACTGTGCTTCTGAGTGACCGAGGCCCGTGCTTAGTGGGCTGGCGGATTCCCTGACTGATCAAACCTGCCAGAACACTTCAGCTGGCATCCCAGCAAACATATGGTGTCAGGGTCAATATTTACCTTCATTTGACGTGCACGGCACTTCATCTATTTATTTATTTATTCAGCAGGCAATTAGGCTTCACAGAGCATAATCCCTTTGTTCTCTACTTGGGTTACTGGATGTCAGAGCCCTGGCAAACAGCTTTCAGACAAGACCATCCAACCCTTAGTGTGCAATGTTTGCATACCATTGCTTCTCCTGTGAGAGGAAAAAGAATACACAAACATATGCACACAAATATATATTGGGAATATATTATATACAGATTACATTATTAGTAATATAGTAAATATAAATATGTTTATATGTATATTTATTTATATCTATTTATAATATATTTAATATATTTATAATACATTTAATATATATTTATATATAGAAATATTTATACAATATAAACATAAATATATATTATTTGAGGAACCTTATATAATATTCTTTTTAATTTAGGCATACATCATGTCAATGTGTTATTGGTGTTTTGGGTACTTTGAGAGGCTTTTGTAAATAAAAAAAGATTATTTAGGAACTTCATTTTTTTTGATAAATTATTAAATTGAAAAAGGAAAGTTTAAGTCTTTTTCAAGCTTTTAGTTCACTTACAAATCTTATTATTCTGTTCATACAACTAATGAACTTTAACAATCACTTTTAAGGAAGGTTTGATTAATGTGTTAAATTAATATACAAACTGAGTTAATAAAAAAAAAACCTCAAACATTTTAAACTGCGTTTATACATTTTATTTCCATCTTCAGTATTTCAACTATCTAAAGAACAAGCCCACCCTTTTTAAGAACTTAAATTACTCTTATACATGGCTATTAAGCATATTTTAAAAATGTTTTAAGGTTTCTAATACTGTTTTTAAAACTTACTAATATATACTTATATTTTCCAACTTAAAGTCACAAGTTTAATTATTTGATTATAAATTTATATTGGAAACCAGGTTACTTGTTAACTCTAACTGGCTCAGTTCCCTTGAATATAACAAATACTTAAAGTACCAAATATAGATAGGTCCCTTAAGACAAAAATTATTGATATCCCAAGTTTGTGTCTGTATTTAATTCTGAACCTTCCTGACAGTAAAAGATGCTTTATAACTAAGGTAACAATGTCATCCCAAATAATTTTGGGGTTACTGTCTCAACATGCTAACATTTCTTCACAATCACAGATTTTGACCCGGACATGACGTTCGGGGTTAGAAATAGGCGGCACAACTTCCAGTCCCGCCCCCTGGCTTCCGGTGCTGCAGTCTTGGGGCTGGGGAGGGCGTTTTTTCGTGGACGTGGCTGTCGCTCTGAACCTCTTGCTGGGCGAGTGTGTTGGTGCAGCGGTGGCTCGCAGCGAGTTTGCTACCCCGGGTGGGGTGGCGATCCGGGCTCTATCAGTCGCGAGCCAGACCACGATTCTGATTGGGAGCCGGAGGAGCGGGAGCTGCAGGTGATGGAGAGGTACGGACTCCTTCCCGGGCCCTCAGCCGGAAGCAGGGCCTCGGACCTGGACGTCCCAGGCCGCTCGCAGCCTTGGTGTCGGGCGTCCTGCAGCCGCCCTGATTTCTCACCCATTGTCCAGGGCTCAGGGGCAGGTGGTAGCTCCTTTGGGACTATGGGTCCGTTCACCAAGGACGTATTTCATTAGCCGTTTAAAGACTTTGGCAACAGCTTATGGGATGGTAGTGGTGGTGGTGCTAGATTTCCAGGGCCGTATTCAGAGCAGGTCTAGGCTGGCAGACATGGCCAGGTTGTCCTTGCGAAGAGAAGCGGGCTGGGCACTCTGTGACTTAGCCCAAGGCTCTTCAACCACCCATCTGGCTTCCACGCAAGGCTTGTGCCATTGGTTCTCTCCCCCTGAAGCGACAGAAAAAAGCAATCCATTTCCACACAATTTGGAGGCAAATGGAGGCGCCAGGTGCCCCACCCAGGACCCTGACGTGGGAAGCCATGGAGCAGATCCGGTATTTACACAGGGAATTTTCAGAGTCTTGGTCAGTTCCCAGATTGGCCGAAGGCTTTGATGTCAGCATCGGTGTGATCCAAAGGGTTTTAAAAAGCAAGTTTGTACCAATGTTGGAGCAGAAACTGAAGCGGGATCAAAAAGTCCTTAAGGAAATTGGGCTTGCCCTTTCTATCTGGCAGCTCCCAGGCTCTGGGGACACCTTGAAACAGCTTTCTGCAGGCCATTCTGTACCGGACTCTTTGCTGCTACCGCCATGGTCACAGGACAGCTTTGAAAGCGACAGAATTGAACACTCACAGTACAAATACACCAAGGAGACAGAAGGAAAGGAATGAAGGAATCCGAGTCCT
The DNA here is from genome assembly GCF_030028045.1 of Hippopotamus amphibius kiboko. Classification (NCBI taxonomy): domain Eukaryota; kingdom Metazoa; phylum Chordata; class Mammalia; order Artiodactyla; family Hippopotamidae; genus Hippopotamus; species Hippopotamus amphibius. The sequence goes on from NC_080186.1 coordinate 185,497,687, forward strand.
GGAGGAGAAGAGCTTTGTGCCTATTGGTACAGTCCTAGGTCATCCGAGAGAGCTGCAGAAGTTCTCCACCAGTGATTGTGGGGGCACCAGAGGAACTGACAGTGATGGGTTGCCAAATGATAAGAAGCTGGAAGAGTTGAAGGCAGGGGAGCCAGGTGACCAGAACTTTAGCAACAAAGTTGTGCATAGGGGATGAGAGTTCTTTGACAGCAATGGGACTTTCTGTACAGAATTTGAGCTGGAGCCTGACTTGTGGAAATGCCACATGAAACACAGCTGGGCAAATATGTTTGGTTCTGCCTGGATTTCTGTGTGTGGATTATCCACCTTGGAATGGGGGGGAAGTGAGGAGCCTGGAATGTGGGATGAAAGAGCTTGGATTTGGATCTAACAAAGGGCAGAGAACTTCACAGGGCAGATATGTATGGGAGTGGGGTGAGTGGCTGGCTGGGTAGATTCTAGCCTCCTATAGCACTGCTCCCACTCTGACCCATGTGGATCTTCAGGAGTCACCCTTCTTGCCTGGGCTCTCCGTGTGTTGAAACCAGCCTGTATTGCGTGTGTTGTTAAAGTTTCTGTGATACTTGTGATATGTTTGGGAGGAAATTAAAAATTCTCACCTCATTTACTTCTTGATTAATAAACACTGACAGTTCTGGAACTGCTTCATCAATTGATTGTATTCATTATGTGCAAAATAAATTAAAATGTAGCAGTCAAAAAAAAAAGAGTATGCGGCAACACCTTCCTCCCAACCCCTGTGGTCATGCTGAGCCCTCTTCTCATAGTCACTATCTAAATGCCAACTGACTGGTTTTAAGACTCTCCTGACCCTACAGAGTGATAGGCTCTAAACAGTGAATGTCCTAAAATCTTTTTTCCCTCTTCTGCTGTCCCCACCCCTGAACTTGAGCCAGTAACTTCGGAGAAGTCTCCTCCCTCTCTCTCAGTTCATAATCTAGCCAAACAATCACCAGATTATTCCTATTTCACCTGCAACCTCTGAAATCTCTCTGAAATCTGCCCCTCTTCTCCCTCCTCACACCTGTTGCCTGAATCCAGGCTTCATCATTCCAGCCTCTGGTTACTCAATAGCCCTGTCACCCGCCTCGCCTGTCCAGAGGCTCTACCACAAGCCTCCTCCTTCCATCATGTTGATCACAACCATCCACCATCACTGCCATTTACGAACACCTTCTGCACACCAGGAAACAAGCCAGGTGTTCTACCTATGTTTTACTATTGGCTTCCGCCAGAGCCCTGCATAAGACAAATTATTCGCTTCATTTTAAGATGAGTATATTTAGGCTCAAAAAGTTTGAGTTACTTTTTCAAGGTCCCAGAGCTAGTGCAGAGATAAATCAGGATTTAACCCCAATACTTAGCAGTTCCCCAGACAAATCGTCTCTCTTCTCCACCTATAACACTCTTACGATTTTTCAGAACTATATTCACGTATCTCTTTCTCTGAGAAGACTACCCTACTCCTGACCCCAGTCTCATTTGGGTATCTCTGCCTTGATTTTCCATAACACTTTCTACACTTTCTTTTGGAGACCAAAAGACCCCATCACTTACTAGCCCAGTGACCTTGGGCAAGTCATCTAACCTCTCTGATCTTAACTCAATGATCAAACAAGAATAATAATTCCTCTTGCTGGGTTGTTGTGAGAATAAAATTAAAGTATATAAATATCAGGTATATTGCTTGACCCATAAACAATAAATAGCTGCCATTACCATGTAGCCATTATGACCATATTGTTATGGTTATTGACCACCAAAGAAGTTGTTTCTGAGTGGGTGGTGTGAATGAGGTGTGTGAAAGTGGAATATGTTGCAGGCCAAAGCCTGGCCTCTCTGAGAACAAGCAATAAATTTGTGATTTCAGTATCTGCTATATCTTTATATACAGTTCCCTTTCAACCTAATCAGAGGACCCTTTTCCATGGTTTATTCTAATTGAAATCCACAGACATTTACTAAGCTCCCAGTGTGCACCTTGTAAAAGACACACTTATGAGAACAGGCCTCTGCCCTCCAGGAGTTGGTTGTGGTGCTCACAGTGAAGAGACTAATACACACCAGTGTGGACCCGGATGAGGGCCATCGCTAGCCCCAGTGGAGCTGGGAGCACATGAAGGGGTAAAGAAAGAGACAGTCAGTGGGACCAGAGGAGTAATTCATCAGCCCAGGGCAAGTTTGGGTTGTAGAAAGCCCAAAGCAGCTACAATATGAAATGCTGAAATTATAGACCAAGCTAGAGAGCTCTTAATGTAAACGTCCCATGTTTGGGTACCACAGATTGATGTAACTAAATCAAAGCCCTCAAATATATCCAGATTCTGCCATTCCATATGGGACTTTGGGTAGAGCAGGAATTAGAATGTGACAGACTTGAATCTCTGTTCTACTTTACCCTCTTCTAAACATTTTTTGGTAGATTATTTCATTGGATTCTCATAACCAAACATGGCACTTGGGACTTTCTCCTGCCCTTCCAGGTTCATATAGTTTATCTAAGTGATTGCCTGTTTGACAAGCCTGGAAGACACAGATTCCAAAAGTTCTCCATTTCCCAGAAATTTCACCACCACTAGTATATTTCTTTGTGTTAAAACTGACTTCCAGGAAGGTCACATGTTAAGTTGCTATCTTGTATATTTTGGTGTGATTTAATTAATTACCTTGTTAATAACTAAATGAAAGCACAAAATAAGCAAGTACTTATTGAGCACCTACTATGTGACAGAGAGGCTAGAAGTTGGGACACAGTAATGAATGGGATGCAGTCCCTGCCCTTCAGTGGCTCACAGCTTAATGTCTAGAGCCTTTTGAAGCCTGCAGCACTGTCTAAGGGAGGCCGTGTGGTCGAGAGTTCTGGGTAATCCATGATAACATGAGGACTCAGAACAAAAAGGTAAGAGGAGGAGCTTAATGTAAATTTGAGCTGTTTCACAATTTGATCTAGGGCAGCCTTGTTTCCTGGACATCTTCAGTCTGTTCTCACCTCTGCCTCCTGAGGCATCTGCATTGTACCACTCCACTCTTGAGTATTCACGTAGGTGTCCTGTCGACTTTGCATCCTGAGTGCTTTGATAGTACCCACTCCTCTCGGGCCACTAACCTAGTATCAGACCCTCATTTTCTTGCATCTGGACTTCTCTTCACAGCCAGTTACTCCCTGTCTCCAGCCCTATGACTATCCATCACTGTTTCTGCACTGCAGTCAGAGCATCCTTCTGCATCATTGCATCAGATCTTCATCACCTTTTACATCTCATCGTTCCACTCCGCAGGTAAGATTCTGCCAGGGGTTCCCCCTACAGATACAAGCTCCCCAGCATGTACCGAATTCTCACCCTGTGTATTTTTCCCCACAAACACCTGCTCACCTGGTTCTAGCCGAAACGAACCATAGCCCAAGGAGAGTATGTGTACTTTTATTTTTAGTGGATCCTACCAGATTTCTTTTCCCAAAGTTGTAACAGCTATTTCTCCCCACCCTCACTAGCCTTTTAAAACTTTGCCAACTTGCTGTGTGAAACTAGTATCTCATTGTTTAAACTGGTGTTTTCCCTGACCTATAGTGAGGCTGGACATATTTTTATATGTTTATTAAGGATTAGGATTTTCTCCTCTATAAACTGGCTTTTCGTAATCTTTGCTCAATTTTCTGTGAGTGTTTATCCTTTTCTCAGTAATTTGTAGAAGCTCTCTGTGATACTAACTTTTTAATTTTCTAACCGTTATTGAATGCTTTTATGTACCAGGCACTGTTTCCCCAGTCAGTTCTAGGTCTTTGCTTTTGTTCGTGTTGCACTTTTCTAAGTATAAATTAATAAATGTTTAATGAATAATAGATAAATGAATGAGTGAATGAATTGTGTGAATAAAACATGTAAGTTTTATTTGCCCCCAAAGACTGGCCTTTTGTTTAGGGGCTATTTCATCATAGGAGTCCTCTGTATTGTCTTGTGCCCTTTTATCACTTTCCAACCACCACTCTCTGCCTTTTGTTTGGTCAGGTAGTAAGTACAGTACACCAGAGACCCTTAATAACTGCTTTCAAAATGAGAAGAATGCCTTTCTCTGACTTAAATGTTAGGCTTTGGAAAAGGACTCAGGAAATACACACTAAAGGTGAGAGGAGGAAGTACTTCATGTTTCATGAATTGTATGGAGGGAGCCATTTTTAGTTACCAGGAAATGATATGCCTAGCACATAGGGATATAAAAGACCTTAGCAATGAGGCAACTAAAAGTTTAATGTTATTTCTTTAATTACTGTATCCTTCTGGGAGGAGTTTATAAAATCCTTCCTGACTTATGAAACACCAACAAGCCTGCAGAACTCTGAGAGGGATTTCTTCCTTGTTTTCACAAAAAGGAGCAGAATCCACAACAACTGTATTACAAAGTAAAATAGCCAAAAATATTAAGCCAGAATCAGAGAGGTTTCACCCCATAGCATGGATTGGATGATTTCTTTTAATTTTAGAAGAGCTTTGCACTTGAATTTATACCCGTATCCCCCAGTGTAATTCAAAATTAAGTTATTCCTTCAAGATCCCCACCCCATTCCTTCTGCTGAGGCTACAAAACAACCTCAACCTCTCCTTTCTTGTCTACTATTTTCCTCCCTCCCCCCGCCACCACCTCAGTTTTCCTTTAATAGCCCTTTCTCTTAAATGACTCATAAATTAAAGTCTGTGCATTTGGGACACATTGTGTGTTACTTGCAGATAAAACACTTAAGTGTTTCATTTGGAATCAAATACAGTTTCCTGAGGAAATAACTGAAATCACAGAATTGTTGAATAAGCTGATAAGCAAAATCAGGTCACTAGGCAAAAATTATCTTTTTTCGACCAAAGAATCTAAAGCTGCTTTACCAAGACACACAAACAGAAAGACCTCAGTCCAGAAATCACTTAGGTTGGACCCTAAATAGAGGGCTATAGGCTGTCAAAAAATAAAGGTTTCAATAAAAATGAAAAGCAGCACCAGGTCCCACAAATTCATCAGGAACAACTGCAAAAGCTGCCTCCCTGGAGATGAATTCATGACATCTGGCTTCAACAGTTCACCTGTCTCCTGGCTGGAAGCAGAGGTCCAAGCAGGAAGATCAAAACGCTAGTCCATAACTTATTCTAGCCTGAGGATGATCACTGATGTCAGCCTGTGGTGAAATCTGAGCAGGATCAATTCATTTACTCATTCATTATTCAGTGAATCTTTATCGACAACATACTCCATCAGCAGTACATGAGGTCCTCGTGGGGAAAAATAGTCCCTGTTCAAAATCTAGCAGGGGTAGTCAAGTCAAATGCCAACAGAAGCAGGCAGGTAACATAAATGAGGCAGGCTGGGGGGAGCTGGGAATTGTGGTGGCCTGAAGAGTAGAGGCTCCATCGAAAAGAGTCTGCCTTGACAGAGAAGAACAAGGATCGTATGATATCATTTATGTGTGGAATCTAAAAATGATACAAATGAGCTTATTTACAAAACTAAGACTCAAAACAAATACAAAAAAATTTAGTTTCCAAAGGGGAAGCAGGCGGGGGGGGGGGGGGCGGATAAATTGGAAGTTTGGGATTAACAGATACACACTACTATATATAAAGAGATAAACAACAGGGACCTATTGTACAGCACAGGGAATTATATTCAGTATCTTGTAAATACCTATAATGGAAAAGAATGTGAAAAAAGGATGTATATATATATATGTATATACACATATATATGAAAGAATACATATATATATAACTGAATCACTTTGCTGTACACCTGAAACTAACACAACATTATAAATCAACTATACTTCAATTAAAAAAAAAAGTCTGCCTTTATTCCGCTCCACTGATTATTTCCATAAAGGAGCATGAGCTCAGTATTGCCACATTTTCTGGTTTTCAAAAAAGAAGGCTTACATCCCAAATTTTATTGCGAAATTTCTTCTGTTTAAAAAATGACAACTAATTACAACTTTTAAAAAAATACTACGTCAGCAAAATATGACTGCAAGGCTGAATTCGACCAAAGCAGCCAGATAACAACCTCTGCAATAGAATGTAGTATAGTGCAATATTTAAAACACAAGCAGTGGACTTCCTAGGTGGCGCAGTGGTTAAGAATCTGCCTGCCAATGCAGGGGACATGGGTTCCATCCCTGCCCCAGGAAGATCCCACATGCTGCAGAGCAACTAAGCCCGTGAGTCACAACTATTGAGCCCATTTGCTGCAACTACTGAAGCCCACGCGCCTAGAGCCCGTGCTCCGCAACAAGAGAAGCCACCACAATGAGGAGCCCATGCCCTGCAATGAAGAGTAGCCCCCGCTCACCACAACTAGAGAAAGCCCCTGTGTAGCAATGAAGACCCAACACAGCCAATCAATCAATCAATCAATCAATCAATCAATCAATATCATTCAAAACAAAAACACAAGCAGTGAATTTCACAAAGCATTGCTATTTCCCTCTCCCCTCAACTTTTGGAAATATCTAGAACATGGAACAGATACTCTTACAATATGTTGACACAAAATAAGCTTTTTAAAATGTTTAGAATATGTTACTGGAAATCTCTTCCTACCCCAATCCCCTAGCACCATTTGGGGTGCCTGGGATTTCCTGTTACAATAACTGAAAACATAGGAACCTTTCTAATCAAGTGTCCTTACCACCTACACTTCATTGGTCTTCTTGCACTTTCCCCCCATGGCTGTCTCAAGATCTACATAGTACTCCTTTGTGTATGCTGAGACTCAGGCCCTCCTGGCACTGCAAACCCTCGCTGATTTTTACAAAGGGGAAAATCACTTTTTCCTTTTGGGAGCGATTTCTACCTTCTCTCTCTGTATTCCCAGAGAGTCTCCTTCTGTTGGTTTTCAGCCCCAGCCAGCATATCACACCCACCCTATAGCTAATGCAGCCCTTACTGCAACAGTGTACAAATTAGGAAAAGGGAGCCTTGTCTCCAAGACACTTCACTAATGCTTGTTGGGAGATTGTCAGAACATGCAAATCTCTGACTTCCTCATGAATGGACTCCCTTATATTTGTGCAGTACACAATCTACACACCGATAAGGGGTGGTGCTGTGCCTGTCCCCTCCAGGGGTACTTTCTCTTCAATCCATCCTCAAACTCCCTTTCTTTTGGCACCTCAAAGACCCATAGCCCTTGGTTTTCTACCTCCTGTCTTCATAATTAGTCAGCCAGTCAATAATGAAGGACCTAAACTGTGTGCTCCCACCCCTAGGTCTAAATCTCATAAAAGATTGACAGGCAGAGTCACCTTTGTGATTGGACTATGTGTGAGAGATACTTTGAACAGCTTGGAAAAGGGTGGGATGCAGCAGCTTTCTAGGCATTCTTGAGTCTGGGCTTCAGAAAAGAGACTGAAAATGACATCTAGAACTGCAAACTAGTTCAGTCTATCCTAAGACAGATTTTTTGTTTGCTTTTGTTTTTGCATGCACATTCTTTCCTAAAACTTGGATTTTAATGCTTTTAGAACTTTAACCACTTTCAATTGATGTATATACTATGTGAATTAAGAAATAGATTCTGCTCTTAAAGACCCAAAGTACCAGTGACTTATATGAAATGCTTTTGTTTTTCTCTCATGTGATGTAATTCTAGCATAAACGTTACAGAGCTAGGATGACAGACTTGTGGTATGTGAGACCCAGATCCCTTCTGTGTCGTTGCTCAGCCAGCCCTAAGGATTGTCCTCATCTGTGTGGTCCTAGATGGCTGACTGCTACCAGGAACAGGTTCCTGCTGATAAGAAAGAGAGAAGGAGAAGGGGAGGGTGTGTGCGTTCTCCATCACTGCAGAACCTAGAAGTTACACTTATCATTTCTGCTCATACCTCATTGGCCAGGACTTAATCACAAGGTATGTTAGTCTTCTCAACCTGCCATAACCAAGGTGGTGCAAATAACAGACTTTTTTTTCTCTCAGTTCTGGAGACTGGGGAGTCCCAGATCAGGTGCTGGCTGATTTGGTTTCTGGTGACAGCTCTCTTCTTGGCTTGCAGACAGCAGCCTTCTCACTGTGTCCTCACATGGTGGAGAAAGAGAGAGAGATCTCTTCCTCTTCTTAGAAGGCCATAGTCTGATTTAGGGGCCCACCCTTATGACCTCATTTACCTTTAATTACCTCCTAAAGACCCTATCTCCAGATACAGTCACATGGTGCTGGGGGCGGGGAGCGGTGTTAAGCTTCAACATGTGAATCTGGGAAGACATGAGGACACAATTCAGTCCATAGCACATGGCCTCACCTCGTTGCAAGGGAGCCTGGGAAGTGTAGTGTGTGTTCTGAGCAGGATTCTATTACTAAACCTGGAGGTCCATTAGTAGTCTCTTGTACAACCCAACTTTTTATCTGCCCAGTTCTTCTAGGCATTTCCTTTGGCAGCACTATTTGAATGTCTCTGTTATTTTCAGTTTTCCTTATCCCAAAAACAGTCATATCTCTATTCAGAAATAAATACCCTGTAAAGACCAACATGAGTGATGTTCTTATTACCTCCCACAGGTCTCTCTGTTGCTGTAGTTGAATGTCAATTTAGCCTCTCAGAGAACAAAAGTGGCCAATGAGGGAATGCTAATTGTATAAAACCATTTTCATTTACTAAAACTATGTAAAACAGAGGAAAGCAGTGTCACCTTTTGTTTTTCTACTAGTGACTGGCTCAGCTTCTGCTCTGTAGCCTTGTAACCTGACAGGAGTGAGGCAGTGCTCACAGACTCCTCACTTGACTCAGAGAGCCGACCACATGCTGCAAAATCGGATTTTAAAAATATGCAAATTAAGGTCAAACAGCTCCACATCAGAGATTTAATGGCTAATCTGTTCAGACAGCTGCTTCTTGGCCATTAAATTACAAGGTGACTGAGTTCATTAAGATTTTCACACACAACTAACTCCTCAAATTGTATTTCATACTTTTCTAAGGCTTTCGTAGACAGAGCTAGTCAGATGAGCTATGGTTATAGCAGAAAGAGCCAATCTGTCGCCATTTGTTTTCCAGTAGACAAAGAGGCATTATTTTCAGGTTGATTAAAACTGGTCACTCCAGCCAAATTCCAGGATGAGGTCATGAAGATCAGTCACTGTGGGGTTTATTGCCAAAGGCAACTGGGCAAAGTGTCCAGTTTTCTTTGCTGAAAGACATAGTGCCAAAAATTCTAGTTAAACTTAAAATTTATGTTGCCTTTATGCATATTGTCCTGCACACATTAAAAATAACAATACCCAGTGCAGGTCCTTAAATGTTAGTCATATGTGTGGACCTTGTTTAAGATTTACACATCATTGGGTTAGATCAAGCTCGGTTTATTATTATTGCTCTTCCCTTTCCTCTTCTCGGACAAATGAAACCTTATTTGTTTTATAAAACTACATTTATAAGCAAAACAGTATGGAACAGGCTTTATTCTGCTCATGCAATGTATTTAATATTATTTTATTATTAAATATGAGAGAATTTTAATAAGTGATAACTTCACCACTCAAACTTTCTCATATGTAGTATGAGTTACTTTATTTCCACAGAACTGGCTACCCAATGAATTCAAATTACTTTGAACTCTTAAAACAACTCTGGGTCTTTTACTATAAGCATGTTATGATAAAATCTCACAAACTGACAACAGTAAGGAAAGACAATTCTATGAAGTGAGAATTCTTAATCACAAAATGTTTTTAAAGACAATTTACTCTTAATGTAGTACATATAATATGTAAATAAGGAGTAAAATAAACTAGTATTTTTTGGACAATAAACACAAGCCATTTAACACAATTGCTAAAATCAGAAGTTGAAGGCTCAAAGAATAAATTGTTAATTTATGAGCTCTTGATTTGGAAAATTTTAAAAATTAATCAGTTTTAGCCTAACTGCCTTTTCTAGCCAGGAAGGCCATGAAATTCACAGAACAAAAATTACTTTCAATCATAATTAATAGGAATCAATTACACCTTGAATTATCAGAAATTGAAAATGAAATAATCATGAGACTTGAGTTCCATTGGTTCCTGCAATATAACCAAAGTAATTAAGCTTTAAAATATCTGTAAAGTCCTAGCTACATGTTTTGCTATTTATTAAAAAAAAAACTGTTAGAATCAAAATGTCTTTTTATAACATGTGGTTATAAAATCATTTAAAACTGCACTCAGAAGAATATGAAATAACATGGAAAATAGTTATGATACAGTGTTAAGTATAAAAAGCAAGTTCGTAGATTTTTTTCTCCTAAAGGAATGAATTACTGAGGTGGGAAAAAATTTTGGTTGTCATTGACAGAAACAATGTGAAAGAGGCATATTTAATGCATCCTGATCTAATGTTGTAATTTTAATAGTGAAATACAACATTGCAAACATCAGTTCTACCTATCTCCAGCTGGGCATCTACTTGAAATCCATACACGTTAACTACTCCTTCTAGTTTCTCCCTAGTGTCCCAGATGTAAAATGTTTGTAGAATGTGTTAGACTCCAGGTGGTGCAGGCAGGAAGCACCTTCATTTTCCTCCCACTTTGATCTTCAGATATCTCCTGTCAGGTCTCCCTTCTCGGCCCCTGGATGAGAGCTTAAGCAGATCCCACAGATTTGCAGTCCCTTTTAGAGGTTAAAAGGTTTTATTTTCAGGCACAGTATTAACAAATCTTATATGATAAAATGAAAACTTTGATCTCTCCAGCTTCTCCCCACCACCTTCCACAGACTAGCCATGGGGAAGGGGGCTTGGTCTACTCCATATTTTCACGATTCCCTGACGTGGCTCCTCCACTTTTCCTCTGCTACTCAGTTTGCACCCTTTGGTTCCTCTAGGGTTGGAGGAGATGGCAGAGAGAGGAGATAGATAGGTAAGGAGGTAAATAGTTCTGACTGAATGGGTGCTGTTCTAATGTGGTGTTTGTGACTCCTGCGTGGCAGATGCACCAAAGCTGTGTGGCTCTCTTTTAGGGGGTTCTTTGGGGACTCTGCCCTCAAATACCTCCAGCACTATGTGTGCATTGTTGTGGGCAATGCACTCCCCAGACGACTGCTTACTCCCCCCTCCCCAGATCCTGTTTCCAGTAGAATGTCCTGTGATGGCCACTCTGGCCCAGGGAATCTACTGTCCCTCGAGGGAAGGACAGCCAACATTGCCTCCACTGCAGCTGCTCCCCTTGCCTTGCTTCAGCGGCAGGTCCAGAGAACCTTGAACCTTAGAAGTTTCTAGGCAGGAGTCAGACCCCAGATGCTCTACATGCTGGAGTCATGTGTCACAGTCTCCTGTGAATGCTCTCACCAGGGACTATTCCAGGACCGTAGTTTTGTAAGGGCTTACGGAGGCGCCTTCGCACTTGGCTGAAGGTGGACGAGGGTAGCACCGTCTCTCTCACTCTGGGAGGGGAGGGCCATGCCACAGAGCTCAGTGCCCACCAGACTTCCAAGAAAGCCTTATTCTCAGTCCTTCACTAAACCTAGAAGAGGCAGCAGAGTCAGTTTGGAGTCACCTCTTAACAAGTCCTGTAGAGATGGTCTAGCACCTCTCTTTAAAATGTGGGTCTACTTGCCATGAATTGTTCTTAACTTTGTGGCCTCTACTGAAATTAAGAAAAATCCTGTTTGCTGTTATGCACGGTACCCCTCGCCCATTAATAATATTCCTCTATTGTCTCTGCTCACTTCCAGTGGATTACCCTAAAAATCAAATGGCAAGTCAGTTTCAAGTAGTTTTGGTTTGCTGCTCAATCACTCCAAGATACTAAGGCTTTCTTAAATAGACTACATGAATATTCAGGTCAGTCTGTTTTCTGCCGTGACTTGTAACGGGGATTCAGACAGGACCAGACTTGTCTGCTGATTTGGTAAGGCAGGCCTGCCAGAGGGTTTGCTTTGTTTTGTTGGTTGAAAAAGGAGAAAAACAGGAGCAGGAGCCCGAGTCCCAGAGGAAAGGAGACATGGGGGAATGTGGTAGAGTCTCAGTGATGTTCCTTGGCCAGCTCCATGGGCAAGGGGTTGAGTCGATAGAGAGAGTAGCTGCAGGCAGGGGCTGAAGGAGCTGTTTTTATAAGGGACTCTGTGTGACACTCTGAGACACGAGGATGTAGGCAGTGCTACTTCTATGCCCAGGTAAGGAGGAAGCATCTTCTGCCCAGTTAGGCACAGGCCACAGTGTGCCTTCAGAACACTAAGGATTCCGAAGAGGGCAGCATAGCCGTTCATTTGCAGCTTTGGGGGCAGGAGGCAGTCCCTTTGGCCAGGACATGAGTAGAGTCTCAGTGAGCCTCTGTGATGGTGGCAGTGGATATTAACACGCCAAATCCTGGCAAATTCCCCAGGGGAAGTTAAACTATGTATCTTACATGTACTTCAGACAACTCCAAGTCTAGATTTTCTGGGAGCTGTCCAGCCCCCTTCAAATGTAGCTCTTCATGTTTAACAAGGTCAAGCAACTCTATATAAAACAGTGGAAAGAGAGGAGAATAACTTCAATGACAACCCTCATTTGGGAAAAGAGAGAACACAGTAGCCCCTAGAGTATAGCCTGTATTCTCTCCTGCTGGACAGGAATAGCAAGGACTCTGTGCCCTGGTGGCCCTTGATCTATCCACCAGCTGCCCCAGCTTCTGATCTTGGGGGGAAATCTCCTTTGCTCACAGAATTCCATGACCACTCGTTCTCCTTTCTGAAGATCTCCCTTGTTTAATAACCCAGAACAATAATGGAAATTGGGGCTGTTCTGGTGGCTGTACGTCTTTCTGAGACCACTTTCTACGTGTATGAATTTTAGAGGCTCAAGGAGATTGAGCCATGCTTAGGGGTTTTCTGACCATGTTACTCCTTAAAAAAAAAACATAGTAGGCTTCAATAACATAGACTATTAACCAATGCCTTAGATTCATTCGAGTCATAGACTTTGGGTATAGAAGCTAGACTTCAAAATTTTTTATACTATCAATAGGCCTGGTTGCCTGTGCCAGTTTTATGGTACCCCTTTGGCCTCTGCCCCAGGACAATTTAAAACAATAGAATTAAGGCAGCAACCATTAATCTGCCCCTTCTCTGCAGCCACATCCAAGGTGACATTCCTAATGAGAGTGATTGTCCCTGCTGCAGAGGGCAGGAGCTGCTTGAAAGGGCTCAGGGAGTCAGGTTTCTCACAGGTTTCGTATAATCCCAACCTATGGCTCTTGCCTCTCTGCTTTTCTCTGCACTGACATTAGATTTGAGAGAGAATTTGATTTTTTCCCAGATATTACAGGATCTGGACCTTAAGCTAAACTAAGCATTATAGGTAGAATAATTTCTCTTAGCAAAGTTGTGTTTTCCTCCCCTCTATTAAAGGGCCATTAATTGGGGCATTACTGTTAATTGGATGTCTAGTGTTTTCTATAGCTAGCTTATATTTCATGTATTATGTATAAATGTGCATCATGTCCAGGGCCAACTACAAAATTTGCAGAGTCCAGTACAAATGAAAATGTAACACTTCTTGTTCAAAACAAACAAACAAATAAAATGCCATTAAAGGGACTAAAATATAAAGCTTTTTCTTTTCTTCTGTGTTCTCTCTCTCAACTTGTCCTGTGTTTATAAATTTCTATTTAGTTATTCTAAGTAAAGAAAAATTAAAAGCTTAAATTATTAGCATGAATTTTTGCCATTCAATTTTATATTATGTAATGCCAGTTTTAAATGCAAATATAAGAACATTTAACTTGTATATGGGATTACTGAAATCGCACCATTTGTATTTTACAGCTTATGCACATATATGCATTTTGTTCTTACCTGAACAGTGAAACACTGCACAAAACTAACTCAACTGTTTTTATTTTGCTTCTTGATATGTGCATATTCTATAAACATTCTCTACCTAGGCCTTCTGTTGAGGGAAGGAGGACTGAAAGGAAAAGGAAATATGGGTTGCACTGTATTTCTCTTTCCTTCTGTGTCATAATTTTCAATGTAAGTTGGCTAATACTGGAAAATAAGAAAGATATGATAGAGTTCCTTGATTGTTCATATTTCTTAGAATGCTTTTGCCTTCTTTCTGCATTCAAAGCAAATTTTGGTTCAAACAAAAAGCATGGTCTCCTGGGGCTGTCAAAGCCATCATTTCCTCCATTGTAGATGTAGCATGCTTACTTTGTTCTTGCTTTGAGCCTTGCTCAACTCCCATGCATAATGGGTCTACCAGGATTCTGTGCTCGTGGGGGATCACAGGTACAGTATGCAAATGAGGCAGCAAGGAGTGGAGGACACACAAGTTCGCATGTATCTCCTCTGCTCCTGTGCATGCTCTATTGTTCCGTCAGAGTTTATTTACTATACAAAAATTCAAAGATAAAATTATTGAGAATTTCAAGATGGCAGCAGCAGAGCATTAAACCAAGCATGGTACCCTTCTGAGCACTGGGCCCTGTGTGACTCCACAGGTTGCTTCTTGCCTGTAAAGCTGGAGTATGAGGCTGGCCCTGACTGTGTTATATAGCAGGCATTGTTCTCAAAGCTTGACCTATTTTAATGAATTTAACCCTCTTAACGTGGTGCACAATTCATACTTGGTCTATATGATATTCTCTGACTGACAGCTTCATGGTCAGGATTTGTCTGGGTATGTCTTCGTCTGAAACTGTAATGTCAAAATGTCACTTCTTATAGTATATCTACTTAGTGCATTTGGAGTGAAAAAGTCATGAAGACAACAAAAACAACAAAAGAAGTCTTTGTCCAAAAATGGATAACTTTTAGTAAAAAAGCACCAACTGAATTATCATTGTATGAGGTAAGTCTTACAATTAACTACATTGGCCAAAAATCCTGCTAAATAGTAATCAGGAAACCAGGCTTCATCTATTATTTTGCTCTATGATCTTTAGCATGCAGAATTCATCCTAATGGTCAGAAGATGACTATCCAACTTCAGGCATCATGTTTATAGTCTAGGGAGAAGGACGGACAGTAACCCATCCTTCTATGAAGAAATCTCTACATTTCATACCCACAATTATGTTATCTATAGCTGCAAGGGAGTCCGAAAGATGAGTATTTTAGCTTTTGGTCTCTTTAGTAGAGAATCGCAAGGGAAAGAGGGTTTTGTGAAAGGCTCTTGGATAGTCCATCCAGGTTGTCCACTACAGTCCATCCCCTTGGCTACACATACTTCACACATTTCCTTATTTTCACATATTCATTTCATGTGGAATACATTTACTTCTTTCCCCAAGGAATACAACTCTAGTTACTACGTTCAGGTCAAAGTCCAATATCTCTGTATGAGATCCAGTCCTCTTCAGTAGTTCCTCTTAAAGGTTCTACGTGACCTGGAAAACTTAGGTTTAAAAGTAATGCTATCTGATCCAAATACACCCAGTGTATGATGATGGGGAAAGAGGGTAACTACGATTTAAAAAAATCATTTGGAAAGGTGCAGATGGGAAACACACAGCCCATATCACATCCTGCTGGACAGTGAGAATAAAACCCTTGTGCTTAGGCAGTAGAGTTTCTTTCCTCCAACCCTGGCTCTGCCCTCTGGGTAAATTCTTTTTGTTTATTTTCCTTTGCCCCATGGCTATACATTTGGAGAACATGTTCCCTGGTGACTGCCTCTCGTAGCCATATCTGTCATGAGCATTTAAGAGGATGCTCTTCCTAGAGGCTTTTCAGCTTTTGAAAATGTCTCTAGGTTTTAATTCAGTCTAAGAGGCCAATTAGGGACAAGTTGTCAACCAATTTTGAGTTTGTTTTTTCTTTCATTGTTTTGTTGTTCTTGTTGTTGTTGTTGCAATAGAATTTCACCATAAAATAGTCTTCTACATTAGTTTCTATCATTTGCCCTCCAAAACTACTCTCTACTCATCTCAGCCCTGCTCTGTGCTCTGGGAGGCTAACCTGTATGCATGGCCTCAGTGATTTCCTTGCTGTCTGGCTTTCTGTTGGGTTCAGCCAATGGTAGGCAGAATCTGGTAGAAGATCACAGAGAGGGGAGGCAGAGATCAGGGTATCTTTCCCCTGGATCTCTTTTTTCTGGGTTGCCACGGGCCTATCAAAGGTAACAGCTCCTGTCAAATGGCCTTCTCTAAATTCTGATAACTGCTCCCTCTCCTTGCCCTTCAGGTTGAAGAGTGGCAGTGGTTCCCTGCCCCTGCACCTGGGGTGCCACACTATCCCCTGTGATTTCCCTACACCCTCCCCACATCTCTGTCAATTGTCCCTTTTAAAAATTCTCTTCAAATTACCAAAATGCAGTATGCTCCACATTTCCTGCCAGAATTCAAACTGCTACAACTTCCAGTTTATTTGCTTCTGGTCAAATGTGTATATAGATATGTAGGTTTCAGAAAATTACATAGTGTCATGAAAAGTTGCATGAGGATTTTGAGAAACTTGAAATTTATCTTATATAGTGGATGGAGAATCAAACCAATTGTGGTTCACCATTATACGGCTGAGTGTATTATTATTATCATTATACAGCTAGAGTTCATATAAATGTTTGAAAGTAATAGGGTAGGAATGCAATGAGGTAAATGCTATACCATTCAAATTCATGGGTGGTTTCAGAAATTACCAAGGAAAAGTGTATTATTATTACTTCCACTTTACAGTTGGGGAGAGTAAAGTCCAGAGAGGTTAAATGACTTGGACATTAATAAGTAGCAGAGATGAGATTTGAATTCAAGGAGTCTGGCTCCAAATTCTGGACTCTTACCTTTACCCACTGATTCTCAGGGCAGTACCTGGAAATAGTTGGACCTTAGGCAGGTTCAGGCATAGCACACATATTAGAAATGCCAGATCCTAAATTTTAAAGCCACATGGTATCCTGTAATTTCTCATGGTTAAGTAAAGAGACCATTTTGGAGCTGCAGAACAAACTCAGATTTTTTGAAAACCACAGGATTGTATGACTCTTAGAAAGTAGCCACCATATACAGGTTGAGTTATCGTCCTTTCTCTATGTTTCCATGACACCATGAACACTCCACTGTTATAGCTTTCATTACAGTGTTGTAATTGTTTTCATGTGTCTATCTTCTGGTCTGTGAGTTCTTCAAAGGAAAAAAATTATGTCTTATTCATCTTCATTAATGCTTTATAATATGGAACATTTAATGAAAGACCAATTAATATCTAACCTATAAATATCCATCTAATTCTATCTTAATTTAGCTATTTATGCAACTAGCCACAATGTAGGTGAACTTTTATTGGTTTGATTGTCACTAATCATTACATCTTTTAGGACTCAATTAGTACTTTTACTGTTATCAGTATTGAGACAGATATTAACATTTAATAGCGGCATGCATAAAAAACTAAAAGCTAAGCAACGAGAGATAAAGATAATAATAACTAAAACAACAAAAGAAACAAAACCTGGCTTCCCCAAATTGAGCCTTAGAAACATGAATCAAAAGAAATGTATTATTGATTATCTCCTTAAAACATTCTAGTTTATATCCAGCTCAGTTAGCCCCTTTGAGAGTCTGTACCCAGACCAGGGAAGCACACAGACAGCACAGCAAGAGAAAAGAGAGAAACTTGTTTAGTTATTCTCTGCTCCACATTGGACCATTGAGTTTTTATAAACTTTCTGCTGGATTATTTTATGTGACAACTTTCTTCTCAGTTTCTCCGAGCCAGAGAAAGATTATTGAGATATTTACTCTAGCTCATTTTCTCTTCCTTTAGCATTTCAGAGGGGCAGGGGGTGGTGTTGAAGAGGGTTTGTCTGGGCATGGATATTGTGACTGCTCTGTGTTGCTTTGTTTCCTAGATCCTATCCTTGATAATAGCATGGGTGTTGGCAGTGCTAAAAGTACATCTACTCCCCAGAGTCCCTCCATCTGGCTTGAAGGATGAGCTCAAGCCATATGCTTATATCTACTTGTCCTAGGCACACCAGAGCATTCATTTAGCAGTATTCATTCACCCAGCTGTCTGAACACCTACTTTGTGCCAAACTCCATAACAAAGATTAGATTAGTGAGATAGTCCTTACTCTCAGTAGTTTAAAATCCATTAGGGAACCAAGATAATCTTACTTGGAACAAGCAGTAAACAATATGGAAGAGGTTATAATATATGATAACTTTTAATTAAATCTTTTATTTTGAAATAATTGTACACTCACATGCATTTGTTGGAAATACCCTTTACTCAGTTTCTTCCCAATGCCAGTATCTTACAAAACCATAGTACAAAATCACAACCAGGATAATGACATTGATACAGTCAAGATACAGAGCATTTCCATCATTTCTATGAGCACAAGGATCCCTCAGGTTTACTTTTATAGATATCCCATTTTCTTCCTGATACCACCCCCTCCTTAGCTCCTGGCAACCACTAATCTGTAATCCATATCTAAAACTATGTCATCCCAATGGAATCATATAATATGTAACAAGTTGGCTTGGTTTTTTTCACTCAGCATAATTCTTTGGGGATTCTTTTCATTGCTGGGTAATATTCCCTGGTATGGATTATCACTGTTTAACTATTCACCTGTCGAAGGACATTTGGGTTGTTCCCAGTTTGGGGCTATAATGTATGAAGCTGCTAATAAACATTCATGTAGAATTATTTGTTTGTGAACATACTTTTCATCTCTCTGGGATACCCAGGAGTTGGATTACTTGGTTATTTGGTAGCTACACATTTAGTTTAAGAAACTGCCACCAGAGTAAATGTACCACTTTACATTCTCACCAACAATGTATGAGTGATTCGTTTTTCCACACCCTTACCAGCATTTGGTGTTGTCATTATTTTTTTTTAGTCATTCTAATAGGTGTATAGTGATATATCATTGTAGTTTTAATTTGCATTTCCCTAATGGCTAATGATGTCAGCATCTTTTCATGTATTTATTTGCCATTTGTACATAATTTTGTGAAAATTCTATGTATTTGCTGATGTTCTAAACAAACTGTTTGTTTTTTACTTTTGAGTTTGAGAGTTCTTTTTGTACTGTACATACTAGTGCTTTGTTTGGGTATGTTGTTTGCAGATATTTTCTCTCAGTCCATAGCTTTTCTATAATCCTCTTATCAGGGTCTTTTACAGAGGAAAATTTTTATTTATTTTTAAATTTTTTTATTTTGGCCACACCACGCAGCTTTTGGGATTTTAGTTCCCCAAACAGGAATCAAAACTGGGCCCCAGCAGTGCAAGTGCAGAGTCCTAACCACTGGATAACCAGGGAATTCCCTAAAATTGTAATTTTGATGAAGCTCAGTTTATCAATTTTTTTTGTTTGTTTTATATAGATTGTACTTTTGGTGTCAAGCTAAGATTGCTTTGCCAAGTCCTAGATACCAAAGATTTTCTGCTATGCTTTTTTCCTAAGGTTTGATAATTTTACATTTCATGTTTAAGTCATTATCCATTTTGAGTTAGTTTTTCTATAAGGCATAAGACTTATGTCGAATTTCTTTTCTTCTCATTTATTTTTTTATTTTTGGCCTATGGATGTCCACTTGCTCCAACACAATTTGTTTTGCTATCTTTCCACCATAGAATTGTTTTTGCACCTTTGTCAAGAAATGGTTGGGCATATTTGTGTAGGTCTGTTTCTGGGTTCACTCTTTTGTCCCATTGATCTATATGTTTATCTGTCTTCCAGTGTTGTAGTCTTGGCTGCTTTTGTTGTGTGATGTCTAGACATTGGGTAGATGGTTCCTCCCACTTTATTCTTCTTTTTCAAAAACATTTTTAGCTGTTGTAGCTCCTTTACCTGTTCTTATAAATTTTGGAACAATTTTGTCTTGATCTACAAAAAATCTTGCTGGGATTTTGATAGGAATTTTGTTAAACATGTATATCAATAGAAGAGAATTGACATCTTTATTATGTTGAGTCTTCTAATCCATGTGCATGGTGTGTCCCTATGCATGTTTTGCTAGATTTATACCTAAGCAAATGTTTCTTTTCTTTTCTTTTTTTCTTTTTCTTTCCTTTTTTTTTTTTTTTTTTTTGAGCATTTATAAATGGCATTGCATTTTTAATTCTGATTTTCACATGTTCACTACAGCAGGAGTGGCTTCATTACCATTGGGTGATGGTGAAAGTCCTGACTCTCTTCTAGGTCTCCTCTGAGACCTCTCCAGGGAAAGGGAGATGGGTGGGAGCCCAGGCTCCCTAGTTGACCTTCTCTGACACCACCCCACTTGGAGTATTGGGTGTCTCATTACAGCCTCACAAGTGTGGAAGCTGAGGCTCCCCATTTGGCCTTTGTTGGCACAGGTGGGAGTGAAGCCATGGTGCTTTCTGTGGTGTTTGGCTGGAGTAGAGCTGTTATTGTCTAGAAGTTTTCTGTCTTGCCAGATTTCCCCTTTCTTGGTCCTTTGGATAAAGAGTCCTTTGGATATAGTCTTTTGTTGGTTTTTTGTTTTTCTGTTTGTTTTTTCAGTCTGCCTATTTGGCGTTTCTTAGTTACTTGCTTCTTCATCTCCAAGTTCGGAATATATGAGACAAAAAGAAAACCCAGGGAACACACCACTGAATTATTCTTTGTGTCCTTAAGTCTTTAGCCATTCTGCCTTTTTCTCTCTAATTTTCAGTCTTCTGATGTATTGGAAAAACACATCTACTCCTCTTCCCTGGAAGTGAAACTAACGTTTTCACTATAAATAAAATGTTGTCCACAGAGAAGCAGGTTGGTTTAATGAGGATTGAGATGGTAGAAACAGATTTGAATGTAACTTTCAAAAATGGTAAAGGAGGAGAGTAAGAAATTAGAGGGAAAAGGATAGGGGGAGAAAAGAAGGTACTTCTAGGAGGACATGAGGCTGGGAAGGGGTCTCTGGGCTGTGAGAAGACCAGCTTGACTAGAATGGGGAGTTCATATTGGAGTAGAGCAGAGATGATAATAGGAGACTGTTACATTTGTTTGGTATTTAGTACCGTTCATGCATTCAGCTAAGAACTTGAGATATATTGTCTTATTTACTCCTCATAATTCTTTGAGGTGACTTGCATTTTTAAGATGAAGAAAATGAAGCTCAGAGAAATAACATAATGCATCCAAGATCATATATTTAGTAAATAGTGAAGCCTGGATTGAACTCATGTCTTTTTGATGCCATAGAACATGTCTTACTGCATGATAAGATAGAGCACTCACATTATGCACTCTTGGAAATCCAAGCAATAAGTTTGAAGTCAATGCCTTGGAAGATGAATAAATTGATAAAATTGATGTTAAAGGAGATTGATCTATTAGTGGAAGGCAAAATATACTAAAGCTGGAAAAATGAAATCACTGCCTATCTATAGAAAGCTTGCTTATTCATTTTGCATTTAATTCATTCATTCAACAAATGTTTGTTACATGCTTTATTAGAGAGGATTGTACCAGAGCAACAGAACCAGTAGGATATATCAAGTAGGAGAAAGAGCGAGAGATACACACACACATATACAAATAGGGTCTTTGCAGGTGTAATAAAGTTAAGATGAGGTTATACTGGATTAGAGTGAGTCCTAAACCCAATGTCCTTATAAAAAGAAGGAAGTTTGGACACAGATAGAGACACAGGTGAGAAGGCCATGTGAAAATGGAGGCAGAGATTCCAGTGATGCATCTATAAGCCAAGCAGTGCCAAGGATTGGCAGCAACCACCAGAAGTGAGAAGAGGCAAAGGTTTCTTCCCAAGAGTCTTCGGAGGGAGCATGGCTCTGCCAATACCCTGGTTTTGGACTTCTGGCCTCCAAAACTGTAAGAGAATAAATTTCTGTTATTTTAAGCCACATAGTGTGTGGTAATTTGTTACAGCAGCCCTAGGAAACTAATACAGAAACCAGGTTCAGTGAGCAGTGTAAAAGATGGTTGAAGATCCAAAATGGAGACAAATCTAAAAACTAGGAATAAGGTGGAAATGGCTAGAGCAGGTTGAGGGAGATGTGATGAATCTTCTTGATAAAGAAATAGAACTACAGTGTCTGTGCCTTGCATTGTCCTAGCATGTGACAGAATGGCTTAAGGCCAAAAGGTCATAGAAGTCAAGGGTATAAGCATTTTTGAAGATACATGTTTTATGGCCATTAGTAGAACTCTCTTAGGGGAAAAGTGTAGGGAAATAAGGATGGAGGGATGACCGATCCTTAGGATTAATTAAACATGCAAGAAAGAAGGGAAGCCATCAGAGGAGATGAAAGGGATCATGAAAGAGATGGGGAAACAGTAATAATTTATTACCACGTGAGATAGGAAAAGAAAGGACAAGGGCATCTGTTAACTAGACCACAAGCTCCTTGAGGGCAGGGTCTTTGTACTTTCAGTAGCCACAAGAGTGCCTGGTCCAGAGTACGCATTTAATAAATATTTACCAAATTAATAAAGAGCCATTTTCTAATATAGGAGAAATCAACAAGAATGAAGATAGAAAAAGGGTTTATGATTTAAGCAAATAAGAGACCCTAAAATCCTAATTAAAAACTAATCTACTGATTCTTAGCATGTTTGAAGTCAGAGAAAACTCAAAAATTATGTAGTGCACCTCTTCATTTTACAGATCAGGAAACGGAGGGCCAGAGAGATTGCTTTTGTGACTCTGGCTTGTTTGAGCCAAAGGTGCCTTCTGTAACTGGCAGGTGATCTTGTGTATTGCAGCTGACACTAACCCCATTCAATCATCACGTTTCTAGTTAATTTTTTTTCTGTTCTTCAAGGAAAGTATCACGTCAAGCTTCGTTGTTAAGAGCAAAACTGAGAATTTGGGGGCTATAGAGCTAAAATAGGAAAGCTCTGTTTAGAGAAAGGAACCATAAAGGGTGAATTTCATGATAGTAATTTGGGGTCACCAGCTAGAATCCAGACTCCCTTTGGAGGACAGACAGGGTCACATGCGGGGTATTTAACGTAACTCTTAGGGCTTGGAGGTGAGGACAGCAGGTCTAGAACTATAAGAGTTTCCAATCAGAAAATGGCCACTGTAGTAGTACATCAAATTAACAACAATTAGATTCATCCCAAATTAGATGTTTTCATGGCTCCTTTATGACATCCTTGCCGAGACTTGCCAAAGTCCCTGCTACCAAGCAGATAACTGTGGCTGGGCCCACAGGGGACCAATAGAGAGCTGGACCCGTAGTGGCAGCAAGAGGACACAAACCCCAAATCCACCAAAGATGACAGCTCTCAGCAGAGAAAACCCTGCTAACACAGGTGGGGCTTCTGGAGCTTAACACCAAAGCCTGTTTATTAACTTGCTAAGAAAGAATAAAAGCCATCCTTTGAAATATTGATCATCTCTCAAGGTATATTTTTGGTCTCCCAAGATTGACTCATCTATTCCTCCACTTTTTTTTCTTTCCTTAGTTTTTAACATCCAGGAGGATAGGATATTCTGCCCCATACCAACCTGCAGTGACTGTATGATCTGACTAATCAGACACTTAAATAAGTTCTGCCTAAAAAGCAGCTCTAGATTGGAGGCTATTATCCCAATCTTGTTTCAATCAAGAATTTCAATGGATTTTGTTTTGAATTTCAGTTTCTTTGACTGGAGGTTTTGAAAAAGAACAAGAAAAAGTAAAGAATAGGCTTATGGGGTGTGCTCAGGCTGACCATCTGCCAGAGAAGGCAGCCAGCTTTCTGCATCCCAGTGGCTCCAACATTGTAGGGCTCTGAGGCCTCAAGGAAGGGAAAGGAAGGTGCTGATGAAGGGTTTTCTAAGACCACTCATTAAATTAGTTGGTTGGAGGATAAAAATCTCTAAATGTACCAAAGTAAAGAACTGCCTCAGGAAGCACCAAAAATTTAATTAGATATGCGTGTCAAAAACGTACAATATTCTATTCTACTTTTAAACTGTTTTGTTTTTTGTAGTGTAAGGTGTGCAGATTAGAAGATAACAGAGGCAGTTATCAAAATCACTCATTTGACACCAATCCTATGCCAATACAGTGCTCTTGACTCTTGCTTTTCTGGATACCTCAAGATTAAAACCAGTTTGAATCTCCCATTTTGTACTTTATGTTTGAAGATATCATTCACATACTTAGAAGTAACTACTGACTGAGATATAACATAGAGACTAAAAATAAAAACAATGATAATTTTTATTGAAAGTCACCAACAACTATTGCAGTGACTAACTGGAAAAAATGGAAACAAGAAATCTGTCTGATTCAAGAAAATGTACTCTCTCTTAAGTAAAATGCAGAATGAGACATTCAACTAGTCAAACACCTGGCAGCACCTGAATCCATCTTACTGACCCCAAGGGCAACTGCCACATCCATCACCACCAGAATCTTTAACATAATAAAAAGTGACTTATGGTTACCAGTTAGAAATATTACATGAAATAATGGAATGATAAGGCCATTTAGGAGAAATCAAAATTGATGAGTGGATTTACATTAGCTACCAGGCTTAACTTTCAGTATGTAATCAAGCAGGACCCTATGTCTAGCCTTCACAGGACAGACCCCTCCCCATGTCCTCTTCCTGCCTCTTGTCTATAGAAAAACTTTAGCCTCCAAGGCCTTCCCCGAGTTCCAAAGAATAAGTTCAGTCAGAGTAATTAGAAAATGCAGAAAGAAAGGAAAATAGTCGAGCAAGAAAATAATAACGGTTTAGCCATTAAACAAAGTCAAAGACGTTTAGTTCCTCCTCAAGGGCTATACCTAATATTCTGAGCCTATCCTTTGATCTGTTTTGTAGATACCAAAACCCCCACCAGGTGGGAAAAGTTAACTGTATGCTGACCACCAGCAGGTAGACCCCAGATTGGTTGGAACCAGAAGATAGATGATGTTGACTCCCAATTACCTCACCATTGACAAATCAGAAGATTGTCCATGAGCTGATCACATACCTCACAACCCCCTTCCCTCACCCTGTCTTTAAAAACCTTTCCCTGAAAGCTATCAGGGAGTTCAGGCCTTTTGAACATTAGCTCAGTGTAAGTAGATAGGCTTTACTGCTTGCAGATGAGTAGACCTATTTGGTTCGGTAACAGATATATAGCTATAAGGATACCACTGATATTCGTCATTTAAATGAAGGGCTAAATTATGTTTAATGTGGTTTATTTTCCAGTAGCTTGCTTGATTTTTCCTAACCCATACAATCAATCATAACATTTGTTATACATTTTACAGAAAGTACTAATTCATTTTTTGTTGAGAAAAGATTTAAATGTTCAATAGCCTGGAGCTGAAGAGGCTAATCAGTTTTTATAAATCAAAATAGTACCCTGAAAGCTAAATAGCATGTGTCTTCACAGTTGAATTGTATCAGATTCTATAGCACAAAAAAACAACATTGCTGGCCTGCTAGATCCCTCATCTGAGCTTTAGGCAAATCACTTCAACTAGAATCGATGGTTCTTCAATAACAAAGAGAAGTCAAGCATATACGAAGAGGAAAACATGTTTCAAGAACATGCCTCTGGCATTTAATTCACTAGATTATCTTATAAAGTGTTTCTTTGCTTTTTTTTTTTTTAAGAAATTAGCTTTTTTAAATTTTTTTTATTTTTTAACTTTATTTTTTTATTTTTTACATAAACTGCATATATTTAGAGTGTACAATTTGGTATCCCAATCTCCCAGTTCATTCCCCCCACAACCCTCTCTGCTTTCCCCACTTGCTGTCCATATGTTTGTTCTCTACATCTGTGTCTCTATTTCTGCCTTGCAAACTGGTTGATTTGTACCATTTTTCTATAGTCCACATATATGTGTTAATATACAATATTTGTTTTTCTCTTTCTGACTCACTTCACTCTGTATGACAGTCTCTAGGTCCATCCATGTCTCTAAAAATGTCCCAGTTTCATTGCTTTTCACAGCTGCGTAATATTCCATTGTATGTATGTACCACATCTTCTTTATCCATTCATCTGTTGATGGACATTTAGGTTGCTTCCGTGTCCTGGCTATTGTAAATAGTGCTGCAATGAACATTGGAGGAAATTAGCTTTTTTTTTTAAGTCTTTATTGAATTTGTTACAATATTGCTTCTGTTTTATGTTTTGGTTTTTTGGCCATGAGGCATGTGGGATTTCAACTCCCTAACCAGGGATCAAACCTACACCCCCTGCATCGGAAGACAAAGTCTCAACCACTGGACTGCCAGGGAAGTCTCTCTTTCCTGTTTTAAGTAGGTACTTTGCAGATACATCAGTATGATTTGTGGATATCTGAAGCAATTCAAGAAATGCCAGAAAGTGCCCTGATTACCATAGGTGTTTTCCTTGCCCCTGAAGTGAAGGAGATTACACTCACAAAATAAGGATTCGATTAGACCGTTTTCTACCTTCTCTACTGCTATGTTCTGTGCCCCCAAATCATCTCCCCCAACCCTAGTTTTGTGCCTACATCACTGCAGCCTTGGCATCGGCTTACCTGCATTTCTCTCTCTAAATCACCATTCTGCACATCCTAGGTGGTGCCTGCAGCTCACCTTCAAGGACCAGCTGTTAGGTGGAATAGGAGTATCCCAGGATGTCTAAAGCTAGACCAGTGCTCCGAGCATGCTTCTGTTTCTAGAACATTAGAGCCCCAACCTCTGATCCTGGTTCAAGACAGCCTTCATTCCCAAAATGACAGTGGCAAGACCACCAGGCTGAATAAAGAATTAAGTCCCAGACCTCTGGCCCATCAGCTCCAGGAAACCCTCATTTCCTATGCTACCACAGCACCCTGTGTGTGACTTTTAGAGTACACTTATTTTTTTTATCAGTTTTATTGATGCATAATTGATGTATAATACATTTCACAAAGTTAAATATAGAAGCTGATAAATTGTGTCTGATGTGTACATCTGTGAAACTGTCACCACAGTTAAAGTCATAAACATATTTATCACCTCGTGCCCTCTTAGCCCCACCTCCCTGCACAGGCAAGGAGCGATCTGCTTTCTGTCACCACAGATTAGTCTGCATGTTCTAGAATTCCATATAAATGGAATTATAAAGTGTGTACTTTTTTTTTTTGGGTCTGGCCACTTTCACTCAGAATAATTATTTTGAGTTTCATCCACGTTATAGTATATATCAATTGTTGGTTTCTTTTTAATTCTGAGTATCAATTCATTTTCCTGTTGATAAACATTGAGTTGTTTCCAGTTTGGAACTATATGCTGTGAATATTCATGTACTAGTCTTTTTTATGGATATATACTTTCATTTCCCAACAAGTGGGATGGCTGGATCATATGATGGTGTATATTTAACATTTTTAAGAAATTGCCCCTGTTTTCCAAAGTGATTATGCCATTTGGTGTGATCAGTGTGTTGGTTCCTATGGCTGCTGAAACAAATTACCATGAATTTGGTGACTTAAAGCAACAGAAATTTATTCTCTCACAGTTCTAGAGGCTGAAAAAGTCCAAAATCAGTATCGCTGGGTTGAAATCAAGGTGTTAGTGGGGCCACATTCCCTTTGGCGGCTATAAGAGAGAATCTGTTTCATGCCTTTTCCCACTTCTGGTGGTTGCCTGCATTGCTTGACCTGTGGCCACATCATCCTGGTCTCTGCTTCTGTGATCACATTGCTTCCTCTTCTTCTGTCTGTAAAATCTCCCTCTGCCTATCTCTTATAAAAACACTTGTTATGGTATTCAGGGTTCCCCTAGATAATCTTCTCAAGATCATTAACTCAATCATATCTCCAAAGACACCCTTCCCTCTTTTTGGCCATGTCAGGTAACAGTCTCAGGTTCCATGAATTAGGACATGGATAATTTTGGTCAGGGGGTATTTTTCACCCTACCACAGCCAGTCTTTTTAATTTTAACCATTCTAACAGGTTTGTAGTGATATCACAATATGGTTTTAATGTACATTTTTCTAATGGTTAATGATGTTGAACATCTTTTCATGTGTTTAGTTATATTTATATATCTTCTTTGTTGAAGTTTGTGTTCAAATATTTTGCCCATTTTTAAGTTGAATTGTTCATTTTCTAATTTTTGAGCTTTGAGAGTTCTTTATATATTCTGCAGGGAAGTTCTTTATCAGATATATAATTTATAGCATTTTTCCAGTATGTGGTTTGTTTCTCATTCTCTTAACAGTGACTTCTTTGACAGCATTTCTTGATTTATATCATAATTCATCCCTTTTAGACTTTCTAGACTGGACCCCTTAAGGGCATGTACTATAAACTATTCCCTCTATGTCCTCAGCACCCATTACAATGCTTGACACATAAGAGATTCTCATTGAATGTTTACTGTTCTTCTCCTCTCTTCATTACTCATCATTTTCATAAGGTCACATTTAAAAAGCAAAATTTCTTATATTATTAACATAATTTCAGTGTGATCTCTTGCATTTCTATACACCAACAATGAAAGATCAGAAAGAGAAATTAAGGAAACAATCCCATTCACCATTGCAACAAAAAGAATCAAATACCTAGGAATAAACCTAACCAAGAAGGTAAAAGACCTGTACTCAGAAAACTATAAGACACTAATGAAAGAAATCAAAGAAGACACAAAGAGATGGAGAGACATACCATGTTCTTGGATTGGAAGAATCAACATTGTGAAAATGACTATATTACCAAAAGCAATTTACAGATTCAATGCAATCCCCATCAAATTACCAATGACATTTTTCACAGAACTAGAACAAGAAATCTTACAATTTGTATGGAAACACAAAAGACCCCGAATAGCCAAAGCAATCTTGAGAAGGAAAGACGGAGTTGGTGGAATCAGGCTTCCTGACTTCAGGCTCTACTACAAGGCTACAGTGATCAAGACAGTATGGTACTGGCACAAAAACAGAAATATAGATCAATGGAACAGGACAGAGAGCCCAGAGATAAACTATGGTCAACTAATCTATGACAAAGGAGGCAAGGATATACGATGTTGAAAAGGCAGCCTCTTCAATAAGTGGTGCTGAGAAAACTGGACAGCTACATGGAAACGAATGAAATTAGAACACTTCCTAACACCATACACAAAAATAAACTCAAAATGGATAAAAGACCTAAATGTAAGGCCAGACACTATAAAAATCCTAGAGGAAATCATAGGAAGAACACTCTTCGACGTAAATCACAGCAAGATCTTTTTTAATCCACCCCCTAGAATAATGGAAATAAAAACAAAAATAAATAAGTGGGACCTAATGAAACTTCAAAGCTTCTGCACAGCAAAGGAAACTATAAGCAAGACGAAAAGACAACCCTCAGAATGGGAGAAAATATTTGCAAATGAATCAACAGACAAAGGAGTAATCTCCAAAATATATAAACAGTTCATCCAGCTCAATATCAAAAAAATAAACGACCCAATCAAAAAATGGGCAGAAGACCTAAATAGGCATTTCTCCAAAGAAGACATACGGATGACCAAGAGGCACATGAAAAGCTGCTCAACATCACTAATTATTAGAGAAATGCAAATCAAAATGACAATGAGGTATCACCTCACACCGGTTAGAATGGGCATCATCAGAAAATCTACAGACAGTAAATGCTGGAGAGGGTTTGGAGAAAAAGGAATGCTCTTGCATCGCTGGTGGGAATGTAAATTGATACAGCCACTATGGAGAGCAGTATGGATGTTCCTTGCAAAACTAAAAATAGAACTACCATATGACCCAGCAATCCCACTCCTGGGCATATACGCAGAGAACACCATAATTCAAAAAGACACATGCACTCCAGTGTTCATTGCAGCACTATTTACAATAGCCAGGACATGGAAGCAACCTAAATGTCCAACAACAGATGAATGGATAAAGAAGATGTGGTACATACATACAATGGAATATTACTCAGCTGTGAAAAGCAATGAAACTGGGACATTTTTAGAGACATGGATGGACCTAGAGACTGTCATACAGAGTGAAGTGAGTCAGAAAGAGAAAAACAAATATTGTATATTAACACATATATGTGGACTATAGAAAAATGGTACAAATCAACCAGTTTGCAAGGCAGAAATAGAGACACAGATGTAGAGAACAAACATATGGACAGCAAGTGGGGAAAGCAGAGAGGGTTGTGGGGGGAATGAACTGGGAGATTGGGATACCAAATTGTACACTCTAAATATATGCAGTTTATTGTAAAAAATAAAAAAAAGTTAAAAAAAATAAAAAGCAAAATTTCTTATATTATTAACATAATTTCAGTGTGGTCTATGTACTATGTAGCTTATTTTATGTATTTTTTGTTGAGATATAATTCACAAGTTATAAAATTCACGCTCTTAACGTGTACAGTTCAGGGCTTCCCTGGTAGCACAGTGGTTAAGAATCCTTCTGCCAATGCAGGGGACGTGGGTTTGATCCCTGGTCTGGGAAGATCCCACATGCTGCAGAGCAACTAAGCCCATGTGCCACAACTACTGAGCCTGTGCTCTAGAGCCTGTGAGCCACAACTAATAAGCCCATGTGCCACAACTACTGAAGTCCACGCGCCTAGAGCCCGTGCTCTGCAACAAGAGAAGCCACTGCAATGAGAAGCCCATGCACCATAAACAAGAGTAGCCCCCATTCTCTGCAACTACAGAAATCCCCCACACAGCAACGAAGACCCAATGCAGCCAATAAATAAATAAAAATAAATTTATTTAAAAAAATAAAGTGTACAATTCAGCGGTTGTTAGTATATTTATAAGGTTGGGCAACCATCACCACTGTCTAATTCCGGAACATTTCATCACCACGAAAAGAAACCCCATGCGCATTAAAATCACACCCCATTCACTTCACCTTCCCCCTGCCCATGATCCCTGGCAACCATTAATCTACTTTATGTCTCTATGGTGTTGCATATTCTGGACATGCCATATAGATGAAGTCCCATGATCACTATCTGCAAGCTGGAGACCCAGGAAAACCAATGGTGTAGTTCAGTCTGAATCCAAAGAGCCGAGGAACCAGGGGAGTCAATGGTGCAATTTCTACTCCAAGAGAAAGATTGATGTTTCAGCTCATCCAGTCAGGCAGAAAAACAAACTCTTCCTTCCTCTGCCTTCTTGTTCTATTCAGGCCCTCAGTAGATTGGATGATGTCCACCCACGTTGGGGAGGGCAATCTCCTTTACTGTCTACCAGTTCAAATGCTAATCTCACCTGGAAACACTCTCACAGACACATGTAGAAATAATGTCTAGCCAGGTATCTAGGCACCTCATGATCCAGTCAAGTTGACACATAACATTAACTATCATAAAGATCATCCACATTGTATCATGTATTAGTACTTCATTCCTTTTTATGATTAAATAACATTCCATTATATGCATAAACCACAGTTTGTTTATCCATTCATCAGTTGATGGATATTTGGCTGTTTCAGCTTTTTAGCTACTATACATAATGATGCTGTCAACACTCATGTAAAAATTTTTGTTTTAGTATATGTTTTTAATTCTCTTAGGTACATACCTAAAAGTGGAATTGGTCAGCTGTACAGTAATGCTATGTTAAATATTTTGAGAATCTTCCAACTGTTTTCCAAAGTAGCTGTACCATTTTACATTACATCAGGAATGTATGAGGGACCCTATTTCCCCACATTCTCTCCAACGGTTATAATTACCTGTCTTTCTTTTATCATGGCCATCCTAGTGGGTGTGAAATGGTTTTGATTTGTATTTCTCTAATGACTAAAGATGTTGAGCGTCTTTTCACGTGTTTATTGGTTGATAGCTGATTTAAAGTCTATGTCTGGTGATTTCAACATCTGAGCTTCTCCAGGGACCATTGCTATTACAGTGTATTTGCTGTTTTCTTTCCTGTTTAAAGGGCCATATTTTCTTGTTTCTTGGTACACGTGTAATTTTTTTGTCAAAAACTGGACATTTAAATAAATTGTGGCAACTCTGAAAATCAGATTCTCTCCCCTTCCCAACATTTGTTGTTGTTGCTGTTTGTTGTTGTCTGTTTTAGTGACTTACTGAACAATAAATTCTGTGTTCTTTGTTGTGTGTGGCTGCTGAAGTCTCTACTCAGTTACCTTAGTGGTCAGGTAATTATTGGGCAGAGATTTCCTTAGATGCCTGGAACCAATAAATCTCCCAGTCTTTGCCAATGGGCTCTGTGTGTGTGTGTTGGAGCATGCCTTCAACATTCATTCAGGGAGTTAACAACTCTGCCTTAGCTTCCACTTTCTATTGTGTGGGCCCTCAAGGTCATCCAGAGCTGAGAGCTAAGGGCCTTCTCAGGTCTTTCCACAGCATGCATCTGGGCATACATAGCCCTGTACATACGCTTGACTTTCCAGATTCTTAGGAATATGTCAGAGCTTTCAAAGACCCTGTGGACATCTTATTCCCCATATCTTCCTTTAAAGCTTTTGGTTAGCCTGTTGTTTATCCCAACTTTATCTATCAACCCCTGGCAGCCACAGAGTTAAACAATTGCCACTGATTGTTTGGCCAAACACCCCTGTGGAAAATGCTTTCCTCACTAGATGAACTTCACACTAAGTTACGTCACATATAGACAGCCTTGCAAATAGGGTCTTCCAGGAACCACCAGGCAATCAAAGGATGATAATTCTCTGGGAATGAGGCTTTGAAGGAGGTCCAACTCCATTCTGCAACTTTCAGTGGCTGCCAGGTTACCAGTTTTTGACATGATTGCAGGCTATTGGTTTTCAAGGCTACCATGGAGCTAGAGAAGGGGGATGGGAAGAGGGCAAGTGAAAGTGCCACAAATCTCACTGTTTTTACTGAGGTTGAGCCATTTTTCCTGAATAAATACTCCTCAGATTGCTGCAAGCCTTGAGGTTAATATCTAGAGTTCTGAAAAAGTTGACTGACAATTTTTAGCAGTTTTCTTATTCCTTTTATAAAGAATTTGTGCAGGTCCTTACTCTGCCATTTTCTCTGACATTATTCTTCTGTAGCTTATTTAAGGTGACATATTTTGCCACTCAAACTGTTGTATCCAATTATCATATTTTTGCATGGCTAACTCCTACAAATCCTTAAGACTCGGCTCAAGAGTCCCTTCCTTGAGCAATGGAACACTTTCTGTAAATTAAATCAGATGCAGAAGCTGATTAAGTGAATCAGATGCTATCCCAGCTGCTCTTGTTCAATGAGTGAATGAGGAAAACTGGATCTATGCCAGGTTAGCATTCAGTTTTCCCAGTTCCTCCCACCTCCTCCCTATAGTAGCCCTTGAAGCACTGCCTCTGAGAGTCTGAGGCTCTGCAGATCATAGCATGAAATTCTAAAGCAGAGGAACACTTGGTGAGGATTTCAAAAAGCAGATTCAAGCACTAGGCTGTCAATTGGGCTGGATAACATCAAAATCCTTTCTAATCAGAGATTATATGTTTTCTTGAATGAAAAGGATGAACAATTACTCTGATGATTCACTAACAAGGCCACTGTATTTTTTTTTACAAAATTATAGAAATATGTAAATTACTATGTGCCCCCCAAAGAGTAGTCACTACCTACTAGAAATATGAATATAAGAAAAGCTTTCTTAATCTGTTATGAAGATTCTTGTGAAGAAATGTTGGCTAAGAATTTTGAAGACCATTGGCACAGGTATATTGATACTACCACTGCTTTGGTAGTATCTAAGTTTTTCAAATTAGACAATTAGCATGAATCAATCTGAACATCCCCTGGGACATGTGAGTCCTATTTTGGAGACCATAGCATTAAACTTTTTTTAACGGGCTATAATGTTTTTTCTAAGTGGATTTAGAGCATTTTTAATGTACAAAATTAAGAAAATTGAGCATTTATTGGTTTTATATAATTTATTATATAACATAACACATTTATAGACTGGTATAATGTGTTGTGGAAAGAAAACCTGTTGGGAAACTAATACCAATAAATAGTTGTTGATTATGGTACACTGATATTTTTAACAACTCTTTTTTGGGACTTCCCTCGTGGTGCAGTGCTTGGAACTCCGTGCTTCCACTGCAGGGGGCACAGGTTCAATCCCTAGTTAGGGAACAAGGATCCCACATGCCACACAGTGCAGTCAAAAAAATAAATAAAAATAAAATCATTAAACAGCTCTCTTCATATACTATTTAGACAAAATAACCAAAAAATTTAGACTCATGGGATTATAATGAAGACATTCATCCATACCTAAAGTTCTAAAGCAACAGCAAAGGGAATTGAGGCTGCCCAACTATGCTGTAAAGTTTGTCATTGAAGACCTCTAGCTTAGGTGACTCAGAGAGAATAAAATGTTCTTCTTTTAATAATTTTTTGCTGGAATAATTCAAACAAGTTCATTGATATTTCAATTAGCATTATCCAGAAAATCATTTAAGTAAGAAGTTTCCAAATTAGAACCTCTGAGGCATTCAAAACAAAAGATACAACTTTCCAAAGCAAAGTGAAAATTGGTTATATGACCATTTAAAAAATAACTTTATATTTTGAAATAGTTTAAGACTTCCAAGAAATTGCAAAAATAGTTCAGAGGGTCTCATGTACCCTTCTCCAGGCTTTATCCAATGTTAATATCTTACATAGCCATTATATATGTCAAAACTAGAATTGCATAACTCAAACTCCTCATCCATGTTGAGCCTATAAAAGCATCGAGTTGCTAGAGATCAAAATAAAGGATTTTTGAAGGGCAATGCTTCTTTAGAAAGAACTCTGGGTATGCTGTGGGTCCCCCCTAATGCTTCATCCATAAGTGACCACAGATCTATAACAAGTTTTATTTTCTGTTATTTCTAAGAGGCCCTAACTGTCTGGAAAACTACAGGAGAATAAAGCCTTAAGGTAACCATATGGGTTTTTGGTTTGCCTTTAGCTTTTTATTTCCTTAAAGATTGGCAGCTTTTACTATTCTTTAATTCAAGGAGAATATTCAACAACAGCAAAAAATTGTCTCCAGGTAGCTGTGATACAAGACTTAAAAGGCAAAATTTCTTTTTCTTTGAATCTCTCATGAGCACGTCTCTAATGTTATTTCTACTTTTGTAGTTCTTTCATTTTAGCAAAATTGTCATTGAAATCTACTTGGGAGAGAAGAGGAACTGCAGTCATATGCTCAGTGTGGTTTTTACCTGCCTGAACACAGAACAAATGCCTGCAGGTCTGTACCCTGGCAAGTCATATTTTACCACTGAGCATGCCTTTGTACCTTACTTCATAGCTCAGTGCTTGACTGGTCCACCTCCTACCAATTCTGCATCATCCATGTCCTCTCCACTCAGCTGAACCTCTTTTTTTGATCTATCTTTTCAGGTTTAGATTATTCATGGGATTTTTGCAATCTCTCAGATCTTAGACTTGGTCAACTAAAAGTAGGGCATGTTTAATTCAAAATACAATACATACAATACCTTCATTTCATTCCTTTTGGGAAAAAAGTTAATCATTTTCTTTCTTATGTTAATGTTGATTTTTTTTTTTTTTTTTTTTTTTTGGCTGCGTTGGGTCTTTGTTGGGCTTTCTCTAGTTTCAGCAAGCGGGAGCTACTCTTCATTGTGGTGCACAGGCTTTCTCATTGATGTGGCTTCTCTTGTTGTGCAGCACAGGCTTTAGGTGCTAGGGCTTCAGTAGTTGCAGCACACAAGCTCAGTAGTTGCAGCACATGGGCTCTAGGGCTCATGGGCTTTGGTAGTTGTGGCTCTCAGGCTCTAGAGCACAGGCTCAGTAGTTATGGCACACAGGCTTAGTTGCTCTGAGGCATGTGGGATCTTCCCAAACCAGGGATTGAACCCGTGTCCCCTGGATTGGCAAGTGGGTTCTTAACTTCTGAGCCACCAGGCAAGTCCATGTTGATCTTATTTTCAATTCATCTCTCCATTTCCCACTTTACCTAGCAGAGTGCCTTGGACATAATAGGAAATGTGTAAATGTCTAACGATTGGATGAATTCCTTCCATAAAGAAGGGAGCTGAAAGGATGAGTAATTAAGGCAATTAGCCGGATAATTAAAAACATTTTAAATTAAAAAACATTTTTCTAATATTTAGACATTTCAGCAAGAGTTTTGTTAATTATACAGATAATTACTTTAATATACCACATTACTCTTTGCAAATGTGTGGCGCCCAATATTTATATACACATACAGTCTTACAAAAAGTAAGACTATTCATGGAAAATTTCTAAATGAAATTTAGTTTGCAAACTCTGACTTAGGTAGTAGTCAAAAAAGATACTATTACCAATATTATTTCTGGAGAGTGAGGAAAGGAAATTATTGTATCAATGAGGTCACTAGACTTACACTTTTTGCTGTGTACACCTCTGTACTGTTTTATTTATGTATTTATGTATTTATTTATATTGCTTTTTTTTTTTTTTTTTTTTTTTTGCTGTGCCATGCAGCTTGTGGATCTTAGTTCCCCAA
This sequence comes from Hippopotamus amphibius kiboko, assembly GCF_030028045.1. Taxonomy (NCBI): domain Eukaryota; kingdom Metazoa; phylum Chordata; class Mammalia; order Artiodactyla; family Hippopotamidae; genus Hippopotamus; species Hippopotamus amphibius. The sequence goes on from NC_080186.1 coordinate 185,534,003, forward strand.
CCAGGCATTGAACCCAGGCCTTTAGCAGTGAAAGCGTGAGCACAGACTCCTAACCACTGGACCACCAGGGAATTCCCACTTCTGTACTGTTTTAATTTTTCATGAGTATGTGTTACTTTTCAATATTAACTTTTAAGATTCTATTAACTAAGCAGAGAGCTAAGCAGAAAGCTAAGCAGACACAAAAACAAATGCCTCCAGGGCACAGGCAGGTAATATAAGTACGCAAATTGGGCTGCAAATAGATTATGGCAAAAGGGGCAGTGCCTGCTCTGTCCAAAGTGGCTGGATGCTACCCAATTAGCAATTCTAGCTAATTGCTGCTATGCAGGAATATGAGACCAATGCTGTCATCACTCAGTTTTCAGGTCTGGAAATTTTTTGGTGAAATTTCCTGATTTTTAAATGAAAGAAATTGATTTAAAAATTTGGTAGTTTAAGATGCAGACCAAACAAAACATGCTATGGCCCAGATCCAACCGATGGATCACCAGTTTGCAAACTCTGACTTAGGTAGTAGTCAAGAATAATTTGTTTGTTCTTTTAAAAACAGATGAAGATACCAAAAAAGCAAATAACCCAATCCACAAATGGGCAGAAGACCTAAATAGACATTTCTCCAAAGAAGACATACAGATGGCCAACAAACGCATGAAAAGATGCTCAACATCACTCATCATCAGAGAAATGCAAGTCAAAGCCACAATGAGGTATCACCTCACACCAATCAGAATGGCCATCATCACAAAGTCTGGAAACAACAAATGTTGGAGAGGGTATGGAGAAAAGGGAACTCTCCTGCACTGTTGGTGGGACTGTAAGTTGGTACAGCCACTATGGAAAACAATTTGGAGGTTCCTTAAAAAACTACAAATAGAACTACCATATGATCCAGTAATCCCACTCCTGGGCATATACCCAAAGAAAACCATAATCCCAAAAGAAACTTGTACCATAATGTTTATTGCAGCACTCTTTACAATAGCCAGGACATGGAAGCAACCTAAATGCCCATCAACAAATGAATGGATACAAAAGATGTGGCATATATATACAATGGAATATTACTCAGCTATCAAAAGGGATGAGATGGAGCTATATGTAATGAGGTGGATAGAACTACAATCTGTCATACATAGTGAAGTAAGTCAGAAAGAGAAGGACAAATATTGTATGCTAACTCACATATACGGAATCTAAAAATGGTACTGATGAACTCAGTGACAAGAACAAGGAAGCAGATACAGAGAATGGACTGGAGAACTCGAGGTATGGGAGGGGGCGGGGGGTGAAGGGGAAACTGAGAAGAAGCGAGAGAGTAGCACAGACATATATATACTACCAACTGTAAAATAGTCAGTGGGAAGTTGTTGTATAACAAAGGGAGTCCAACTCAAGGATGGAATATGCCTTAGAGGACTGGGGCAGGGAGGATGGGGGGGACTCGAGGGGGGGGCGTCAAGGAAGGGAGGGAATACGGGGATATGTGTATAAAAACAGTTGATTGAACCTGGTGTACCCCCAAAAAAAATAAAAAAAAATAAAAAAAATAAAAACAGATGAAGATGTTTTAAAAAATTTACTCATCTGTTGCCTGTTTTCCTCCTATCCAACATATCAGTCAACGTTCCAGAGCATACAAAAGGCTCTAAGTATTTCCATGATGACTGAGCTATTAGGACCCAGAAACTGTCAAGCCTCTGCAGGCTTGCTAACTGATTCTCAATCAGCATAGCAGTCTGGAGCCAGTCACAGAGAATAAGGTCTCAAGCATGGTAGCAGTATTTCCTGAGAAGGCTGCGAAGGCCAAGAACTGAAATGAGGTTAATAGAAAAGAATCAAATTGGAGCAGTCTTCAAGCCTTAGACTTATGGCCAATGGATTATAAACTTTAAAATAGCCATGAAGGCCAAATTTAGGACATGCCTAATGTGACATTTTGGTATGAGCAGGGGTCAAGACAAATAAAAAGCATTTATTCCATATAAAGACATTGGGAGGCAGACATACAGGTGGAAATATGAGTACCTCCCAGCTTCAGGCTTAGTATTCAAGGTTGAGCCATAAGGGAAGAATAATTCAGCATAGGCCAATGGAGTCTTATTTTCCACTTAAAATCATCTGTAACACCATTCAATAAAGACCATGAAGATAGTGCAGTTACCCTGCAAGTGAATTCTGTCAAGTCACTTGCTCAATTAAGGTTTCATGCCAAGTATTTTCCACTTACAGATAGATAACAATATCTGCCATGCCTCTTAACAACAATTGTTATTGAAAACTTAGTTGAAAACCAAGAAATAAATGAACACTAACCAACAAAAGCCCTCAAAGCACCCAAAAATCACTTTCTCAAGGCCAGGCAATAAGGACCACAAGGCTGATTCGAGGGGTGTCTCTCCCTCCACGTAGCACATGTTGAGGTTGAGACTAGTTGGCATACATTGCTGGTTCTTCAATTCAAGGAGGTTGGAAGCAGCAAATGAATACAACAGAGCACTCAGTAGGTACTCCATGTATTTATCAAGTGATATACAGGAGTACTGGAAACAAAACATGGCCAGAATTGTCAGCCAACTGCCTGACAGGAAGAGAGAAGGCAGATATCCTGAAAAGTTGACACAAGACTTAAAATAACACCTTGATCTGAAGATATTAGGAGTGGAATAAAGCTCCTGAAAGCCTCACTCTACTCTGCACAGTGTCAAGCTGAAGCTTTTCCCTGGTTGAGAGGGTCTGCTCTGGGGCCTGGATGCCTGGGTTCCATTGTTACCAATTGGCTGGGTGAAGTGGGACAAGCAGCTTAACCTCTCTTTTTTTTTTTAAATTAAAAAAAAAAATTTGTTGGAGTACAGTTGATTTACAATGTTGTGTTAGTTTCAGGTATACAGCAAAGTGATTCAGTTATACGTGTGTGTGTTTATATACATAAATATATAAAGTAATATATTCTTTTTCAGATTCTTTTTTCTTATAGGTTATTACAAAATATTGAGTCTAGTTCCCTATGCTATACAGTCGGTCCTTGTTGGTTATCTATTTTATATATAGTGGTATGTAAGTGTTAACCTCTCAACTTGGACTTCCTCATCTATAAAATCTATCTGCCTCATAGGGTTAGGAGGATTCAATAAGTTAACGTTTGCTAAAAAAAAAAAATCTTAGAAGAGTGCCATGTACATAAAAAATACTCAGTAAGGTTTTCTCTGGATGAGGGTACTGTGTCATCCTTGTAAAAGAGTCAATTAATAAGACAGGAAGTAAGTAACAAATGTATGCAAGACCTTCTCCCAAAGTTATTAAAACAAAAAGTTTTGGTTGGTAGAGAGCTAATTTTTTAGCTATATGGAAAAGTAAGTGAAATACTTCATTGATGAGCATGGCAGCCTAGCTTAGCACAGTGCTCTACAGAGCGCGGGAAGCAGACTTCCTGACCTGGGTCTCAGCTGTCATCACCAGCTGCAACACCACTGGCAAGTCATGTAAGCATGCTTCAGTTTTTTCATCTATCAAATTAAGATAAAAGTAGAGTTGTTACTAAAACTGTGTTATGATCTTCATGGGCCCTGCATACATTTGCCTGCACAGGCCTCTTTTTCCATAAAATAATATTAAAATTGTACTTTACAACTGCACTGGTCTAAAGACAAACGTAATCCAGGCTAGATTCCATTTTATAATTTCATTATTATTACATTCAATTTTTTCTCCTGACTTTAAAAGAAATTAAAATTAATCATTTTTTTCATGGCCCCTAGGCACTGTGCCTACTGGATAAGTCGGCCCTGATTGTTATGAGTACTAAATTAATGAGCGTTTATAAAGCACTTGGAACAGTGCCTGGCACCATCGTAAGCACGATACGCGTATGTGTTAAATAAATAAAATTTTAAAGTGTCAGACAAGCCAGATGTTACTTCCTTCCAAACTTCCTCCCTGCTCCCCCTGCCCTCCTGACAAGTAAATTCCATTTCAAAATATGGCTAAAAACTGTCCTACCACCACCCTGAAGTTAGCAATAGCAACTGAAATTATAAAGGTTTCAAAAGAATAAAGTAAGAGCAAAAAATTATGTTTAAATTCCATTTTGTTAAAAATAGTGGAGGTGCTGAGCATTGTTTGCACCTCTTTCCCAAACTCGGCACAACTTCAGAGGCAAGATCACAGAGTCCCAAATAGGGATAGCTCGCTATCTGGCTTCCAGCCTTCGTTAGCAAGAGCAACAGCCCATATCAATGTCCCCCATATAGATGACTAAAGACGCCAAGCTTAAGAGAGAAACAATCAGGGTTTTTGTTTCCTTCCCCAAAGATTAAAACACACAAAAAAAGAATGTTAAAAGATACAGAAGTCATTTTTTTTAAGAATTACATTCATATTAAATGCTTAACAGACAACTGGATTTTCATCGTGGTAATTCATTCCATCACACGGGAGGGCTAAAAGAAAATTTCAGCCCTCTGAAAACTCCTTCAGAATCAGAAAAATGTATAATTACCTTTATTTTTAATCTCCAAAATATACAAGCAGCTCATGCAGCTGAATACCAAAAAAGCAAATAACCCAATCCACAAATGGGCGGAAGACCTAAATAGACATTTCTCCAATGAAGACATACAGATGGCCAACAAACACATGAAAAGATGCTCAACATCACTAATCATCAGAGAAATGCAAGTCAAAGCCACAATGAGGTATCACCTCACACCAATCAGAATGGCCATCATCACAAAATCTGGAAACAACAAATGTTGGAGAGGATGTGGAGAAAAGGGAACTCTCCTGCACTGTTGGTGGGACTGTAAGTTGGTACAGCCACTATGGAAAACAATTTGGAGGTTCCTTTAAAAACTACAAATAGAACTACCATATGATCCAGTAATCCCACTCCTGGGCATATACCCAAAGAAAACCATAATCCCAAAAGAAACATGTATCATAATGTTTATTGCAACACTATTTACAATAGCCAGGACATGGAAGCAACCGAAATGCCCATCAACAAATGAATGGATAAAGAAGATGTGGCATATATATACAATGGAATATTACTCAGCTATCAAAAGGGATGAGATGGAGCTATATGTAATGAGGTGGATAGACCTAGAGTCTGTCATACAGAGTGAAGTAAGTCAGAAAGAGAAAGACAAATATTGTATGCTAACTCACATATACGGAATCTAAAAATGGTACTGATGAACTCAGTGACAAGAACAAGGATGCAGGTGCAGAGAATGGACTGGAGAACTTGAGGTTTGGGAGGGGGCAGGGGGTGAAGGGGAAGCTGAGACAAAGCGAGAGAGTAGCACAGACATATATATACTACCAACTGTAAAACTGATGATCAGTGGGAAGTTGTTTTACAACAAAGGGAGTTCAACTAGAGGATGGAAGATGCCTTAGAGGACTGGGAGGGGGAGGGTGGCAGGGACTCGAGGGGGGGGGGGAGTCGAGGGAGGGAGGGAATATGGGGATACATGTATAAAAACAGATGATTGAACTTGGTGTACCCCCCCAAAGAATAATAAATTAATAAATAAAATTTTAAAAAAAAGAATTACATTCATATTAAATGCTTAACAGACAACTGAATTTTCATCGTGGTAATTCATTCCATCACACGGGAGGGCTAAAAGAAAATTTCAGCCCTCTGAACCCTCTGAAAACTCCTTCAGAATCAGAAAAATGTATAATTACCTTTATTTCCCCCAATGATTAGCATAGGCTTAGAACTTTTTGGCCTAATTTTGGGCCATTTGAGTCAGATGGACACTCACCCACCCATAAAGTGAGACTGAAACACCAACCATTGTTTAAATTTGGATTCAGAATATAGTAGCCATGCTTTCATCTTTTTTTTTTTTTTTTTTTTTTTTTGGCTGCATTGGGTCTTCATTGCAGTGTGGGCTTCACTGTGTGTGGGCTCTCTCTAGTTGTGGCGAGTGTGGGCTTGAGGGCTACTCATCGTTGCTGTGCGCAGGCTTCTCATTGTGGTGACTTCTGTTGCAGAGCAGGGACTCTAGGCACACAGGCTTCAGTAGTTGCAGCTCAAGGGCTCAGTAGTTGTGGTGCACTGGCTTAGTTGCTCTGTGGCGTGTGGGATTTTCCCAGACCAGGGCTCGAACCCATGTCCCCTGCATTGGCAGGGGGATTTTTAACCACTGTGCCACAAGGGAAGTCCCATGCTTTCATCTTGATTTCAATTTCCTTCTGTTTCTCTCATATCCCCTGCTGCAAACTCCTGACTCCATTGCCGAGCTCCAGTCTCCACATTTGCCCCATGGATTTGGTGTTCACCTTTCCTCCCTGCTGTGTTCTGACATCAGTCTAACTCACTCCTTGGACAGTCATCATCTACCCTCTCACCAGTGCTGGCTACATAATTTGTGGAGCCCAGTACAGAATGAAAATATGAGGCCCCTCTTTTAAAAAGCAGAAGAAAAAGATTTTTCCTTTCTCTTTTTTTTTTTCTTTTGTGGTCCCTCTCTCGACTTACAGTATTTTTTTTTAAACTTATTTTTTATTTATTGGCTGCATTGGGTCTTTGGCTGCATTGGCTGCGCGCAGCTTACTCTTCATTGCAGTGCATGCGCTTCTTATTTTGGTGGCTTCTCTTCTTGAGGAGCATGGGCTCTAGGCACGTGGGCTTCAGTAGCTGTGGCTCGCAGGCTCTAAAACACAGTTTCAGTAGTTGTGGTGCAGGGGCTTATTTGCTCCACGGCATGTTGAGTCTTCCGGGACCAGGGCTCAAACCTGTGTCCCCTGCATTGGCAGGTGGATTCTTAACCACTGCGCCACAAGGGAAGCCCCTGTCATGGTATTTTTTATTTGCTATTTGATGTTGTGCTCCCTTGTGCTTGAGAACAATTGAGGGATGAGTGTGACGCAGTCCCACAACTCAACACATGGCCCTGGGTGGCATGAGCATGCCTGGTCCCAGCCCTTCCTGCCTTATGCCGAGGCCCCAACCAATGGTTGCTGGGGGAGCTGGGGGAGCTGGCAGTTGAGAAGCAGGGAGTAAGAAGTGGTGAAAAGCAAGATCGGTTATAAGCTAAGGCCCCAAGTGCCTGGTTCATGCTCCACTGTCCCACCCAACTTCACTTATAAAACACAAATTCAAAAATTAAATTATTAAAAATTTCAAGATGGCAATCGCAGAGTATTAAACTTGAGGCATGAGGTCCTTCTGAGCAGAGGACCCTGCACATCTGCACTAGTTGCGTGCTCACAAAGCATGAGCCCCACCTGCCACCTTGGAATTCTAAATCCAATCCCCGCTTGGGCCTCTCGGCCAGTGCCCTGGTCCTCTGTGAGGGAGTCTGATTCAGACAGACAGTGTCTTCACAGTGTAAACTCAAGGCCAGAATCCCAGAATTCAGTCAACTTATTCCTGTGCCTCTTGCTTTACTTTGTGTGTCTGGCTTCCCTGGATCCATCTACCCAACATGAACAAGTACCTCAATTCAAGAAATGAATGAGACACATTTTTCCCGTGCTAGTTTCTGCTGTTCTTCCCAGAAGCATTTCCAAGCGTCTGAGCTCCTAAGAGGAGTGTTGGACCAGATCCCAACACACACATGAAACTAACAGGACACCCTTCATCCAAGACCTTTTTCTTTTTTTCCTCTTTGCCTTCTCTAGCTCCACCTTCTTACTCATATTTCAAGTTAGACTGTGTTGAGTACAGGAAGTCGCTGTTTGTTATTAGAAGAGGCATTCTGATCCAGCCATGACAAGATAGAGAATCAAGCAAAATCCAGTGTAACGCCCTTCAGAGTGCTCTGGGTAGGCTGTATGGATTTTACAGTAACCAGCCATGTGCTTCTGGCTGTCAGCTCCCAGAGTGAATTTCTCTGCTACCAGTAAATATGCGCACGCGCTTTTGCCAATTCTCTGGAGAAATAGAAACAAGAAGTACTGAGATCAGATATACCATATTTATTTCAGATGAATTGATGGTTGCTTTATCTTGAGCATTTAAAAAATCTGTTAGGCTCAAAAGAATTTGAATTTAAATATGAAAGTGATGGCTTTCCGTAGCTAATTCAGTCCCTGCCTTATCCTTTTATCAGTTACATCATATGAAATCATATCATTTGTCATTTCATATCATAGTTTTAATGAAAAAGACCTTGAAATCATCTCATCTACTCATTTCATTTTATGGATGAGGAAACTAGGACCCAGAGAAGTTACACCCGGAGTCACACACACAGCATATTAGGTAGTGCTAGGAGCACAGCTGGAACTGGCTTCTGACTTCCTGCCAGTCCTGCCCTGACTGTACAGCACAAAGACTCAAACAATCCAAAGAAGTATAAGAAATGTTATTCGGATAAAGTTTTTTTTTTCCTGATTAAATGACCAACAAGTTAGCCTTAAGTAAAAAATTGTAAACTGTTTTATATAAAAATTGAAAGGCCAGGGGCTTCCCCGGTGGTGCAGTGGTTAAGAATCTGCCCGCCAATGCAGGGGACACGGGTTCAAGCCCTGGTCCGGGAAGATTCCACATGCCGAGGAGCAACTAAGCCTGTGCGCCACAACTACTGAGCCTGCATTCTAGAGCCTGTGAGCCACAACTACTGAGCCCATGTGCTGCAACTACTGATGGCTACACGCCTAGAGCCGGTGCTCCCCAACAAGAGAAGCCACCGCAATGAGAAGACCTTGCACTGCAACGAAGAGTAGCCCCCACTCTCCACAACTAGAGAAAGCCCATGTGCAGCAATGAAGACCCAGTGCGGCCAAAAATAAATAAATAAATAATAAAATAAATCTTAAAAAAAAAAATTGAAAGGCCAGTTACAAACAGGGAAACATTCAAAATTTTCAACACACAAACCTTACTGCTCTTATTAGATTGAAGAGCACTTGTATATTTATATAATTACAAATCAATATTCCTTGGTATTTGAGCTTATCCAGAATCTTGTTTGTTTGTTGCTTTTCAGGATCCCATGTAATGATTGTTTTTAACAACACTCACAGAACCAGCACCATTACATACCCTAGAGACCCCAGCACCAGCCAGTCAGTGCCACCTCCTCAGAGGTCTGGGCCTCAACCAAGGATGCCACGTTCAAGCTCCTGAGACAACAGTAGGCCTGAGTCTCAGCTTTGCAAGGCCTATCCTCAAGCTTCTAACCTTAACAGTCCCAAACTCTTCCATTTATTCCCCAGGTTTTAGGGTGGTAGCTGCTTCCGAAGACAGCTACTTTCCATAGTGTTTCTTTTTTCCCTTTTCATTTCTTCAATATTTGGTTGATGCATCTTTAAATGAAGTTCTCTGCTAAAATAACTGGTGCAATTTCTGTCTCCTGACTGATACAATCAATCCAACAACGCTATGAGGTTATATCTATTTTTCAGATGAAAAAATGGAAACATAGAATAAATAAGTAGCTCAACTAGAGCCACAAACTAGTATGAGACATAAATAGGCTTAAACCCAAATCTTTCTGGTTGCAAAGTCATTGCTCTTTTTTTTTTTTTAAATCTCACTCCCCCAGAGATTTTTTTTTCTTAATTAATTAATTTTATTGGCTGTGTTGGGTCTTTTGTGCTGTGAGTGGGCTTTCTTTAGTTGTGGTGGGTGGGGCGCTACTCTTCGTTGTGGTATGCAGGCTCCTCATTGCTGTGGCTTCCCTTGTTGCGGAGCATGGGCTCCAGGCACGTGGGCTTCAGTAGTTGCAGCACATGGGCTCAAGAGTTGTGGCTCACGGGCTCTAAAGCGCAGGCTCAATAGTTGTGGCACACAGGCTTAGTTGCTCCGCAGCATGTGAGAATCTTCCTGGAGCAGGGATCAAACCCGTGTCCCCTGCATTGGCAGGCTGATTCTCAACCACTGCGCCACCAGGGATGCCCAAGTCATTGCTCTTTTAAACAGCACAGTTTTGCAAAGTGAAGGCAGATCTAGTCAATAGCTCTCTGGCCTCTTTGGGCAAGGAGACTGGTTTTCAAATTAGACTGGGTAGAAGCAAGGTAGGTCATGTAAATGCAAGAGTGAGCACAAGTGAATTCTAAGTGGGCCCAAGTGAATTCTATTCCAAGGCACTGAAGGAACCTGCAGACGTGATTTGGGATACTGTAGTCATTTCCAAAATAACTTGAACAAGCACATGGAACCAACTAAGCTAATTTACATTCACAAAGTGCTCTACGACATGTTCGCAGGTAAAATGGTGAAATGAGGAATGGATGAGGATCACAGTTTTGGAGTGTAAATGTGCTTGTTTGGAAGTAAGGGGAAACTTCAAAGCAGTATTGGTGCCTGGGCTGGACCCAGCAGGCAGGTTTCAAAAGGCAGAGCAGAGAGCAAACCCAAGTCTTAATCATCACTGCCAGCCAGGTTCCTCCTGTGCCTCCCAGAGTAATGAATCCAGGATGGAGGAAGACCAATAAGGAAGGAGTTATCCAGTTCATCCTGAGGATCAGATACAGACCCGGCAGACCCGGGGATAATTACTAGGGAGATGAGATAAATCTATCAGACCTTGCAGTGGAGTTTTCCTTTCTAAGGGAGGAGCTCCAGGTTTGTCTTTGCATCCCTGTCCCCAGGTGATTAAGATGGTGACCATTGTGGTCATATGTTGGTTTCACCACCAGCATCCATTTCCTCTTCCTTCTGACAGCAGTTCCTTAATCTTTCTTTGCTTTGCTTAATTGGCTACATTCTTTGTGAACATCAAGAAATGCTGCTGCCACCCTCAGCATGGGGTGAGCATGAGACCCAAGCCAGGCCAATCAGATTCCCTCTCTTAAAATTTAAATCCCTGGTCAGAGACAAAAGACTAAAAACAGTTGTTGCTGAAACAAAAGCAGCACCTTGAAAATACTGTCCATTGGTTCCTGCTGTTTGGGTCCCCAAAGCTGTCTCTGTTCTGTTCTCTCCAGGCCTGATTCTTCCACTCCCGCTTCAATTTTCTGAGCTACCTCATTTCTCTCAAATAGATCCATGTTTAGCCAGGGCTTTTGTTCATTAGTTTGCTTACTTGCAGCTGAGGAATGCTCACTGCCTCCATAAGCTGTGCTGGTAAGGGAAAAATCTAAAGATTTTCTATAAACTTTAGAGCTCTCTCCTATAGAAAAAAGACATCAGTCTTATTCTACATTGTTTTCAGTTGCACATACTCACAGCAAAGATACAGGGAAGCAGATTTTAAACTTCTGTACATTCAGGGACTGAGTTGATTTTGTTTAGCACTAAATCTGAAGTGCCCAGCAGAGTGGAAGGGGCTAAATAAATATCAGTTATGTGAATAAATGGAAATAGAGAAGGAACTTTACAGTAATTAGTTTAATAATGGAATTGCTGCATCATGGAGTAGTGAGCTCCTTGTCCCTGCAGAGATTTTTTTTTTAATTTTATTGGAGTATAGTTGATTTACAATGTTTTGTTAGTTTAAGGTATACAGCAAAGTGATTCAGTTATACATAAACTTATTCTTTTTCAGATTCTTTTCTCGAGTAGATTATAACAGAATATTGAGTAGAGTTCCCTGTGCTATACAGTGGGTCCTTCTTAGTTATCTATCTTATATATAATATTGTGTGTATTAATCCCAAGCTCCTGATTTATCCCTCTTTCCCACCTTTCCCCTTTGGTAACCATAAGTTTGTTTTTGATATCTGTAAGTCTGTTTCTGTTTTGTAAATAGGATCATTTGTATCATTTTTTAAAAATTAGATTCCATATATGAGTGATATCATATGATATTTGTCTTTCTCTCACTTACTTCACTCAGTATGATAATCCCTGGGTCCATCCATGCTGCTGCAAATGGCATTATTTCATTCTTTTTTATGGCTAAGTAATATTCCATTGTATATATGTACCACATCTTTATCCATTCCTCTTTCGGTGGACATTTAGGTTGCTTCCATGTCTTGACTATTTTAAATAGTACTGCTATAAACATAGGGGTGCATGTATCTTTTTGAATTATAGCTTTGTCTGGGTATATGCCCAGCAGTGGGATTGCTGGATCATATGGTAGTTCTGTTTTTAGTTATTTAAGGAAACTCCATACTGTTCTCCATAGTGGTTGTACCAGTTTGCATTCCCACCAACAGTTGTAAGAGGTTCCCTTTTCTCCACACCCTCTCCACCATTTATTGTTTATAGACTTTTTGATGAGGGCCATTCTGACTGATGTGAGGTGGTAACTCATTGTAGTTTTGATTTGCATTTCTCTGATAATTAGTGATGTTGAGCATCTTTTCATATGCCTCTTGCCCATCTCTATGTCTTCTTTAGAGAAATGTCTATTTAGATTTTCCACCCATTTTTTTTTTTATTGCATTTTTTGTTTTTTTGACATAGAGCTGCATGAGCTGTTTAAATATTTTGGAGATTAATCCCTTGTCAGTCACTTCATTTGCAAATATTTTCTCCCATTCTGTGGGTTGTCTTTTCATTTTGTTTATGGTTTCTTTTGCTGTGAAAAAGCTTTTACGTTCCATTTGTTTATTTTTGTTTTTATTTTTATTACTCTAGGAGGTGGATCAAAAAAAAATACTGCTGCAATTTATGTCAAAGAGTGTTCTGCCTATGATTTCCTCTAAGAGTTTTATAGTATCCAGCCTTACATTTAGGTCTTTGATCCATTTTGAGTTTATTTTTGTGTGTAGTGTTAGAGAACATTCTAATTTCATTCTTTTACATGTAGCTGTCCAGTTTTCCCAGTGCCACTTATTGAAGAGACTGTCTTTTCACCATTGTATATTCTTGGCTTCTTTGTCATAGATTAATTGATCATAGGTGTGTGGGCTTGTTTCTGTGCTTTCTATCCTGTTCCATTGAGCTATATATCTGACGTTACACCAGTACCATACTGTTTTAATTACTGTAGCTTTGTGGTATAGTCTGAAGTCAGGGAGCCTGATTCCTTCAGCTCCATTTTTCTTTCTTGGGATTGCTTTGACTATTTGGGGTCTTTTATGTTTCCATACAAATTTCAAATTTTTTGTTCTAGTTCTGTGAAAAATGCCATTGGTAATTTGATAGAGATTGCACTGAATCTGTAGATTGCCTTGGGTAGTATAGTCATTTTGACAATATTGATTCTTCCAATCCAAGAACACAGCATATCTCTCCATCTGTTTGTGTCATCTTTGATTTCTTTCATCAGTGTCATATAGTTTTCAGAGTACAAGTCTGTTGTCTCCTTAAGTAGATTTATTCCTAGGTATTCTATATTTTTTGATGCAATGGTAAATGGGATTGTTTCCTTAATTTCTCTTTCTGATCTTTTGTTGTCAGTGTATAGGAATGCAAAAGATTTCTGTGTGTTAATTTTGTATCCTGCAACTTTACCAAATTCATTGATGAGCTCTAGTAGTTTTCTAGTAGCATCTTTAGGATTTTCTATATATAGTATCATGTCATCTGCAGACAGTGACAGTATTACTTCTTCTTTTCCATTTTGGGTTCCTTTTATTTCTTTTCTTCTCTGATTGCCATGGTTAGGACTTCCAAAATTATGTTGAATAAAAGTGGCAAGAGTGCACATCCTTGTCTTGTTCCTGATCTTAGAGAGAATGCTTTCACTTTTTCACCATTGAGAATGATGTTAGCTGTGGGTTTGTCATATATGGTGTTCACTATGTTGAGGTAGTTCCCTTTTTGCTAACTTTCTGGAAAGTTTTTATCATAAATGGGTGTTGAATTTTGTCAAAAGCTTTTTCTGCATCTATTGAGATGATCATATGGTTTTTATTCTTCAGTTTGTTAATGTGGTGTATCACATTGATTGATTTGCAGATACTGAAGGATCGTTGAATCCCTGGGATAAATCCCACTTGATGATGGTGTATGATCCTTTTAATGTATCATTGGATTTGGCTTGCTAGTATTTTATTGAATATTTTTGCATCTATGTTCATCTGTGATATTGGCCTGTAATTTCCTTTCTTTCTTTCTTTCTTTCTTTCTTTTTTTTGTGGTATCTTTGTCTGGTTTTGGTATCAGGGTGATGGTGGCCTTATAGAATGAGTTTGGGAGTGTTCCTTCCTCTGCAATTTTTTGGAAGAGTTTCAGAAGGATAGGTGTTGTCACTGCAAAGATATAAACAGAGCCTAGATCTCTTATGATGACAAAAAAATGAATCCTGCATTGAGTAGGTGGTTTCCAAAAAGCATTCTAATTCTGGCTTTGTAATTCCACAACAATTTCTTATTTGCTCTTAGAAAATGTATCTTAAAGCAAGAGTGGAACACTATATGCATTAAGATAATATATAGAGTGCAGACTGTATGGTTAGAACAAAAGGTATATGATATGTTTTCAGTGTTAGGAGAGCATTTCTTCACATGCCCACAAAAAAGCTAGCAAAAGCTGTAGCAGGAGACATAAACCATTGCTGGACTTGTTTGCAATGGCCTACACTTGATCTATTTTTAGTCTCAAGGAAAGTGAAATAATAAGAAAATGGATAGTTTGGTTGCCATGGTTATTCCCATCCACCAGCACTTCTCACCACCCATTTCCCATCATTTCTAATAACCTAGTTTCCCACAGTGATATTTTAGGAGCCTATAACCAAGGCTTTTTATTAAATGAGTTCCCCTGGTGCCACCTTCATCTGGCCACTTTTCACAGCTTCCCTTTGTCTTTCTTGCCAGTCTTTAGCATGGCTGGAAAATGAAAAATACCCAGCCTAAGGCTACCAAGATTTTCAGCACAGGTAAGTCTTGTGCTTGGTTGGAACCACTCAGGTGTCTAAATGGTTCATGAGTTCCTGAACATTGAGGATACATCCTTCCTTATGTCACCAGGACGAAATGCAATTGAGATAGTGAGTTGCTGTTTTCTTTAACACTGATTTCACTTATTTTATAAACAGCACACCTTGACAGGGAAGGCAGGTGGAATTTAAGAAAACAGTCTGGAGAATATGCTTTTTTTGTGAAACTGAGCTTGACAGCTCTCTTGGTTGCTTGGGATTTCTTTAGTAGCTAACCAAGACAGCATCTCAACTCTTGGCAGAAGCCCATGAGACTGGAACAAATCCATTTGGGGCCCCCTAAGAGACACTTTGGGGAGAATTGTGCTCCGTTAGTAAATTCTGGTCTGTGTTATAGCAGGTTGTGGAAGTGTGGCTTTCTATATAGACTCGTTCATTTTTTTCTTTTAAGGTATGGCTGGTGCCACACATCTACACATCTAAACACTAGGTGGCAACCTTGCCTTGTGTGTCACCAGTCAAAGCCATGTTATAAACTCGTAATAATTAAGGAAATAAATTACAGCATCAAATCTCAGCCTTCCTTTCCCATGGTTTAATTTAATATTGGCATCCAGGTATTACAAACAGTCAAAGGCCATCCTTAAAGGCAGACCCAATAATGTGTCTTGATTTTTTGAAGCATTTGTCCTGATGCCAGCAGCCTCACAATTGTTAGAATTCCTTCGCCATCCTGGGTGTGGACATGCATGGATTAAACACTTGTTCCAGCAGTGGGGGATTCTATGGTGAATAAGAGACAAGGTCCTTCCTTTTGTGGAGCTTGCATTGAAGTGAAAGAGGCAGTAATAAGAAATGAACAAGTAAATGAAATTACTGCAATGGAAATATGAGAGCATAGCATAATAGCAGTTGGGTGTAAGAGGAAAGAGATGGTGGTCACGAAAGGCCTCTGATGGGGCCAGTCTGCGACCCAAAGCCGGAATGACGAAAGCAGTCAGGCAGGCTGAGAGCTGCTGGAACACTGGTCCAGGCAGAGGAGAGAGCAACTGCAGCAGCCCCAGGCAGGGACAAGCTGGGGGTGTTTAAGAATTGGAAAGAAGGTTTCTATTTAAGAACTAGAAAGTGTGGCTGGAGCCCAGGGAGTGCAGGAACGAGTGGAGCAACACAAGGCTGGAAGATAAGCAGGGGTCAGACCGTGAAAGGACAGTCGGCCAAGGAAGGAGACAGAATTGATTTCCAAGCCCAATAGAAAGCACTGGAGGTAAAAGGGCAAAGGGAGCAAAGTTCACCATTAGTATTATCACCAAAGAGGATGTACCATGCTCTTGACAGCACTCACAGTGGACTGATTATTAGTAAATTTAATCGATGTGGTTCCTACCCTAGGACCTCCCAACCCAGAACAGACCCAAGGGGCAGAGGGCACCCCAGTGAAACATCATTCTGACTGTGGATCACTGCAGGGAAAAGGCAGAAGCAGAGAAAAAAATCAACTTTTGGAAACACTAACCACTGAGACAAACATCCATTTGCCTCTGAGAAAGTATTTTAACCCACATACCTCCTTGACGCCAGACAGAAAAATGAGAGAGGTCGAATTTTCCCATCATGATATGTACAGATCAAATTTAGGCTCTAGGACAACTGAGTTCTGCCTGGCTCTTTTTGCCTGGCATCTAACAACGAAGCTTTACAATAAATGATGATGGCAAAAATTGATAGGAAACGGTCTATTTAGGGCACTAACGGAGGCATTTTAGTCATAAGGCAAACATTCTAAAATAAATGCAGCCTTGCTCAGCTAGTCCAAAGACCTTCCTTTCGATACAGCCACACCCAGAGCTGTTTATGGGCTACTCTGCCCACTTAGCCTCATGACTTGGCACTGAGCAGCATCCAAGGAGGCTGTGCGCAGACAGCCAAGGAGGAGGCTTTGTCCCCTGAACAAACAAAACAAGGATGAAGGTGTAGGACTGCATTTTCCTGCCAACTGCATGTGTGCGTACAGACACATACGCCACCCTTTTATGTCTTTCCCCCTCTTTTGAGGTTGCTCTGTATTGGTGTCATCAGCTGAGAAGCTGGCCCATTCGGGTAAGGCAAATGAGGAGTGCCTATCTAGTGGGTCTGTGTCCAAGCAGAGAGGACGTGTTCCACTGAGAGGGGACAGCCACTCTCCAGCTCCAACCAGATGTTTCCATGCAAGAATGTGGGGCCTGATATTATTGGATCTCTTGAGTTTTCTAGAAAAACTGGAAATCTAGATTTTTATTTCAAGTCTCCTGCCTTTTCAAATGTTTGCAACTGATTCAATTTTTTAAAAATCTTATACAACCAACTAGTGAATATAACAAAAGAGAGGCAGACTCACAGATATAGAGAACAAACTAGTGGTTACCAGTGTGTGTGTGGGGGGGCAATATAGGGGTGGGGGAGTGGAAGATACAAACTATTGGGTGTAAGATAGGCTCAAGGATGTATGGTACAATGTGGGGAACATAGCCAATATTTTGTAATCACTGTAAATGGAGAGTAACCTTTAAAAATTGTATACAATTTTTTTTAACTACAAAAAAAATCTTGATGGCCAAATAAATCATGTCTGTGGACCTTGCATGGCTTGTGGGCCACCCGTTTGTAAACTCTGTTTGTCATTTATTTTCCCATATTTATTATAAAAATGTCAAATGTGTAGAAATTTGAAATAACTTTGCAGTGAATACCTGTATATATTTATCACCTAGATTTTCGACTTGCTTTATCACATATCTATTGATTGACTTACTATAATCAAAATTTAACTGTATGGAAATTTAAAAGAGCAGAAAACAGGAAAAGAGAGGGTAAGTCCTGTAGAGCTGACTCTATTAAGTCATTTTTTAAAATTCAACCTTGAGGGGAAAGGGAAATGGGAAATTGCTAATTAATGGGTATAACATTTCAGCTGTGCAAAAGGAGTAAGTTCTAGAGATCAGCTGTACAACCTTGTACCTAGAGATGGCAACTGTATTGTACGCTTAAGAATCTAGGAGGCTA
This sequence comes from Hippopotamus amphibius kiboko, assembly GCF_030028045.1. Lineage (NCBI taxonomy): Eukaryota > Metazoa > Chordata > Mammalia > Artiodactyla > Hippopotamidae > Hippopotamus > Hippopotamus amphibius. The sequence continues at coordinate 185,551,726 of NC_080186.1, forward strand.
GATCTCATGTTAAACATTCTTACCATGATGAAATTAATAATCATAATGAAAATAATGATAAACATTTAAAAATTCAACTTCTTATTTGCCCAGTTTTCTATTTGGCCATGATTTTTTTTTTCTTTTAAAAATGTTTTGTTTTTCTTCTTAAAAATTCTTTTAAAAATTTTTATGCAGTTTTTAAAGTTACTTTCCATTTACAGTTACTGCAAAATATTGGCTATATTCCCTGTGTTGTACCATACATCCCTGAGCCTGTCTTATACCCAGTAGTTTGTGCCTCCCACTCCTCCACCCCTATATTGCCCCTCCCCCGCCCCCAGTTTGTAACCACCAGTTTGTTCTATCTGTGAATCTGCGTCTTCTTTGTTATACTCCGGCCATAGTTTTAAAATGGACTTTAGGAGTTAGAACCTTCAAAGCCCTGGTGAGCCAAGTCAGCACTGGGCAAATCCAACCTGCCTCTCAAAGTGGCATCTCAAGGAGGGAGCCCCTGGGTGCTGGAGGTTTTTGTGGAATAAAGAGTGCCCACCTCCCTGGCCACAGTCAGAACCCCTTACACCTCAGAACTGAGGCCTGGACGGTCCAGGCAGGGCCACTGCCCTCAGTTTGGTCAGAAAGTGCCAGCCTCGGACCCTGAGATCCCTACCAAGTGGTGAGCGTGGGGTTAGGAGACATCACTCGCTCTGAGTACACAGATGAGCCAGCCTCTTTGCACATGGGATGCTCATTTCGTGTAGGAGGTTAGCGTCGAAATCCTTCGCTGTGAAAACTGATTATTTTAATTATATCCCACGAGACTTGATGCATAACACTTTTCAGAGGTTGAAAATAGCTTTTCTCAGGGTTCCCACATGTGCACTGGGACCCAGGAAGATATTTCCGTCCTGACAGCCGCTTTCGTGTTGCCTTGTCTGGAGGGATTGATCAACAGCCTGTTCCTGTCCTTTGTGGCACCTGAGCAGCACCCAGGGACAGAGTGGGAGAACGCTTTTATACCTACTCCTGTTCCCCGCTGCTCTCCACCAGGCTTAAAGAAAATTACATTCCCCATGTGGTAGCAGCGTATCATTAAGGGGTGGTAATCACCATGGTAACCAAGGATGGTCTGCTACAAGCAAAAGGAAAAAGAAAGAAAAGCATGGAGCCAGAGCTTGCTACACCCACAGTCGCTCAAAATGCCCAGGCTTTTAAGTAATATGGAAGAGGAATGTATTTCCTAGACTGACAGCTAGACTGAATTTTAGAATCATTAAATTGCAAAAGTGAAAGAAGTCTTACAGAATGACCAAGGGCTGCAAGGAAATGCCTTCAGGGTCAGCTGATCAGGTAAATAATCAGGCCGGTGGCACCGTGGTGGTGTCATCGTTGTGGGGGGAGGGTCTCCAAAACTGGGGCCAGGCCCTGAGAGAAGGGGCAAAAGCTTCCGCAGCTGCAGCTAATTGTAGCAATGGGCGAGGCCAGACCTATTATGTCAGATTGTGCAATTTTCAGAGGTAGCTGAGAATGCAGATTTTTATGTAAAGTATCCCAGTTTTGACTACTAAATAAAATTAATTTCAAGCAGATCAAATGAAACACATCTGTGAACTCCAGTTTATAATATTTGATTCTTTTTCTTAAACCCTGAAGATACCGAGGTCCAGAAAAGTTGTTGTTCGTGTAGGTCACACAGTCACTTAGTGAGCAAGTCAGGCCTCTGCGGTCTGCACTCTGGGAACAGTACTCTTTCCTTTCTAAAATGTGGTGACAAGGCAGCCTAGCTCCAGGGGGCTCAATTTCACTATAATTGGTCATAGACTCTGCTGAGACTCAGGCCTTCTTATAGACTAAAAATTTTAAAACCATAAAAACAGTTCTCAGAGAGTATGAGATGTGTGAATCTATTATTCATTCCTATCCATTCCTTGTTAGACCATTTCCTGAATAGTTTGTGTTTACTGTTATTGCCAATGGGATTTTTTAAAATTAAAATTTTAACAAGTAGCTATTTCTATATAGAAAGCTATTAATTTTCTCACTACATTTGTAATACCCACTTTACTGAATTTTCTTACTTTTCTTTAATGACACATCAACTCATTGTGGTGGAATTTCTAAATAAAGAATCAGATCTTCCGCAAGTAATTATTATTTTACAACTTCATTTCTTTTTCTTGTCTTTGCATTAATTAATACTTACATAGGACAGTGTTAACTAAGAGTAGTTAGTGGGCATCTATGTCTTATTCCTAAATTTAATAAGAATTATTCTTTTATCTCACCTTTAAGTGTGATGCTGGCTTTTTATTTTGTTTTATATTTTATTTAATTGAAGTATAGTTAATTTACAATGTTGTGTTAGTTTCTGGTGTACAGCAAAGTGATTCAGTTATACACATATATATATTCTTTTTCATATTCTTTTCCATTATAGTTTATTACAAGATATTGAATATAGTTCCCTGTGCTATAGAGTAGGACCTTGTTGCTTATCTATATTATATGCAGTAGCTTGCATCTGCCAATCCCAGACTCCTAATTTATCCCTCCCCCACCCCCTTTCCCCTTTGATAACCATAAGTTTATTTTCTATCTGTGAGTCTGTTTCTGCTTCGTAAATAAGATCGTGTCATAGTTTAGATTCAACATGTAAGTGATATTGTGATATTTGTCTTTTTCTGTCTGACTTCACTTAATATGGATAATCTCTAGGTCCATCCATGTGGCTGCAAATGGCCATATTTCATTCTTTTTTATGGCTAAGTTATATTCCACTGTATATATGTACTACATCTTCTTTATCCATTCATCCGTCGTTGGACATTTAGGTTGTTTCTATATCCTGACTATTGTAAATAGTGCTGCTGTGAACATTAGGGTACATGTATTTTTTGAATTAGAGTTTTCTCCATATATATGCCCAGGAGTGGGATTGCAGGATTATATGGTAACTCTATTTTTTGGTTTTTAAGGAAACTCCATACTGTTCTCCATAGTGGCTGCACCAATTTACATTGATGCTGGCTTTACATATACGTCTTAAACATATTAAGAAAATATCTGTTCCTATTTTATTAAGGACAGTTTAAAAAATAATGAAATATTAATATGTTATACTGTATCAAAATTTTTTTAGCACCAATGGTGATGACGATGGTTTTACTCCCTTGAGAAACATGGGAAATTATATTACTAGATTTCCTAGTGTAGAAAAACCTTTGTCCTCCTGGAATGATGTCTACTCTTTTAAAGTTCTATTGGACTCTATTTACAAACATTTTGTCTGAGATGCTTGTATTCATATATGGTCTATAGTTCCTTCTATTGTGATAGCTTTCAAAAGTTTTGTCATAAATATTGTTCTATATTTATAAAATAATTTGGAGGCTTTACTTCTCTCCTCTACACTCTTGAATGGCTTAAATAGCATGGGGGTTGCCTGATCTTTAAAGATCTGATTGACTTAAACTATTAAAATTCAAGTCCCCATGGCTCTGTCCAAGTCTGGCTCCCATTCTTATCTAATGACCAATTCTCTCTCCTGAAGGAGTCCGTATCCTTCCTGGCCTCCACCCACAGTATGCCTCCTTGTACAAGAACAGCTTGTATCTCCTCTCGTTTAATCAGTTTCTTAATCCTGGTGGATGAAAAACCCATATTTCCTTCAGAGTGCCTCCCAAGTGGCCTAGGAGTCTTTGAAGGAGCTAGAACCCTTCTGTACAACCCGGGTGACAGAGGTGTAAACGTAGATTAGTTTCATTTAGCCTACCCCTTTCCTCCTGCTTAGAAGGAGCACCAGACCGGGGTTCTTGTTGCATTTAATTACTGGTCTTCAGCATTTGTTAAAGTCCATGTATTAAGTGTGGCTCTACCGGGCCAGCATGGGGATGTCTCTTCTTCTTTACTTTGTCCAATTTTTATTCTCTTCATCTCTTCTTCCCTTTCTCTCTCTTTCTCTTTTCTAGCCCTTTCCTACTGCTAATGGCAGAGGTATGCATAGATTAGATTCCAAGAGCAGGAGACCCTCTGGTCTGTCTTTGTTTAGCTTACGTCCTGGATTCTAGCTTTCACCAACATTTTTATTGTAATAAAACCAAGACCTTTGCACAGTGTTTCCTAGTCACCCCCAATGAATCATATCGGAAATGAAACTTAAATAATTTCATTTTTTCCTACCATTCTTCACATAGATAAAACCACTATTGGAACTGACTACATCTGGGTGGAAGAGATCTTTTGCACAAAGTATCCATTTCCTCATCTGGATGCTCTCAATCTAATAGGCAAGCCCAGACGTTTTCCTGACCCCATGGATATTTGTAATTGGGGTGGGGGAGGTTCCAGAGAAGAGCTCCAGGGCTTAATCACATGCTTGTTAAACAATGGGCACATTGAAAGTCCAATGCCCCAAAGGTGAGAACCAGAGTTGCCCTTCCCAAGAGATCTTATTGTCAAGAAGAATGTATATGGCTTTCTGGGGCTTGATCCTCCCCAGATCGGGCAAAACTGCCACACGTTTCCTGGGATCTTGGTGCCCAGCTCTGTGCTTCTGAAGTCTATCATCCTAGACGAGTTTGGGGCAATATTACAAGCAAAGAAAGAAATTTGCTGATGACAGGAACATGGTTCTCCCAGGAATAAACATGAACAGGTGGTTGAGCAGCAGGTTCTTAAATACTGTGCCACTACAAGAGAGGGAAAAGATGCAACATGTGCACTTGCAAAAAATATCCTGCCTTTAATAAAAACTTTACACTGTAAATGCAAATGATATGTTAAACTCAGTGGGAGAATGGCATGCTATTGCCACTGTTATTTGGTAGGACAATTAAACAGTGTTAGCAGGAGCCCTGCTGGACACTTGTATGGTACTTAGCACTTTCAAAGGCCCTGACAGGCAGCAGTTCATTGTAAGGCTTTTCACATGTTTTCTCTGGCCTGACAGTGCTTTAGAAGCATGTAAATAACTCTTTTCCACACAGATACCTCAATGCAGTAGCTAGCTTGGTTTATATCCTCAACTGACAGGTTTTAAAGGGGCTGTAACCATATAGGAAGTCAAATTATGGACTAGTTAGCAACCTAATCCTTAGCTTGAGCTAAGTTACGGAGAATAAATAATATTAATTTCTCTTCCTAGTTTTCAGTTTTCTGTGCCAACATATCCCATTAATGAAGCTCCAGAGAACACAAAATTTTTAATTATATTTTAGAAATGCATATGCACCAACCTTGTCAATAATAACAAAAACAACATGGGCCAGAAAACATTTTTTTAATTAGTTTATTTTTTTTTAATTATGTATTTATTTATTTATTTATTATTGGTGGTGTTGGGTCTTTGTTTTTGTGTGCAGGCTTTCTCTAGTTGTGGCAAGCAGGAACTGCTCTTTGTTGTGGTGCATGGGCTTCTCATTGTGGTGGCTTCTCATTGCAGTGCACAGGCTCTAGGTGTGTGAGCTTCAGTAGTTGTGGCACACAGGCTCAATAGTTTTGGCACATGGGCTTAGTTGCTCCACAGCATATGGGATCTTCCCAGCCCAGGGATGGAACCAGTATCCCCTGCATTGGCAGGTGGATTCTTAACCACTGCACCACCAGGGAAGTCAGCAAAAAAAATTTTTGTCTTTGCCCCCTTCCCCACAGAATTTACCATCCATACTACTGACCAAATAAATGAAAGCAGTCTATCCTATAAATGACTTATGGTACATTTTTATTGGCTCAAGGCATGTATTTCTTTTGAGGATGGTACTTCAAACTCTCTTGGATTATTTTTCATAGTTATTATGGTGTTCTTTCCCTAGGTTGCAACAAAGATTCTTTGTTTGACCAAACTTTAGTCAGGCTCCTGAACCTCCTCCTAGGCCCAGCTGTATACCTCCATGTAAAATCGAGTTGTAGCCAGAATCCTGCTAGGTCAATTTAACAAGAGCTCCCCATCCTTCATATCTGATAACCCTCCATATCTAATCAGGTTCCTCATCCTCCCCTATCCTCCAGGTGATGTGTGATCACCCTGGCCTGTTTTCAGCAAAGATCTGGTTAGGTCAGTTTAGCCAGAATCCCCCTGACCCAGGGGTCCCCAGCCCCCAGACCGCAGACCGGTATCGGTCCGCAGCCTGTTAGGAACCAGACCACATGGCAGGAGGTGAGTGGCGGGCAAGCGAACAAAGCTTCATCTGAAGATCCCCATCGTTCCCCATCACTCTCATTACCACCTGAACCATCGCTTGCATTACCTCCTGAACCTTCTCCCCCAACCCCTGTCCGTGGAAAAATTGTGCTCCACGAAACCTGTCCCTGGTGCCGAAAAGGTTGGGGACTGCTGCCCTAACCCCTGATGTTTCCCCTTAGTGATTTTCCATCCACTGATCCCTATCCTGCTCCTTGGCTATAAATCCCCACTTGCCCATGATGTACTGGGAACTGAGCCCACATCTATACTGTGGTCTCTTTTCCCCTATTGCAATAATCCTGAATATAGTGTTTTTACCACTTTACCTCCCATACAGTTCTGGTTGCTCTTTGACAGTTAAACAACTACAGTCACACATTTATTGTCCACTTTTAGGAATATTGCTCTAACTAAAAGTAAATACCTATGGACAAGTTACAAAAATAGACTTTCAACTTTTCCTTATGCTAAAAAACAGCATAACAAACATAACTGTTTAAATCAATGCAGTATTAATTCAGCATTACTTTAATTCAGCATTACTTTAATTCAGCATTACTTTCTACACACACGGCACGTGCTAGGCATAAAGATACCATGATGAATACAATGTGATTCCTGCCTTTAAAGATTTCACAGCCTGTCTGGGTGAGGAAAAGTGTATATGTGGAATAAAGTATAGTGGTGTTTAAAACATAGATGTGTGAAAGAAAGAAAGAAAGAAAGAAAGAAAGAAAGAAAGAAAGAAAGAAAGAAAGAAAGAAAGGAAGGAAGGAAGGAAGGAAGGAGAAAGAAAGGAAAGAAAGAAAGAAGGAAAGAGAAAGAAAGAAAGAAGGAAAGAAAGAAAGAGAAAGAAAGAAAGAAAGAAAGAAAGAAAGAAAGAAAGAAAGAAAGAAAAGAAAGAAGGAAAGAAAGAAAGAGAAAGAAAGAAAAGAAAGAAAGGAAGAAAGAAAGAAAGAAAGACAGACAGAGGGAGACATGGGGAAAAATTCATACACTTGGAAGCATGGGGTGATCAGAGTAAGCTAGAGTGAGGAGATACCATTTTCACTTGACGGTGAAGGTTCCGTGAGCAGTCACCAGGCCGACAAGGAGAAGGTGGCCCCAGGCAGAGAGCAGGGTGCGACAAAAGCAAAAATGGAGACGTGAGAAGATGCATGGCACTGCCCCCCACCGCCCACCCCCAGTGCTCCTGGAGCCCAAGAAAATGAGCACAGTGTGACGTCAGTGCTCAGTAAGCCTTTGCTGAGTGTACAAATGCACGCATGAAGGAGGGAATCCAGGGAAGAAACATAAATCATGGATCTCAAATTTGGGACAGTCCTGAGAAGCTGATCTAGCTGAAGTGTGTCATCAGACAGAAGGCAGTGGGTGAACGACAGAGTTTGTGAACGGCGGATGATAGGTCTTAGAATTCTAACTGCATGTCTCAGTAGGGTGAAGCCTTTGACCATGGGCAAATTTTTAGCAGAAAAACATCGATACTGGAAGAGACATTCGCGTCAAATTCCGTCCCAAGAGGTTCCAACGATGGACTCAAGCTCCAGATTCTATGTCCAGCGGTCGTGCCCCCCACAGTCAACTGATCTATCACAGCCCAGGCCTCTGGTCACGCTGAAGGAGGGAAGAGACATAGGAAAAAGTAAAAGGGGGATATAGGAAGAAAAGCCGGCAAGCAGGCAGGCTGGCTGGCCTGCGGACCCCAGCTTGAGATTTGGCCAGCATTTAGTTTATTCTTCAGCACCTTGCTGGAAGGGAAACTCCCCTGAGCCCAGTTCCCATCAGAGCAAAGGAATGGCTTTTCACAGCCTACTACACAGAAACAAACCTGCCTTCAGTCCCTCTTGGGGAGGAAGGGCTTTTGTGGTACTTCAGCAGCGTTGTTTGTCCTTTTTCCCCCCCACTTCACTAGGGCAATTGGTTGCAAGTTTCCAGCCCAGCCCTTCAAACTCTTACAGGAAATTCCTAGAGACTAATTAGTCTGGCTACAAAGTCTTTGGCAGCTCAGCTCTGAAGCCCTCCTTAGAATTCTAAAGGAACCAGCGGGGGCCCTTGGGCCTCTGCTCCTGGGCTTTCCCCAGCCTTGACCCAGAGACCTAGGGGGACGGGTTTCCCAAGTGGAACAAAATTGACCCTTGATTTCTTTGCCTTAGCTTTTTCCTACACCTGTTGTCCTGAACTAAATATTCCCCCTACAGAAGAGGAGTTTTTAACCCAGTGGTTCTTAAATGTTAGCATGCACCAGAATCATCAGGAAGGTTTACTAAAGTGCGGAATGCTGCTCCTCACCCCCAGTTTCTGATTCTGTAGGTTCAAGATGGAGCCTGAATTTGCATTTCCGACAAGTTCCCAAATGATGCTAATGGTTGTGTGTCATGGCCCACCCTTTGAAGATCATTAAATCAAGAATCGGGTCTTGCATTTTTTTTTCTGCAAACAAGTTATTTTCTGCCAACAGATATCTCAAAATTGCCTTCTGTCCTTCTCCTTGGAAACAAAATCATTTCATTGAGTAATTACTGCTCAGTCTACTTATTGCCACAATGATTTTGTTCCTGGCATCCAGAGACATTCCTAATTTTATTTCCTGCCCTTCTTATCTAGAGCAAAATCTTATTTATAACCGCCAGGCCCAAATACATGTGTAATAGGAACAGCAAAACAATACAGCCTAGAAAACAATGACAGTGTTCATTCTTTCCTAAGAAAAAGGAGCTTCATTTGACAGCTTATGCAAGCTTTAGGCCAAAAAATGGGGTTCCATGTACGTGGGGTGACGCTAAATTTCCTGCTCGTATCTTAATAGGCTCTGTTGGTGAGGAAGTATTTTCTCTGGAGGAGGCTAGAAATTAGTGCCAGGATTAATTAAGGCCTAAAGGTGAGTGACTCTTTTCCTCTGTTGAAAGAGCCTATTCCATGTGGCCTTGCTTGCTCTAGTAATGCCAGACAAGGTATAGTGTGAGTTTCACCTCTGGTGCCCTGAGCCCTCCTACAACAGATGCCAGGGCAAGGCCCTTACGAGGGTAGAGGGGTTGGGTAAATCCACACATTCCTACTCATCATGATTTTCCACATGTTGGACTACTTCTGAGGAGGGAAGGAAGCTCCATGGGCAGTATTTCTGAGCTCATGAGAAGACAAGAAGAGGCCAGTTTTGGACGTGGCCACATGGGGCCCCCAAATGGATGGCCTGGGGTAGGGATAGAGAGGGATGTAGTCCACTCTGGAGGTTATGATAGCAAAAGCTACAGTTATTTGCAGGTGGCATGGAGCTAAAGCATTATGAAATGTGGATTGAACATGGAAGGGAATGTCTCTAAGAAAGAAATGACAGAGGGTTGTGGAGCGTTGTGATGGGTAGACAGGAATTTTGGGAAGAGACTGTTCAACCCACTAGGGCATGAGGTGGAGGATGAGGGAGATGTTGTTAGCTGACAAAGAAACATGGGTCACGTTGAAGAGACTTGGTAGGTTATCACATTAGCTCCATCATTCTGGGTGCAACTTATTCTATGGGAATATTTCACCTAAACCTCGAATATTCTTCAAGATTCCATGTTGTGCTAACCAGCTAACAGTGCTGCCATTTTGCTACAAACTGTATTACTCCTCTTTTCCCAAATAAGATGTTTGGTGCTGGGCTTATACAAAAATGACCAAAATAGAATCATTAAAGAGGATAACACTTTCCAACTCTGAGATCATATTTGGTTAGACAATCTCCATCCTTTATTTGTGTCTTTTGTTCTCTTTGCCAAGTGTTGCCTCACACCTAACTCTGTTCTGTTTGTTTCTTACCACTTCCTTGTATACATCCAGACTTCAGCCTAGAATTCAAGCTCTATGAGGGCAGGAACTCTGATTTCTTTGTTCTCAATCATATACTCAATGCCTGGTGCCTGCCTGGCATAGTATGTGCCAAATAGATTTTGCTGAATGAATAAAGAGAGGGAGGGGTACAGGGCAGAAAACCGGGGGAAAGGGGAAGAAATGTTTCTGAATAGTGAGTCTGGCCTAGAGTCCCTTTAACTGGTGCCACCACTTTGGATGATGCACCTTAAATTCTCATAACTGCACCCTGCTTATCTGGAAAATAGGGGTAAGTAGGCCTGTCTTGCAGGCTTGTTTAGGGGATTAGAAGAACATATGTAAAATACTCACCTTTGCATCTGAAGCAGAGCAAGAACTCAGTAAATTATAATCATGGTTAGTATTGGTTTGTTTATTCCACATATTGAATCACTCTGCTGTTCTTTCAAGGATAGCTGAGAACATCCTAAGAAAATTAAGCCTATGTTAATCCATGTAGTTTGTAACCTGGTGTTTTCAAACTCAGCAATATACTCTCTTGTTCTTTTTTCTCAATTGAAAAGATGCCCAGAAGCAAATAACTAGCCACATACAGACTGGACAGCAATTTCCAACCAGTTCACAAATACTCTGATAATGTATTTAGCATACAAGTCAATGGCACATTGGATTTCCAAGCAGACTCTAGGCCTTTTATATCAAGAGGATTATACTTGCTGCCTCCTCTCTCTGGCTGTACTGTGGTGAGGATTACTGAGTTGATATGTATGAAGTACTCTGAGCTGCAGGGAGGAAAAGATGTCAGGAACACAAAGAATTATTAAATGCCAAATTGCTTTAACTCAGTGGCAGGTTGGCAGCTTTACTGCCCCCCTACCCCCAAAAAAAGCATAAGGAAAGAGTAAATCATGATTTCCACAAATAATTCAACTCCCTTATGGTTTTTCATGCATGTGTGAACTAATATACAAAATAGAGAATAAATCTAAAATTTATGAATTTGCTCTTGGTTAAACTTTAAATATCTCAAATCTAATTAATTGTTTAGTTTTCCTGAGTTCTAATGAAAACACTTCATACATGTGTTGGATCCTTGTAGCACAAGGTCAAGATTCATCAAATGTGATTGCATGTATTATCAAGGCAAAATGCCTTAAACTAGTAATTAGCCTTGAGGAGAGAAATAAACACAAAAGTCCAATTAGTGAATCTGTTAACTGTTCCTCCGAGTGACACAACCAATAGCCATTCCATACGCAGTCAGTTACTTTGATCATGGGAATTACATGTGATCCTCTGAAATGCACAATGGCAAAAGTAAAAACACAAAGCAAAAGTAATGAATACAATGTAGCAGAATACCAATTATACTGGGAGCCAGGAAACCTGGCTTTTAATTCAGGCTGCCACTTGTAAACTGTGTGACTTGGGATAAAGTACCTTAACCTTCCTAGGCCTCAGTTTCCTCAGTTATTAACTATGGAAGCTGGACAACATGATTTCTAAAGTCCCTTTAAGGGCTGACATTTTTCAAGCCTGTGTTGAGGAATTCCTCCCTTTCCATTCTTATTTTGGAAGCCGCTTGCTTCCTATCACCATGCCTGTCAAATAGCATCGCTGCCAGCAACTTACAAGGTAGGTCTGTCAGTGCAAGAGAGAGGCTTCTGCCTGATCTAGTTTTGTTTACAGTGGCAGCATTTCAGCACATCCTCTGTGCTTTCAACAGGAAGCAGCCAGGCAGCAAAATTGCTCTAGCATAAAACAAATCCAGCTGCAGGGCATCTTCAAAATGCTCCCTATGTGTTTTTCAATTTAGCCTACTATTAAAATTTTAAAGCACAGTTTAGAGCTACCGTGTGCAGTCTTCTGTTACAAAATGAATCCAGGTTTCTCGTTACTGGATTTGGGGTGGTGGGGGAGGGTGGGAGGCAAGGGGATGTCCAGAGAGAAGAGATATTTTAGAATGTGGAGCATGACTTGCCTTCTATCCCTCATGTCCCAGTACTCATCTCCTGTGCCTCCCTCAAGGGCTTCAGATCCCTTCTTTTCACAATCAGCCAGTTCAGAGCTGCAGATGAACTGCAGGCCGAGAGAGGGGTTGGAGCAGGGCCAGCCTAACCTGCAGATGCCGTGGGTGGTTTGGGTGAGAGGTATCATCTGAGACGCTGTGGGTCTGAGTTGGCAGGAGGAGTGGAAGCAGTGAACAGAGAGGACATCCCAAGCAGGAGGAGCAAAGCAACAAGGCGCAGAGGAAGAAGGAGCATGGTGTGTCTGAACAATGCAACTAGTTCTAGTGGCTTTGTGTTTAAAGAAGAAAAAAAAAAAGCATGGGATGAGTTGGGAAGATAGGCAGTGACCAGTCCTGTAAACCTTCTAGGACTGTGTTGTGCTGCTCAGACACCTCCTCCAGCACTGAAGGACTCAGTCTACAGCTGCTACTCACCCAAGGTCACACCGCTACCCCAGGGGCCACCACACCCAATACCGTGTGGGTGTTAGGTGGTAGGGCACATAAAGGGCTCCCAAGAGCACTTCCTAATGCAGTTCCCGCATGCTAACCTGCAAGTCAGATTTTGCTTCTCGGGGAGTTCAGTCCTTATCATCATGCTAGAGAGATTGATGGTACCTTTGTTGGCAGTGGTGAGACTGAAAAGTGGTAAACGGGGTTAACCCTGATCAGATTTGCAATTTTTGAAGAGTACTCTGTGGCAGTATATGGAGGGTATGTTTAAGTGGCAAACACAGAGATATAGTGTCTTGTGGTAAAGGACTTCGATGCAATGTAGCCTCCAAATACAAAACCAGGAGAGCTCTCCCATCCAACAGAAAATGCTCAAACCACACAACTCATTAAGTCAAGCCAAAACACACGGTGAGAAACAAGGGGAAAGAAAGGGAGTATGCGAAGAGTCAGGAGAGGCGGCAAGCAGGCGGGCCCATGCTAGCTGGGTCGTATTTGTGAGTCCTCCCCCACAACCTTCCCTCCCCCCACCCCCTACATCAGCCTTTCCCACTGCTGGTGTGGTTGTGAGGACCAGCCTTGAGATTGGAGCAAGGGCCCCATGGAGGGAAGGTGCCTGAGACCAAAGACATACTTGTTCTGTTGAAGAGGAACAGGGCAAGAACACAGGCCACAGCTGCAGCTTTCCAAACAGCCTGCTGAGTAGCTACAAGCTTTATCTGCACTTCTTAGGCAGAGGGCCAGTAAGGAATCATAATCATACTGGATATCACCATTGGGTGGCTGATTAGGAGTGACATATCACTCTCACCCCAGTGAAAGCATAGTAATCCCCATCTATCTGTAAGCATCTCTCTTGTTTGTTATATCATGTTTTCTATTTATTCTAATGTATCCTCTGCATGTCCCATAGGTTAATAACTTACTATCTATTTTTAACACACCTTATGAATTTTACCTGTTTCACATGCTACTTGTTTAATCACTCTCTAGTTTTTTTTTTTTTTAATTGAAGTATAGTTGATTTACAGTGATGTGTTAGTTTCAGGTGTATAGCACAGCAATTCATATATATATATGTGTGTATGCTTTTTCACATTTTTTCACTTATAGCTTATTACAAAATATTGAGTATAGTTTCCTGTGCTATACAAGGTCCTTGTTGGTTATCTATTTTATATATAGTACTTTGTTAATCCCAACCTCCTAATTTATCCTTCCCCCTGCCCCTTTCCCCTTTGGTAACCGTAAGTTTGTTTTCTCTTTTCTTTTTTTAATTAATTAATTAATTTACTGGCTGCATTTGGGTCTTTGTTGCGGTGCGCAGGCTTTCTCTAGTTGCAGTGAGCGGGAGCTACTCTTCCTTGTGGTGCACGGGCTTCTCATTGTGGTGGCTCCTCTTGTTGTGGAGCACAGGCTCCAGGTGCACGGGCTTCAGTAGTTGTGACTTGCTGGCTCAGTATTTGTGGTGCACAGGCTTAGTTGCTATGCAGCATGTGGGATCTTCCCAGACCAGGGATCAAACCCGTGTCTTCCCCTACACTGGCAGGCAGATTCTTAACCACTGCACCACCAGGGAAGTCCCCATAAGTTTGTTTTCTATGTCTGTGGATCTATTTCTGTTTTTTAAATAAGTTTATTTCTATCATTTTTTTGATTCCACATATTAGCAATATCATACGATATTTTTCTTTGTCTGGCTTATTTCACTTAGTATGATAACCTCTAGGTCCATTCATGTTGCTGCAAGTGGCCATATTTCATTCTTTTTTATAGCTGAGTAATATTCCATTGTATGTATTTACCAAACCTTCTTTATCCACTCATAATCATTATCTATTCTTAAACATCCTATGAGTTTTGCCTATTTTTCAAAAGCTTTTCGTTTATTTACTATCCTTCAATACTCCATCCTTCTTAAGACTTACATGCATCCAGTTTGTCTTTTTTTTTAGCAAAATTGAATAGTTTTTGCTATTACAACAAATGCTCATTACAAATAAAGACTATTTGGAGGGTTTTTGCTGAAATGGAGGCTATAGATAATGTGGTTTTGACTTAGAGAAGTGGCTATAGAGATTCAAGAGCAATTTCATAAGATGAAGTGAGCAGAAATGATGACTGATTGGATGTCGTAGGTAAATATGATAAATGGATGCTGTTGGCTGGTTGACCTAACATGCATTCCATCCCCCTTCTCCTCCTAGTGTAGAGGCTAGAAAACCTGCATACTCATTAGCAGCCTCTCTTGTTCCTGTGGATGACCATAGGCCACAGTTCTAGCCAATGAGATATCAATATGAAAGTCTGCTAAGGAAGTCTATGAAAGTCATTGCTTCTCTTAATTATAAAAAGGATAGAAATAGCTGGAGCTGTCCCTCCCATCATCTTTCTGTCTTAAAAAAACTGATGTTTGGAGCTGTGACAACTATTGTGTTATCTGCCATGATGTGAGAAGCCCCTATGCTAAGAATGGCAGAGTGGAAATAGAGGAAGAGCCTGGAACTTAACATCTTTGAGCTGCTTCTTCAGTCCTGACCTGTAAAGCTTCAGACCTATTATTATGGGAGAAAAATGAACCCTATTGTTAAGCCACCATGAAATGGATTTTCTGCTACAGACACAATCCTAAATTCTCAGTGAAAAGGTGAGAGGAGGCAGGATAACTTAATCAAGTGGCTAGACCTTGACTCAAATACACTGCAAAATGGAGCCTTTGTTTTAGGTGACCATGAACCCCTCTAAAAATTGGAAGACCTCTTACTGATATAAGGGAACAACCAGAAGTATTTTCCATAGGATCCAAGCTACTGGTGCTCAACAAAGCAAAGTCAAGTTTCCTGTCCTCCTTGGTTCTCTAACATCCCACAATTGCAAATGATCTCAGACTGATGAAACTAGAAGCTTGGAGGTGGTGAGTCCCAAGATCAACATTTTAAAAGGCATCTTGGATGATTCTAATGAGCAGCCAGGGATGAGAATCTCTGCTTTATTTATTTATGTATTTATTTATTTAGGCTGTGCTGGGTCTTCGTTGTGACACACAGGATCTCTGTTGCAACATGTGGGATCTTTAGCTGCGGCATGCAGGCTTCTTAGTTTTGGCATGTGGACTCTTAGTTGCAGCATGCATGCAGGATCTAGTTCTCCAACCAAGGGTCAAAATCAGACCCCCTGCACTGGGAGCATGGAGTCTTAGCCACTGGACTACCAGGGAAGTCCTAGAATCTCTACTTTTAATGAATACATCTATTTGGGGAATAGAATATAGCCACCGCTTCCTGCTTCTAAACTCTGTGTACTGTTGAGCTTACTTATCTGGGTCTCTGAGCAGAAGTGGGAATTACCAGAACATTAGGAGTTTTCAAATACCTCTTTCCTCCTGTAGATTCATTATAGTACTGTGAATCTCAAATGCAAACTACAGGTCCATGCTTTCTAGAGCATCAAGATAAACTCTGTAGAGTGACACATTGCCATTCTACTGCATTTTTCTGTCTACTGCTGCAAGTGTCACCAAAAATCTTATCCACACTCATCCACACAGCAAAAAGAAATCATCCAACTGGTCTCCTTCTGTCTGCAAATTTTTCTATGGTTTAGAATCCCTTCTCAGAGTGAGGCTTATTTTTTTCTTTTTTTTCCAGAGTGGAAAATGTTTCCAGTCATGTTTTTATCAAAGGCCTCTTCTCGTGTCTCAGTTCAGCCTTATCATTATAGTGGTATATATTCCTGACCATAAAATTCAGGTATGCAAAATGTGAAAACCTGTTTTTCCATAACTGACTCTAATTTCTGTCTTGAGGCACCATTCTACTTGATGGCAGAACAGGAAACAAATCTATTCCAGGTAAACTCAATCCATTTAGGGTTTTTCTCCTTCCCTCCTGCCTTTGCTCTGGGGAGCTGGGGGGAGACTGATAGAACATCTGGACACAGAGGGGGCTCATCTGGTCCTTGGTTATCATCTGTCCACACTGGCATCCTCTGCCGTGTCCTTGTTCCTCAGAGTCGCCAATTGTCAGCATCTCTCCTTGCTGGCATCCATGGAGGCAACTGAGTTCCCATCTGGCCTTTGATGTAAGGATGGTGCTGACATCTGTTCTTGGGCCCCCTCTTCCCAATATGAAGCATCTGCTAGTCTGCCAGTCCTCCTTGAGGTACTCCTGTACCTGTCTCGGACAAGCGTGGATGCACTCCAGGCCACTCTGGGCTTCGGGAAACTCAGGGCTAGCCTGTATGCTGACATTCCTTCTTCCTGACTTGCACATTAGGACAAAGGGCAAAACAATCTCAGACCATCATTTTCCTGGGACCTCCCTGGGAAGACAAGTCAGACTCTCAGTCCCTGAGTCTCCTGCCATTCCCATTAGCCCAGAGAGGGGCCAGCACAGGGCTGACCCTTAGAGACACACAGCAGTGTTACCCCTCTTCTCCCTCATTCCCAGCCCTTGGGATCTTCATCTGTCAGAGTAAGAGAAATGCTGGCTCAAAGAGTGAGGACAGACTAGGGGCAAAAATCACTCATCTTTACACATATATTAATTAATTTTAATTAAATTTATTAAAGTTTACTTAACAAGTTTTAATTAAATTTATTAAACTATTTACATTAAGATTACATTACATTAATACTTTAAAAATATTATTCTTCCACACCTCATTGTACACCTGGGAAGTCTGTCTCCAGTTCACTCATCATCAAGAAAAATCGATGCATTAAAATCTAGACACAACAAAACAGGATTATTTTCTAATAATGGGAATATCGATGCTCACTTTTTCTCTTCTATCCCCTTTTCTACATATTTGAAATTTCTACCGTGAACTTCTTTGCTTTATGTTTCTATATTAAACCCATCTGGAAAATGTCCAACTAAACGTCTGCTGAAGAGAAAAGACACAAAGGAAAAGATTGATAAATCTGATCATGTAACAATGTAAAATTTAAATAAGGCAAAAAAAAACCCATAAACAAAATAAAAATACAAATGACAGATTAAAGAAAAAAAATTTCTCACACATGACGGAAAAAGGATTCATGAAAAAAATGAATGCATTAGGCAAACTGTATAAAACTGTATAACCTATATAATAGGGTATCAGGAAATAAAAGCAAATGGCCAAAAACATAAAAAGAACCTCGCTCAATTACAGAAATGCAAATCAAAACAAAACTGATATCATTATTACATGGATTTGCAAAGCGAAAAAAATGTATAAAACTCAGTAAATGGTTAGGGCATACAGATATTACATTTCTTGAGCATATAAATGAGTAACTTTCTGAGGAGAAATTTGGCAAATTGATCAAAATTTTAAATGTATTTCTAGGAATCCCTTGCAAAAGTATGTACACCAACTAAATAAGGACATGAACAAGGATATGAACAAGCATAATCATTGCAGGGGTGTCTGTAACAGCCAAATAAAAAAGGATAAAAAAGTGGAAATGGGGCTTCCCAGGTGGCACAGTGGTTAAAAATCCGCCTGCCAATGCAGGGGACACAAGTTCGATCCCTGGGCTGGGAAGATCCCACACGCTGCAGAGCAAACTAAGCCCGGGTGCCACAACTACTAAGCCTGCGCTCTAGAGCCCACAAGCCACAACTACTGAGTCCACGTACCACATCTACTGAAGCCTGTGCGCCTAGAGCCTGTGCTCTGCAACAAGAGAAGTCACTGCAATGAGAAGCCCGTGCACTGCAACAAAGAGTAGCCCCCGTTCTCCACAACTAGAGAAAGCCCGCGCGTAGCAACGAAGACCCAACGCAGCAATTTTTAAAAATGGAAACAACTTAAAAGGCCATCCAGAGGAGATTGGTTAAATTCTCACACGTTGATATAATCAAATACCATACAACTGTCTGAAACAAACATGAAGTGATGTGTCATATTCTAATATGGAAAATCCTCTAAGATACATTATCAACTAAGAAACCAATGTACAGGACAGGGTGAATAGTATAATGATCCTTTTCTTGTAAATAAACTATATTATGTAATTATTGGTGTTTATGTATTCACAGAAAATATTTTGGGAGAGTAAACAGAACTGTTAATTTTTCTATAGTTTGAATATTCTAACCAAGTTCATGTTTAAAATTTATGATTTAATGTCAACCATAATTACCTACCTCTGGAATTACAGATAATTCTATTTTCATATAGGATTTCAGTTTTAAAAAGTGAGCATTCAGTTAATAAAAAAGCAATAATAAATAGAATTTCATGAAGTCTATCCATCCTGGTCATTGGTTCTTAATGAATGTGATAAAAGTTATAGCCCTGAGCTGCCCAATGCAGAGGCCACATGTGGCTACTGAGCACTTGAAATGTCTCCTCCCGAAGGTGATGGGCTGCCTGTATGCAACACACATCAGATTCTGAAGACTTACTACAAACCAAAGAATGTAATTGATCTCTAAGTAGTATTTTATATTTATTACATGTTGAAATAATATTGGGGTATATTGGATAAATAAAAATAATTTCGCCTATTTTTTAAAATTTATTTTATTGAAGGATAGTTGATTTAATGTGTTAATTTCTGCTGTACAGCAAAGTGATTCAGTTATACATACATACATATATATATATTCTTTTTCATATTCTTTTCCATTATGGTTTATCATAGGATATTGAGTATATTTTCCTGTGCTATACAGTAGTACCTGGTTGTTTATCCATTCTATATGTAATAGTTTGCATCTGCTACCCCCAAACTCCCAATCCACCCCCTCCTACAGCCCCTCCCCTTTGACGACTATAAGTTTGTTCTCTATGTCTGTGAGTCTGTTTCTGTTTCGTAGATAAGTTCATTTGTGTCATATTTTAGATTCCCACCTATTTGGTTTTTACTTTTAAAATGTGGTTCCTGAAAAATTACAAATTTTTAAAAATTTGAAAATTATGAATGTCATTAGCATTATATTCATAATATTTCTATTGGACAGCACTACCATCAAGTCTCTCTCCATATGCTCAAGGTGTTATTTACAGTTTCAGGGTATTCACATTACCGAGTCTATCCATGTACCCCAAGTTAGGCACCCACTCCAGCTACAGATTGAGGAACAACCTGCAGAGCTGCATGTTTGGACTGGTCCACATTGGGCCATGATAAAAATGTGTTGCCTGAGCTGCAATTTAGGGTGATGCTGTCAGTCTTGATTCAGGATCACTCTTCTCAACATTCCTTTGGAATTTGTTTTAGCTGATGAGTGGATATTTTGGTGATTTTTATCACAGAATCTTTATAGAGGACCTTTAAAAGGAAGGTAGTATCAACTAGAGTTATGCTTCTATTGACTAATTATTTTGTTACTCTAGTAGCCAATATTTATTGAGCCTTTCTATACGCCATGCACAGTTTCCAGTTCTTTGCATCTCTTACCTTCCTTAATCCTCAAGACAACTTGCTGAGGCAGGTGCCATGATATTCCCCGTTGAGCGTTGAGACACTGAGAGTTATTGCTCACAGTGACTGAGCCCATAAAAGGCGACTCCAACACAAAAGCCCAGGTTCTAAATCTCTACTCTATCTTTTATGGACAAACCCCGTGAACTGCAGACCCAACCAGGTTTTCCTTTTGGTGATGGCTGCTAGGAAGCTTAGAGCGTAAGAAGTATGTAGGAGTGGCAGTCTTACACTGTCCTCATTCCTGGCTGTAATGTATATCTTTACACTCTCATTCTTTTTTATTGAGTATATTCCATTACGTGGAAGTATTATAATTCATATCACTAGTCCCCATGTGTAGATTAAAGTTGTGTCCAGCCTTTTGCTACTCTGAATAACTGGAAGTTGTTGGGTCACACTGTAGGTGATGTCAATTTTGATTGCAGTGCCGAATGCCCTCCACAGTGTTGCACCAACTTACACTCCCTCCAGGAATACCTGAGGACGCATATTTCCCCACACTGTTGCCATTACAGTATGTATCAAACTTATTAATCATTGGCAATCTGATAAGCAAAAAAATTGTTCTTAGTATAATTTTATTTATGTTGATTTTATTGTAAGTGATATTAAGTATATTTTCCAGTTTTAAGATCCATTTGTATTACATTTTTTGTAATCAATCTGTTACATGCTTTGTCCATTTTACCACTGGGTTTTTGGATTTATTGATTTGTAGGAGATCTTTATGTATTAGGAAAATTGCTCTTCAGAAAAAGCATAAAAGGAGTGAGGGAAGCAGGGGGAAAGAATGAAACAAAGGAGGGCTTATGCTGCTCGTACATCTCCCTGCAGAGTTGTCTATTCCCTTTTAAGACAGGCTGTCCCAGTGTTGCAGGAAAGGGGGAGCTCTTCCAGGGCCTGAGAGTGGGCTCTTGTCTAACACTGGGAAATGAGTTGTCTAAGGAGACACACATGCTGACAAAGCAAAAGACTTTATTGGAAAGGGGTGCCAGGGCAGAGGGCAGCGGGGTAAGGGAACCCAGCTCTGCCACATGGCTCGCGGTCTCAAGTTTTATGGTGATGGGGTTAGTTTCCGGGTTGTCTCTGGCCAGTCCTCTTGCTTGGCCCATATTTGGTCTGACTCAAGGTTCTTCCTGGTGGCGCAGGCATCTCTCAGCCAAGCCCTCCAGCATGAGGACTTCTGGGAGGTTGGCAGGACATATCATCTCCTCCCTCCTCCTTTTGGCCCCTCCCGAATTCTTCCTGGTTAGTTTTACAAGACATACTATGGTCTGGCATCTCCTCCCTCCTCTTGGCCCCCCTGACTTCTCCTGGTTAGTTTTCAGAGGCAGCACCGCGTTCTTTATCAGAACCTCCTTTTTATGAGACAGCTCAGGCAAGTGTTTATCACCATGTCTGGCCAAGGTGGGCAGTTTCGGTCAATGGTTCCCTAACACTGGTATCAATGAGTGGTTGATTGTGAGGATAACTTGCAGGGCAAGGAGGGTCACTTCAGCTGAAGGCATTTCTCCCGAGAAGGGTGTAGCTGTGAGCCGTCAGCAGCCAACACTCACAGCAGCTGGAAAAGGTGCTCTGACCTGATCATGGGGATTGAGTGGTCCAACAAAACAATGCCTGCCACAGGAGGTGAAAACAGGTGTTTCATTTTGGACATAGTATATTTGACATATTCGAGATATTGAGGGTCAGATAAGCAGTTGGAAAGTCTATAACTCAGAAAAGAAGTCTGTACTGAATGTATAAATTTAGTATGGTCAGCATATTAAATTATGTGGATATCTCTGTACTAATATAGAAACAACTCTATCATATACAGTAAAGGGAAAAAAGCAAGAGGCAGAATAGTGTTTGATACTGCCTTTTGTGTAAGAAACGGGAGAAATAAGAATACACACACACGTATATATACTCACACATAAGCATAGATTTGCACATACAAAAGGAAACACTGGAAGAACACACAGGGAATAATACAAAAGGGTTTACCTGGAGGGGAAAGGGGTAAGGGTGGATGGGAACAGAAGCAGACATGACACTTCTTAAAGTATTTTTATATAATTTCCATTGTTAAGTTATTGCCTAAAGTAAATACAATTTTTAAAAATTTTTAAAGGAAAGAAAGCCATGTGGATAGTTGAGATCTTCTATGAAGAAAGGAAAAGAGGAGAGGACCCAGACCCAAAGCCTAAAGAAAATCAACATTTAGAATTTGGATTGTGGAGGAAGGACCAACAAAATGTGAGAAGCAGGTAAGAGGTTAAAGGAGAAAACCAGGAATAAGTGGTGTTAGGATTCCATCCACGGAGGTGGTGGTATGTGAGCCATTGTTAAACCACTGAGAGCTTAATAATGGCCGCAATGGGAGTATTTATTTACACTGTGGAAAAAGGAAAATGCTACCAATCAGGGCTTTTCCCCCTCCTTGGACCGGGTTTACCAGCACAACACTGCATGGAAGTCAGGAAACTTCTGGGAGTGGCAGAGAGTATTCAGCAATGAAATGCTACCCAGAGACCAAATGAAACAAGCATAGAAAAATATCTATCATTTGTAGGGCCATCAACACGGAGGTCATTGATGACTCAACAAGAGCAGTTTCAGTGGAGAGTTGGGCGTGCAAGCCTGCCCTGGAGGAAAGAGTGAGTGAGAGGTAAAGAAGTAGAGGCACTAAGCACAGGCAGCTCTTGCTGGAAGGGGAGGAATGAAATCAATAAGTTGGTGATTTGGAATCAAAGAAGGGAAATGTATGTGTTTTAAGATGAGTAATCTTGGAACTTCCCTGGTGGTCCAGTGTTTAAGACTCTGTGCTTCCAATGCAGGCGGCACGGGTTCCATCCCTGGTCAGGGAACTAAAATCCCACATGCCACATGGCAACGCAAAAAAAAAAAAAAAAAAAAAAAAAGTTATTTTGAAACAAACACATACACTGTTCCGATTACCCTGGGAAAGAGAGAATGTTGAAGAGAAAGGGAAAAAACTAGTGCTTTGCCCTTGAGACAGTATCCCCAGCACACACAGAGGGACTCTCGTTTGCTAGGAAGGACATTTCTTCCATTAGAGGAAGACGTTTCCAAGCATCATCTGTGATGAGGAGGTGCCCAGATACACATGCCCTGCCAACTCCCTGCCTGTGAAAGTTCATTACCAACACCTTGACATTATTAAGACAGAGTGTGTAACCAATTAGTAAAAAAATTTCTGCGTGTCCTCAATATCTCAAAAGAAGCTCGACTACATACGTAAAAACTCAGAATTCCACCCGTGGAAAGAAGGGAACCTGCTAGAGAGTGTAAATAACCTAGGCAAATGAGTTCTGAAAAAAGTATAGAGGTAATTATGTGTCAAGATTTCACTGTCTGCCACTTCTAGATTACACCTGAGTTCAAAAAAAGTGCTAATGTTTGATTAATGCTTTCTTGCTTTTAGTAGCTCAGCTAAAAGCACAGCTTCTAGTGAACAGGTGGTACATTAATTGAAGCATAAAAGAAAAAGACTAAAAATGCTTGGGCTGAGAAGGATAAAGGCCTGTAGAAGATGGAAGTGATGATTACCTTAATTGTTTCAAAAAGGCAAGGATGGATCTTTCATTCAGAGGGAGGTGCTCCAGCTACCGTAGCAGTTTTCCACCATCTTCCAACAATTTTGCAGCTGTAGAGACAAATGTCTTTGATGAATCACACTTGAATGGGGTTCTTGCTATGCTAACTGGTTGTTCGTAGAGTTATGTAGTGAAACTATCAAGGTCGTTGGTTAAAACGCCTACTACCCTACCTAGGGTGAACGATATCAATTATTTTATTATTATTACTATTTAGTCACTCATTTCTGAAAATTCTGTTGTTCAGTTATTACCTAAATGTGTGAGCATGACATGTGACATGTTCTTTTCCAACCTGCTATCAGAAGTGAATTTTCCAGTGGTTAATAGCTGTAACTGTTACATGAACAATGAGTTCCTATTTGCAACTCTGCTGGATTTTAAGATATTTCCATTCAAATTCAAGTGAAGAGGGCTGTCTGTGTACATTGTATCCAGATCTATGTCTATTGTAACTGTTTCTGTCCAATTGGCAGCTTTTTATATTTCAAGTGGTGTTTAAGTGCATCTGAAGAGCTTTGAACTAGTGTTTGGTACACAGCCACCTTGTTCTCAAGAGCAGTATATCATTAGGGAAGATTTCTCTCACCCTATTTAAAAAGATGTTGTAGGACAGGCTCCTTGGGAGCAACACCTGAGATTGGGATTCTTGTATAAGCAATTTGTTGATGGAGTGAGAGAGTAATCCCCAGAAAAACCTGTAAGGGAGTGAGGGAAACAGAATTGGGGAAGGAAAATTGTTAGGAAAAGATGTTTCAGGAGAAGTCTAGCCTCAGCCTTATTTCACGGGGAACTCTGGAGCATGTATCGTACCACAGTATGTTCTGCCCAAGGCAAGGGGTTGGGCTTTTATACCCATCCTCCCATGGAGGGCGGTCATAACCTCCCTGGCCTCTGTGGATAAGGGCACTCCCATCAGCTACGGGCAGGTGCCCAAAGAAGGGCAGCTGTGAACTTCTTTGAGCAGCCAACACCCATAGCAAATGGAGTAGGGTGGGAGCTCCAGCCTAGAAAAAGAGCATCTGGATGGGATACCAATAGTATCTGTCTCAGAGGACAAATGGCAGTGGTGATTCCAATCCCAGACCATCATCCAGGAGCAGATCCAGCAGGGAATGCAAGTTCCCCTAAGCCATGCCATTTGGATTGCTGTCAGCAGTTCTTGAATGCTCAGTCATGGGACTTCTCGGTAATGAAAATAGAACTGCCAAGTAATACCAATTGATCCAAGAGCTAGAATTACAGAAATGTTCCCCTGTTTAATGGTTGTTAAATATTTTTTAGGGCACTTCAGGTAGAGAACAGCATATCAAATGCACAATTCTTATTCTAGAAATGCCTGCATTTCACAAAGTTTGTTGCCATTAGAATTGTCTGTATAAGATAAGGATGACATCTTTATAAGAGCTTAGCTGTCTGTTTTAGAAGTTAAGACTCACAGGGCAAAACCCTGGTTAGGATGAGTAACATGAGGAAAGGCACAGGGCAATTTGTTAGGTACATGATGTTGTATTTTTAAGAGAAGTACATCGTGGGCTGTGTTTTCAGTGACCAAAGGTTACTTGAGTAACCCATTCCCCTAGGTTAGCAGATAAGCTTTAGATAAGCAAACAACACAAAACAATACTTGCTTCTGCCACGTATTAATCACAGAGTGAGATTCCCTGCAGATTTCAATGTTCTCGTTCTATCTACTATTGAAAGTGCTTTCTTAAGCCATGGATTTCATGACCTGAAAGGTCCATTATGAAATTTCTTGCTCATGATCCGTGTTCCTGGCCAGGTAGGACTAGGACACTGAATGCAGAACCTGAATTCAGAAGTTTGGTCACCTGCATAGTTGCTGAGCGGTGGAATTTCTGGGCAGGATTCAGTACACTGAAGAAGAAACCTGGGCTGAGAATGCCAAGGTGAATTCAGGGTTAAGGAGAGAGAGTGTTTTGTCTTGAGACTAAAAAGAATACTTTCTGTGAGATAGGAATCAAGGATTCCAAAGAGAACAAATGGGGAGAAAGATGATTGAGTGCCTAAAGAAATGATAGCAGTCATCCCATGAAAGCAGTTAGAAGGCAAGAACTATCACTTGTTTTTCTTAAAACTGCCCACTCTGAACACAGAAGGAACATGCCTAACTGAGCTGGAAGCTGTTTGACATATTTGATTTTTCCATTGTCTTCTGAAGTGCCTGATGTTTTTAGTAAGAGGTTACTAAGTACATGTTTAATTAATATGGTGTTGTTATTAATGTTCTGCAGGCCAATTAGTTTTTTAACTTATTCGTGTTTAAACAGGAGATTTTAACTGGGTACCTGTGTGGAAAGATAGCTGTTTGAGAAATGCTTTGTTTATAAATCACCTCAAGAAGCCTTTAAGTTTCTCAGTTCCCACCCCTCTAATTAAATGATTCAGTGAGGAATTTTGTTTCCTGGTTTCTTCACAGTTCCAGATTTCTCAGCACAGGTTTTTGTAGGTAAATGTAGCAGCTCTGTGGGTGCTAACCTACTGCTCTTTCCACGTCAACGAAAATAGCATGGTGATAAATGCTGTAGCCCAGTAGTAAGCATGAGAATCTCCGGGAGATCTTGGTAAAACACCCTAGAGATAATGTGTTATTAGGTCTAGAATGGCTCAAAAACCTCATTCATAAGAAGCACTTATGAAGTTCTGATGCAGATGTGTTTCTGTATGCTATTGCCACAATGATATTGCATCACAAACCACTCAAACCTCAGTGGCAGACAACAATAATCATCTACTTCTCACTCATTCACTCACACATATGCAGGTAAGCTGGAGTACAGTTTAGCTAGGCTCCAAGCTGTTGGTTGGGTCCAGATTGCTGCACGTGTCACTCATCCTCCTTGAACCAGCCTCTACCTGAAGCAGGCTCTTCTCACGGAGAAGAGCAGGAGTATGAGATGGCAAGCGCAAACTCTCAAGCACCTGCCAACCTCTGCTCACATCTCATCCCCTAACATCCCATTGGCCAAAGGAAATAACCAAAGCAGAAGTCAAGGGAGGGGAAATATACTGTTTTCATGGAATCTTGGTGGAAGAAGTAAATATATGCTGAATGATAATTTAATCTATCATAAGGTCATACAAAAATTCTGTACATTGGAAAGCACTAGAGTGTCTAGAACCATCTGGGAAAGGAGAATGCAGGGTCAACTGTTTGTTTAGTATGTGATTCAACAAACATTTATGAGTAACAACCAAGTGCCAGCCAGACAGGTAATTAATTATTGTTTATCTGTAAGGAGTCCAGTCCAGAGGCAGATAAGTACACAGATAATTACAAGGCAATGTACCAGTTACCATATAAGAGAAGTAACAAGATTTATTTTTAAAAAATCTAAAACCAACCTGAAAAGCAAAATGTAATGCTCTGTGTGAGCCAGCAATTGTAAAGTATCCTTAAATATGGGAAACACATAGAATCGGATTGCAAGGTGAAATCAAGTCCCAGCATACTCTCTGGAGAAGACTGTTGCAGATGATGGCAGTCGCTCCTTGTTGTAGACACAAGGGCAAGAGGAGACATGGGATACCATTAGCTTAGCAACGAGCAAAAGTCTCAGAGACCACGTTGATTGGCCCAGATAGGGGCACCCCTCCTGTGATGCTAGTTGGCCCCATACAGATCATAGTCCTACTCCTGAAGGGAGAGGGGAGCTTATCAGCCACATGAACAAACAGTACGGGAGGTGGTTTCCTAAGAGAATATCAAGATACTGGCAAAAGAAATACGTCCTCCATGCTGGAATACTATGTGGCTGAAATAAAGAGACATTTATGCTGACATGGAAATACCTTCAAGACATATTGTTGGGTAAAATAAGAAAGTTGCAGGATATTTTACATGTGGTATTTATGTGAATAAATTATATATTTCTGTGTGTATATTTACATATCTAAAAATGCATCAAAATAGGATACACACTGAAATCCTAAAAATAGTCCTTAACTTGGGGAGGAGCCTGGGATTTGGGCTTGAGGTATAATAGAAAGGAACTTTGAGTTTTTCTGTATTATTAGATGCTGGTTGTCTTTCTCCCCTCACTCGGTATCCCAAGACAATAGAGACTTGACTTTGCCTGTCTTGCTCACTACTTTGTCTCTGGAGCTTTGAAGCACGGCTGGCACATTTTTAGTAGGTGCTTAGTAAATGTTTATGGAATGAATGACTGGAGAGCAAGCACATAGGGATGAAGGTGTGAAAGGCCAGGGACCAGTTTGGAAACTTCAAATAGTTTGGCATGACCAGAGTGCTTGGTATAAAAGAAATGGCAGAAGATGGGTTTGAAAAGTTGGCAGGAATCCATTCATATTCGATGCCAGGGAATTTGATTACTCACTGGGACACAGAGGTGTTAGGTGAGAGCCATGAGAGAATTTGAATTTTAGAAAGGTTACTTGTGCTGGCATTTGAGGAAAGATGTAATGGAGGAAAGCAGACAGAGAACTACATACCAGTCGAAGAAAATCTGTTGTCAGAGCCAAGGTGAGAAATAATGAATCCGGAAATAAGGGAGGGGCAGGAGGGATAAGAAGCAGATGATGGTTTTGAGAGATGGGTAGACCTTGTTGACCTATGGAATGTGAGGAGGGTGGGGAGTGTGGGAGAGGGAGGGGGAGGGGTCTAAGATGACTCCTAGGTTTCTGGATAGACCACCATGGGGATGACAGTGCCATTCACCAAGAGAGGGGGAATATGAAAAGCAGTCTGTGGGTGAAGGATATGAGCCCATTTTTTTATAAGCATTAGTTTATTCCTAGTTTCTCATTTTTTCTTCTTTTTTTTCTGTATTTTTTTTTAAAAATTATTTTATATTGGAGTATAGTTGATTTAAAATGTTGTGTTAGTTTCAGGTGTACAGCAAAGTAATTCAGTTATACATATACATGTATCTATTCTTTTTCAAATTCTTTTCCCATTTAGGTTGTTACAGAACGTTGAGCAGAGTTCTCTGTGCTATACAGCAGGTCCTTGTTGGTTATCTGTTCTAAATAGGGTAGTGTGTATAGGAGTGAGCCCATCTTTAGACATGCTGATTCGAGGGTACCGTGAAGCATCCAGATAAAGATATCCCACAGAAAACCTGGGATCTGGATTGAAGTCTCACTTTTCTTCTGCTCAGGGAGAGCTTTCCATATGTCGTTAAACATTTTTAAAAGGAACCAATCCTCAGACAGTGTTTAGTGCTTACTAACTTAATGAAGGAGGAGCAGCCTAGCAGAGATGGTTTTGTCCCAGGGCCTAGGATTTCAGCTCACCCAACGCTGTCTAATAAATGTTATCCTTTTGCTTTATTAGCCAGAATAACATCAATTATGCAGTTTGTTACAAGAAGGGAGACTGAAATATGTACCCCTGGAGAGTTAGAAATATTCAGGTACACAGAAAGGTGTTTGGGGACATAGGCTGCCTTCAATTTAAAGGGCTTTTCTGGCCAAGGGTTGCTGGGGGAGAGACAAAGGAACTCACAGTCCCTCGGTTGAGGTTCCCATCTGGCTGGAACCTCAGCTCTCGGCTCTGAGATCCAGAGGATCTATTTTTTTCACTGGCTTGTGCAACCTTCTCTTTCACCTGTTTCAAGACTCAGAGTGGGCAACAGTGATAAATAGGAAGAATAGGGACTAACGGCCATAAACATGGATGGAAAATGACATTCTGATTCCCCTGGGAACCCTGCACCTGGCATGTCAGTGCAGGAAGCGAGGGAGTACAAAAGAGGCTCTCACCCCGGATTCTTTTTCCCACTCTGAAAAGGTGAAGCCTGGGATGCGGAGAACTTTCCTCCCCCACAACAAAAGCTGAAAACTTAAACCCACCCTGTACCTAACCACCAGCCTTTCTGGAAAACCTTCCCCTCTTTGTCTCTTTTTATTTCCCAGCTATTGGAACTGGAGTGCTCAGAGAAGTACCTGACCTTGTTCGTCAGAGGAGAAACAGAAAATGCTGACCCTGAATTCTTTGATTTGCTCCCGCTGCTAACCTAGCAGTACTGCAGAATCTCAGACACTTCAGCAGCAACCTAGGCAGGCTGGGGGTATAGTGTGATGAGTGCATAAAACTCCTTGACAAAAGCCTTCTCTTCCCTGAGGGAGGGAGGCCATTAGAAAGGAGTAAGCACAAAAAGGAGTGATATGCAGGCGTGCCCAGGATAAAGGCCAGTTTCAGCCAATACTGTTTGACCTGCTGGAACTGTTTCTACATAGAATGGCTTTTCTGCTTTGTTGTGTTGTCTGGGTCCTGCCATTAATTTTGTCAGAGGAGGAAAATGAGCCCACAAGGGCAGAGGCAGTATCTCATTCATTTCCAGAACTTAACACAGAACCTAGATTTAGAGAGGCAGAGATTATAGAGAGGCAGAGATTATGGAGAGGACATCGTTTTGCAAATCTGAAACCTTTTACTTGCAATTTGTAGAATAGAAACACCAGTTTGTAGACGTTAAGAGACTGATTCAAAACACAAAGCTAATCAATAGCAGTGTCTCAATCGGGCACCTTTGCAGATAAGCAACAGAATACAACTCTGGCATATTTAACCCAAAGTGCCATTTATTAGAGGGATATAGAGGGGACAGAAATCTAGAAACCCAAATCAGAAAAAACTCCTGTCCTAATAGGAGTTAGGACAGATACAAAGAAAGCAGGGATTTCTCAACCGTCTCACTTAGGAGTCAGTTTGTGCCAACATTTTTTACCATCTTTCCCATCAGTCTGCTCAAGATAGTCCACGTCCTAGGAGCAAGTGTTGGATTGACCAAGCTTGGTTCCACATGTCCACCACTTGGAAAGGGGTGGGCAAGACACTATCTCCAAGACATAGAGTCCCATCAAGTCAACATAAAGTGGGGAAAGTTATTCCCTTAAAAGAAAATGGGGCACTGTTAGGGAGAATGGGTGCTGAGTGGCACTAAATTCAAATGTCCACAAGCTCATGAACATTTGAGACCAAAGTTGGTATTCTTTCTTTCCCTAGACCAGCATGGTATAAGCAGAGGTTCTCAACCAGTGGTGATTTTGTCCTCCAACCACCAGTGACATTTGGCAATGTCTAAGGACATTTTTGGTTGCTGGGAAGAAGTTTTTATTGGCATCTAGTGGATAGCAGCCAGAGATGCCATTGCTAATTCTGCAGTGCACAGGACAGCCCTCCACAAAAAAGAATTATCCAGCCCACAGTGTCAGTAGTACCAAGTTGGAGAAACTCTGATATAAGCAAAGACAGGGAACGGAGATAATACACTGTGTGTTTGAGAAAATTCAATAATTCAATTTGATGAAAGTATGGATTACATACAGAAAAGTTGGAGGGAGGAAAAAATTTAGAAAAAAAAGGTTCAAACCAGATTTTGTGGGGTCTTGAATCACAGGCTAAGTTGTCTGGATTGTATTTAATAGGATTTGGTGCTTTGTAGCCCAAAATTGTATCTTAATTGCCTGGGCCTGGCAGATGTCTCTATTTACTGTGGAGTTTATCTCCAGGAGACTTTTGGAACACAGGACTGAATGCCATGAGACTATCAACGACAAGCCCCCATCAGTGTGCCCTGTCCTGGGAAAATTCTCAGGGTATGTCCCAAGAGTTTTGCTTCTCTGTGCTTCTTGCATTTCTAGGGTATATGATTTTGGAAAAGTCATTGCTTCTTAGAGTAGATGTTCCTGCTAAAGAGATTAACGCTATTATCAACATTCCTTCAAGTAATAAAGCTACCAAATGATCTTTATTCTTTCAGAACAAGCTGTTTTTAAAATTAACATAGTCCACATTTTTTTTTACACCTCTGAAATCGAGGTGTACTTACCATCAATAGTATGTCCTACTTTAATCAGGGGCACTTTTTTCTTTCTTAGGGATATATACAATTATGGCGCTTAGAAGCAATGGCACTATAAATTCAATGAAATATGATATATTTATTTTTCTCCCATTTGTCATTAGTTGAATGTTATTCATACTCATTTAAAAGAACTGGCTGTTGGGATTGTATGTGGATATTAGGTTTGAACTCTGGCAGAATGCTAAGAACTATACAGAATATCATGATGGAACTGGCCCTTCTCTGTCATCATTATTTTATAATTAGAAATATAGCTCTTATGTTGAACAGAAGAGGTTTTGTAACCATGCAACCATCTCCCCAGTGGGAACATCCAGGGCCTGCCCCCAGTGAAATGTTTCATCTGTGTTTCAAAGCTTTTAAAGAGTATGTGAAAGAAACATTCATTCAGGTCAAATTGCATTGGCATATGCTTTGGGGCTGTTCTTATTTTATGCAGACTTCCTTGGTCTATCATTAGATAATTGTATTTGTACAAAGGAAATGGAGTAAAATTTCCTTCTGCATCCTTTCCCTGTTTCTCATCTTTATCTTCTAAGAGGACTTCCCCCATTCCTTTGTCATCCCCATACAACAGGAAGATGAATATGTAATCACATCTACCCTCCTGCAATGTTATCAGCCTAAGAAACAAAGAATTGAAATAAGACTAAAGAAGGAGAACTGGAAATGAATAGTGGTGAAGCTTAAGCAACTGTGAATTTCCAGGAAATATTTATGAGCTGATTTAAATACTAATGAGCTGGTAGTCTGACTGCAGCAGCAAGAAGACGAAGATACAGGAGCACAAAGTCTCAGCCAAGCTGTGGGCTGTCTCCTGCTTACACAAGCTGGACAGTAGAGCGGCCACATTTTAAGCCTCCTGCTAAACAGACATTTCAAAATGCTATTAAGTGAGAAATTGACATTTTCCCACTGATTTCAGTTTTTTATTTCTACCATAGTACTTACCAATCAATTTGAATCCCATCTTAAAAAAGGTATCTAGGGCCTGAATGTAAAAATCACTTCACCCAAACCTTTTATCTCAATGACTACTATATTAGGAAAGGCGCTTTCAATTTCCATTTCTGTCCACGTTAAGAATCTGCAAATAGCCTCTCTTTGCAAGTTCCAATGCAGCAGCAGAATGAACAACATCTCCAGAGTGTAGTAAGAGGTAATTTATCTGAAAATGTCTCCTCTCCCAGCCTGACTGCAGAAAATACTTCAGTTGCCTATAGGTTAGAAAAGACAAAAACACTTGCTATTATAATAAAATAAATTTAACTTCCAAAGAGCTTTTTACATATATTGCCTTGGGCCTGACAATCTGCTGACTCGATCCAAAATAAACAACTGGCTTTTGCTTTTCTAAATCATAATTCAAAGTTCCATGCATAGAATTGCTCTTAGGGCTTATTCAGTGGGGATTTTTTTGGGCGGGAGGATGGGGGGTTGAGGGTGCAAGGGGCATTTTTCCTAACATGAAGATGCTAAGTAAGGCAAGGAGAAAAATAGGAGGGGCAAACCAGAGAGTCTCTGGAAAACGAGTCATCTTTAGAACTGGGCGGGGCTGTAAATCCCAAAAGTTAGACAGTGGGTCACATCATCTAGAAACCTTGCACACGTTGTGCTGCCCCAGGGACATGGTGGCTAGAGGGCCTGGGACTAGAGCGAGATGAGTGAGATATTCACCTCAGGTGCAAATATTAAGGCAGCACAAAAAAACCCTCAATAGTCAAGAAAAATACTACTATTGTGCAGTATTTTTAAAAAAATCAAAATTAATGCAAAAATGAATAAGGAACAGAAGAGCACAATTTTAAATAAAAACGGGATTCAACAATGCCATGCCAAGCCATATTGGATCCTGAGGCAAAAGAAATAAGGTGCACCACTATAAAAATGGTTTAATGTTTTTAATTTTGTTTTTCAGAAATAGATTGTGAATATATTACTGATAATTTGCTCCATTAAATACAGGAAAGTAAAATTATAAAAAATTCTGCTTGGAGTATAAATCACATGTTTAAACTTAAAATAATGTGGATTTTTGTACCCCTACTTGAATGTTCTGGTCAGAATTCTGCTGTGGCAGCATTGCACAGAGCTGGCCCGGAAGACATTTTTAAATACGTTAATATGCGAGACTGAGAAACTAACCTGAAGACAATGTTTAGAACTTTTGTCAAGGGTATTTTTTATTTGTGTGACTGGATTTCACGGTAAGTACAACACTTGTAGATCACTGTATTAAGATGCTACAACTAACAGACCACTCGTTGCTCATTACTTAACAATGAAGAAAATTTATTTTCTTTTTTTCTTTTTGGCTGTTTTGGGTCCTCATTGCTGCACGAGGGCTTTCTCTAGTTGTGGCAAGTTGGGGCTACTCTTCATTGCAGTGAGCAGGCTTCTCATGTTGGCGAAGCATGGGCTCTAGGCACGTGGGCTTCAGTTGTTGCAGCATGCAGGCTCAGTAGTTGTGGCATGTGGGCCCTAGAGCATGCAGGCTTCAGTAGTTGCACCATGTGGGCCTAGTAGTTGTGGCTTGCAGGCTCTAGAGCACAGGCTCAGTAGTTGTGGCGCACGGGCTTAGTTGCTCCTTGGCATGCGGGATCTTCCCAGACCAGGGATGGAAACTGTGTCCCCTGCACTGGCAGGCGGATTTGTAACCACTGTGTCACCAGGGAAGTCCCAAGACAATTTATTTTCATCTAACAAGAAGTCCAAAGGAAGAGTGGCTGCAAAGTGGTTAATTCGATATCTCAATGACACCAACCAGGATTCAGGTTCTTTTCATCGTCCTGCTCTGCCAAAACAGCAGTCAGCTTCATCTTTGGCTGGCTTGTCTCACAGGTAGAAAGTGGCTGCCTCAGTTTCTGGAGTCCCATGTAAACCTGACAATGCCTTGCAAAATGGAAGGATTGTTTTTTCCCCTTTCGGTCTATTTTATTTTATTTTATTTTATTTTTTAATTTGACAAGGTTTTGTTTATTTATTTATTTTTTTATTTTTTTATTGGCTGCGTTGGGTCTTACTTGCTGTGCACAGGCTTTCTCTAGTTGTGATGAGTGTATGCTGCTCTTCATTGCAGTGTGCAGGTTTCTCATTGTGGTGGTGTCTGCTACAAATGCCCATTATGAGTGGTCAGACGTTGGGTAGAAAATACATCACAAAACTTTGTATCAGGCAAATCATTCATCATTACAGGAAATGACCATGTTGTCGTGTAAGATAAACTGCAGAAATCTTCAATGAAACTACATAGTTAGATCCATACCTCCCAGGTGGCAGCCAGAGAAATTCCAAGTAGATCATAGAATTAAATGTGAAAACTTCGCTACTATTAAATGAACACATTGGAGAATTCTGTTATAATCTTGGAGTAGGAGGAGGCTTTATAATTATGACTTAAAATCAAGAAGCTGTAAAGGGAAAAAAAAATTCAGCATGGAATGAAAACACCAGAAATAAAGCCAAAAGATAATTGATTAACTGAGGGGGGCAGATTGTAACTCATATCTTAGACCATAAGCTAATCTCCCTATTGCATCAGACCTCCTAGAATCAATAAGGAAAAAAAGTCATCAACATATAGAATAACATAGAATGATAGGTGAAGGAGGTAAACATCCAATTCGCTAGAAAAAAAGCCCACAAATGTCCCTTAAACATATGAAAAGTTGTTCAATTTCATCTTATTCATATTAAAAAAAATATGAAAGTAAAAACTATTCTGAGATACCATTTTTCAGTTGTCTGATCAGCAGAGGTGTGATAACACTCTGTTGAGAAGGTTGTAGGAAAAGAGCCTGAGAGAGTAAAAATTGGCATAACTCCTATGCAGAACAACTTGACAGTATTTGTTCAACACCTATACCACAATTCTGTTTCTGAGAATATATCTATGGATTCTACAGGTTACACATTCTACAGATCTGTTTGATTACATGCAAAAAGATTTCTCAGGGTTAATATTTAACTGGAACATACACATAAAACCCAACTGGTTAGTTCATGGCGGGTATCTATCTTAAAAGATTGATGTCCCTGTTGTACTTAAATTTGAAATTTTTAAGTATTATCCCTCTGCATACATAGAAGTCTATTTTTTTTAGAAAAGTATTGGAAAAAATCCAAACAGCCAACAAAAGTGGACTAATTAAAAAAGCTTTGGTGACCAATACAATGGAATAGTATGCACCTGCACAAAAGAATGAGTATATATCTGTAGGTAGTGATATGGAAAGTTTTCCCAAACCTAAAGTTAAATTAAAAAAAAAAAAAGCTAGGTACTGATCAGTATGTATAATACTCCAACTTTTGTGTAAAACGAAAAGAAAAATAACTATTATATCAAAAATATGCATACTTATATTTGCTTATAAAATATAAAGAAACTCTGAAGGAAATACTAGAAAAATAACAGTGGTTACCTGTATTTGGGGGATGGCAAATGGGGAGGATGAAAGACAAGGATGAAAGGAAAATTTTTCACTAAATATTTATTTTTCTTTCGATTTTGAACTGTTAATATATTTGTTCAAAAATTTAAATAAAATTTATTAAAAATCTGTAATAGTTTACTGTTGCCTACAGTTACAGTACCAAATCTTTAACTTGGGATTCAAGACAAATCATAATTTAGCTCAAATCAACATTTCCATGGTGAATTCCTACCAATTTTTCCTCACCTCTACCCCCGACCCCCGCTGCCCACATACACACAAAACTGCCTTCTCTGGTTCCTCTCCCTAAAGATAATCACTGTTAATAGCTTTTACTTCAGAAAAGAATATAATATGCATATGCCTACATTTATATTAGCTCTGTAACATTTTTGAAAAAATTTATACCTGTGATCATGTTTTTATTTAATAAATGTTTTAAAGATGTTTCTGTATCATGGATTTTTTCCATTTATTTATTTTGTAATCTTTATGTACCAATACATATGGCTTTTTTAATGGTTAGGTAACATCACATGGATACATCATAATTTATTTTCCTTGTACATTTAGATTGTTTCTATTATAATTGTTGGTGCAAGCTATGCTGCAATAAATATCTTGGCATATTTTTGCCGTAATATCAAAGTATAATTGTTAGGCAAATGTGTGTATTTAAAAGTTTTATTGATAGTGTCGTTACCTTCACAAAGGTTATATCATGTATGCTTTCAAACTATGAAAATACTCCTTCTTTCCTCACTCTCTAACCAATATTATTTTGAAACTTCTAAAAGTTGCCTGATAAGCAAAAAGTATTCTTTTTCTACTTAATTAGGATTCCTTAATTATGAGAATGAGCATGTTTTTATATGTGTATAGGAATTTGTATTTCTTTTTCTGTGAACTGTCTATTCTACTTTCATGGAGTCGGATGAGGCCATCTCTTCTGTTATGACTCCAGTATTTAGAGCTGTGTTTAGAAAGGCTTCTCCACTTCCACATCTTTCTCTCTCTCACACACAGAAATTCTCCTATATATCTTTAAATGCTTAAATCTTTAATCCACCCAGATTTGACAGGAGTGGGAGAGAGGTAGTGTATCTGAAAATGAAACATTTTAATTTAATTTCTTTCCAAATGTCCCAATACCATTTTCTGTACAATGTATAGCTTCTTCATTGGTTTTAACTACAATATTTATTATATATTAAATTCCCACAGGTATTAGGTCTATTCTATTCTGTTCTATTCATCTGAATATCTCTTTTCACCCAATACCACAGAATTTGTTACTGTAGATTTATAGCATGCTTTTCATCTGATAAGTTTGGTCCCTACCTCATAAGTCTTATTTTTTCCAAAAAAATTCTCAGCTATTTCAGCACATTTAATCTTCTGGATAAACTTACAGGTTAATTTGAGGAAAATAATATTTTTATAATATTGAGTCTTTCTGACTGTAAGTCCAGTGCTCAAAATGTAACATGAAATCACTAGATAATTACTTAGTGAATCTGAGACCAGCTCCTTGTGGACATTCTGACCAGATTAGTCGTGTGAGTCATCTGAATCTATGGCATAATTGTGCAGTTCTCCCCTTTCTTGTGTAGACCCATGAGAATTACATGGGTATTAGGAAAACCAGGCCCAGAGCAAAAAAATAAACAGTCCCTCCATATCCTTCAGGAATTTTTTAATAGAAAAATTAATCATTCACATCCTGTCCAGAGTGAGAGTAGAGCCCCAGTCACAATCAATACACTGCTCATGTGTGCTGGAGGCTGTGTGTGTCTTGGGTATAGAATTCCTGGCTTGTGGCCATAACCAATACAGGAATAAATGCCATTTAATTCCACCCAGCTGTTCCTGGGGCCTTCCATGGGTGGGTCTGCTGAGGGGTGTTTCATTCGATTCGCAGGAAAAAATGTGCCCCTCAGTTGTTTGGCACAGAGCCAGATTTGCTAGGACTTTCCAAACACACCACTGTGGGGGAGGCCACAAAGGCTGTTCATATCACTGACCAACCAGTCCAAGGTGTTCTGCAGGGGCTCTGGCACTTTGCTGTACTACTCTAAACTTGCACTTCATTTCATGCCAGAAAACCAGTGCTTTGTGTCCAGTTTCAGATCTTCCCAATGTGTGAGGTTAAGAAGACATCTTTACCTATTTAAATAAATGAAGCATTGGACATGATTAAATAGAAATTACACTTTACACAGTATGTAAATCAGTGTAATGGAAGAGAAGGTAATGTTCTTAATCCAAAAATATAGACCGTCTTTGCTTGACATAGGCTACTAAATTGATGTTTTGTAGTTGTGTGTTTAGGTGCCAAAAAAGTAATATTAGTTTCTGCAAAGAGTAGTGATTTCCCAATTCACATCATATAATTCCAGTGTTGTAGTTCAAAAAGATCCTTCTTCCCTTGAAAAACAAAGGCAAGGAACCCTGTATGGTTTGCTCTTTTGTTATTGTTTTATTTTGTTTTGATATGTCCCAAGACTATGATAGAGGGTTTAGGAATTGTGCACCAGGTTCAAGGTTATACCAAGAGAGTCTAATGTGGCCAAAACTATGTGACATAGTAGGGTTGGAGGTTCTTTGGGTCTGAAATATGGCTAGATGAGCTTGGGACAGCCCCAAACCAAGGGCTCCCTCCATTTGTGCCTCTGGTAGTCAGAAACTATGTGGGAAATAGAAGGACAGAGAAAGAATCCTTATTGAAAACACACTTAATACAAGATGCACATTTGATCACAGTTTAATCCCCACCAGACCCTGCTTTGAGAACTATGTATCACTATTTAAATTAGCTGTATGCATTTTAACTCATTCATCAAACTCAGTTCCAACATGGGAAATCCATAGGCTGGCCAACCCACATTTTAGGAAAGGAAACATTCAGTGAGCGCCTACTGTGTTTCAGACCTCTGTTAAGACTACCTTTCACAGTTCCCAGCTCACCATGTTAGCTTTTCAGTATTTCAAATTTTTAAGTTACATATTTTAAAATATTCAAATAAAAATATATTGTATAGTCTATAACACTTAGAGAAAAGACAGTTGGAAATTTCTCCAAAAGAGGCATTTTAAATATAGAAAAGAATACCTTCTGAGATCTAGATGCTCCAATTGAAAGGGTTTTAGGATGTTTCTCAAGCCTTACAGTGCAGCACATCATAGGATGGGATCTTCCTTCCAAGGAACATATTTCAAATAGCAAATAACAAGGTGCTGGAGAGAGACTGGCTTGGATATGGTTGACTTGGATACAGTTGATTGAATGCTGCTCATCATGCATTCAGTCTCATTCTCTGTGCTTCCCCAAAGCAGAGGCTGGAAATCTGACATCTACATTTTCCAGGCTCTCCTGATGCCAGGGTTCCGGATGCCTCATGGGCTCTGGTGACTAGATGCACTTTGATTTGATATGGAGTACTGGAATGAAGCTGAGAGCATCTTCCTGTGACTGTTTCTACTGACAAACAAGGTCTCAGTGTGTCAAGAGGCAGGTGGTGGCTGGACTCAGACCTCGAATTTCTAGGCTCCAGCTTTATGGGGCTGGAGAGGAAGTTGTGTTCACTATGGCAATGCTATCTGGTCCCTAGAGCCCGACTGCAGCAGTGTGTTCTGAAACTCAATATTGTACTGGCTGCTGCTGATTCGTGCTCCTCCAGACCTTCCAATGGTTTTAGAACTATCTAACACCCTGTATAAAATTTCTTTCTACTTAAAATACCTAGAGTTTTCTGTTTCCTTCACTAAATCCTGACTGATACAGGAGCTCCTTAAAAGTTTCCTGATGTCTTCTGAATTTAAATTTATACTGCTAGCAATGAAGTACCAGCAAGAAGGAAATAAGAATTTAGTGTATTTAATCACTTACTTATAAGCAGTCTGGTTCTAGACCAGTTAGAAGGTGTAACACAGTATCTTACTTTTATTGTGCATTTACAGTCATTACTCCATTTAATCCTTATAGAAACTCCATTTTACAGAAGAAAAACCATAGGTTTAGAGACATTAAGAAACTATTGTTCAACGACATTATGGTAGACAGAATAATGTCCCCCCCCCCCGCCTCGACCCTTCCCCAAAGGTATCCACATCCTAACACCTAGAACCTGTGAATATGTTACCTTACATGGCAAAAAAGCTGTGTAGATGTGATTAAGTTATGGATGTTGAGATGGAGAGATTATCCTGAATCATCCAGATGGGTTCAAGGTAATCACTGGAGTCTTGATAAGAGGGAGGCAGGAGGGCCAAAGAGGGAGAAGGAGACGTGATACCCAAAGAGAGAGACATGAAGACGTCACACTGCTGGCTTTAAAGATGGAGGATGGAGCCATGAGCCAAGGAATGCAGGAGGCCTCTAGAGGCTGGGGAAACAGGGAAACAGCTTCTCCCCTATAGTCTCCAAAAGGAATGCAGCCCTGCTGACCCATTTTAGATTTCTGACCTCTAGCACTGTAAGAGAATAAATTCGCTTGTTTTAAGCCACTAAGTTTGTGGTAATTTGTTACAGCAGTAAAAGGAAACTAGTACAAACATTTAATAAATGTACAATAAATAATTACTGAGATCCTATCATGTGGTGCTGGGATAGTTGTAACAAAACTACATTCCAGCTTGCATTCTTTTTTTTTTTTTTTCATTTAATTTTTTTTTTTTTTAATTTTTTGGGGGTACACCAGGTTCAATCATCTGTTTTTTTTGTTTTTTTTTTTTTTAATTTTTTTGGGGGTACACCAGGTTCAATCATCTGTTTTTATACACATATCCCCGTATTCCCTCCCTTCCTTGACTCCCCCCCCTCGAGTCCCCCCCACCCTCCCTGCCCCAGTCCTCTAAGGCATCTTCCATCCTCAAGTTGGACTCCCTTTGTTATACAACAACTTCCCACTGACTATTTTACAGTTGGTAGTATATATTTGTCTGTGCTACTCTCTCGCTTCGTCTCAGTTTCCTCTTCATCCTCCAGCTTGCATTCTTGCCTGGAGTTAAGCAGAAGCAGGACCCAAGCCCAGGTCTGTCCATCTTGCGAGCCAGTGCTCTTAACACTGTATTCTGCCACCCTCATCATACCAAGCTCAAGGCAAGTGCCCAAGCCTGTGTTAAAGGAATCTAATAAGTTTTATCCCTAATTAGATTTTGATAAGTTGACACAAAACATCTTTTCTGATTTGTAGGGACCTGGATGATTCTCTTCCTTCTGAGGGCCACTGTGGTATTTTCTGCAAAGAAGGGTTTTGCCCCCACCCCCACATAAATTTCTAGATCTTTGGTTCTCAAGTCTTTTCCTGCATAGGGGGTGTTTGTTAAAAAGTCCAGCTTCTAGATTTCTAATTCCATACATCTGTGTAGGCCTGAGGATGTGCACTTTCACAGCCCATGTGATTCTGAGGCACATTAGGGACCTCACCTGAGAAATATCCTTTTATATAAAATTATAGAAGAACCTTACTTTCTGAATCCTTAGAGACATGGTTTTCAGCATTCCAACTGCCTTCGTTCTTCTTGCAGGGCTTCAAGCAGACATTCTTTTCCTGACGACACATTTTGCAATGGTATTGGAAGATAATGAAGTCTCACATTGACTAATAATATGGGTTGTGTTGTTTTGTGTTTTCTTTGTGGTACAGTAATGCTACTAGAGTAATCTGTCTTTTTAATATCATTAAAATATTATTAACATTTAATATTACTACTACTAAAAAGTCATGTTGAAATAGTCGGTGCATTTCAACATTCTCAGACATACTCCAGTAGGAATGGATTTTTTTTTAATGTCATTTAAATTCAGTTACAGATTGTTTCACTGAAATTGCCACTTACTGGTCTGTGGTTTAAAAAATTCCCTCTGACAGCTCAGGAACCAACTTCACTTCACTAAAAACAATAGATTATATGGCTTCCTTTAGCTATTTACAATATTTCACTGAACCAGAGAATTTTATTGCTGCAAATAGTACCAATTATCCAACCCTGCCCCACCATTTTGCAAATGAGGAAAATGAGGTTTAAAGGAGGGAAGTGACTTGCCTAAAGTTATACACGTAGTTGAGGGACAGAAGTGAGATTAGCAACTACTTTCCTGATTCCTGGTCTGTTCAGAAGCTCAGTCACTATAATTTTATTTCTAAATCCTCTGATGGTACTTTGCTTCCAGTATAAGTTAATTTTTTATAGTGGGTAATCTGGAGAAGATAAATTTTAAATACTCATTTTTGTTTTGCTATTTTTTTCTTTGAAGAAATAAATTCAGGACCTCTTCTATGTGGACCCCAACTTTTTTTTTCCACTAGGTATTCATTATTTAAAATAGGATCATTAACGACTTAAAATTTTTGTGTAT
Organism: Hippopotamus amphibius kiboko; assembly: GCF_030028045.1. Taxonomy (NCBI): domain Eukaryota; kingdom Metazoa; phylum Chordata; class Mammalia; order Artiodactyla; family Hippopotamidae; genus Hippopotamus; species Hippopotamus amphibius. The sequence goes on from NC_080186.1 coordinate 185,593,829, forward strand.
CTCTACTTTGTTAGCCCTGTCTTGATAACTCTCCCATTCAAATAAAAACAATGTTTGGGGGAGTCTGAGTGAGGCCTAGGGCACCAACCTCATTCTGTTTAACGCACCATTGAGCATGTCATGTCCAGCCCTACCCCCAATCCTGTCTGCCTTAGCAACAATGAAATGGTTTCATGCAGTCGACTCAAGTGAATTTCTTTGAACAGTTGTTAGGGTGGGAAACTCAACACCCAGATAGTGATAACAGAGGTGGTAGTATAACAGCTGGGGGAATCGCACTGCCGGCCACAAGCTGACATTGTGTGGGTCCAACTCTCAGGTTACCATTACTCTGATTTGGATCCAGGAGGAAAAATCCTAGAACAGTGAATACCTGATTCCGTGTGAAACTGAAAGATACCCATCCCCCAGTCTAGTCAGTATAACCCAATAACCCCTGAAATCTTCCTATTTGCTGTTTCTTCTGGCCTAAAGGTCTTTCCCCTACCAATGGAAAAGCAAGGGGAGGGCAGTATTGGCAAGGCATTGGATTCTACACAGTATAACTGATACACAGTATCAAAGGGTGGAGGGAGTCCTCTTTCTATCAAAAGAGAAAGGAGAAGGAAGGTGGGGAGGGGCATAGGGCACAGTGCTGCTGATACTGCTCTGAGTTTACCTCTGTCCTGATGAAGTCACGTTTCTAAAACAGCCACACAGGACTTCCGGTTTCAGCTCCGACATGTGAAGCAGCCACACTCAGAGATTATCTCGACATGAAGCAGAACAGGAAATTGAAGTGGGGGAGGGAGTTCTCGTGTCTCTTGGCAACAGGGCTGACAACAGTCAGAGGTGGAGGTAGTAATTTTGTGGGAGAGGCTTAAGATAAGTGTTATGTGTTTTCACATGTCTTTTACAGATTTTCAGTTCAGGCATGGGAAAAACTGGGTTGGCACTTACATGTATTGTTGTCTTGAATTCCAGCCCATCTGGGATAAAGTAGTCTTGTTTGGTTACATACCACTGGAAAATTAGTTTCATGTCTTTTTCTTCCTCCAGGATACAGATTTTCTTTGTAACAATTCATTCATTCACTTGCTTATTCTTTCAACAAACAATTATTTCTACCTATGGTACTTGCTAAGTTCTTGGGGTATAGGGGTGATTATAGCTGCCTTCATAAAGCTCAAGGTCTTGTGAGGGAAATTATAATCAAATAAGTCATGACAATAAAGTGTATTGTGTTACAGTAAGAGAAGTGAAGGGATAAATAGCTGAAACAGCAATCTTGCCTACTTCCTCACCTAAAAAATGGGCATGATAAAAAGAATATCTAGGGACATCCCTGGTGGCGGAGTGGTTAAGAATCTGCCTGCCAATGTAGGGGACATGGGTTCGAGCCCTGGTCCGGGAAGATCCCGCATGCCACGGAGCAACTAAGCCCGTGCACCACACCTACTGAGCCTGCGCTCTAGAACCTGTGAGCCACAACTACTAAGCCCGTGTGCCACAACTATTGAAGCCTGCGTGCCTAGAGCCCATGCTCTGCAACAAGAGAAACCACCACAATGCGAAGCTTGTGCACTGCAATGAAGAGTAGCCACCACTTGCCACAACTAGAGAAAGCCCACACGCAGCAACGAAGACCCAATGCAGCCAAAAAAATAATACATAAAATTAAGTTCTTTAAAAAAAAAAAAAAATCTACCTTTGGGGCAAGCATGAGGACCAGATGAGATGATGTGGTTAAAATCTCTGTTAGGTGGAATGACTCTTAGTTATACTTCCTAGTTAAATCCTCTGTTGAAATCATTTAAATGCTGCCAAGAAAGATTTGCAAGAACACTTCTCTTATTAAGAGCCCAGGCTCTGGTTCCATAAGATACAAGAAGCTGGCCAGGCATTATCCCCCAAGTGCTAAACAAAGACTTACACCGGCCTCCGTGGGTGAGTTACTCGCCATGAAAGCCCTACCCCACTAGGTGTCCATGTTCCAGAGCAGACTGTATGGACAAAGGTAGGAGCCAGCCAAGTGCAAGGCACGGAAAGGTGATGTCCTTCGGGTCTGAGCTCACCATGGGCCTGCCCAACCCACTTCTACCCTCCTGGCTTCCTGCCTTTCACTCAACACTTCTCAGCTATACTCATCTATTTGTGGAATCATTTTTTAAAATTTATTTATTTATTTATTTATTGGCTGCACTGGGTCTTCGTTGCTGCGCGCGGGTTTTCCCTAGTGGTGAGTGGGGGCTACCCTTCTTTGCATTGCTCACACTTCTCGGTGCAGTGGCTTCCCTTGAAGAGGAGCGCAGGCTCTAGGTGCGTGGGCTTCAGTAGTAGTGGCGCACAGGCTTAGTTGCTTCACGGCATGTGGAATCTTCCTGGACCAGGGATCAAACCCATGTTCCCTGAACTGGCAGGTGGCTTCTTCACCACTGTGCCACAAGGGAAGCCCTATGGGATCATTTTGATCAATCTCTCTCTTCCATGGTAGATAGTGTGCTCTACTAGGACAGAGCCCAGGGCTCTTTTGCTTCCCACTGTAAATGCCCCAGCCCCAGCCCAAGCCCCAGAAGGGTGAATAGTGCTGCTCGATTGATAGTGTCTGAATGAATGACAGCATGCTTGGTACTTACTTTGACTTACGCCCTTAGGAAGGTATCACTTTCTACCTGAATGATGGTTTCCACTTGACATTTCTTGATAATGAAATCCCTACAAGACTATTCCTGGAAGATGCTACAAGCAGGATAAGGCAGTGACCCCAAGCAAAAGCTCAGGTTGAAAGGGATCAGGACAGTCACTTGGTGCCTTTCAAGTGCCTACGGCAGGAAATTTTAGAAAGAGTCTCACAGCCACCTCCAACAGGGAAACATTTCCAGAAATGAGGGAAACACGTCCTTTTGAAAACAAGGTTATTTAATGCCCTTTTGTGTTTGGAGAGGAGCTGGGCTCAGTACCCTGCAGTGAGGAGGTTTCTTCATCAGGGGGTCTTGCCAGAGTCCCCAGTGTGTCCTGCAGGGAAATAGTAAACATGCACCCTCAGCTTTTGGTATCTATTTTTATGCCCTGGTCATGTGTAGGTGGAAATGGGAATATGTTTTAAGTATGTGTGTTTTTTCCCTGGTGCCTGCTAACTCCCACAGAGGCTGTAAATCGCGAAATCTAAACACAAGAAGCCCATGTCAGGAGGCATTGACCCACCACTTTGGACTCCATTCAACATCTGCATGAAGAATGTCCTTGGCAAAGAGCAGTTACAGCGTGATAGTGGTAAAAATAACAATCATTCTTTCAATTTTCAACTAAATATAACTCCTAATGGCTGAAGTTCTATAAAGTAATCAATTTTTTTGTTGTTCCAACAAAACAGTTTGAAAATCAATGTTACCTCAGATATACAAATTCAATATTACCTATGACTTAAGACACTCTGGATTACTGTATAATTAGTTGTTTTACATCATTATCTTCGTATTTTGAATGTTCTAATCTTTCCTATATGGAGTGAAGGGAGACTAGAAGAAATAGGATTTACTGTATACGCTGAAAAAGATAATGCCAGAGAGTCTATAGACAATTTAAAGAGAGAATTAGTTTAATAAACAGTGGAGACTATTGGAGCCTTGGGTTCAGGTAACCCTTCTGGGGGTAAACCAAATGCTGAAGGGAAATTGAGGTTAGCCAACTGGCTCGCACATGTTTTTGCAAAGCTGTGGGCGTGACAGCAGCATCACTGACAAATGAGTGCTTCAGTAGACAATTGCCCAATGAGAACCTGTTACGGAAGAGGAAATGAAGTGATTTAGGAGGGAAGGTGTAGAGAAAGGGGCACTGAACCAGGAGAAATAAAGTTAAAGTTAGAGCAGATTGGGGAGAGTTGAGAGGCAAAAAATCACACCCATTATGGTTCCCCTTCCAAGTTCCTCTAATGAAAAATGAAGATGACTATCCTGTCCGCAAGATTTATTCATTCAAGAATATCAGAATTAACTCTACCTTTCCCCTGAAACGGGCTATGCATTAAAACTCTGCCCTACACATTTCAACCAGGAGATAGACTAGACTAGGTCCCCTGTTACACCATTTTGAGCCTCAAGACTTTTTCCTTCATAGCACAAAATAGGGGTTGTTACGTGAAATCTACCTGTGTGGTTATTTGATGAAGGTCACTTCCCCCATTAAACTACAAGTTCCTCAACGACAAAATTTTTTTCTTCTTCTTCTTTTTTTTTTTTTGCTAACCATTGGTTGCTAGTGTCTAGCACATTGCCTAACACATAGAAGACATCTATGAACTGAATGAATGAATGAATGAATGAAACCTACTTTTCCTTCCCCTTTTTGTTTCTTTTTCATCTTCCTTTCCTACTTAGTGTTTTCTGTTTTTCCTCCATTTCATTTCATTTTCAGATCAAAACCAAAATTCATATCAACTCTGCCAAACATTGGGTTCTTTGGTCAACAGCCCTGCATAAAACATAAAGTAGCCTCTTTTGTCTCCAAACTACTCATGTGTCTATCCCATAGAACAAAGATTGGGGACCTTAGAGATCCCTAAACCAGCAGTCTCTGGGAAAGGTAAAGAATGGGGTAGTTCCAAGTATAGATGCTGAAGCAGAATACTTGGGTTTGAATTGTACTTGGATAACTTACTTAATGGGTGAGTTGCTTAACCTTTCCAAGTTTTAGTTTCTACAACTGTAATATGAGGATGATAATAAAACCAACCACTTCCAAGGATTATTTTAATGATGAAATGACTTACTATTAACAAACTTAAGACAATGTCTGGTGCTGGAGAGCCCTAAAAAATATCACCTATTATTATCTCAGTGACCACAAAGCCTACATATGGACCTTGTTATACATTTTTGCAACTGGTCCACAATTTGCACCCCAAAAGTGAACAAAAGAACTGAACGTTAGACCTTTGTCTCCTGCTGCCTGTCACTGCTCATCAGCAGTCTCCTTGCCCAGCTATACAGGCTGCAGGAATGTCTGCTCTGGATTGGGGGGCCAGGACTGTGGTTGTGGGGGCTGTAGTAGAAGGGGGAAGAACCCTGTCAAAATCAGAGCCCAATGGCCAATTATTCTTCCAGGGCAGAGGTTTCTGTGTTCCACTTTTGGCCTTCAGGCAACTATGGTGAAGGCATTTCCTTGGCTCTCCAGGGAGGCAGTCTGTGCCTAGAAGCACAGCCTCATCCCAAGATCTCACCTCTCTTACAGCCACCTTTCCCAAACACAGCAGGATCGTGTAGTTGAATTCCTGTGTCACTGGGGAAAAGGAATGCTTTATAAGGAATACTTGCTTTAAAAGGAATACTTTACTTCAAGCATCCGAATCTTTCTCTCCAGATCTGGAGAGATGAAGGTTTTTGTGACATGCAGCTCAGCAGGCAGAAATTGGTCAAGGCCTTGGCAGGCAGGAGAGGTAAGAAGCTGCCAGAGCAGCTAGGGGGCCAACATCCCTGCATCCACCAGCCAGTGCTTGGAAGAAGGCTTTTCTGAGAGAAATGGGAAAGAGTTGGATGCACTGTCAGCATTTCTGCATTTTGCTTTCCAGACAACCAAAGAAATCAGAACGACAGGCAGAGTCCTCTGCTGGGGGAAAGCAGGTCTTTGTCATCTGGTTCGGAGGGTTGCAGTGGGGAAGAAAATGGGGTCGTCCCTGGATGTCCTTCTCTTTGTCCAGATGGTAGGAAGGAGTAGGAACGAGGCAGCACTCCAGCACAGCTCCAAATGGCCCCTAAGACTTGAAAGTGTTCGGATGGATGGGACCAGCAGTGTATACAGTGCCGTACTGCAGCTTTCTAATTGAGGGTCTGTGACTGCAGAGATGGAAACTGAGTTGTCAGGGACCCTAGGGGGTGCTTAGAAACCACAAACCAGAAGTGCTGGGAGATGGTGAATGAGCTGATCGCCTGCTTGCAAAATTGCACAGGGAAGAGAAAGCCCAAAGGGGTTTTACAATCTAGGTCACTTTTGGGGGCTGCTCCAAGGGGCCTATGCCTGGAAAGCAGGTAACCTGAAACTGTGTGTCCTGGGTCACAAACCCCAGAGCAAAGTCTTGAAGATCATTCTTGTGTATGCTGTGCGGAACCAAACTTTTACACAATTATACAACCTCCTTTTTCACAGTCGAGCCACAGGGCAGGAACTCTGTGTTTTCTTAAGGTTGACTCAGAATTTCCAGTTTGTGGGAGATGAGGGAGAGGGGAAGGGGGGGTTGTCACCATTGTCATCCCACCTGGTTTCTCTTCTCTGGGCCTGATTTCAAAACACTTATACATATAATGCTCACCTTCAAAATTAACCTGACTTTTAATTTCTTACTGATTTTATTTTATTTTTTTTTAAGTTTCCATTTAGATAAATCTCTTTCACCAATGGGATATCTAATGAAAGATGCAGGGTATCTAATCTGGGAACATTTTCTTCATGGTTATACCCCTTGAGAGGAAGGAAAAAATACTTAAAATACTATAAAATTTAACACTGGATTTGTTTTTGCAAAGCTGCAACATAATTAGAACTCCAAAGGAAAAAAATCTTGGGGAGGGACACTTACCTTTATTTAGATGGAAAAATAAATGGATTTCCAAAAGAGAAGTTTTGGAACCCTGGGTGCTACTAATACTACTCCCATGGTGCTGCTAATACTCCAATACTACTTACTATCATTAGCCAATACTATTGTTGATACTGTTGTTAAAGTTACCATTGTTAGGCAAATACTCTAAAGCTACAGTGATTTATTTCAGCAACCATGTACATTTAGGGCTTCTAGATCTCGCAGGCCAGTCTTATTTTAATAATGCATTACGTTGATGTAGCATTTTCCAATTTTCACCATGCTTTTAGATACATTATCTCACATCTATTTCTCAAAATGGTCTTCTGAGACAAAGCAAGCATTATCATTTTTTGTTTTGTTCTTAACTAGCTTATTTCTTGAAAAATACACTCACACACGGCAACAAATTCAAGTAGAAGGGCATAAGCAGAAAGCTAAGTCTCTCTTAACCTAGCCCCTATTCTTCTTGTCTCCTCCTGACATATAACTACTATTAAGAATTTCTCTATGTCCTTTTAGAAATTCTGTGTACACACTAGCCCAATTCTGTGTGTGCTCTTTAAAGATGAACTCACACACGTGGCAGCAGGCTCTTCCCTGGTTTGTGCCTTGCTTTTTTCAACAAACCAGTGACTTGGAGATCTTCAATAAGAGCATATAGGCTGTGCCTCATTCTTTGTTTGATGGTCTATGTAACTGGTCCCATAGTGATGGGTATTTAGGTTATGCCCAAGGTTTTCTGTTACAAACAATGCTACAATGTGCAATATTAGCAAAAACATTTAGTTCTTACTTGGTGTTTTTCGTGTATAGAAAGTCAGTTAATCCTCAGAACTATCCTATACACAGAAACTATCATTACTTCGTTTTAAAGATGAGAAAAAATAGGCATAGAGATAAGTAATTTGCCCAAAGTCACACAGCTAGTAAGTGGCTTTGCTTTGTATGGATTTAAATCCAGATAGCCTGGCTCTAAGACCCAAACACAGTGTCCTGCCTCTCATGTTTTCCCTGTGCATTTAGATCTGAAAAGCCAGGCCATACTTCACAGCTGGGGAAACTGAGACCAGAGGGGTCGGTGCTCACTGCTGCCCAGCCAGGCAGTGGGAGAGCCTGGACTAGAAACCAGGTCTCCCGGTTCCCAGACCCTGGCTCATTCCACTACCCTTCGTGGCCTTGCCAGTGCTTTCAGAATGTTGTCTCTTTGAATTCCTGACAAGTTCTGAGCACTTCAGGCATGAATGGAGCATCTACACTGAGAAGTGGTTTAGGAGAAGTGGTTTTAGGAGAGACCTGGGGCGGTGATGAAGGAGTTCAATTCTCAGGGTCTGTCTACCACCCAGCTCCTGTACTAGCAGATACATAGTTAAACAGAATGTTACCACAGAATAGCTTTAGTGTAAAAATATACCTTTTGAGTTGCAAGTTTAGAGATAAATTACGTCAAATTTTATTCAATGTTACCACTCAGTTTTGACTATTGCCACACAAAAAAACATGTATTAAATCATGAAAGTCTAGACTGAAGAAAGTATGTTCAATTTCACCTACATGGCTACTCATTTACTGCAGAGAAAGTGGCATGGAACAAACACTCTCCCCTCCGGAATGGCACAGCTGCTCTCCAAATCTGAAACCACCTTCCAAAGTGCTGGGCAGCTCTGGAGAGTTGTGAGCAAAACTATTTTCAGTACCCCTTGAGTTTAAATAGTTCAAAAATCTCCCTCAGAGCCTCACACCCCCGTGGTCCTGGCCCCACCTGACTATGAATGCCTTTGATTAAAAGGCTGGAAGCCCCTTTAGAACCATCTAGTTTCATCGTTCATCATGATACCTCCTCACGTTGCTTAGTATTTACTGACTTGCTATCACTTTGCCACTTATACGTTCCTGTGACCCCCTCTCCCCCCACAACCACCCTATGAGAGCAGGTACTGTGTTTTCACAAGTTCTGTATCCCCTTCACCTAGGCAGGGCTTGACTCACAGTGGAAGCTCCACAAATGTTTGTTGAATCCTTCCCTATTTCTCTGTTGTCCTTAAAATTCCCCCCACTATTATCCAGCTGTTGCCCAGGAAACCTGAGCTCTTCCAGCAGCGATGTAGGCTTGATGGAGTACCAGGCTTCCTGCCTTTGCTGCCAAAAGAAAGACTTGACAGGTTTCTAGGCTACACATTCAGGTTTACAATTTTTCTTCATTCATTTATCAGTTGTGCACCTACTATGTGCCAGGGATACAGCCAGGCACTGGTTGTACAGAAATGAACAAAAATGTTGGAGTCATCGCCTTGTGTAAGTGACAGATACAACATGAAACACACAAATGTAGAATTACAACTCCTGGCACGTGCGCTGAAGGTGCTAGGAGAGAGACTACTAAAGGAGATGTAATTTAGACTGGGAGATCAGGGAAGGCATCTCTGAAGAAATGATATTTAAGCTGAGAACTAAGGCTGTAGCAGGTATCCAGCTACTCATAGAGGATGGAGGAAGAGAAGGCCAGCTGAAGGAACAGCATGTACAAAGTCACCAATGCAAGAAAGAACTTGGAGTTAGAGACACCTCTGGTGCCCCTTGTTACATCCCCTCAGCACTCTTCTGTCTCAGCCACAGCTGTGGTGGACAGTCCCTAACAGCTTAAACTCACATGCGTCTGACAGTCACCCACCTCAAGCATCTGAGCATCTTTCTGCTTTCTCTGATAATGGCACAAGTGAAGCCTAGAAATGCCAGGGTGTTAATGTTCCCTACGCCCATCCCCACCAGGCAACCCTCAACTGTGGGGGACAGGAGTTGGTAGCTAAATGTCCCAGCCTCCCCTCCTTTAGGTGAACATCACTGGGAGGCATTCTGTATACTTCTCAGGGGGTCTCAGCAAAAGAGAGACATGTGGCTCACAACAGCAATTTCCAAAAAGACGCTCTTTCCCCCTGCCCTTTTCTTTCTCATTCTTCTCACGCCCTCATTGCTTTTGGATCACTGACCTGTCCCCCTACTTCCAATTTGCCCCTAAGTCATTTCAAAGGAACTCAATCTAGGATACACACACATTAGAGGAACTGAAAAAATGTTTTAAAAGGAGTGGGCAAGGAGGAGAGTAAGATGAGGATGGAAATGTAGGAGGGGAGCAGACTATGCAGAGTTAAGAATGTTATATTCTATGGTTCTGGGTGCAAACTGGGTTGTAGTAGATGTGCAAAGCAGGAGGCTCTAACAGTAGTCCAGGCAACAGAAGATGGTGGCTTATACTGTAATATTGGCAGAGGTGATAAAAAGAGATGGATAAGTTGGGGTATGTTTTAAAAGTAGAATGGTCTGCACTTGCTGATGGATTGGGCTAGAGAAAAGAAGGGATCAAGGATGATTTGGCTTGAGCAATTGAGTTGATTGTGGTAACGTGTAACTGAGAATGGAAGGATGGGTGAAGAAACAAGATTGAGCAGGAAAATCGTGTGTAATTTTGTACTCACAAAATCTGAGATGTCCATGTGACATCCAGGGGGAAAACATCTCTAGTATGCATTTGTTTATATGAGTCAGGCGCTCAAGGGAGTGGCCACCAATGTAGATTTGGGATCATCTGTTTATACACAGTGTTTAAACCAAGGGACTGGATGAGTTCACTGGGAGAAATCAGATAGGCAGAGGAGACAGGAGGATCCGCAGTGGAGCCCTAAGGAATTCCATCATTTAGAATTTAGGTAGGGAAAAAAAGGACAGCTAATGAAATTAAAAAGTAGCCAGAAGAAATAGAGGAGACTTGTGGTATCACACAGTCCAAGAGATGAGAGAATTTCAAGAAAGAAGGAGTGGTCAACTGTTTTTTTGTTTGTTTGTTTTTTTTAATTATTTTTTATTTTTTTATTTTTTTGGGGGTACACCAAGTTCAATCATCTGTTTTTATACACATATCCCCGTATTCCCTCCCTTCCTTGACTCCCCCCACCTCGAGTCCCCCCCACCCTCCCCGCCCCAGTCCTCTAAGGCATCTTCCATCCTCGAGTTGGACTCCCTTTGTTATACAACAACTTCTCACTGACTATCAGTTTTACAGTTGGTAGCATATATATGTCTGTGCTACTCTCTCACTTCGTCTCAGCTTCCCCTTCACCCCCTGCCCCCTCCCAAACCTTGAGTTCTCCAGTCCATTCTCTGTATCTGCGTCCTTGTTCTTGTCACTGAGTTCATGAGTACCATTTTTAGATTCCGTATATGTGAGTTAGCATACAATATTTGTCTTTCTCTTTCTGACTTACTTCACTCTGTATGACAGACTGTAGGTCTATCCACCTCATGACATAGAGCTCCATCTCATCCCTTTTTATAGCTGAGTAATATTCCATGGTATATACATGCCACATCTTCTTTATCCATTCATTTGTGGTCAACTGTTTTGAATGTGCTCAGAAGTGGAATAATTTGAGGATGTAGAACTATCATTATCTCTCATATCTTTCCTCAGCATTAAATCACAAAAGGCACACACCCTCAGGCCAGGCATCTCAAGTGCAACCAAACTATTCCTAAAAACCAGCAGATGACTCAAGGCAGAAACTAAATACTTTGCCTGGTTTAGAAGATGTCTTACTCAGAAATCCCTAGATCTGTGTGCCTCCATCTGCCCTGGCCTCTCTTCCTACCTCACTTTCCAGTCTGCTGTACTTCTGGCTCTGGTCCAAGTCTTTGAGTTCTTCTACCTCCAAGGAAACTATTGTATTAGTTTTCTAGAGCACTATATTAATTTTCTAAGGCTGCCATAGCAAATATGGACTGGATGACTTAAACAGCAAACCTTTAAACCACTCTGGAGGTTAGAAGTATAAGCAAAAGGTGTCAACAGAGTTGGTTTCATTCTGAGGCCTCTCCTGGGCTTGTAGATGGCCGTCTTCATCCTTGTCTTTATGTGGCCTTCCCTCTGTGTGTGGTCTGTGTCCTATTCTCTTCTTATAAGAACATCAGTCAGATTGGATTAGGGCCCACCTTAATGACCTCATTTAACATTAATTACCTCTTTAAAGATCCTGTCTCCAAGTACAGTTGAATCCTGAGGTGCTGGGAATTAGGACTTTGACATATGAATTTTGGGGGGATACAATTCAGCCCGTAACAGGTATATTATTCGTAGCCATGATTTAAGAATCTCTCCACCATAGGCCTACCCTTCCTAGGTCTCCAGGTCACAGATTTATACACGTAGTCAATTTCTAAATTTTCCTCTTGACTTTATGTCTTTCTCTTACTCATTGCTTTCCATTTTTTAAAAATTTTTTTACTTTATACAATTTTTAAAGGTTACTTTCCATTTCATTATTACAAAATATTGGCTATATTCCTTGTGTTGTACCATATATCCTTGAGTCTATCTTATACCCAATAGTTTGTATCTCCCAGTCTCCCACCCCATATTGCCCCTCCCCGCTCTGCACTGGTAACCACCAGTTTGTTCTCTATATCTGGGAATCTGCTTCTTTTCTGGTACATTCATTAGATTGTTGTATTTTTTTAAATTCCACATATAAGCAATATCATACAGTATTTATCTTCCTTTGTCTGACTTATTTCACTTAGCATAATGCTCTCCAAGTCCATTCACGTTGCTGTAAATGGCAAAATTTAGTTCCTTTTTATGGCTGAGTAGTATTCCAGTATATGTATATGTGTATATATATATATCACATCTTCTTTACCCATTCACCTGTTGATGGATGCTTAGGTTATTTCCATGTCTTGGCTATTGTAAATAGTGCTGCAATGAACATTGGGGTGTGTGTATCTTTTCCCATTATAGTTTTATCTGCATATAAAGCCCAAGAGTAGGTTTGCTGGATCATATGGCAACTCTACTTTTAGTTTTCTGAGGAATCTCCTTACTGTTTTCCACAGTGGCGTCACCAATTTACATTGCCACCAATAGTGTACAAGGATTCCCTTTTCTGCGCATCCTTGCCAACGTTTATTATTTGTAGAGTTTTTGATAATGGCCATTCTGACAGGTGTAAGGTGATATCTCATTGTGGTTTTGATTTGCATTTCCCTAATGATTAGCAACGTTAAGCATCTTTTCATGTGCCTGCTGCCCATCTATATTTCCTCTTTGGAAAAATTTCTGTTCAGTTCTTCTGCCCATTTTTTAATCAGGCTGTTTGTGTTTTTGATGTTGAGTTATATGTGCTGTTTACATATGTTGGATATTAATTGGTTTATATATGTTGGATATTAAAAGTTGGATTTGCAAATATTTTCTTCTGTTCAGTAGGTTTTTTCATTTGTTGATGGTTTCCTTTGCTGTGCAAAAGCTTTGTTTAATTAGATCCCATTTGTTTATTTGTTTTTCTTTCCTTTACTTAGGAAACAGATCCCCCCCAAAAAATATTGCTGTTATTTATGTCAAATTGCTGCTCTTTTATGTAGCCTTTAGCTTTCTTTCTTTGGCTGTTGAACCTTGCTATAATCACTCGGGTTTAAAGTTGCCACACTGTTGGCCTCTGTACACAGTAATTCATCAGGGATACACAGACTGGCCTCAGGAAAATTCACTGAAATACACTGGGCCTTTCTTCACTGAAGTTGAGTGCTCTACGCCTTAGGAGGTTAGCTTTCCATAGTAGTCCTTCTCTTCCAGCAACTCTTCAGTTTAGATTAGCCAATGATGGCTAATACTCTAAGATCGTTATTGGTGGTGGGGGAAAAGATTTATTTCATGGCCATCCCCTGAGAAGATATGATCATATAATTAGAGAAGTTGAAAGGATCCACATCTTGCAGCCACGTGTCAGGATAATCAAGATGGTCTCTGTCTCCTAAGTCACCCCAAGTACTTTCAAAAGTTGACTAACCCATAACTCCCTTAGGTTTTGTCATTTGTGTTAGATCACTCCTGTGTTCAAAAGTTTTCAATGTCTCTCTCTTGCTTATTTCATCTAGTCTTGCTCCTTTTAAAGTCTTTCATATACCATACTACCATACATGTGATAAAACAGGCTCTCCACCCATGCAGCCCTTTCTCCTCATGGTTATGGAAGTTGACCTTGAGTCTTTCCACCTTCCCTGTAGTTCTTACTCTGAACACCATCCTCAGGGCAGGCCCCACTCCTTCCTGGAACCCTGCCTGCCAGTATATCCCAGGCTTCACATTATTCTCTTCAAAATCCCAGAGCCCTTGTTATCCATCCATAATTCAGCCTTTTAGCTCACCTTGATTGTTTTTCTTTTTCCTTTTTTCTTTTTTATTGAATTATAATTGATTTACAATATTGTGTTAGTTTCAGGTGTACAGCAAAGTGATTCAGTTTATATATATATATTTCAGATTATTTTCCATTATAGGTTATTATAAGATGTTGAGTATAGTTCCCTGTGCTCCACAGTAAATCCTTGTTGCTTATCTATTTTGTGTATAGTAATTTGTATCTCTTAATTCCATACTCCTAATTTGTCCCTTTCCCTTTCCCCTTTGGTAGCCTTTAGTTTTCTATGTCTGTGAGTTTGTTTCTGTTTTATATATACATTCATTTGTATTATTTTTTAGTTTACACATGTAAGTGATGTATAATATTTGTCTTTCTCTGTCTGACTTACCTCACTAAGTATACCTCACCTTGATTTTTAATCTCATTCTGTGCATTAGTCTGAACTCTCCATCCAAATTATAAAGTCCTCTCTAGTCTCATCCCCTGCCACTGACCTAGGTCAAGCCCTACAGTCGCTCACCAGAATGATTTTAATAGCACTTAACTGGTGCGATATAGTCCCTCCTCTACTTAGAAGTCATTCACAAACTCTTAAGATGAAGTTCATTCCCTTAACCAGCACATACAACCTCTCATGCTCCAACCTCGCTGGCCTTCTGGCTTCATCTCCCAGCTTTCTCCTCCCTTACCACCACACACAACTTCAGCCCCAGTCACACGGAGCCCCTTGTCCTCTGAACTTGTTATGCTGATTCGTACCCCTCACGGGCCATTACGGGGAATATGCTTCCATGCCTCATTCACCTACCAATCTCCATTCATTTTTTTTGTTTGTTTGTTTTCCTTTTTTTTTTTTGGGGGGGGGTACACCAAGTTCAATCATGTTTTTATACACATTTCCCCATAATCCCTCCCTCCCTCAACTCCCCCCCCACCCTCCCTCGAGTCCCCCCCACCCTCCCCGTCCCTGTCCTCTAAGGCATCTTCCATCCTCAAGTTGGACTCCCTTTGTTATACAACAACTTCCCACTGACTATCAGTTTTACAGTTGGTAGCATATATATGTCTGTGCTACTCTCTCACTTCATCTCAGCTTCCCCTTCACCCCCTGCCCCCTACCAAACCTTGAGTTCTCCAGTCCATTCTCTGCACCTGCGTCCTTGTTCTTGTCACTGAGTTCATCAGTACCATTTTTAGATTCCGTATATGTGAGTTAGCATACAATATGTGTCTTTCTCTTTCTGACTTACTTCACTCTGTATGACAGACTGTAGGTCTATCCACCTCATGACATAGAGCTCCATCTCATCCCTTTTTATAGCTGAGTAATATTCCATTGTATATATATGCCACATCTTCTTTATCCATTCATTTGTTGATGGGCATTTTGGTTGCCTCCATGTCCTGGCTATTGTAAATAGTGCTGCAATAAACATGATGGTACAAGTTTCTTTTGGGATTATGGTATTCTTTGGGTATATGCCCAGGAGTGGGATTACTGGATCATATGGTAGTTCTATCTGTAGTTTTTTAAGGAACTTCCAAATTCCATTCATTTTTTAGACTTAACTAGAGTGAAACCTCCTTCAGAAAGTCTTCCCTCATTTAGTTAGTTAATTAGTTAGTTACTGAGTTTAGACATTATTTTTTTTGCAGTTTTAAAAATTTGAGGTTATAGTTAATTTACAATGTTGTATTAGTTTCAAGTGCACAGCAAAGATTCAATCACACACACACACACACACACACACATTCTTTTTCATATTTTTTCCATTATAGGTTATTACAAGATATTGAGTATAGTTCCCTGTGCTATATATTAGGCCCTTGTTGTTTACCTATTTTATATATGGTAGCGTGTATATGTTAATCCCAAACTCCTAATTTATCTCCCTGTCCCCACCCAGTCTTCCCTCATTTATATGCCGCATCCATGCTTCCAAAGCACCCTATTCCCTCCACTCTCAGCACTTCTTGGGCTGTTCTGTAAGCACTGGTTCACTTTAGCAGCAGAGGCTCTGTCTTTTTTGTATTGGTATCCCTAGTGCCTAGCATTACAACTGGCACACATTAATAATAAAATATCCCACAAATATTTTTTCATTGATGAGAAGAATTTACTGTTGGTTTCCAGCCTGCTATTTCTTTTTCTTCTCACTTATCTTACATATTGGTGCCGTAGTAACCTTCCTATTAGAACAGATACCTTATATCTTCCCTACCCTCCCCTACCCCAAAAGCCACTGATGACTCATCATGACTAATAAAATCCATCCTCTTCAACTTGGAATTCAAGATCCTTGGCAGTCTGATCCCTATTCTGCACATACCCCAGTTCTACTTGCCATTTTGTCAGAATGTTTCCTTTGCTTTCCAAACCCTGACTATTGACCCAAACCTGAATAGACAGCCTGGAAGAATGTCCTTTTGTTTCCCCTCCTATGATCGCCTATCAATGCCCAACCCATTCTCCAAGCCTCAGGTCAAATCTCCTCTCCTCTATAAAAACATTCCCAGATACCCCCTCTGCCTGAGTCATAATTAATTTTTCCCCTCTTCTACTTTTATAACATTTTGATGTCTAATTATAGTATTCATTGCTATTTGCTTTATATTACGGGAGTGTGTGTGTGTGTTTGTGTGCGCGTGCGTGTGTGTGTGTTCCCCACTAGATCATGAGTTCCTAGATGATAAGGCTCCCATGGTACCTAGCATGTAATTCATAGTCAGTAAATGTACTAAACTAAACCTTTTTGTTAGAAGAAGCCCTGAGTTCCAGTCTGGCTTCTGTTCCTGGCATGGCTGCTTATAACCTTGGGCAGATCCTTTAACTTATTTTGGCCGCCCTTACTTCATCTCTAAAATAAGATTAATCATATCAGGGATGCTGTGAAAATTAATTATTTATCGTTTTGAAAGTACCTTGAGATCTTTAGGGATTGGCATTTCTATTTTTGTGGCATCCTTCTCACTAGAGCTTGCAGTTGTTTTGAAAGAAACATGCAAAGGAGAGGCATGGACTGTTCAAAGGCCAGTTTTTTCAGAATCGGAAATAATTACATCTTGTATTTCAGACAAGGTCATCTTTTACACATTGTAGCAAATGAAGGAGTCTTGAAGAAACCTGTTTTTCCTACCAGTGACTTTAAAGTGATTATAGTATTTATGTAAAATTTTTAAAAGATGAATAAGGATTCTATCATGCAGAGAACAGAGATTTCCCTAAGGGAAGAAATAAATGACGTAAACTTTTAAAACATTCCAAATGGAGATGACCTTTATAGAGACAAGTCACGTGTTAAATATGTCCTGGTCAAGGCTAGTAGTAGAAACACTTGTTTGAGTGAGTCGTTCATTTCAAGACATTTAAGACATATCCAAAGTCAAGGGCAAAGGGAGCAAAGTCACTGTTGTAATAACTCATGTTTGCTACACATTAACTCAATCCTCACAATACTCTCATGAGATACTCAGGGCAGGCATTACTAAACTGTTTTTATGGTTGAGGAAATTGCAAGTCACTGTGGTTATACAATTTGTCCAAGGCCACTCCATAAGCAGCAGAGCCAGAACTCAACTCAGTCTTTTGACTCAAGTTCAGGGCTCCTCCCACTCACCTCACTACATCTCAGCTCTAGTGCTCCGAGCACTGAGCACAGGACCTGAGGTGCTGGTGAAGGGTAAGATGGGAGGGCAAAGAGGATGGGGGACTTCAGAGAACTTCCTATGCAAGTCTCTCCCTGCAACCAGGTCCCTTAGCCGCTCCGCATAAGGACCCACCTTTTCCCAGATGCTAGTGCTCTCTCAGTGTGTAGATGAGCTTTATTTTTCTTTCCCCTTCACCTAAGTCAGGGCTCCCCTCTCTCACTTTCCCCCCTGGGTCACGCATCTTGAGTTTCCTCAACTCTGGATTTTGCAGATTATATTATATAATCCTCACAACAAACATATGATTAATCTTTTGAGGTAGGTACTATTGTTATCTCCATTTTGTAGATGAGAAAAATATGACTCAGAATGGTGAAAATTTTGCATAATTTTGATGCAGGAGGTGATAAGTGAGGACACAAACCCAAGTTTTGCTGCCTCAAAGGCCCATGCCCCTGCCACCAGGTCAGACAGCCCCTCGTATGGCCTTGCTCAGAGAGCATCCACAAATGGACATCAATCTCTCTGCAATAATTCATTTTGCCACTTACACTGAGACACAAAAATTAAGTAGACCATGACATGGGAAAAGCAGCCAGTCTCTTCCATAATAAGTAACTGCAGAGATGAAGTTTGGCCTGCAGGTAGTAAAAATCTGATTCCTAGTGTGGAACCTAGCCTCTGCAAGGTCACCTCTACTCAAGCACCAACGTCAGAATTTTTTTTTTTTACGTGTGTTCCTAATTTTTTTTTTTAAGCTCTTTATCCCAATTTCAGAATTTTTTGAAAGAGGTAGAGCATAGGCCCACAAACACTGGAGCGAGGAGACATTTGCTCTGAGAAATGAAGTACCTAGTGCTAAAAAAAAAGGGTGAAGATCATAAAACCTGGAATTAAAATCTAAGAAAAACAGGAATAACAAAATAGACATATTGCTACTGTATTTTGTAAGAAATGAAAGAAGTGAAAAAAATAAAGAGTAGAAGATGAAAAGCGATGTGGGTTGATAGTTTAGATGAGTTCCAGAAATTTTGAGACTGAAATCATTTTTATTGTATATTTTCATTTTTCTGTTTTTTAAATTTTTTATTTTTTCACTTGCATTTTTAAAGATGGAGATTTTGACCCTTGTAGTAGGAGTCAAGTTGTAGCATGAAATGGGATATAAGAAAATGAACCACAGGTTATTTCTAAAAAGATGAAAGACCTCACCTCTCCCAAAGCCAGGGGCTCACAAAGCCAGAGCAGAGGCTACACACCAGCTGCCCATGCCCCGAGCTGCTTGCAGACCTGCCGTGGCCATCACCCTGCCCAGGTCTTCACTCTTGTCTCCACTCATCACGGCGTACCCAGGCTCCTCCATGGAGATGTCTGCTGTAGTCGGTAACAGACCTGAATTTAGAACTTTGCTCTTCCAAGTGTGGTCCCTGGACCAGCAGCATCAGCAGCATCTGGGAGCTTGTCAGGAATGCAGGATCTCAGGCCTCACCCCAAACCTACTGAATTAGAACCCACGTTGTAACAAGATCCTCAGCTCTGTCCCTCGCTTCTCTTGTTGATTCCTGACTTATAGCCTTGGAAATCTTTGGAAAACATCTTATATCTTTGATCCAGACTTTGTTCCCCACCCCCACCCCCAACTCCTTACTCAGCATCATCCCCCCCCCCCCCAGCCTGGACACACTGACCAAACCACTTTCTAGGACACTCATGCTGGGGATACGGCAATGAACAAATATTCCCTATCCTCATGGAGCTTACATTCTGGAGGAGGGAGATAGACTAATAAAAAAAAAAATAGATAAAAAATGAAAAAGACGAAAAACAACAACAAACCTACCCTCTGCAAGGTCACCGCTACTCAAGCAGCAACGTCAAGGCTGGGACCTCTGGATAGAGATCTATTGCCTCTGGTCTGTTGTATACTTCTGCCCCCTCTCTGCTTGCCAAGAGATGACAAAGACCTTGCTGACCCTGATGTTAAAACCTGGCATAAAAGATCGGTGCTCAGCAGTTCCCAGGGCAGATGGAAACAGTTTGACCTTGCCCAGCAACTGGCCCTTCTCCAAATGTAATTCCTTCTGGAGATAGTCACATTTTTAAAGTTAACCACGTGCGCATCTATAATGTAACCTGTGGTGCTTATTACCCTTTTTAATGAATAGAGTGTAACAGATCAGAGTTTTATAAACAGACCTAATAAGCAGGCCTGCTTATTTTTTCCAGTCATAAGACTGCTCCACAGCCTGCTTTGCTGCCTCCCTTAGGTCATTTCCACACTCAGAGAGTCGCAAATGTGGGAGGAGGAGGCAGGCTGTCGTTTCTGAAGAGCCAGAGGTGACAGCAGGCTCAGCCCCTGAGATGCCACCAGGTTGGTTTGATTTTTAAATTGGGCCTTACCAGACTTCATTTTTTAGAAATTTTATTATCATTATTTTTGTTCAGACAAAATAATCAACCATCAGCTAATTTGGAGATTTTCTACCAAGAGAGAAGAAAAGCAGACTATAGCAAAATGGGGTTGAGCTGGAAAGGGAAGGAAGCAGAGGGAGTTTTTTCATCAGTACAAGCGCAGTCTCAGCTCCGATGCCTCACTTCAACCAGAATGAAAGAATGGTCTCTTTCTCCTTCATAACCCCAGCCCAGTTTACTTTTTAAAATTCTGTAGCCCGGTGTGTTTACAGAAATCCACCCAGGCATACATAGTTATATTTCTTTCTTCCGGAAAGATTTTGATTTTATGGTTTCAAAAAGTTTACCTATAATGTCTCAGCCTAAAGGAAATAACTGTTTACATTCCTTTAGTTCTCCTAATCTTTTTCCACATATACACATACTTTTCACATGATTCATATCACAGAGTATGTACGATTTTGTGTTTCTAATGGAGATTTTTTTTTTCAAGTCATCAAGGATGGCTTGAGATCCTATTCCCTAATTCTTACATTTCAAAATATAAGATTTTTATTTCAAAGTGATTTGAGTTATTATAAAAACTGAGTTGCAAGAGTTGCTTCAAGCAGAATATCTATTTTATTTAGTTTCTGGGTTAAGAGACTCTACCGCAACTTCCTGAAATCATAATCTCCTTAGTTGTCTGATCCCACCCTTTGTTCCATGTCCTTCATGCACTGTTTCTAAGAATGAAATGCTACTGTGAACTTTATAGGAGAAAAATACTTCTTAGAGATTTCAAACAGAGAAAATTGAGACTATGAACCACGCGATACAGCAGAGCAATCAATTCCAATCAGCTTGAACTGGAGGGAAGACAGTAGTGGTGCTCGTGACGGAGGGATTTGACAATCCAGAGGATCCAAGAGGAGTTTTAGAAGCAGGTAGAAAAAAGCGAAGAGATTCTTGGAGACAGCATCAAAGCCTTCCCTTGTCTAGAACTTGTTAAAGTACCTCTATCAACTAAAAGTGTTAACCTCCTACCTTGTTCTCTTTACACATAAAATGCAAAGGGGAAAGACCTACTGAACAGCTTCCCCCTTCACTGTTGTCCAAGAAATAAAATGACAAAAAGATTCCCTAGGTCCCCTATGACTTATGTACAACAGAAAGAATTAAAAAGCAAAGTTTAACATATTTTGCCATGTTCAAGACAAAAGAGTTAACCTCAAAGGTGTTTAATATGGTGAATTTAAATTGCATATTTTTTTAAATTGCATATTTTTAAAAAGGAGAGCAAAAAATAGTTTAAAAGCCAGCCCCAAATTTACCAAAAAGAACCTAACTAGGAAATGGAAAATCCTAATCAATTCTATTATTTATCTATTGCTGCTTAGCAAATCACCGCCAAACTTGGTGGCTTAAAACGACATTTCAATTTTGGGGAGTCAAGAATCTGGGACTAGCTTAAGGGTGGTTCTGGCTCCAGGTTTTCCATAAAAAGACTTGACTGGGACTGGAGGATCCTCTTCCAATCTCACACATGCGCTGCTGTCCAGAGGCTTCAGTTCCTTGCTGGCTGTTCACAGAATCATCATATAGATATCTCCATCGGGGTGCTAGTGTGCTCATGATAGGGTAGTTGGCTTCCATCAGAGTGAATGATGAGAGAGAGAGAGGAGAGAGACAGAGAGAGAGAGGAAAGTTAGGATGCCTTTCATGACCTAATCATATATCTTCACTTCTACCATGTTCTATTTGTTAGAGGACAATTCAGCCCACACTCCAGGGGAGGGGAATTCACCTCTGCCTTTTAGGGGAAAGATGTCAAAGAATTTGTGGATATATTTTTAAACCAAAGTACAGCAAACTTTAAAACTAGGCAGTTGGAGGTGTGGAGGGCTGTGGAGGGGCACCCGCTTCTAGAACAGAGCATAGCAGCTAGATACACAGGAAAGCTCAGTTTATAACCTCACTGCCACTCCCAGAAACTGTAGAAGATCGTCAACAAAATCCTGACGATCCTCACCAATACTCCCAAATCTGGAGAGAAACATATTGAGTGCAGATGTATTAATACATCTCTTTCATCTTCTGATTGAGGATGAGTGCAAATGGATATGGAGAGAAAGGGATAAAATAGAGAAGAGGGCAGTCAATGGTGTTGACTCTCTCTGGAAAACATGAAAGATTTGAGTTCCAGGGTGAACTGAGGATAAAATCCAAAACCCAAAGGGTATCTGGCGACACTGCAGGGGCTCTGCCCACTCCCCCTCAGCATTCACAGTTACCATGTTCGCTTTTCAGGTTTCCATTCAGAAGCACCTACAACTCTCTGAGGGTTTTGGTTTGGGGTTTTGTTTCTGAGCAGCAGAGCCCGCATGGCCTTTTGTGGGGCAGACAGAAGTGCTGGGGAATTAACAGCTCCTCCCAGCAAAGCTCAGCCCGTGACTGACAGCCAGGGGTAAATCTCCAATTCCTCCGCTCTCAGTTATGCTGACGCTGCTGTGTGTGCTGCACTGTCTCCCAGAGTTCCTGTTGCCCACACAAGTAACCTACTCTAAGCACACTAGTTACTGCCCTCCACTCCTGTCCTCCCTCACTTTTTCTCCCCCTACCAGTGCTTCTTGGGATCACCTCCCAAATAAACCACTTCCACTCATTTCCTTCCCTCAGGTTCTGCTTCTGTGGAAACCCAGCCACAAACCATTGAAAAGAATGGAATATACACTCAGATGAAAACGATAAACCCTGGCACAGAACAGTTAACAAAATCCCAGAAGAGAACCCAGGTAGTGTCAAAGATAGCATAACAACCGTTACCTATAGTATGATTCCACTTTTGTGAAAGTATTCTTCTCTTGCTCTCCATCCAGCCAACCAGCTCTCTATCCATCCATGTCTTATTCACCTATCTATAGACACGCAGTAGAAGGATGTCTAGAATCATGCTCTTCTAATGTTAAATCTAATTATCTCTAGATGGTGCAGCTCAGGGTGTTTTTAACCTTTATACATAACTTTTCCCACAGTGTATACATTCTTTATAATATGCATATACCATTTTAACAAAAACAACAGTGATTTTTTTTTCCTTTAAAAAACAAAGACCAGAAACAAATATGCCAAGAGGTGGGTAAGACTAGTTTACATGAGATAATGTGACTATAGATGACTGTGATTTTCTCGTATGACATTTTTATATTTTTAGTGAGAAACTGCTTTCTCTCCCTCATCCCTATCAAATCAATAATGAGTTTTTAAATTGAAAATACACAGTGTTTGTGAAAGACAGCAAAATAGGCAGTTTTATATATTAAAAGGCAGGGAGGAGGATACTTTAAAGCAGTTCATTGGTAAATTGGCAGAACCATTCAGGAAGGTAAATTAAGAATGTAAATCAGAGGTCTTAAAAATATCTATGCTTTTGATCCAGTAATTCTGCCTGTATGTATTTAGCTTGAGGCAGTGTTTCCCAAAGTGTGGTCCTAGCATCAGAATCTCCTGGACTCCCTCAAAGACATCTGAATCAAAGACGTCTCGCGGTGCAGCTTGCAGGATCTTAGTTCCCTGGCCAGGAACTGAACCCAGGCCACCGCAGTGAAAGCACTGAGTCCTAACCACTGGACTGCCATGGATTCCCCCTGATAATTCTTATATACATTAAAGCTTAAGCGCCACTGGCCTGGGCAAATGAGGTTCAATCATTAATGTGTATTGTGTCTCCACTAAGAATCAGGCTGTATTCTGTGCACTGAGGACATAGCCATAAATAACACAGAAAAATTCCTTGTGCTTGTGGAGCTAATTTTTCTTACTCAAAAGTTTTATATTAATGTATTCATTATAGTATTATTTACAATCAAAAGTACTCAATAATATTTCAAAGATGGCATGGGAAACTGTCCACCATGTGCTGTCGGAGGAAAATAGCTATGGTCCCATTTATTAAATATACATACGCACTGGGTCAGAAGACATTTTTCGCTGTACATTGGTACTTTGGTATTATTTCAATTAATTGTTTCTGATACATATCGTCTATCCAAAAATTATAAGTTAAGAAAATTATAGGGGTGGTATATTTGTATGTTTTTACTCCTCCCTGACATAAAGATGTCTTTGGTTGAATCTTGGTTGTATTGCACCTGACTTCTCTTTTGAGAGTTTTCTCAATGTGGGATTTTTATAATGTCTGTTAGAACACCTTTTATTAGGATATCATTGCACTGACTGTCTCAGTAATGAGGTGGCAACTCCCCTTCTTCTTTTATTTCTTGCCATGACTCTGTAGAATATAGCTCTACCACTTTTTTCCATCCAGTGCTCTGATCCTTCCTGTCCAGGAGAACTATTTAGAAACCAGTTTGAATAAATGGTAAAATCATTTTTAAAAATATACATATGCATTGATAAAAAGACTAAAGAAAAATATCTGTTCACAAAAATACTAATCTTAATTATCTGTGGAAAACATGATTATAGATTATTTTTATTTCTCCTTTGTACTTTTTGGTATTTGCTAAATTCCTAGAATAAACCTGAGTTACTGACATAATCAGAATAAATATAATATTTTGAAAGTTGATTTAAACACCAGAGAAAATGAGAACTTTCCAATGCCGTTTGTCTTTTAAAATATGTTTCGATTAATATTAATACACAGTTAATTTCATTTATGAAATAAACCTTAGAACTTTTTATTTCATTTGGGGAGCTATTTCGTTTTCAGTGTAAGTCTTACTTAAGGAGATGAGCTTTCAAATTCTCTGTGAAAGGAAGGTGTTTGACTAGCAGATGAACCCTAAGTACTACCCAGCCTTAACAAAAGGAGAGCTCAAGAAGATTCTAGATTTTTTTTCTTAAATTTTTATCTTTGTTGCTTTTTCTGGATTTCAAATGTAATATGTAATTGTCATGGGAAAATATTAGAGAAATACAGAATGTAGAAAGAGAAAATTACCCACAATTCCAGTTCTTCCCCATCTCTAAGAAAACCACCTTAAAGGATTTGATTATGTTTTTTCAGATTATTCATCTATATATATGAGTATATATATACATATATATGCACATATATCAATCAGATATATCATATCATATGCGTGTAATATATATTATATATATACACACTTACACACGCATATATATACATATAATTTTATTTTATTTACTTTAATCCTTTTCATACTGTTTGGACCTTCCTATTTCCTCTTAACAATTCTCATTGCTATCTTTCATACCATCTTATAGAGATCCACTTTATCTTTGTAATGGCTGTATATATTACATCAAATGGACATATGCTGATTTATCTTAAAAATTCCTCTCATTTAATCTTTTTTACATTACATCTTATAATTGATTACTGCTGATATGTAAGAAACCTACTGATGTGGCCTCTTTATAATTATACTTGACCTCCTTACTCATATCTCTTAGTAGACCTCATTGTTTTTCCCTTGATTGTCTTAAATTTTATAGCAGGACAATCATATTATTAAGAGATCATGACACCTTTGTCTCTTTCTTGTCAGTACTTCTCTTCCTAGTTCTTCCTGTTGTCTTATACTTTGGCTGAGACCTCCAGAAATGGGGTAAATATCACTGAGTGTGGCTATCCCTGTAATTTAGGTTAAAGTTGATCTTTGAGGTTCTAGAATTATTGAGAGAGCTAAATCATCTAATTAACCTGTGTAGACCTGGCCTGTCTGTGCTTGTCCTCAAGCACTCCTTTGCTGTCCCTTAACCTGTTGATGCGCCCAGGGGATACAGAATGCAAGGTGGACATTTTTTTTTAAGAACTTTTATTGAGATACAGTTGACATACAATAAACTGCATATATTTAGAGTGTACAATTTGGTATTTTTTTTCTTATTAGTAATGTATACATGGCAATCCTAATCTCCCAATTCATTCCCCCCAACCCCCCTCCCCGCTTTCCCCACTTGGTGTCCATATGTTTCTTCTCTACATCTGTGTCTCTATTTCTGCTTTCCAAACTGGTTGACTTGTACCATTTTTCTATATTCCACATATATGCGTTAATATACAATATTTGTTTTTCTCTTTCTGACTCACTTCACTCTGTATGACAGTTTCTAGGTTGATCCATGTCTCTACAAATGTCAAGGTGGACATTTTTAATTGCAGAGGCAGAATAAGAAGGTGGTGGGTGCACTTTTGTAGGTGGTACTCATTTGCAGTTTCCAGCCTCAGATGTAATCCTGTTCTGTCTGCAATTTCCTATTTCTGCCAGCTTCTATCACAGGAGAAGAAAAATAATTAGGAACTCTCAGATTCTGTCCTATCCCAAGACAACTCTACTCCCAGCTGAACAGTGGTAACTCAGGAAGGTAGAGCTGCTGCATCGAGTAGCAAAGGACTCAGTTGGATACTAGTGTCTCTCCAGGTTTTGGTGGGAGGGATAACTAAACCTAAAGACTTTGATAGAATTATTGATATTGTTAAGCCAATGTAGAAAGTTGCTTTAAATTGAGTGAGGGAGTTGGTTAATTAGAAATTTTTTCCCACTTAATCTAAAACTCAGTCTAGAAAACTGGAATTATTATTGCTTCAGGGGAAAAAAAGCAAAAACTATTTGAGGTCAGCACAATTCTGTCAATAACCAAGTTAGAAAAGTTGGAAAGTTATGCTGTTTTTACTTAGCCTCATTTTGTTCTCAGTAATTGCTTCCTTTCAACCATAAAGTTGTTTAGTGTAGGAGAGATATTCCAAGGCTTCTCTTTATATTCACTGCTGCAAGATCCCATTTTAGCATAATTACAGTCTTGGAGTTGCAGAGACAGGCTCACTCTATCTAGCTGTGCAGCTGGCTTTCTCAAATGACAATGGGATGCTCACCAGCTTAGCGACGTTCAAGGCTGTGAGCCAGGGGGAGGCCCTCATCCTGAAATTTTGCCTTTGCTTTGTCTGTATTTCCTCTGTGAAAATGGGGAAATGGTTTAGAATTTTAAAAAGCACAGTTTTTATTCTCTTAGGGGTTTTAAAGGAATATGCTGAACTTCAAATGCAGATTTCAGAATTCTAAATCAGAGATTATTCATCTTTACATCTCAGACTGATATTACAGAGCTAAAATAACAAAAAAGAAGAAAGAAAAATGAATTTTGTAGTACTTTTCTCCTTGTCCTTCTTCTTATGTTTCTCTTTTATTTTTGTGAGAAGACTAAAGAAAGTCTGAATTTACTTGCCTTCTTTACCTGCAAGGTGATTCCATAGTCAGCTTGCTTATTTGCTACAGAAATTCTTTCCATGATTTGATAATCAATAACTGTTCACACTCAACCCTCAGTTGTCTACTTAGAGACTTCTGCTTATATGTACTTTGATTTCCCTGCTTCTCAGTAAGACCACGGCCCTTTCTGTCTTCTACCCAGCTCCCCAAGATGTATTGCCCTCTGCCCCCAAGTTCTGTGCATTCTTCCTTCTCACAAATTCTTGCATCTATCCTGTTTCTATTTCACTTATCATAACCTTAGTTCTGGTCTTTATATCTCTTTTCTCAATTGTTGTAGAAGTTCCTAAATGGTCCATCTACTCCTAGACTTTCTCTATCCAACTTTTAAAGGCTTCAAATCAATTTTCTTATGCACTATTCAAAGAGGAACGTACAAAAAAGACACAATCCATTATGTGTCAAGTGCCAAAATTGACACTTGGAGTACACAGGTGAAAGGTACTCTCATGAGTGGACTTTCTGTTCTGATCAAATTGATGTCTCTTTTAGCTCAGGGACAGGCTCCATATATCACTGGTTCTCAAATATAAGACATTTTTGATTGTTCCAACTGAGATGGAGAAGGGAGTTCTGTCATCTAGTATGCATAGGCCAGCGATGCTTCTAAGCATCCTTACAATGTACAGGACAGCTCCAGTCAACAAAAATAGTATAATACAAAGTGTCAGTGGTGTCAGTGGTGCCAAGATGGTGAAACTGCACTTGTTAATAGTTAATTCATTAATTGCTTCCTCAGTTCAATGCCTCCCATCTCCATGTAATCAAATCCTATTCATTCTGCAAAGCTTACTTCAATTCTGCCTCTCACGTTCCCTCCCTGAATTCCTAAGGTACTTTTGGTCTGAAGCACTCTCTGTGTGTGTATCATTTTTCTTTGGAGATAGTGCTCTGTGTCCCACGCATCCCATCTTCTCAGGGTATTGCTGCCACAAGTCACTGGGTTGATATCTACTTTATTGTCCACATTACAAAGCACAGGGCCCCACATATATTATACAATCAGTAAATACTTATAACTCAGAAGTTGAATCCATTAGCTCAGAAACTGACAGCTAAAGAAGTCAGAAAAGAACTTGCTACAGATTTGAGATTAGGTCAGTTAATCTCAACTATCTCATTAAGAGAAAAGCCGAGGGAAATGAGAACATAAAGAAAGAAAGCCACAAGGATCTCAGGTTGTACTGCCTAAGGTAAAAGAATTGCAATGTGCAGTTAAGCAGATTCTTTTGTTGTGGTTAAATTCATGTAACAAAATTTATCATTTTAACCATTTTTAAGTGTGCAGTTCATTGATGTTAAATACATTCATATTGTTGTGCAACCATCTCCACCAACCATCTCCAGAACTCTTTTCATTTTTTATTATTTATTTTTTGTCTGCACCATGGCTTGTGGGATCTTAGTCCCCTGACCAGAGGTTGAACCTGCACCCTAGGCAGTGAAAGCAGAGTCCTAACCACTGGACTGCCAGGGAATTCCCCAGAACTCTTTTCATCTTGCAAAACTGAAACTCTATAAAAAATAGAAACTCATTAAAAAAAATAACTCCCTTTTCTTCTTCCCTCCACTCCCTAGCAACCACCATTCTATTTTCTGTCTCTATAAATTTGACTACTCTAGGTACCTCATGTAAGAAGAATTATTCAAGATTTGTCCTTTTGTTACTGGCTTATTTCACTTAGCATAATATCTTCAAGTTTCATCTATGTTTTAGCAATGTGTCAGAATTTCCTTACTTTTTAAGGCTGAATAATTTTCTATTGTATGTGTATACCACATTTTGTTTATCCATTCATCCATCAATGAACACTTGGGTTGTTTCCACCATTGGCTATTGGGAATAAAGCTGCCATGAACATGGGTGTGTAAATACTTGTTCAAGTCTCTGCTTTCACTTCTTTTGGTATATACCCAGAAATGAAATTACTGGATCATGTGGTAAGCCTATTTTTAATTCTTTGAGGGATTGCCATACTGTTTTCCACAGCAGCTGCACCATTTGACATTCCCAAAAACAATGACAAGGGTTCCCATTTCTCCACATCCTTGACAATATGTGTTGTTTTCTGGTTTGTTGTTGTTGTTGTTTGTTTTTTAAATAATAACCATCTTAAAGAGTGTGATGTGGTATCTCACTGTGGTTTTGATTTGCACTTCCCTAACGACTAATGATGTTGACTATTTGTGCTTGTGCTTAAGTAGCCATTTGTACATTTTCTTGGAAGAGTATCTGTGCAAATCCTTTCCTCATTTTTAAAATCAGGTTGTTTGTTTTGTTGTTTTTGAGTTATAGTTCTTTATATAGTCTAGGTTTCAATCCCTCATCAGATATATAGTTTTCAAATGTTTTTCCCACACCACGGATTATCTTTTCACTTTGTTAATAGTGTCCTTCAGTGCACAAACATTTTTAATTTTGATGATGTTTAATTTGTATAATTTTTTCTTTTGTTGCCTATGCTTTTAGTTTCACATTGCCAAATTCTATGTCATGAAGATTTTCCTCTGTTTTCTTCTAAGAGTTTTATGGTTTTAGCTCTTATGTTTAGGTCTTTGATCCGTTTTGAGTGAATTTTTGTACATGTTATAAGGTAAGGGTCCAACTTCATTCTTTTGCACATGGATATCTAGTTTTCCCAACACCACTGATTGAAAAATCTGTCCTTTCACCCATTCAGTGATCTTGGCATCCTTGTCGAAAATCATTTGACCATATGTGTTCCCTGTTCTATTTTATTTGTTTATGTGTCTGTCTTTATGCCAATACCACACTGTTTTGATTACTGGGATTTTGTAGTAAGTTTTGAAATCTGGAAATGTAAGACCTCTAAATTTGCTGGGGTTTTTTTCAAGATCATTTAGCTACTTGGGATCCCTTGAGATCCCACATGAACTTTAGGATGAATTTTTCTGTTTATGAAAATAATGCTGTTGGAATTTTGATATAGATTGCATTGAATCTGTAGATCACTTGAGTAGTAGTGACATCTTAACAATATTATACCTTCCAGTCCATGTACAGTTGTGTCTTCCGTTTACTTGTGTCTGCTTTAATTTCTTGCAACAACATTTTATAGTTTTCAAAGTACAAATCAATCAGATTCTTTTTTAAAAAAAGATATTTTTTTCAAACAACATAATGAGAACAGTAATGGAAATTTTAAAATAGAAACTATTCATCCCAAATCTCACTTCCCAAGCAATCATTTGGCTTCATTTTCCCCCATCTCCTAGTTCTATCTGCACATGTATATATGATATCAACATAATTGCAATCATTTCATGAATCCAGTTTTGAACCTTGGCTTATTAACTTGTTATTATACCCTATTCATTTTCCATGTTGTCATATAGTCACTTAGATTCTGAGGATGCTATACCAATAGTGAACTCTATCTGAGCGGGAGAAGGGCAGCCAGTGGCCTGAGCTTTGGGTTAGGGGTAGGGATAGAAATACTCTTTTCTTTTTTTTAACTTCCCAAAGTAGTGAAAACCAATACTTCCTTAGCAAAATGAAAGCAAGAGATTTAGAGATTGTTCTGGGGAACCTGCTTTAGTGCTGTAATGAGAATGATCACAATTCAACAAAATACATTGACTGACTTTACTATTGCTGTCTTTGAATATTCTCTAACCCTAACTCTAAAATGTAGCATTTAACATTTGGAATTCATCTTGAAGGACGAGTCCCAAAGCATCAAGAAGATTTATTTGCTACACTTATTACAGTGGATGATTGAAATATTTATATCCATCCATAACTTTCAGTTACTCAGTTTTCAGTAGCTATTCAGAAATTCTATGAAACTGGATAAAACACAAATAGGTTTTATATGAAGAGCCATTTTAGTAATATTTGATTTAATCACCTTTCTCGGAGTGAAAACCTAAGCTGACAGTGTTAAGTGTTGAACTGGGAGGTATGAATTGGTAAAGACAGGTTTGGGAAGACTTGCCATGCCAAAGTTTATAATCAGAGTAGTGAACATGCCCCTACAGCAAAAGCAGCCTGTCTCCTAGTTATCTTTCCTCAAATAGTTAGAAGGAGCCTGCACATACTTGACTGCACCGATGAAAACTACTGCTTACCTTTCCTTTTACAAGATTTATGCCATTTCGTGGATGAATTTGAGGACAAAATATAAAATGGATCTTGGATTCTTCCCTTCTCTGGCTGTCTGCCACCTGCCCTCTCTTTTATTTTTCTTTATTTAGAGACCATGTATTTCTTTTCTTTTTTTTTTTTTTTAGGCGCACAGGCTTAGTTGCTCCACGGCATGTGGGATCTTCTGGAGCTGGGATCAAACCCGTGACCTCTGCATTGGCAGGCGGATTCTTAACTACTGTGCCACCTAGGAAGCCCAGGGACCATGTATTTCTAATCAGACTTACTAAAGAAATTATGGGCAAAAACTTCCAAGTATTTTTCTTTCTCTTCTTTTTGATCATCATCAGCATTATCATGAGATTCTTTTTTTAATATAAAATATTTTTTATCTTATATTATTTTTTGATGGATCATATGGTAGTTCTATTTTTTATTTTTTTGAGGAAACTCCATAATGTTTTCCATAGTGGCTGCACCAATTTACATTCCCAACAACAGTACACAAGTGTTCCTTTTTCTCCACAATCCTGACCAACACTTGTTATTTGTTGTCTTTTTTATTATTATTATTAATTTTTATTGGAATATAGTTGCTTTACAATGTTGTGTTAGTTTATGCTGTACAGCAAGGTGAATCAGCTACACATATACATATATCCCCTCTTTTTTGAATTCCCTTCCCATTTAGGTCAGCACAGAACACTGAGTAGAGTTCCCTGTGCTATACAGTAGGTTCTCATTAGTCATCTATTTTATACATAGTAGTGTATATATGTCAATCCCAACCTCCCAATTTATCCTACCCCCCTCTTCCTGTATCCATAGTCCATTCTTTACATCTATGTCTCTATTTCTGCTTTGTAAATAAGTTCATCTGTATTATTTTTCTAGATTCCATATATAAGCGATATTATATGATATTTGTTCTCTTTCTGACGTACGTCACTCTGTATCATCAGAGATTCTTATTCCAGTTTTAAAACTATTTATATTGTCTTAACAAGTCACATTTTCCTACTATCACCACTTTCTCCAGGTTTAGGAATTGAAACCCGAGTAAAACAATCACATGTTCCTTTGAACTAACTTCTAGTGTTTGCTTTCCCACTCAGTCTAAAATGGAATATTTTTTTAAACTGGAATATATTTTGATAGTCTGGGATTAAAACTTTTTTTTAACTCCTAGAAAACAGCCCTGAAATATCTGAGATTTTACTTAAGAGGTTAAAATAACAAATACCCCCACTGAATAGCTCCTGGAGAACTGGTTAGTTTGACTTTTTAGGCTGGCTGCCCAAGGTGGTCTGCTTCCATCTGTGGGGCACACACACCTTATTGTAGAATTCAGAATGCACACATTTCATCCAGTCACTTTCAACATGCACGAAGGAAGTAGGTAGCTCCATTAGGCAATGTCAGAGAAGATAAATGTGTCCAAATTACTAGCCAGAAATGCTTAGTAAGTATTAGAGAGATGGGTTCTGCTTTCCAAATTATTAAGCAGACTATTTCAGAAGTACTGAAACGTTCATTTTTCATTGCAGATCGTTGACCAGAAGCCAGGAACAGCTGTCTTCCTGTAACACCCTACAGTGACGCCCACAGAAACTTTTCCCTTCAGTGTTCAACCCTCTAAAAGGTGTGAAAGAATGTGCAATCATTCATTAGCATCCTAGACATCTAGGAATTGACTGAAAAGTTTCATGCACAGAAACCCATGGATCCTGGAAGGTCAACTATCTACATTTAGATGAATTTGTTTCAGTAATATCAACTTGTCTGCTTTTCTCTGCATAAAAATACCAAAATGATCACGGTATGTACATGCATTGTATGCATAAGTGTATCATAGGCTGTCCATATGCATCTTTCTGGGAAGCAGGCCTTGGATCTATCACAATTTAAAATATGGCATTTTGCTTTAATTCTACAAAAGGTAGAATGGAGAAGTCAACCACCTTTAAAGAACTCTTTTTGAAAATGAGGTCCTAGGACTGTCTGCGTCAGAATTATCTGACTTTAAATATTTTATATTTCAGAGTTTCACCCCAAATAGGCCCTGGGCATCTGCTTTTTAACAAATACCTAGGGGATTCTGATGCAGACAGTCCCATCATCTCGTCTAACAAAGGCTACCCTGGGGAAACAGCAGAGCACTCCCTTGGAAGAACTAAGGTCTCTTCACTTGGTGGAAGGAAGGAATCGAGCATTTCCACTACTGAATTATTTTAGGCAGAACTAGTCATAAAAAGGAATTAAGGGCAGTTAGTATCATTACTTTGACATCTCTCAACTTAGTCATCTTTTCTCACTCTGGTATTTCTTAGATTTTTTTCCTCCATGATAAAATGAACCCTTGTGGTCTAGCCAAGGACCCTCAATTATTCTCATTTATGGTTTGTAGCTCATTAAAAAGCAGAGAGCTATGCACCATGGCCACTATATTTAGAGAATGATTCAGTTATCAAATGATTATCCTTTTTTTAGTAACTAATAAGGTAATGGTGTGACTAGAATTCTAACTGGATTTTCCCTTCTGACCACTAGAACATTTTGAATAGAAAGCATACAGTAGGAGGTATAGGAGCATTTTCTTTGAATGACTTGAAACCATTTCTTAAGAAACTTGTATAAAGTAGGTAGAGTTCCTATTGAATGCTTTGCTTATTGTTTTGGAATTCCTCCATCTCCTCATCAATTCCTTTGATGAGAACACATAGCTGTCCTACTCCTCCACTTGCCATTACCCAAGCACCCCTCATCTTCCCTAAGGGGCCTCCAACTAAAACTTTCTCTTCCTTCCTATGTACCAGAATTTGTTCTACTGTCAAACTGTGCCTATTCACTTATTAATAATAATGCAGAAATTATAAATTAAATATTATCAAACAGATCCCAGCAGCACATCAATAGAATAACTCACCAAGGCCAAGTGAGTTTCATTCCAGAGATGCAAGGGTAAGTCCATTTTAGGAACTCTATTAACTTAATTAATAGATCCTGAAAGAAAAGTCATCTAATATTACCTACATTGATGTTGGAAAAGCTCTTGAAAAAAATATACATCTATTCTTCATAAAAACTCTCAATCCTTAACGTGATTGACTAGATCTGTCTTAACCTGAAAGCCCTTGTCATACTTAATGAGAAAACACTAGAATTGTTTCCACCAGAGTCAGAAGCAAAGGATATTTATTCATTCACACTTCTTTTTTGTTTTTGTTTTTGTTTTTGTTTTATTATTTTTTGGGGGGTACACCAAGTTCAATCATCTGCTTTTTTTGTTTGTTTGTTTTTTCTTTTTTTTTTTCTTTTTTATTTTTTGGGGGGTACACCAGGTTCAATCATCTGTTTTTTATACACATATCCCCGTATTCCCTCCCTTCCTTGACTCCCCCCCCTCGAGTCCCCCCCCACACTTCTTTTAAGAGGCGCTGTAGTAAATGGTAAAGCTTATGGATTTTGGTATTCAGCTACCACTACACCAAGGTTCAAATCCCAACCTTGCCACCTAGAACTCATGTAACTGTGGGCAATTTACTTAATATTTCTCTGCCGAGTTCCCCTTTCTGTAAATGGGGATAATGATAATACTTAAATCTTAAGGCTGTTTGCTATGAGGTATTAATAACTTGAAAGTTACAAAGTAATTGATAGGTGCATGTAAGTGTTTGGTAAGTAATAGCTACCATTGCTATTATTTAACATTATTTTTGAGATACTAAACAAACCAAACAGAAAAAAGAATGGATTTAGAGGTGTTAAAAGAAGAGATAAAATTATCTACATTTTAGTTACTGTAATTGTAAAACTGGAAAATCCAGGAAAGAGTACTGAAAAAACTACCACAAATAATAAGAAAATTCTTTAAATAGCAGGGTATAAAATTCACATACAGAAATCAACAGAACTAGTGTATATGAAGAAAAAAATGAATGAAAAGAAAGGCATAGCGTATTCCTGCATAGAAAGACGCAACATCATAAAGATGTTAATCCTCTCTAAATTAAGCTATAAGTTTGACAGTCATTAATAAAATACAAGGAATTAAAAAAATTGTTTTTAACTTTTTAGAGATCCTGAATTTTCTTTTTTTCCTTTTAAAAAGAATTTTATTAAGATATAATTGACATACAATAAACTGCATATACTTAAAGTGTACAACTTGATATTTTTTTCTTATTAGTCATCTATTTTATACATATTAGTATATACATGGCAATTCCAATCTCCCAGTTCATCCCTCCCCAACCCATCCCCTCCCCGCATTCCCCCCTTGGTGTTCATATGTTTGTTCTCTACACCTGTGTCTCTATTTCTGCCTTGCAAACTGGTTGATCTGTACCATTTTTCTAGATTCTGCATATATGCATTAATATATGATATTTGTTTTTCTCTTTCTGACTTACTTCACTCTGTATAACAGTCTCTAGGTCCATCCATGTCTCTACAAATGACCCAATTCCGTTCCTTTTTATGGCTAATATTCCATTGTATGTATGTACCACATCTTCTTTTTCCATTCATCTGTTGATGGACATTTAGGTTGCTTCCATGACCTGGCTATTGTAAATAGTGCTGCAATGAACATTGGGGTACATGTGTCTTTTTGATTTATGGTTTTCTCTGGGTATATGCCTAGTAGTAGGATTGCTGGGTCATATGGTAATTCCATTTTTAGTTTTTTAAGAAACCTCCATACTGTTCTCCATAGCGGCTCTATCAACTTACATTCCCACCAGCAGTGCAAGAGGGTTCCCCTTTCTCCACACCCTCTCCAGCATTTATTGTTTGCAGATTTTCTGATGATGCCCATTCTAACTGGTGTGAGGTGATACCTCATTGCAGTTTTGATTTGCATTTCTCTAACAATTAGTGATGTTGAACAGCTTTTCACGTGCCTCTTGGCCATCGGTATGTCTTCTTTGGAGAAATGCCTATTTAGGTCTTCTGCCCATTTTTTGATTGGGTTGTTTATTTTTTTGATATTGAGCTGCATGAACTGTTTATATATTTTGGAGATTACTCCTTTGTCTGTTGATTCGTTTGCAAATATTTTCTCCCATTCTGAGGGTTGTGTTTTCATCTTGTTAATAGTTTCCTTTGCTGTGCAAAAGCTTTTAAGTTTCATTAGGTCCCACTTGTTTATTTTTGTTTTTATTTCCATTACTCTTGGACACTGTCATTTGACACTGTCATTAATAAAATACAAGGAATTTTTTCAAACTGGATAAGTTGATTCTAAATTTCATAAGAAAAACAATCATGTGGGAAGTTCCAGGGAAATTCTGGAAAATAAGAGTATAAGTGGTAATTTATTTCCCCATGTGTTAAATATTATATAGTCTCAATAATTTTAGCACACACATAGGCAGATTGACTGAATAGTATCTGAGCTCAGAAATGAACCTGAACTCATACAAGAATTTAGCATACAACAAAATTGTCATCTAGGATCCGTTGGGAAAAAAGGAACGATTCTGTACTTCCAAAAAAAATCAATGATGGGGTAACAGCCATTTGGAAAAAATAGAGGCAGTTACTGTCAAGAAATGTGATGAGTCTGAGATTTTACCCTGCTTGTAAGCTAAAAAGTTAGCCTACTAGGTTTTCATAGATGCTGTCAGAAAACATGAGAATTCTAGGTCAGAGACAAAAGATTTTCTGACTCACTGGAACAGCAAGAAGCATGAGCTTCACAACTGCATTAGTTCGTCTTGTAATGCAGAGTTTGGTCCAGATGGAAGGTGCATACACAGTAGTTTTGTGTCATGGTTGAGGAACTCTGAGCCTAGGAAACTGTCTTATAAAAGGACTGCTAGCAAATCTCACCCAGAGGGAAACATTATCTTTATCACCCTGGACAGTGAACAAATCTGCCCTTTGACATGGAGGGAGACACTACTTCTATCTCTGAAGGCTGATCACTCTACAAACATCCTTGAAAAAATAGTTTGGAACAAAACCTATCATAAGATGCACAGGAACATGAGAGATTCATGGAGAATCAAGTCCACACAGACCCATACTTTTACCATTCTACCAAGATAAATTCCAAATGGAGCAAAAAATTAAATGTTTACCAAAAAGTAAGCAATATAAGAATGATAAAAAGAGAGAAAATCCTCAGAATGGTAGAGGCCTTTTTAAACTATAACACAAAAACATTAAACATAATTTTAAAGTACATGCTGAAATCACTGTAAACAAAGAAAAGAAAGAAACTGGGAAAAAGAATTTGCAAGTCATGTTATAAACACGTAGCTAATTAACCTAGTATAGCTGTTACAAATAAGATGCTGAATGAAAAACCAAAGACCATAGGAAAATGGACAAAAGAAATAAATGGTTCACCAGAAAAGAAAATATAAATGGCTCCTAAACATATGAAAAAAATGTCAGTTAAAATACACTGACAATATTTCTCACCTATTAGATTGGCAAAAACACGAAAATTTGATAATACGCCGTGTTGGTGCTCTGCAGTTCAAAAAGTTGTATCCTCTGAACAAGCCCATCTGTTGGATTTGCTGCAATATTACTGTTTAAAATTTTGAACCACAAGAAAATGTTATAGCTATTTTTAAAAATTAAATTAAAAAATTAAAAACTTAACAGTTCTAGCTTATAATGGCTTTATTCAAAATTACAAAAATAAAAACAACCCAAACGTCCCTTTATTAGTCTGCTCAGGCCGTTGTAACAAAATCCCACAGACTGCGTAGCTTAAACAACAGAAGTTTATTTTCTTGCTGTTTTTGAAGATGGAAAGTCCAAGATCCAGGTGCCAGATGATTTGGTGTCTGGTAAGGACTCTCTTCTTGGCTTGCAGATGGCTGCCTTCTCTCTGTATGCTCACATGGCCTTTCCTCAGTGTGTGTGCTCAGAGAGAGAACTCTTGTGTCTATTCCTCTTCTTATAGGGGCTCCAGTCCTATCAGGTGAGAGCCCCACCCTTATGACCTCACTTAACCTTAATTAAGGTTATAAACAATTTAACCTAAAAGCCTTATCTCCAAATACAATTATATTGTGGGTTAGGGATTCAACATATGAATTTGGGTGGGACACAATTCAGTCCACAGCACCCCCTTAACTGGGCAATGAATAAACAAAATCTGGTACCTCCATACAGTGAGATACTACTCAGCAATAAAAGTGGACAAATTATTGAAGCAGAAAATAACATGGATGAATCTCAGACTATGCTAAGTGATAAAGCCAGATTTAAAAGGCTATACTCTATATGTGCCCATTTATATGACATTCTGGAAAAGGTAAACGCGTCACATCAGAAAACAGATCAGTGATTGCTAAGGAATAGAGAAGGGTTTGACACAAGGGATATGGAGGAATTTTTTTTTGCTGTGATGGAAGTATTCCTTATTACCTTGGTTGTGGTGCTGGTTACGTGACTGTGTTTCTTTGCCAACACGTACAGAACTGGACATTAAAATGGCTGAAATTTACTGGATCTAAATTATATTTAGGTTTAAAAATGAAAAAACCTGTTCTATATCCTATACCCTATTAGTTTGTCATCATATTATAAGGTTATAATGTCTAATACTGATACAATAGTTCTTTCCTACCAAGGATTTCTTATTTTTGTTTTTTGAATTTAACAGAGCCTTTCAGGGAAAGACGATGACTAAATAATAGTAATAATGACTTAACTAAAGCAATGAATCTCAGTGAAAGTTTAAGGAAAGATTTTTTTCCTGTGGGTCAGGATGTCCTTTTTGTAACCCCGCAAACAGAAAGTCACTAATCGAACCTCCAAGCCCATGAACTAATAGTACTGCTATCGAGGTTAAAGTAGAAATCTGTGGAAACAGCCCTGAGCTTTCTTTTGGGGGTCTAGTTTCTTTTAAAGAATGGACAGAGGCATCAAAGGCATTCAGAGAACATGAACCCAACCTGCTGTGTCCTGTAGCAACACCTGCTCAGAAGAGGAGAGCTAGGGTTCTATTTCTCAGCTAATGTCCTCTACCATGTCCCCCCACCTCTCTCCATTTTCCTGCCATCTGCCCAGTGTTCACACAGCAATCAAATATCATTTCTACCATGTTTTACCATCAAATAAAAGAAAAATAAACTGGTGAGCCAAGTCCTCCCTTATAGCAACATCAGAATTTTTTTAAACACTACCAAGCAGGAAATAACAGATGAAAGTCGCGATCTCTAATGGAACTTCTCTTAGAGAAAAACAGTAGCATAATATTGATAAGCTATCAGTTAGAGGATGTGGCAAATGTGCAGGCAGATTCCCTAGGGGGTTTCTCCATTTATTTGATATGCAGTGAAATTTGTTTAAAATATCTTTCGGGAATCATCAGACTAGAAATCATGAGACTGAAAAGGTCAACTGTCCAAGAGGAAAACAAAAACTACTTTCCTCTAAAATAAAATCTCCCACCCTGCTCCTCACCCTTAGATTCCTTTCATCAATTCTCCAATAGTCAGCTTTACACATTGTAGAAAGATGGGTGTGAATCTGTTATCCAAAATATTTACAAGCTGGAGGATTAGTCTGAAAAGTAGATGGGAGTGGGACTGGGGAATGTGTAAGTGGACGAAGTCCCTGGAGGAGCTCTGGTCCCCTGTTGAGTCTGACCGGTGCAGGCAGAAAGTGCAGCCACTGTCAAGAATAGCTCTGCAAGATAGCTGGCGGTCAGGTATCTGCGCATGCTCATTGCTGCTCTGTTGCTGCAGCTGCAGAAGCAGCTCTGCCCTGCCTTTGTCAGATCTGGAAATATCTACTCCTCCCCACCCCTCTCAGCCAGTCACTCATCCCTATTTTTAGGATTCCTTAGCAACTGAGCAGCCTGTTATTCTGTAACTAATATTTTGCATTCCTGATTCCATTACTACTGTTATCACCCCCTCCTTACCCCCAAATGTATGCCATATTGTCCCTGTAAGTCCTCCTCCCAAATATATGTCTTATCGTTGCTGCAAGTTCTCTAAGGACAGGGAAAGCACATTCATCAGGATCTGCTTTGTGCCTCATAACTCCTGGATTCAGGAAATCATTCCTATGTCAACCCTCAACTCCTTCTAATGAAGTTGAACCCTATTCTTCGCTCTCCATCTTCACCAGAGATGAAGAATAGCCAATCAACATTCTCTTTGTAATAAACTTTCATTTTGCTTAATCAGAAACAAGAAAACCATGATATTTTAAAAAATCAATTATCTGCTTTTGAAGAAGTCAAAGGGCAAGAGAGCTGCATCTGGCCCAGTATGGACCCATTATGAGAAGAGGTAACGGAAGAATTTCTTAAGTCCCCAGACCTGAGGAATTCTGCCATTTTTGTTCCAAATCAAAGAAGCATTTGTGCTACTGTGGCAAGATATTATAACACAATGGAGTTGGGGGGGAGGAATCTCTGCCTTTTTAAACTTAGGATCATTTATAATCATTCGGTCTTGGCAGGTCTAGTTCTCACCCATCTCTCCCTCTTACTAACAGCTTGTTCCTATTCTTAGCTTAGTGGGAATGTTTGACTATGTGATGTATTTTGGAAAAATAAGTTAGTCATTGAATGTACAAAGGAAGAAGCTCATTTTATAGATATTTAAATTAAGATAGTGCTAACCTTTAAAAAAACTAACCTATTTTCAAATAAAATCCAATTTTAAATGTATGATTTTTATTATGAACAGTTCTTTCTAATGAAAAAGAGATTCTATTTGTCTTTTACCATGAGAACTTGACACTAGCCGGTTCTACAGTGAACTTTCAACAAATACCAATGTACCTTCAAGTTGGAAAGTGTGTGTTCTAGGCTCACTGGTAGGGACTTTGTGCTTCTGCTTTCCTGTGGCAGCTGGTATGCTCCACTGAAGCATTTGTCCTCAGAGGAGTGTGAAGCAGGACATTCTTTGGGGCAGGCCCTTCATTTTCTTGCCAACTCTTTGAAGCTTTGCCCAGTGCAAAGCGCACATCACTCTAGTAGGTAGTGGAATGACAAGTTGGAATTTGCATTAGCACGAGCTCTGTGAGCCCATGAATTGTAAACTCTTTTGATATAGATTAAAATAATACCTTGTTTCAACACTAGCTTCAGCCTACTAAACTAAGATAGCAAATTAAAGAAAGATGTTGTGGGATTCTGGGTATATTAGAGCCACTGATTGCCTCAAAGAGCCCCCTTTTACCCAGAATGTTAGATGCTTCCTAACAGCCCAATGCAGGACGTCACCATTATGACTGTTCCCCCTGAGATTAAGGTATGTGTCGATTTCATACCTCACTCTACATTTTTGCCATCAGAATCTGTCTTTTAGACATTGTCATCTGCTGATAGTAAATTCTGTGGATAAGTGTATTCTAACAGCTTCATCTACATTAATATATACATTTTCAAAAAGAATTATTTTAATTT
Source organism: Hippopotamus amphibius kiboko (assembly GCF_030028045.1). Classification (NCBI taxonomy): domain Eukaryota; kingdom Metazoa; phylum Chordata; class Mammalia; order Artiodactyla; family Hippopotamidae; genus Hippopotamus; species Hippopotamus amphibius. Next base: position 185,635,377 of record NC_080186.1, read on the forward strand.
CATCTATAACTACCAAATGATGTAAATAATTTTTATTGTTATCTAAGATAAGCCAAAAAGACCACTTTTCATCAGCCAGCTGCACATTTGAACAGGATTATTTAGGCAATTTGCCTCAATTTTCAGAATCACTTTGATCCAGCTGATGCTCTGGTAGTTTTAGTCAAATGCTGCTTGGCACGACCCCACCCAAAGAGTTCCCTGGGGACCGTAATGACCCAGACGTCTTTGGTCCCCTAAGTCTAAAGGCTTTCAACCAAGGAGCTAGAGGCAGAAGTGGAGACTAAACCAATCCATGTTACTGTCTTCACTGCCGCCTTCCCCTCTGCAAGCTTTTCAGTCCAGGACAAGAGTCCATCCGAGACCTGGCTTGTTTCCTTTGTTTCAGAAAGCACCAAGAAAGGGAAGCTCCGTGCTCTCCAGGGATGCTTTTCCTAAATTTCTAGCATCAGGATTTGATGGTTCTAAGTACAGTAATAGAGCCCTCTCCCCCTCCTCTCCTCCCCTGCAACTTTCTGTCTTCTCCAGCAGGCACAGCCAGTGGGCATCATGTTTCTCCAGCCTCACCCAGAAACAAATTAAATTCTGGTACCCAAAGGGGCCATTATGTTCTTTTACATAAAGTCCAGCATTTTCTTTGTTTAATACCTGAAAAGCCAGTTTGTAATAGCAATTTATGGGTAATACACCTAGAAACAATACATCTGAGTAGTTCCTTATGGCGAGATATTACCAAAATGTTCTACTTCATTTTTTTGTAACTCCTATGAGTTAATTTTTGAAATAAAATTTTGGCCCTAAGCACATTTATTAGAAGTAAATAAGAAATTTAGGGAAATATTATGCAAGTTCCTTCGAAGCTACTACTCCTGTACTCCCTCCACTATCAGTTCTAATAACTGTTTCTAAAACACCATGTTTTGAAGGGAGCTTTGTTTTTCGCAGCTCCACCTCCCATCTGCTACATTTAGTAACAAAGCCATAATCTGGGGTTTATGATATTAGTTGCTGTGGAAATTAATGTAATGCTATGCTCTCAGTGTTTTACTGAGACAGCATGGATCAGTAAAGCGGTCTGAAACATAAATATTAAACTACAGTAAGCTTTTGTGAAAAGTAAAACATTTAATAAATAGAATCAGTTTTAGAATTAATATATACTCACCTTTGTCCTTACATATTGCTTGGTTGCAGGTACAATTCAAAGGATTAGGTCAAAGCAAATTCTGTTTGAAAAAAACCTATTACTTGGGGAATGAAATGACATACAAAAGAAGAGATGAAGCTATTATATTTTAAAGTGACCTCCATTCTACATCCCAGCATAAAGTATTTCACAAAGATAACTGACCTCTCTTCCACCTCAGAATACTAGATTAGTAACACTTGGTTGTGTGTGTGGGGGAGGGGGCCGGGTTCAGGGGGTTGGGGTGGGAGGGGCTAACTAGTGTAGGAGGAAGGACGGAGCCCTGTAATAGAAGACTTTTCTTGCCTCAATAATAATTTTTTTTAAAGACTTTTATTCCTGACGCCAGAGTGAAAGGAAATAATGCCCCTCTGTCTCAGCACCTCCCTGCCTTCCCATTCCCTCCAGTTCAAGGTAGAACAAGTCTAGGCTTGAGCTCTCCTCCAAGTTTCCTGCCCCAGGAATTTAGTTCCCTGTGGACTGGTGAGCAATTTGCAATATCCATGTTCAATAAAAACAAAAAAAGGAACCTCTACCCTTATCTTGTCCTATATGCAAAAATAGATCATAGACATAAATGTACAACCTGTACACTATGAAACTTCTAGAAGAAATCATAGGAGAAACATTTTGTAACCTTCAGTTAGTCAAGCTTTCTTAGATACAACACCAAAAATGTTTCATTTAAAAAAAAAATGGGGGGCGGAGTCAAGATGGCGGCATGGGAAGACACGAAGATCCCGTCTCTCCACAAATAGATAGGTTGCCGGAGGCTGGCAGGGGACCTGAGGCCCAAGCACACCGCAGGAACCCTGGGAGCAACCGGGTAGGACCTGGGAGAAGTCAGAGGGGTGGGGAAGGGGAAGCCAGAAGGGACCAGCGCCCCTGGGGGTGGCTGGGGGAGGGGGGAGGTTCCTGCCTGGAGGGACCGTTGGGGGCTGGGGAGATCTGAAACCGCAACTTGGTTTCTGCTGCCCAGGAGGCCTGCTGAGCTCCCCGGCTTGGGGGCCTGCTGGGCTCCTCAGCTGGGTCCTCCACCCTCCAAGGCCCCCTCTGGGCTGCCTGGGTCCTGGGGGTGTGGGAAGGAGGGAGGAGGGGCAAGGAGGTGGAGAGGCAGACAGGTGGGGGTGGGGGCTTTGAGATTGGGGGATGGGGAGGCAAGAGGGCATTTCATCTGCCCTCTTGGCCAGGGAGGCCAACTGGGCTCCTGGGCCTGGTCCTTCACTCTCCGGGCCCCCCTCCCGCACGAGGATCCTGGGGGCGTGGCGGGGAGGGGGATGGGGGGGAGGGAGAGAGGCAGACAGTGGGGGTGGGAAGGGATCTCTCCAGGTCAGAAGAATAGGGGAGGCGTCGCTGGGTATTTCTTCTGGGTGGGTCCTCCACCTTCCAAGGCTCCTGCCAGCCTTTGGTCCTAGAAGTACAGGAGGGAAGTGGTGGGGGAAAAAGAAGAGAGGCAGAAGGGGGGAGGGACCCTCTGGGATCAGAGGATTGGGGGAGGAGTGGAAGGCATTTCCGCTGCCCACTGGCCCAGGAAGCCTGCTGGGCTCCTGGACCTGGTCTCCCACTCTCCAGGGTCCCCTCCCAGACGTGTTGGTCCCAGGGACATTGGAGAGTGGCAGGGAAAGAGGAAGAGAGGCAGACTGGTGGTGGAACGTTCCAGGAGCATAGAACCAGGGGAGGTGCGGAGGACCTTTCCCCTGCCCACTTGGGCCCAGCGGGCCTGCTGGGATCCCGAGTCTGGTCCCTCCGTCTCTCCAGCTGAGTGGGTTGTACAGGCATGGGAGGGAGGGAGGAGAGGTGAAGAAGAGAGGCAGACAGTGGTGGGGGGGACCTTGCAGGACCGGAGGATCAGGGGAGATGCTGCAGGAAATCTCCCTACCCACTTAGCACCAGGAGGCCTGTTGTGTCCCCAGGCCTGGTCTTCGGTCCTCCAGGGGCCCCTCTAGGTCTCACTGGTCCTAGGGGTGTAGAAGGAAAGCAGGGGAGAAGAGGAGAGGCAGGCAGGGGAGGCGGCCTTCTGGGCTTGAAGCATCAAGGGAGGCAGAAAAGGTATTTCCCCTGCCCACTAGCTCTGGGAAGCCTGCTAAGCTCATGGACCTGGTCTTTCACACTCTAGGGCCCCCTCCAGCTGCTTGGGACCTAGGAGAGTGGGGAGCAGGGGAGAGGAATAGAGCCAGACAGGGACCCTGCGAGACTGGGAGATCTGGGGAAGTGCCGCAGGCATTACCCTAGCCCAGTTGTCCCTGGGAAGCTTGTTGGGCATCAGAGTCTGGTCTCCTGCCTTCCAGTGCCCCCTGCAGCTGTGAGGGTCCTAGGGGAATAGGAGCAAGGGGGTGAGGAAGAAGAGAACCCAAGGGGGAGGGACCCTCCAAGATTGGAGGACTAGGGGAGGTGCTTAGCATTTCTGCCACCAACTGGGGCCCAGGGAGCCCACTGGGTACCTCGACCTGGTCCTTTGTCCCCAGGACCAGAGGCATTCCTGGGCCCCTCTGCCTCATTGGGCCTAAGCCCCATTCCCCACCACCCCCAGGGCCTTTTCTAAGCGTAGGCCCTGCCCATTGCCTAACCTCCCCCCCCCCGCCCCCCCTCACCCCCTGCTTTGTCTAAGCTCCACCCCCACAGCCAAGGCCTCTTCTGGCTTTATTTTTTTCTTTTTCTTTTTTTTCTTCCCACCTCCTCACTTAGGCTATTGCAGTTGTTTTACCTTCCAGTTGTTCCTCCATCTTTTTTTTTTTAATTTTTTCTAACACATCTGTTAGTTTCCTATTATCGTATTTTTTATCTTGCTATTGTTCTGCTCTTCTACTTTTTTTTTTTTTTTTTTACTTTTTTTCGTTTTCCTGCTCCACACAGCTTGTTGAATCTTGATTCACAAGCCCAGGGTCAGGCCTGAGCTCCTGAGGTGGGAGCTCTGTGTCCAAAACATTGCACTTAACAGGGAGACCCAGTTCCCAGGGAATATTCACCAGAGTGAGGTCTCCCAGAGGTTCTCACCTCAACACCAACACCCAGCTATACTCAACAGCTTACAAACTCCAGTGCTTGAAACCTCAGGCCAAACAGCCAGTGGGACAGGAACACAATCCAACCCATCCAAAGTGGGGGAAAAATGAGAAGACAAAAAAATATGTCACAGATGAAGGAACAAGGTAGAAATACACAAGACCAAATAAATGAAGAGGAAATAGGAAAACTGCCTGAAAAATAATTCAGAGTAATAATAGTAAAGATGATCCAAAATCTCGATAACAAAATAGAGAAAATACAAGAAACAGTCAATAAGGACTCAGAAGAACTAAAGAGCAAACAAACAGTAATAGATAACAAAATAACCAAAATTAAAAATACTCTAGATGGTATAAACAGCAGAATAACTGAGGCAGAATGAATAAGCGAGTTGGAAGATAAAATGGGGGAAATAACTGGCACAGAGCAGGAAAAAGAAAAAAGAATAAAAAGAATGGAAGACAGTGTCAGAGATCTTGGTGACAACATTAAGTGAACCAACATTCGAATCATAGGCATCCCAGAAGAAGAAGAAAAAAAGAAAGGGTCTGAGAAAATATTTGAAGAGGTTATAGTGGAAAACTTCCCCAGCATGGGAAAGGAAATAATTAATCAAGTCCAAGAAGTGCAGAGAGTCCCATACAGAATGAACCCAAGGAGAAACACACTGAGGCACATATTAATCAAACTAACAAAAATTAAACACAAAGAAAAAATATTAAAAGCTACAAGAGAAAAGCAACAAATAACCTATAAGGGAAAACCCATAAGGATAACAGCTGATCTTTCTGCAGAAACTCTGCAGGCCAGAAGGGAGTGGCAGGATATACTGAAAGTCCTGAGAGAAAAACCTACAGCCAAGAATATTCTACCTAGCAAGAATCTTGTTCAGATTCGACAGAGAAATAAAAAGCAAAAGTTGAGAGAATTCAGCACTACCAAACCAGCCTTACAACAATTGCTAAAGGAACTTTTCTAAGCAGGAAACACAAGAGAATGAAAAAACCTACAAAAACAAACCCAAAACAATTAAGAAAATGGTAATAGGAACATACATGTCAATGATCACCTTAAATGTAAATGGAGTAAATGCTCCAACCAAAAGACACAGACTGGCTAAATGGATACAAAAACAAGACCCTTACATATGCTGTCTATAAGAAACCCACTTCAGACCAAGGGACACATATAGACTGAAAGTAAGGGAATGGAAAAAGATATTCCATGCAAATGTAAGTCAAAAGAAAGCTGGCGTAGCAATACTCATGTCAGACACATTAGACTTTAAAGTAAAGACTATTACAAGAGACAAGGAAGGACACTACATAATGATCAAGGGATCCATCTAAGAAGAACACATAACAATTGTAAATATCTATGCACCCAACAAAGGAGCACCTCAGTACATAAGGCACACACTAACAGCCATAAAAGGGGACATCAACAGTAACACAATAATAGGAGGAGACTTTAACACCCCACTTACATCAATGGACAGATCATCTGAACAGAAAATAAATAAGGACACACAAGCTTTAAATGACACATTAGACCATCTCAACTTAATTCATATTTATAGGACATTCCATCCAAAAACTACAGAATACACTTTCTTCTCAAGAGCACATGGAACATTTTCCAGGATAGATTGCATCTTGGGTCACAAATCAAGCCTCAGTAAATTCAAAAAAATTGAAATCATATCAAGCATCTTCTCTGACCACAACGCCTTGAGAATAGATATCAATTACTTGAAAAAAACTGTAAAAAATACAAACACATGGAGACTAAACAATACACTATTAAACAACCAGAAAAATCACTGAAGAAATCAAAGAGAAATCAAATAATACCTAGAAACAAATGATAATGAAAACACAACAACCCAAAACCTATGGGACACAGCAAAAGCAGTTCGAAGAGGGAAGTTTATAGCAATACAGTCCTACCTCAAGAAACAAGAAAAATCTCGAATAAACAACCTAACCTTACACCTAAAACAATTAGAGAAAGAAGAAAAAAAAAACCCAAAGTGAGCAGAAGGAAAGAAATCATAAAGATCAGATCAGAAATAAATGAAAAAGAAAGGAAAGAAACAATAGCAAAGATCAATGAAACTAAAAGCTGGTTCTTTGAGAAGATAAACAAAATTGATAACCCATTAGCCAGACTCATCAGGAAAAAAAGGCAAAAGACGCAAATCAACAGAATTATAAATGAAGCAGGAGAAGTAACAACTGACATCGCAGAAATACAAAAGATCATTAGAGACTACTACAAGCAACTATATGTCAATAAACTGGATAACCTGGAAGAAATGGATAAATTCTTAGAAAAATACAATCTTCCAAGACTGAACCAGGAAGAAATAGAAAATATGAATAGACCAATCACAAATACGGAAATTGAGACTGTGATTAAAAATCTCCCAACAAACAAAAGCCCAGGGCCAGATGGCTTCACAGGCGAATTCTATCAAACATTTAGAGAAGAGCTAACACCTATCCTTCTCAAACTCTGCCAAAATATAGCAGGAGGAACACTCCCAAACTCATTCTATGAGGCCACCATCACCCTGATACCAAAACCAGGCAAAGATGTCACAAAAAAAGAATATTACAGGCCAATCTCACTGATGAATATAGATGCAAAAATCCTCCACAAAATACTAGCTAACAGAATCCAACAGCACATTAAAAAAGTCATACACCATGATCAAGTGGGGTTTATCTCTGGGATGCAAGGATTCTTCAGTATATGCAAATCAATCAATATGGTACATCATATCAACAAACTGAAGGATAAAAAGCATATGATCATCTCAATAGATGCAGAAAAAGCTTTTGACAAAATTCAACATCCATTTATGATAAAAACTCTCCAGAAAATGGGCATAGAAGGAAATTACCTCAACATAATAGAAGCCATATATGCGAAACCAAAAGCCAACATCATTCTAAATCGTGAAAAACTGAAAGAATTCCCTCTAAGAACAGGAACAAGACAAGGGTGTCCACTCTCACCATTATTATTCAACATAGTTTTGGAAGTTTTAGCCACAGCAATCAGAGAAGAAAAAGAAATAAAAGGAATCCAAATTGGAAAAGAAGAAGTAAAACTGTCACTCTTTGCAGATGACATGATATTATACACAGAAAACCCTAAAGATTCTACCAGAAAACTGCTAGCACTAATTGATGAATTTAGTAAAGTAGCAGGATATAAAATTAATGTGCAGAAATATCTTACATTCCTATACACTAACAATGAAAGAACAGAAAGAGAAATTAAGGAAACTTTCCCATTTACCATTGCAACAAAAAGAATAAAATATCTAGGAATAAACCTGCCTAAGGAGGCAAAAGACCTGTATGCAGAAAACTATAAGACACTGATGAAGGAAATCAAAGATGATACAAATAGATGGAGGGACATACCATGTTCTTGGATTGGGAGATCAGTATTGTGAAAATGACTATCTTACCAAAAGCAATTTACAGATTCAACACAACCCCTATCAAATTACCAGCGGCATTTTTCACAGAACTAGAGCAAGAAATCTTACGATTTGTATGGAAACTCAAAAGACCCCGAATAGCGATAGCAATCTTGAGAAGGAAAGGCGGAATTGGCGGAATTAGGCTTCCTGACTTCAAACTATACTACAAGGCCACAGTGATCAAGACAGTATGGTACTGGCACAAAAATAGAAAGGAAGATCAATGGAACAGAATAGAGAACCCAGAGGTAAAGCCACGCATGTATCAGCACCTTATCTTTGACAAAGGAGGCAAGGATATACAATGGAGAAAAGGCAGCCTCTTCAATAAGTGGTGCTGGGAAAATTGGACAACTACCTGTAAAAGAATGAGATTAGAACACTTCCTAACACCATACACAAAAATAAACTCAAAATGGGTTAAAGACCTACATGTAAGGCCAGACACTATAAAACTCCTAGAGGAAAACATAGGCAGAACACTCTATGACATACATCAAAGCAAGATTCTTTTTGACCCGCCTCCTAGAATAATGGAAATAAAATCAAGAATAAACAAATGGGGCCTCATGAAACTTCAAAGCTTTTGCACAGCGAAAGAATCCATAAACAAGACAAGAAGACAGCCCTCAGAATGGGAGAAAATATTCGCCAACGAAGCAACAGACAAAGGATTAATCTCCAAAATATACAAGCAGCTCATACAGCTTAATAACAAAAAAGCAAATAACCCAATCCACAAATGGGCAGAAGACCTAAACAGACATTTCTCCAAAGAAGAGATACAGATGGGCAACAAACACATGAAAAGATGCTCAACATCACTACTCATTAGAGAAATGCAAGTCAAAGCCACAATGAGGTATCACCTCACACCAGTCAGAATGGCCATCATCAAAACATCTAGAAACAACAAATATTGGAGAGGATATGGAGAAAAGGGAACTCTCCTGCACTGTTGGTGGGAATGTAAGCTGGTACAGCCACTATGGAAAACAGTTTGGAGGTTTCTTAAAAAACTAAACATGGAACTACCATATGACCCAGTAATCCCACTCCTGGGCATATACCCAGAGAAAACCATAATCCAAAAAGAAACATGTAGCATAATGTTCATTGCAGCACTATTTACAATAGCCAGACATGGAAGCAACCTAAATGCCCATCAACAGCTGAATGGATAAAGAAGATGTGGCACATATATACAATGGAATATTACTCAGCCATAAAAAGGAATGAAATGGAGCTATATATGTAATGAGGTGGATAGACCTAGAGACTGTCATACAGAGTGACGTAAGACAGAAAGAGAAAAACAAATACCGTATGGTAACTCATATATATGGAATATGAAGAAATGGTACTGATGAACCCAGTGACAGGGCAAGAGTGGAGATGCAGATTTAGAGAATGGACTTGAGGACATGGGGCTGGGCTGGGGGGCGAGGGGGAAGCTGGGACGAAGTGAGAGAGTAGCATAGACATAGATACACTACCAAATGTAAAATAGCTAGTGGGAAGTTGGTGTATAACAAAGGGAGATCAACTCAATGATGGGTGATGCTTTAGAGGGCCAGGACAGGGAGAACGGGAGGGAGTTGCAGGAGGGAGGGGATATGGGGATATATGTATAAATGCAGCTGATTCACTTTGGTGTACCTCAAAAACTGGTACAAGTGTGTAAAGCAATTATATTCCAATAAAGAGCTTAAAAAAAAACCCTGATAATTTGGACTTCAAAATTTAAAACTTCTCTCCAAAAGACACCGTTGAAATGAAAATACATGCTACAGACTGGGAGAAAATAGTTGTAAAATGCATAGCAATTAAAAGATTTGTATCCAAAATATATATAGAGTTCTCCAAACTCAATAATTAAAAAAAAACACGTGGCACTACACATCTATTAGAAAAATCAAATCTAGAACAGTGACAACACCAAATGCTGGCCAGGATGTAGAATAATGGGAACTCATTTATTGCTGATGAGAATACAAAGTGGTACAGCTACTTTGGAAGACAGTGTGGCAGTTTCTTACAAAACTACACATATTCTTACTATACAGTCCATCAATCATGCTGATACTTACTCAACGGAGTTGAAAACTTATATCTACACAGAAACCTGCACACAGATGTTTATAGCAGCTTTATTCATAATTACCAAAAGTTGGAAGCAACCCAGATGCTCTTCAGTAGATGAATGGATAAACTGTGATACATCCATGTAATAGAATACTATTTAGCACTAAAAAGAAATAAACTGTCAAGTCATGAAAAGACATGAAGGAAACTTAAATGCATATTACTAAGTGAAAGAAGCCAATCTGAAAGAGCTTCATACTGTATGAGTCCAACAATATGACATTCTAGAAAAGGCACTCTATTGTGATAATAGAAACATCACTGTTTCTTGGAGAGGTCTGGTGAAGGTACAGGCAAAGCATAGAGGATTTTAAGGCCAGTGAAGATTCTCTGCATAATATTCTAATTATGACTGCACACCCCTATACATTTGTCCTAGCTCACAGAATAGGAACCCTAAGATAAATATGAACTTTGGGTGATTGTGATGTGTCACTGCAGTTTCATACTTGGTAACAATTGTATGTACCATTTTGGTGAGTGATGCTGATACTGGGGAAGGCGATTCGCAAGGGGAGTGCTTGGGGAGATGTGAAAAATCTCTGTACCTTCCTCTCAATTTTGTTGTGAACCTAAATCTGCTCCCGCCAAAAAGTCTTTAAGTAAATAAACAAACAAGTGGAATTATTCATAATTATGCTAAACTGAAAACAACTCAAGTGTTCCTCAACCCGTGAATGAGTAACTAACTGGTACTGTATACTGCAGTAAAAAGAAATGAACCACTGATGCATGCAGCAGCCTGAGGGAATCTCTAATACATTATGTTAAGTGAAAGTAGCAGACTCAAAAGGCTACATACTGTGTGAGTGCTTCTAAATGTCATTCCGGAAAACAAAACAAAATGAGGTGGCTATCAGCGGCTAGAGATGGGGAGATGCGTTGATCACAAATAGGCTCAAGTGAATTTGGGGGGATGATGGAAAGGTTCTATATCTTGATTGCAGTGGTAGTTGTATGACTATATGCATTTGTCAAGACTCAAAACACTGTACTCTATGGGGAATTTTACTGTTTACAAATTACACGTAAATTTTTTAAATGTTAAAAACAAAAACAAAAAACCCGAAAACAGCCTCTGACCCAGAGTTGGCATGGTCGCTGTTGATAGAGACTGCTAACCCCTTAGCTTTCTAAAAGTGGTCGCCAGCTAATCCCACACATATTTCACATATTTGTTATTCCAGGTCACAAGGGTTATGCAGTGGTTTGTCTCCTTTCTCACAGACAGCTGCTGACTGATGATGAAAGACAAGACAGGGAGAACTTTCTCTTTCCTTTCTTTCTCTTCTATTTCTTCCTCCTTTTTCTGCTTTCCCCCCAGCGCTCTCTCTCTCTCTTTTTTTTAAATTTATATATTGGCTGCTTTGGGCCTTTGTTGCTGTCCGTGAGGGCTTCTCATTGTGATGGCTTCCCTGTTGCAGAGCACGGGCTCTAGGCGCGAGGGCTTCAATAGTTGTGGCTCTCGGGCTCTAGAGTGCAGGCTCAGTAGTTTTGGTGCATGAGTTTAGTTGCTCTGTGGCATGTGGGATCTTCCCAGACCACCAGGGATCGAACCCGTGTCCCCTGCATTGGCAGGTGGATTCTTAACCACTGTACCACCAGGGAAGTCCCCCTCCCTCTCCCCCCACCTCCCCAGCTCTTTTCTTTCACTTCTTTTTCCTATTTATTTATCCGTCTCTGCCTAGATGAAAAGGTTCTGCTGGAGGCTATGGTGAGTGGGGCAAAGGGAAGCATTTGCCCTGATCAGTAGTGTATTAGTAAACGATTAACAACCAGCTTTCTGAAACACACACACACGAACGCACACAGATTTATTTTAAATTCTACTGATATAAAGAGTATAGAACACATAGTTTATAAATAATAATAAAATGTACATTATTCTTTAGTGTGAATTCCAAATGATTCCCACTGAATGTTTCATCGATTTTTGCTGAACTTTTGTATCTGTAGCCAGCATACCATTGTAAGTAACAAACAAGTGTAGCTTTGACAGGAATCTTGGCTGATATTTTCATTGACGTTAATAATTAAGAAAGTGAAACAGCAAAGATATGTGTTGGAATTTAACTCATTCATCAATGACCTGAGTGACTTGGATGAATTTGATAATAGTTTTTGAATACTAGAGGAATAGTTCCTTGAACTTTGTGCTAGTCACAATGTGACAGCTATGGACACAACATATTTTTAAGTTTAATGTACAATATCTCCATCACTACACAATCAACAAAACAATAAGTTGAGCCCAAATGTGGAGTATTCTATCTCCATGGTTTAAATAGTCTCACCCTGAACAATTCCAAGCTACCAACATGAAATTGCTGGACAAAGAGATGTCCTCCAGCACACCATTATATACTGCTTCCACCACTCAGATACAGTAGATGGAAACAGCATCAGGAACATAGGCAACAACCAAATGTAGTAACGTGATTAAAAAGTGATGAGTTTTGAGTGTGAACTTTGCTTTGAATATAATTTATCTAATTGAAAGCTTATATCATTTAATTTTTAATAATGACTGTGTTTAAGAACTGGCTCACAAAATTCTTGAAATTAAACATTGCATTCTCTGGCACTGCTTTGAGCTGGCTCCAGCCCATTATGGATTGGAGTGCAAGGCTATGAGCGCCTCCCCCCACCACAAATTCTGTAGCAGCAGAGGCAGCATGAAGGGAGAGTGGGTGCAAACATATGTTGTTTCCCTGAGCCCCACTACCCTCAATATGCTGCCAGGGCTGCTTCAGCCTCACGGGATACTTCCCTGAGCTATGCAGACTGCTTGTCAGGGCTAAAATATCAATGTCATCAGCCACACCTTAAACTGTATAAGAGAATAGATGTGGATTTCAGCAGAATAAATGGTTTGGTGTTCTTCATTAAATTTCATCCATTAAAATATCCTGTTTTTGTTGTTAACGAGGATTTGTTGTTGAGGGAAAAAATTGTTATTCTGAAATTCCTTTTATTTTTAAAGTCAAATCTGGAAAGATAGTCATCAAATGTGAACATTTATCTTGGATGGTGAGTTTTTTTTTCCTTCTTGCAATTTTCTGTAGTTTACAAATTTTCTATGGTTAAATATGTAACACTATGGAAATATGTAAAAAAAATTGAGACAAATCTTTGGTAACTTGATGCCAAAGTGCATTGAGACTATCCTTTTAAAGACCAAAAGAATAAGTTGCATTTTCAGTAAAAGGATGCCCTGGGAAACAGACATTACTATGTTCAGTTTCATTTAAAAGCCAGATGTCCGGGAATTGGATATGGCTAATTATCAATTTCTACCCAGATGGAGTGTTTTCTTTTTTTCTATCATTAGATGGAAATGCACAGTATCTCTGGCTGCTTACTTTATTACATTTAGTCACTTTAGTTGGAAAGCTTTAAGGAATAGGTGGAGCTTAGAAAAAGGGCAGTTTATTCTATCATGAATGAAAAGTTGAAGCAGGTACAAGAAATGGAAGAGAAAGAGTTAAAATGTGTAATTGGTTATGTGATGAGGATTTTTAAGCTTGCTCTTTGACCAGTTTCAGCCGTGTTAGAAATGGAATTTATCCCTTCTCATGTCTGCCTTCCCGTGTTAATCTATTGCTGTGTAACAAATTACTCTAAGACTTAGCAGCTAAAAACAATAGCTATTATTTCACAGTTTCTGTATGTCAGGAAGTTGAGCATGGTTTATGAATTACTTGGCTGCCTGTGGTTCAAGGTCTTTGTATGAAGCTTAGTCAAGGCTGTGGTATCATCTAAAGGCTTGACTGGGAGAGGATCCACTTCCAGGCTCACTCACATGATTGTTGGTGGGACTGCATTCCTTGTAAACTGTTGGACTAGGAACTTCAGTACCTCTCTGGCTTTTGGCCAGAGGCCTCCTCTGTTCCATGCCGTATGGGCCTCTCCATAGAGCAGTTCATTATGTGGCAGCTGGCCTCCTTAGAACAAACAAGCAAGAAAAACATCTAAGGTATAATATTTGCTTCCTGTCTTTCAGGGCTCACTGTTCTCCACTGCCAGGTGTCCAGCCCCTCAAAAACAAACAAACAAACAAGCAAAAACTTTGCTTCACATATTTTGTCCAGTTTGGGGTTGTTTAAGGCTTGAGGGTGTACCTGGTACTTGTTATTCCATCTTTTCCAGAAGTGAAAATCTTTATTAATAATCCTATCATACTTCTCTGCTAGAAGCAAATTTAATTTCCTGTATTTTTAATTTTGTAAGCATAAGGTAATGTGTTTTAAAATTATTCCTGTTGGGACGTCCCTGGTGGCACAGTGGATAAGACTCTGCGTTCCCAATGTAGGGGGCCTGGATTCGATCCCTGGTCAGGGAACTAGATTGCACATGCATGCTGCAACTAAGAGTTTGCATGCCACAACTAAGGAAACTGCCTGCAGCAACTAAGGAGCCCGCCTGCTGCAACTAAGACCTGACACAACCAAACAAATAAGTAAAAAGAAAAGGGGAAAAATTATTCTTATTAATTAAAGAAAAATTACTAGCACAGAAAGTAAAATTTATTAGAAATCAATGTCTTAATGAGATGGACTGGAGGTGTGAATAGGGCATTAATAAATGTTAAATTATTCTTTGGCATTCAGGGCAGTGAATCACTGAGAAATGCTTGCTTCTCTTTGGTAAAGTTGTGGGAGAGCTATTGTGAAAATGTGGAGTTGAGAAAGGAGAACCAATATGATTCAGGATGCCTTCTCAGGCAAATCAATTATAGAGACAAAGTCATATGACATTTGGTGATCTGAAATCAATTCCTTAAAACCATCCCTTACACATATTATTATTTCCCACATGTGCCATGGCCTAAAAATGGTTGGGCAGCACTATTGTTGACAGTGCTCCATATGCCATTTCTGTTTGTAACGATGGCTGACTAACCTGTATCTTTGCTAGACTTCTTCAGCAACTAGCAACCACCTCTGCTGTGGTCCTCCACTGCAGTCTTCCTCTCTTTATGTTCTGGGCTGGAGTGTTTCCTCCATCTTGGTTCTTCTGTTCCTTCCTGTCTTACAGATATTTGTCAATATCTCTTATGAACTGATGGAACACTCTCCCATTCACAACATTCATGGATATATTCCCTTTTATGTACACTTATTGGCCAGGGAGCAGGTCCAGGTTTTGTCATGAATAGGTTTTAGATTTGGATCTTGTCAAATGCTTCTTTGAATCAACTGATAATGATCATGTGATTTTTCTTCTTTAGCCTATTGATATGTAGATTACCTTGTAGATTACACTGTTTTTTTTTTTTTTTAAATGTTGAACAGTCAGGCCTACCTGGAATAAGTTCTACATGGTCATGTATATTTTTTAATAGTGTTGGATATGATTTGCTACTATTTTGCTGATGATATTTTGCATCTAAGTCTAAGAGAGATGTTGGTCTGTAGTTTTCTTTATTGTACTGTCTTTAGTTTTGCTATCATAATAATACTGGCCTTATAAAGTTAATAGAGAAGTATTCTTTTTCTTCTATTCCCTGAACAGATTGTGTAAAATTGGTGCTAATTTTTCTCAAAATACTGGAGAGAATTCTCCATTACTTTTTCCAGGGAATTATAATGACAAGTTCAATTTCTTTGATGGTTATAGCACTATTCTATTTCATCTTGTTTGAGCTTTGGTAGTGTGTAGAATCAGTCTATTCTAAGTTATTGAATTAAAAGTTTATCAGTGTCTGTGATACTCCCTCTGTCTCTCTCTCTTCTTTTTTCTTTTTTTGCTGAATTGTTGAGTGCTTCAGTTCTTTTTTTCTTTTTAATATTTATTTTATTTATTTGGTTGCACTGGGTCTTGGTTGCAGCAGGTGTGCTGCTTAGTTGCAGCTCACTGGCTCCTTAGTTGTGGCATGCCAACTCTTAGTTGCAGCATGTGGGATCCAGTTCCCTGACCAGGGATTGAACCTGGGTCCCCTGCATTGGGAGCTCGGAGTCTTAGCCACTGGACCACCAGGGAAGTCCCAGTTCTGTGTATTCTTTTAAATTTCCTTTGAGACTTCTTCTCTGACAAGATATGATTTTTTTTTTTTTCTGCACTGCACAGCTTATGGGATCTTAGTTGCCTGACCAGGGATTGAACCCAGGCTCTCAGCAGTGAAAGCACATAGTCCTAACCACTGAACCACCAGGGAATTCCCAACAAGGTATGATTTTAAAGTGTGTTGTTTAATTTCCAAATATTTGGAAAATTTCCTGTTGTCTTTCTCTCGTTGATTTTTTATGCAGTTCCATAATGGTCAGAGAACATACTTTGTATAATTTCAGTTCTCTTAAATTTGTTAACATTTGTTTTCTGACCCAGCATTTGGTCTATTATCAGTGCTTGAAGAAAAACATGTGTATTCTGCTATTGTGGGTAGAGTGTTCTATAAATGTCATTTAGATCCTCTTGGTCGATAATGTTGTTTGGGTCTTCTATATCTTTGCTCATTTTCTGACTCTTAGTTCTATCAGTTGCTGAGAGGGGGATGTTGGAGTCCCCAGTTATAATTTCAGGGATCCATGTTTTATGAGAGATCAATTTTGGAGTCCTTATGTAACAGAAAAAATGCAAAATTTGAATAAAAATTAAGTAAGAAAGTAAATATTTATTTAGAATCAGAAAAAAATCACAACAAATTACACATTTTGGAATGGTAACATAAAATCCATAAACATCACAAAACCCAAAAAACAATAAAATATGTTTATTATTTTACTGCCTGACATACTTCTGTAACACTTTTTCCCTACATTTTTTGTCTGGATGCTCTTTATTTGTCTCTGCATATGACAGTGATTTTGTTCTATCATATTTGTATCAGTTGAACAGATCATTCAGTCTTCAAGTATGGTTGATCAAAAAATTTTTTTATTACTGATAGGTTTTTTTTTTTTTCAGCTTGACAACTTGTAATTTTTTAAGATTGTAGTCACATTTGGGGATGTTTCTATTAGGTTTCATTTATAGGAGCTATAAAATTTGAAAGAATTTTCTACAGAGTAGCTTCTGGCTCTGTATATACTTCTGGTACAAGTGTCATAGGATGTGTTCATATTGCAACACAACCTCTGGCAATGCACCTTGGTGTTACGATGCTAAGAGAGTCAGACAATGGGCTGGAGGATTATTCCTGGAAGCTACTCCTCTACAAGAATGGTTAGCAATAAAATACTACTCACAGAAGTGACTGTGAATCATATAAATATCCTCCCACTCAATTCTAACAAACTGTATCCCAAGCTCAACTTCCCTGGATCCCCAAAATGACTCCAACCACTCTAATACTACCTGACACAAGGAGAACTGTGATAGCAGGGAAATAGAGTAGAAAGAGACAGTGCCCTTAACCAATTGTGCTTGAAGTATATTACTTTTGCAGATTTTAGAAAAACTACAAAACACACGAACATATTGCTAAGGCACTTTCCATGATCTTGGAGGGGCCTGTACAAATGGGAGACTTTGAAGCTTAACTTTCATTAGTTTCATTGAAAATTAATTGCTGCTGCTGACATTTTAATGGGATACAGAGAGAAGGGAGGTAAACACCTGTACTTAGTCCCATATCTCAAAGCAGAAGTTTCTTGGAAGCCTTTTTTTTAAAAATAAATTTATTTATTTTTATTTATTGGCTGTGTTGGGTCTTCATTGCTGCATGTGGGCTTTCTCTAGTTGTGGAGAGTGGGGGCCACTCTTTGTTGCGATGCACCGGCTTCTCAACTGTGATGGCTTCTCTTGTTGCAGAGCACGGGTTCTAGGTGCAAGTGCTTCAGTAGTTGTGGAGCGTGTGCGCATTAGTTGTGGCGCACAGGCTCTAGAGCACAGGCTCAGTAGTTGTGGCACACGGGCTTAGTCGCTCTGCGGCATGTGGGATCGTCCCCAACCAGGGATCAAACCTGTGTCCCCTGCATTGGCAGGATTCTTAACCACTGTGCTACCAGGGAAGCCCTTGGATGTCTTTTTTTTTACCATTTTATTACGAAAATTTCCAAGTATACCCAAAAGCAGTGAGGGTGGCGTGCAGCTATAAAACAAGAATTTGGGGAAATACTCGTTAGTCGTCTTTTTCACTAGATTATGAGCATCTTTAGCGCTGGACCCGTTTTACTAATCTGTCATCAGCTCCTAGAATGGGACCTGGCACATAGTTGGCACTAGATAGGTTTTTGCACAATGAGGTGTGCAGAAGGATCTATTCATTTGGCCGCAGTACAATTCTGCAAAAGCCATCAGCACCCGTGCGAGGGAGAAGACGGCAAAGGCGAAGCTGAACCTTGCGGCCGAAGCTCAGGGGCCAACGCGGCTGCGCATTACAGTTCCCTCTCGGGAGGCTGGGGACGCCGGCAACCCCAGCGCACGCCTGCGCACTGCATTCTTCCCGCCTCAGACAAGATGGCGGAGGCCAAGTAGCGAGGGGGCGGGGTGTGGCCGCCGGAAACCCGGCCGCTGCTGGGGGGAGCTGCGGGCGAAGGTCCGGGAGCAGCGGGCCGAGGCTGGCAGGATGCTGTTCCCGGCAAGCATTGTTGGCTACCGGTGAGGAAGGTGAAGCACGGAGTTGCCTTCCCGACCCCCGGGCCCCCTGTGTACGCCTCCCTTGGCTTGGGTCCGGTGGCCGCTTTGCCTGCTTCGGTACCACCCTGTCCTCTCAGGTCCTGGAGCTCCCGCGGCGGCAGAGGCTGTGTCCGGCCGGAGAGGAAGCGCCCGGGCTGCGTCCCTGCTTCTGTCCGCGGGGCGAGCGTCTGGCAGGTGAGTGAAGCTATAAGCTTCAGCTTCTCCTCCTTTGGCAAAGCTTTCTCGGCTTTGCCCCGCCGTTGCTTGGACCCTAGCGGTGCTCAGCCGGACTCTGCCGCTCCCTCTTCTCCACGTCCCAGCCCTGCCCCGCGCCCCCTTTCAGGCCTCCAGTTGGCCCCTGGCTTTGCAAGTCCTCCATTCTCACCCCACGGGTGGGGGTCGCGACGCCTGCCCCCTCCGCGCCTTTCCTGGCTCTTGGTGAAGCGTCAGCCCTGCAAGCGGTCTTTCCTTCGCGTTAGGTGGGTGGGTCGTCGTCCTGTTTTAGTCGCCTCCCCATCTTCCTGGTTTCGACCTTTTTGCTTCCTTTAAAAGTTTTTAACTGCCTGTGACGTTTACCCGATAGCCTGGCTTATAGGGTTGCAAAGAAAAAGCTTGTTATCCAGAGGCCAGTGGATTTTGTCCACCTTGTTGTAGGAACCCAGTCCCCAGGAGACCGGGATGGTTTGAGAGAGTTTGACTCCTTGGCCCATCGAACTCCTGCAAAGTTGAGGAATGGTGCCAGGGATGGCAAATGATTCTTCATCTAAATAAATCTTTTTCTGACTATAGCAAATCTTTAGTCTCTAAACTTTTTTTTTGGCGGGGTGGAGGGGGGACGTAAGTGTTCTAGATCTAGGGAAAGAATTGGGAAGTATTCGTTTTTAAAAAAGAAAGCTTTGTGAATGTAAGAAATGTTATAGCACAAGAAGGGGTAAGTGATTCTTTTACTCAGTGTTAGCTTAAATTGTCCACTGAAGCCTTAGAATCCCGTATTGTCCAAGCCCTTTGTTTTATTTAGAAAGGACTAAAATGGAGAAAAAGCTTTTTAAACTCAAAACTTCTCAAATTTCTTGGAGTCTCAATTGTTGCTACTACTTAACAATCCCTATAGTACTTGATATTTTCTATAAAATTTAGGCTGTGCAAGTCTCATTTCTCCTTCCTTTATTACTGAGGCAAGAGTAGTCAGAAGTAATGGTGTAAGAAGTTGTCCTAAATAACATGGTATCTTGCCAGAGTTCAGAAGTGCAAACTGCAGGATCCAAGCGGTAGTGGAGGGAGGTGCCATGGCTGCTTCTCCCATCTTTTCCTGTAGTTGCATTATGTGTCATGAGCTCCAGAATGGTAAAAATGCGATTATAAATATAAATGGTAACTTGTCCATTGAGATTGCAAATAGGTGGACCTTTTAAAATTAACATTGAGTGATAATCATTTTGTTGAAGCTAAATTATCCTTGCCCTATTGGAATTCTATACTAAAGATCTTTAACAGGTGGGTTATAATTGGCCTGACAGATTTGTTGACTTTTCATTCTACCTCATGACACTTATCTGCCTTACCCTTTACTGCAGACTTTTGACTTCCTGATGAATTTCTTAAATTTGGTGATAGAATTGTTCATTTTAAGAGGAGAGGAGATATTTTAATGTTTGATTCCTGTATGGGCTAATTCATTCATTTGTTGCTAGCCTTCATTTTCCTGCAACCAAGGACTGCATGTTTTTAGAGCTGGTTGTCTCTCAGTTATGTGCTTTTAGCTGAAAGGATAGTAGGACTGCTGAGCCCCAGTCAGTAGCTCACTGCCTCAGGCATTATGTCAAGAGCTGTCTGACCACAGACACTCTTCCACTCTCAAAGAACCTGTTTTCTCTCTGTCTCTACCCCCCTCCCTCTCTTTAGGAACCCACCCCTCTTTTTGTCTCTCTATTCATTCAACCCATTAGCCAACTGCTGTTTTCATTTGCCTCCCCTTGTAACCAGGATCTCATGATCATCAGTTTTTACCAAGCTGTGGTTGATGCCTTAGAATGCTTTACTTTATGTAGACTTATGTTTCTAGTCCCCAGTTCTGAACAAGCCTCATCACTAGCTTTGTCAGTTTGATCCCAGAAATCCTGAAGAATACAAGAGACAGTTATGTGAGGATATTGGTTTACTTTTATGCCAATTAGTGTTCTGCTGTCTGCTGGATCTTTAGTGTTGATTGTGTTCCTGTCTTATTTCTTGAAGGTTTTGATAGCAGATAACTTGATGTCTTTCTTTCCTGAGAAGATTCTCAACCATCTGAGGTATTATCTTTTCCATCTTGGTATCATTTCCTTATTTACTCATATCTCAAAAAAAGATATGTCCTTCCTTTTTTTTTTCCAAGAGCAACCATCTCCAGATGTGTCCATGATCATCCCTTTCCATCTTTCTCCATTATTGTCCATTATCACTTCTTTTTCGGCCTCTCCCTCTCTAGCCTACGCACATGCTCATGTATACCTTTTGCAGGGCTGTCAAATACAGTGCTGTGTGCTGTGCAGCTCAAGGAAGATAGTCTGAATCTTGAGCCTGCTGTGCCACTGTATTTTTTTGTTTAATATTTATGTATTTATTTGGCTGTGCCGGGTCTTAGTTGCAGCTTGCAGCATCTAGTTCCCCAGCCAGGAATCGAACCCGGGTCCCCTGCATTGGGAGCACAGAGTCCTAACCACTGGACCATCAGGGAAGTCCCTGTGCCACTGTATTTTTATTCTTTAATCCCAGGAGCCTGGTATAGTAGGAAGAACGTTGATTTTTAAGCCACATAGATCTGATTTTGAAGTATACTAAAACCAGTTACTGGCTATGTGGCTATGGGCAAGTTACTACTCAGACTCTATCTATAAAGTAGAATGTTATACTTAGCTTACAGGGTTGTAATCAAAGAAGTTTAACACATGTTACATGTCTTTCTGAGGGTTTGGTACATTAAAAATATAAATTATTAAAATAATTTCTTTAAAGTTTTTAAAAATATAAATTATTCTTTCCTTTGCACTCTGACTTCCTTTACCATTTCAGCACTGAAATTGCTTTTTTAAAAGTCACCTGTGACA
Source organism: Hippopotamus amphibius kiboko (assembly GCF_030028045.1). NCBI lineage: Eukaryota > Metazoa > Chordata > Mammalia > Artiodactyla > Hippopotamidae > Hippopotamus > Hippopotamus amphibius. Next base: position 185,656,858 of record NC_080186.1, read on the forward strand.
GTCCAATTACCAAATCTAATGACCTTTCCTCAGTTATCCTTGGTTTCCTTAGACCATTTTTGAAATATACTCTATATAGGAATAAAATAATCTGATTTCTTGGCTCTTATGCATTATACTTCCTGATTCTCTCACTTCTCTGAAAGCTTCTTTACATTTCCTGCACTGTTTTGATTTTGCTCTTCCCCCTAAACATAGCTGTTTTCTACATCAGTTAGGATGCAAACTGGATTTGAAAACGAAAGAATTGTATTAGCTCAGGTAATTGGCAAGTGCATAGGTAGAACTGATTTAAAGAATAGTTTGTTCATAAACTTAGCTATGTTATCAGGTCTGAGGTTCTGTTTTTCTGCTTTTCTCTAAACTTTGTTCTCCTGCTTGGGCTTCATGCTCAGACTGGTTTCCTTTCTACAAAAGACAGCTGTCGACAATGATCGTGTTATAGCCTTCTTCACTGGACTTCCAAAGGAAGAGAGAAGGCTTCTCTTCTCCTAGCCTTTTCCCCAAAGTCCTAAACTTTACTTTGATTGAACAAATGGAGAAGATCATGCTGCCAAGTCTGTCACAATAGCTTTGTTAAGAGGGATGAAACTATTCTAATTGGCCTAACCAGTGGATAAACCCCATCTAAAATGAGAGGGAGGTGGAATGGACCATAGGGAGGTAACAAGTGTTTTCAGGGGTCTCTTTGCTTTTCACTGTGTTCTCTTGGTGATCATATCTTCTTTTAAATGATGTAAGTCATCATTTTTGTGTGTGTGTTTCTCAATGCTGTAACTCTGCTTCCCACTTCTACCACTTGCTGTATATGCCTTCATCTTAGATGTGCTAGTGTAAGCTTAACTCACACCAAACTGCATCAATTTGATTTCCATCCCCTACCCTCACCTAATGTGTTTGTATGTGCTTGTGTGTATATGTATTCCTCTTCCTCCTGATTTCTCTTTTCTAACCACCTTTCTCTCAGCCTCCTAGTCTTGAAACCTTATAGTCATCTTGGTTCTTCTCCCACTTTCAATCAGATGTCAGAGCTTGAACATACCTTGTATTAGTTGAGCCCCAGCTTATGTAACTAACAGTGGTTTAAACAGTATCTCACATAGAAAGAAGTTCAGAGTGGGAGGATTCCCAGGTGGGTCAGTTTAGCAACACAATGATATTATCAAGAATCCAAGTGCTTTTCATCTTTATCCACAGTGTGCTGACCTTTGTGCTAAGGTTTATCCTCTCATGGTTGCATGTTGCTCTTTCTGTTCCAGGCATCACATTCTTACACAGCCACCAAAGACAGGAGGAAGTTTGCCCTCCCATCTCTTGATGAGGCAAGTAAACCTTTCACAGAAGCCCTGTATCGGATGTCATCCTGGCATGCTTATGCCCTAGTTGCAAGGGGGCTGGAAAAACCAGTATCTGGCATTTCAGTCTAGGAAGAAATTAGTTGAATAGCTACTGGGAAGGTAACCACCAATGTCAGTGACATATCTTGATAGTATTGTATGGAAACATAAGCTTAAATAAATGAGAATTAGCTGGTATTAGCAAACTTAAAGCACTGCTTATCTCAAGAGTTGATATAAACTATACGTAGGATTTTGGCCAATCATTTAGATGATCGTGAATGACTGATTAAAATTGGGTTATTATATAAAATTAGGATATTTGAATGGTATATCCCAGTTCTTTTAAGGTTGTTGTTAAGTACATTTACGCATGCACTGTGAGAAATGGATATATATAACAACTATTAGGGAATAGATTTGTGGTTCCCCTTGGAGGTGGGGGGTACTTGGAAATACATGGGAACATTTTTGGTTGCTGCAGTGATTGTGAGGTCCTACTAACAGTTAACGGGGTATAGACCAGATACACTGAGTGTCCTGTGATGTTTGCCCACAAAACAAGAATTGTCCTTTCCAAAATGCAGGTGGTGTGCCTATACACGGCAATAGCAAATATTTTGGGTTTTGAAAGAATCCACTGAGATTCATAGTTGAACTTCAGCTAGGGCTTCATCCAGCCTCAAATGATCAAGGACTTGGCTCAGTTTCTCTGTGATTCATTCTGCTCTGTCATTCCCCTTGTTTTGATTTCATTCTCAAGCTAGCTTATCTCATGGTAGCAAATTACTGTAGCACTTTCAGACTTAATACCTTCATTTCATATATAAAGTAATATGAAGAATATCTTTTGTATTTGATTTTGCAAGTATCTGTTGATTATTTCCTCAGTTATGTTACAACTTTATATATCTCTATTACAGGTCATACTCTATGAGTATTATTTTTATATGTCTCACGTTTTACGTTGTCTTAATTATCTTTGTATTCTTGATGTCTGGAATACTCTCTGGCTTAGTGGTACACAATAACCATTTATGGAAAGAATGAATGAGTGACACAGAAAGGAAGGATATAGGAAGGGGCAGAGAAGTACAAGAAGGCCCCCTTCCTTCAGCAGTTGTTAATGAACCCTGAATTGTGAACATTGTACTCCTTTTGCCATAAAGTGTGTGTGTAATGATCTTGTGATTGAGTATGAATTCATTCAATAGACTTACTAAATTCCAGTGGTGTTTTGTCATTATTTTCTCAACAAAACTAAAACTAATTACCATCATTCATTCATTCAACAAGTATTTTTGAGAGTCTGCTGTTTGCACATAATATGACAACCACAGTGAACAAAACAGAGCCTATACTTTCTTTGAGTTTAAATGTTGTGAGGGACATAGTAGGCATTATACATGTGTGCACAGTCACACACACACATCAGGTAGCTAATAGGCTTTGAAGTAAAATAAAATAGGCTCAGGGGATTAAAAAGTAACAGGATACTACTTCATGTAGGTTGATGAAGGAAGGCTTTTTGAGGAGTCTTTTGAGATGAGGAACCTGCATGATGTGGAATAAGCCTTGGAACCAAGATGCAAGTGTCTTTGGCATGCTGGAAGAACAACAAGGAGGCCAGTGTGGCTGAAGTAGAGTGAGAGAAGGGGAGTGTGGCAGGAGAGGCGATAGGACAGGTGGTAGGACAGGTGCGCGAGGTTAGATCAAGTACAGTTTTGAAGGTCATTTAAAGACTTGATTTTATTGAGTGAGGTGGAAACCACTGAAGGATGTTAAGCATGGGAATAACTAGATTTAAACTTGTTTGAGAGGATTACTCTAGCTATGTGTAGAAAATTGATTGTATGAGGCAAGAATGGAAGCAGGAAAACCAGTTAGGAAAATCTTAATAATCTAAGTTGGAAATGTGCTTGGACAAGGTGATCGTTTGTGATCGTGATAGAGGAGCAAAGAAGTGATCAGATTTGTAATATGTTTAGAAAGTAAAGTAATGAGAATTCATTGATGGAATTGATGTGCAGTGTGAGGGAAAGAGAAATAAAGGATGACTGAGTGTTTTGACATGAGCGACTAGGTGAAAGGTGGTGTATCTTACTGAGATAGAGACTATGGGGCAAAGGGTAGGGGTTGGTGGAATGCAGGTTTGGAGAGTTAAATCAGATTTATTTTGAATGTGGCTTTGTTTGAAATACCTATCAGATACTTAGCTGGAGACATTGAATAGGTATATATATATTAGGAGTTTAAGAGAGAGTGAGAGCTGGAGATAAACATTTGGAAATTATCAATGCATAGGTGGTACTTAGGGCCATGGGACCAGATGAGATCACCTGGGGAGTGAGAAAGGAATTCATGAAACATTTTGATGTTGATGGCTTCTTATATCGAAGATTGGCAGCTCCTGTTTTGGACAATAATAGTTATAATAATAGCATTCCGAGTATGGGGAGGATAGTGAATAGTTCTCTGAAAAAGAGGTGGAACTTGACCTGGACTTCAGAGGATACAAAGGATAGAAAAGGCTTTTTTCTTCTTTCATGGCAAGCATAGTGCCTGGCTTGTGGTGAGCATTCTACAGGTGCTGGTGAATGAACAAAGAAGCACTTACGCTAAGGAACAGCTTGAGCAGAGGTAATGGCAGCAGGCCAAGCCTGCAGTGTTTTAAAAGAAAGTCAGAGAGCTAGAGAAGATAGTTTGTGTTGGGCAAGGAGTGAAAAGTAGGATTGGGTTAGTCTATTCAAGGCTTTAAATGCTAAAATGCCAGTTCTGTTTAACTCTGTGATCTAATGATTTTCAACTCTGTTTCAGTTGTTAACACAGTGCCTCTAGTTCCTGGCCTCTAATAAATGCTCAGTAAATATTTAATAAGTGAATGGGGAATTCCCAATATGTAAGCTTTATCTTTATGATATTTTCTCTCTCTCAATAAAGTATGCCGGGATGCAGAGTATATTGTCATATGGGGATAACCTTACATTTGCTTCAGTTTATTATTATTTCTAATGATAAGCTTTAAAAACAGTTATACTTTATTATTGATATCAAATTACTTGCGACACCTCTCAAAACTGGTCAGAAAATACCAGGGCATTTTCTCCTTTCGCTGTCAAGGAGCAAACTGGTTTAGAATTACGGGAATGTTAGCAAGAAAATTGGAGATGGTATATCTTTGGAGATCTAATTATAATTTTTTTAAAGTTATTTTAAATACTAAATGTAATTAGAAATTATCTATTCTAAGTAATTAGCATATCATAGACTTACACAATTTAAATGTTAGAAAATAATTTATCTGAATAAAATCATACTGAGATAAAAGTTGAAATTTTAAAGTTATATTTTGAAGTAACTTTTATATTTAGGATACTTTAGGTTTGTGATTATTTTCTTCAGTTCTTATATCCTCCATTACTAAAGTTTTATGTAGTCATTAAAGAAAATTCAGGAAATGCAATAAAAAGTACAGATGACATTCATAAGCTCATCATATGAAGAAAACCAGTGTAATTTTTGCCTCTCCCAACCCTTTCCTCCCTTTTTTCCTACCCTCCTCCCTCTCTCTTTCATCTTCTCCTTTGTGCCTAAGACTTTTCCCCCCTTAGTAGTATAAACACATGTATATATCTAATTTTTTAAAAATTAGGTTATATACATTTCTTGGAATATTTTGTAAATCTTATTTTTATTGACTGTATAATAATCCCATTGTAAAAACTATTTTTCTCAACTATTCCTTGTAGTTGGTTATTTAGTTGTTTTCTCTTTTATTATAATATGGGCAATGAACATCTTAACACATTACAGATTTTTTTTCTATTTATCTTGGTCTTTTTCCTTAGGATAGGTTCATTGACAATGGAGTTACTAGATAAGGCTTCATGGCCTTATTCAGTTAAACATTTTTAAGGTTCATGATACATACAGCCAGATTGTACAATGTCTTATAGGCCCAATAAATATTAATTGGTTTGAAAATATAGTAATCGTAAAAGGGAAAAAATTAGGACCTACAGAGTTGCTGAGCTTGAGTGATAGCCTGGGTCAGCGTTTTGTTCATCTCCAAATATTTCTTTCTTTTTTGCCTTTAACACATATTTCAAAGTGTACATAAAACATAACATGAAGAACTTAATGTGTTACTGTAAACACACATGAAGTCATTACTCAGGTCAAGAAATAGAACACTGCCATCATCCCAGAGCTACTCTCCCTTCCGTTTCCTGATCTCAAAGAGAAAGCTTTTAATATTTCACTCTAAGTATGTTTCCTGAAGGTTTGTTTTCTGTTTTGTTTTGTTTTTGTGGAAACCTTCATCATGTTAAAGATGTTCCCTCTTATACCTAGTTTACTAAGAATTTTGTGTTTTGTTCTGTTTGTTTGAATTTAATGCTTTTGTTGTTGTTGCAGCTTTACATTACCTATGAATTTTCTCCTTCACTATATATTGAATTATATATCATTTAAAATGTTAAACCTAACCTGATTCCTGAGAGATAAAACTAATTTGGTTATACTGTATTATTCTTTTTATATATTTCTGGATTCAGTTTGTTAATATTTTGCTAATGGTTTTGCATCAGTGTTCACGAATCAGGTGGCCTATACTGTCCTTGTCAGGATTTGAAATCAACAGTCAACATTATGCTAGCCTTATAAAATGAGCTGACCCTCATTTTCTATTCTGGAAGAGTTTGTATAGGACTGGAATTATTTTTTCATTAAATTTTTGGGAGAATCTGGCAGAGAAGCCATCTGGGCTGGAAATTTTCTTTGTGGAAAGGTTTTTAATTACTAGTTTCATTTCTCATTTTTAAGCCTATTCAGTTTTTCTGTCTCTTGATTATTTTGGTAATTTTCCCCCAAGAGGTTGTCTTTTTCATCTAAACTTTTTTTTTGTTTGTTTTTCAAATCTTTATTGGAGTATAATTGCTTTACACTGTTGTGCCAGTTTCTGCTGTACAGCAGAGTGAATCAGCTGTATTTATACATATATTCCCATATCCCCTCCCTCTTGAGCCTCCCTCCCACCCTCTCTATCCCACCCCTTTAGATCATCACCAGTCATCGAGTTGATCTCCCTGTGTTATGCAACAACTTCCCACTAGCTATCTGTTTTACATTTGGTGGTGTATATATGTCAATGCTACTCTCTCACTTCGTCCCAGCTTCCCTCCACGCGCCCCCCCCCCCCCCCCAAACCATGTCCTCAAGTCCATTCTCTACATCTGCATCTTTATTCTTGCCCTGCCACTGGGTTTATCAGTACCATTTTTTTAGATTCGATATATATGCATTAGCATATGGTATTTGTTTTTCTCTTTCTGGCTTACTTCACTCTGTATGACAGACTCTAGGTCCATGCACCTCCCTACAAATAACTCGATTTCATTCCTTTTTATGGCTGATTCCTTTTTATGGCTGATTCCTTTTTATGGCTGAGTTAAACTTTTTAATTTACTGGCATAAAATTGTTTATAATAAATATCATTATCCTTTTAATGGCTGCAGGAAAGAGTTACCTTCTCACGTCTGATATAGGCTATGTTTACCTTCTCTTTTTCCTTTATAAGTCTCACAGGAGATTTGGTAGTCTTCCAAGAGAACCAAATTTTGAATCTTGCTGATCCTTTCTTTTTTATTATTATATATTTGTTCTCTATTGCATTGATTTCTGCTCTTTATTTCCTTCCTTCTACTTTTTTGGGATTTACTCTTTTGTTCTTTTGCTAACTTCTCGTAGATCTACTTTTCAGCATTTCTTCCTTTTAAACATATGCATTTAAGGTTAAGCATTTCCCTCTAAGCACTGTTTTAGCTAGCTATATTACTCAAATTTTAATATGTAGTACTTTTATAATTCACTTAAAAATGTTTTCTAATTTTCATTGGTGTCTATGTTGACTTTTGGATAAGTTGGAAGTATTATATTTCTCAATTTCTCAATATATGGAGATTTTCTGATTATTTTTGAATTTGTTTTTTATTTCTAACAACATAACAGTGTGATCAGAGAACACTCTCAGTGTTTCAAAGGTCAGATTTCAGACCTTTAAAATTTGAGATCTGCACTATGGCCCAATATATTATCCTTGTTTTCTCTGCAGTTATTGAATGTGATGTTCTATATATTTCCATTAGGTTATGATTGTTAATCCTGTATTTCAAATCTTCAGGATCATTAATGACATTTCGTTTGCTTGTATCAGTTACAGACAGGGTGTGTTAAAATATCCTATTTACGATTGTGGATTTTTCCCCTTGTATTCTCTCAACTTTTGCTTTATATATTTGAGACAGTGCTACAAGGATAGAAATGTGTAGTAGTTATGTCTTCGTAGTGACTTACATTATAAAGTATTCCTTTTTTATTCTGAAAGTACTTTTTGCATTAAGGTCTAGTTTGTCTGGGAGTGATATAACAACACCAGCTTTCTTTTTATTACTGTTTGTATGGTTTATCTTTTTTCCGTTCTTTTACTTCTAGTCTTTTCTGTATTATGTTTTAGATGTGTCTCCTGTGACATGATTGGATTTAAATCTCCCGTCTTATCATGAACTTTATGTCTGCCCTATTTGTTAATTGTTCTCCTTTCTCTACTTTCTTGCCATCTAGATGAGTTGGCTATTTTATCATTTCACATTTTTCCCCTTGTTGTTTGGAAATTATGACTTCTTTTTTCTCTCCTTTTACTAGTTATTTTAGAAATGCAGTGTGCATTTTATGAAGTCTAATGTTAATCAATGGCTTTATCCTATTCTCAGATGATGATACACTTTCATTCTATTTACTTGCAGCCTTACTTATTTAGAAATTGTTGTGCATTTTTAATTCATTCTTATTCTCTTTCTCGTTGTTGCTATAGTTTAATACTGTCAATATTCAGTTCAGGTTAATGCATGTGTCTACCATGTCTTTACATTTCCTGTGATCTTCCACTTAGGGCCATTTTCCTTGATCTTGAAGATTCTGAAACACACTTTTTAGAATTTCCTTTAGTTTGTTTGCCTGGAAGTGTCTTTATTTTACTTCATTCTTGAAGGATATTTTTGCTAGGAACAAAATTCTAGTTTAGCAGCTACTTTTCTCCAGCACGTGGTAGGTTGGTGGTTACTTTATTTCAGCACATTCCATTGCTGTTGAAACCTCAGCTCTTTGTGTCTCTTTTTCCTTTAAAGAAAAATCTGACATTTTCCTTTAGATGCTTTTAAGATTTTTATCTTTGTCTTTGGTTTTCTGTTGTTTTGTTAAGCTGTGATTAGGCATTGGATTCTTTGGGCTTCATGAATGTGTGGGTTGGTATCTTTTCAGTACTAGAATTTTTATTTGGTTCTTTTCCAGATCTACCATGTCACTCTTTATAGTTTTCAGTTTCAAGCAAAAACAGTTAAGCTTGACTTTTATACCCTTGATTGTGGTAAGCATACTTATTTTTCAGTCTGTGTCTTATAATTTCAATATTATTAAGTCTCTGTGGGTCTGATTCTGTTGTCTGTTGTAGAAATAATATGATGTATACAATGAAGTTAATTTTTCTGTAGAGAAGATTTTCATTTACTCTTGTGAAGAACATGAGACCATCTTAATCCAATTTCAAACGTTTACCTTTTCTGGACCACCGTCTGGTTCTTTGTTACTCTTCTTAGGGTGCATCTGTTTGGAATTCCAACCCAAAGCCAATGGCATTTTTATTATAGTTACTAGCTTCGATGGGTCCCAGACTGTGACTTTTGTCTCCCAGTCCTGCAAGGCAGGCAACAAATTATAAAGCTCAGCCTCTTAAATACTTTTTTATTGGCAAACCCACAAAAGGCAAAAGCTTACCTTTCTGAGTTTTGACTTCTGGTAAATTTGAACGAGTGATTCATTCCTCACTATGTTGGTAGTTATTTGATGCTTTTAAGAAGATTATATTAATATTTTGTCTAACTTTTTAAGTTGACTTGAGAAGGATAGGTGGTCTGAATTGCGTAGTCTGCTACTTTTACAGGTATTCAAAGAAGTATTTGGAAGTCCAGATATTTCTTTGACTAACTGTTCACGGAGTACTTGACATTTCTATTAGTTATTTCTTTGTTTTAAGGCACCTTTTGTGGTACAAATGAGATACCTGGGAAAGGTAAACATTAAGGTATGGTTGCTTTTTAGTACTTTAACATGTATTGCGATAATCTTCAGTTCTTATTACTTTGCAGTACTCCAAAGGAAGAAGACAGAGGATATTTTATTTGACTGGAGAAGTCTGAAATACTTGTATGTGCGTAGTGCATTGGGGTAGGAATTGTCCTTTGTGTGAGCAAAAAGAATATAAAGTGAACATTTTTGAAGTGGAGATGTGTGAAGAGGGAGGGAGAATGCTCTGAACTGAGGAGGGACTGCAAACAAATTTGTCCTTTAGTATTTCTGTTGGAAGTAGGTATATTTCTAATAATTAATGTGGCAGCTCTCTATATGTCATGTTTTATTTTTATTTAAAAAAATTTTTTTTGGTGTATCTCAGGGACAGAATATAACTTTTGAATCTTTTTACTCATATATTTAAAATATTATAGGTACAATTTGCATTTGATTTCTGAGATTAAATCTGTTAAATGGGCAGTTAAACACACAGGTTAGAAATCATATTAGGCAAACTAAATTATAGTAGTCTTTACATAAATTGATGCTTTTCTGTGGTTGGAAGCATGTTGAAAAATTAGTATAACATACCAATATATTTTTATTTTAAAGACACATTTGATGTTAATCACAGCTCTTAGTATGAAATGCCATGCATCAGTTTGTGATTACATTAGTGCATCAACAAAATACAAAAGCAGTTCTCTTTTAAGGAAACATAGAATTCTTGTATTTGCTTACTTGATTCTTTTTTTCTCTCTGCTAAAAGAAAAGAAGTTGAAGATTCTTGTTAATTATACTTCCTTCACTTCCCTGCTACATTAGATTTAAACACAGCGTTTGTTTTAGTTTTGCTTACTTCCCTTCATAAAACTGAAGGGTGAAATGAGGTGACGGAGAGTTTTAGGTATCAGTCATCTCATGACCCCCCTTTCCCACACCTTTCCCATTTAAAATATGTGAAAATAGAGGCCCGAGGTAGTCTAGGTGACTTGATGTGCCTACAGTTATGTTGAACTGATATCCAAATCTCTTCCTGTTCATAGTTTCTTGAGGTTCTTTTTTGCCAGATGATACCATTAGCTATAGCAAACATAGATAAGATGGTGATTTATCAGTACCTATTAAGATCTGTTAAGATAGTAATGCATCTTGATTAGCCACATATTTATTGCAAATGTAATTAATTTTATGCTTCCTAAACTCAATTCGTGAGTCTGGTGTTTAATTTCTTAAAGTTTGCTGTCTATGACTAAACTCAGACATAAGTCTGTCTCGGCATTCAGTCTCAGCATTTGTTAATGTCTGTGTATTCCTGAGTTGGACTCTTATATATGTTTTCTGGAGATTTTTAGTTCAACAATGTCCCCTGTAAAGCAACTCTTATGTTAGAGTAAGTACCTTAGACAATGGGTGAATGATAGTATTCTACCTTGATAGCACATTTAGCATATTCTGTCGATGTTAAATATTGATAACTTTTGTTTCCAAAATCTTGCAATGCTTGCTACACAGTTGTAACACATCTTCCCTGTTGTATTCCTCCATGTTCATTAGAGCCTGATTTTAGTACCTCTGTTTAATTAGATCTATGGCATTCTTCTCTTTCATTCTAGTCATTCTTTCATTCCTTCTGTCTTCTTTGTCTTTGATAGTTTCATTTCAGAGATGCTGATATCTTTTCTAAAATTTCAGTGGCATTTCTTCTGTGGCTTTGGAGTTCTAACACAAGCGTTTTTCCTCTGGCTTCTCTAACAAACATCAAGTTACATATTTGTATCACTGAAAGATGATATTAGCCATCAGTTAAGAAAATAAACTCAGGTTGGAAAAATGTTACACTGGACAAAATATACAAGTGTATTTTAATTATGTGCTCATTTGGTTGAACACTCACTCATAGCACATGTATTCTGATGAATAACTGAATTGGGTCTCAGTTAAAATTAAGTTATGAATTTTCACAGAAATTTAATGCTTACTCAAAAACCAAAAGTCATATGGGAGACCAATCAGCTCTGTTATACCAATATAATGTATTATGCCAGCTTTAAAGTCCAGTTATTGCTTCACTTTCATAGAAGAATTTACATTCTATCTGTTGCAAGTACATATTGGTAGAATTTTTTTCCCACAACTTAATGATATTTTATGATAAATTGCCACATGCTATGATTTCCTATTCGTTTATATTGGACTAATGAGATTCTTCATTTAGTGTAGAATTAGGTCTTTGACAAAAAGTTTGCATCTCGATTCAGATAACAGCCAGCTAATTAAATATTATTATTAGGACCTTGAGGACTGGACTTAAACCATGACAGTTTTCTTGCCAAAATGTTAAATGTAAGGAATTGAAAAAATAGCTGAGTAGAGAAAAGAGTTCTTATCTTCTGTAACCAGTGTTTGGTATACTGCTTTACTATATGCCTAAAAAAAGTAGATTATTGTATGTAATTTTTAAAAATTCTCTTCCTAATCTATCTCACCATTGCTGAGTTGCAAATTAAAATCTTTTATTTGGCTTTTAATTGGTTCTTAATGAAGTTGCATAAGGAGCTCTAAATCTAGTAGTGTAGACTTGTGGTTTTATTACTTAGGTTACCTATATTCATCATTTAATTTAATTATGGTATTTTACACAATTTTCTTCACATCCAACGCTTATACCTCATTATATTTGTCCATTTTTTATTGAAATTAAGGACCAACCAGTGGCATAGGAGGACATCTCTTTGTTAAAAGTAAAGATATTTAGGTTTCTAAATCAGAAATAATTTACATTTGTTCAGTGAAAAATGAAACCTGGATTCAAGTCTGGCTTGGCCTTTAGCTAGATCAGGACAAATCTCTTAACCTTGTTGTGATTTAGCTTTTATGTCTACAAAATGAGGACATACTATGTTTTCTGTTTTTCGTTTTTCATTTTTCTTTTTTTTTTCATACTACATTTTAACTATGCTTTTTTCAAGTATTTTTCTGAAGTGATATAGGGAACAGCTATCAGGTAACTTTTCTAAGGCTGATCTATATACACAATTAAAAAAATCATATTCTGCTTTTATGTTATTAAAACCAGATTGTTTCTTGTTGTATCATCTTGGTTGTTTCCAGAGTTGTAACATGTAACTTGCTTCTTGGCCTCAAACCTAAATGTAGGCACTAATAAAATATTGAGATAATGTCTTACTTGGTAGACTTAAAAAAGTAATGAATGTGGATTTGAATAAGTACTGAAGTTGTTTTAGTTTTCTCTTATTTTAAACATTAAAAAATGTAGTTTTGTCAGGAAAGGGACTTTAAAATTTATATCCTTGAGCAAATATTACGTGCATGTAGTATACATTTCAAAAAGTGCAGGAGAAAAATGAAATGAAGTGAAAATACATCTCCTACCCCTGTCCCTTAGTTACACACATTCCCTCCACACAGGCAATCACTGTTACCAGCTTCTTGTTTAGCTTTTCAAACTATAGTCTACAGAAACCCAAATTTCACAAACGTAGCTGTTGGATATTCTTTAGAAGGGCAAATATTATTATTTGGTAAAGTCTAATTTGTGCTTTCATCAAAAAGCATTCTGGAACATGACATACTTATGAATTTTGAATCATGATAACTCATTCAAGCTCCAGAAGAGTTTTTCACTTCAAAAATTACAAAGCAGATACTGAAAGAGGATAAGCAGCTTTCTACTTAAATCTGGTTATCCAGTAAATACTTCAGTGTGAAAATCCTACTGGTTTGGAGTGCAACAAAAGTGGCCCCATGATAAAAGATAATTCAGAAAAATCTGACATGGATGGCTCACATTTGCTAGCTACTCAAGAATGTGGTTGTGAGGAATTTTCATAGTGGATTACAGAAGGGTGAGAAAATCTGTATGTTTTGCTTATTCTCTGTCTACACGAGCAACAAATGTTGACTCGGGCTGGAGGATCTGCTTCCACGGTCACTCACTCATTTGGCTAGCAAGTTGGTAGTAGTTTGGGCCTTTCCATAAGATTAGCTGTGTATCCTTATAACACAGAGGCTGGCTCCAGAGTAAGCAGTTCAAGAGACCAAGGTAGATGCTACAATGTCTTTTATGACCTAGCCTCAGAAGTCACACTTCTGCAGTATTTTATTGGTCACACAGGTCAACTCTATTCAGCATGGGAGAGCACTGTACAAAGGCTTGAACAGCAGAATTTAAAGCTCATTAGGGATAATCTTGGAAAGTGGCTATGGTTGGGAGGTACCAACCATAGCCCCACCTCACCCCACCCCCATTTAAATACAGATTGGATCAACAGTCTTATATTTGGTGTTTGTGGTAATCTCAAGGTGAATTTATGCAAAAAAGTCTAAGGCTTTTAGAATGCTGCACACCTTTCTCAGTATTATTTATGCACAGCTCAGGAAAATGTCTGTTTGATAAGCTTTTCACAGTGATTTATTATGTTTGATGCCTGATAAGAACAAAACTCACATAATCTGGGAATATCTAAAAACACTAACTCTGGCTTCCTCTTAGAAATTGTAGGATGCATCCTCGAGCTTTAACATGGTGCTGAAATCCTCCCTACCTTATCTATTACCTTATCTATTGATTTAACTTCTTTAATCTAGCCATTGGATCCAGGTGTCATTCAGAAATCTGACTGGATGTAGGGCATCTTTCATTCACAAAATAATGAATTCCGACTATAGTCTTCAGAAATTTTAGGTGCTAGAATACTTATGCTGCTGGAATACTTACGCTGCTAGAATAGCATGGAAGAATAAGGCTGCCACTGTAAGAGGAAAAAAGAATTGCCCATGTGTTCTTTTTGAGAGAAATCTTTAGAAGAGAAAGAATTTGAAGATTTAAGTCTGGTAGGGAGAGGGCAGGGGGATTTGTGGATCAAATATCTGTTTAGTTTAAATGTTTCAGATATGCAAGTGAAATATCAAAAAGATAGTTGGATGTTCACAGAAGAGGGAGTAGATGAGGAAACAGTGAAGAGAGAAAGCAGTCCTGGTACAAGCCCTGAGGTGCTCATATTTTGGAAGACTAGTGAAGAGACAGAACTAATAAAGGAAATTAGAGACAGGAGGAAAACCAGCACGATATGTTATAGAAGCCAAGAGAAGACACTTCAGGTAGAAGAGAGTGGTCTTGTTACTAAGAGGTTATTATACTAAGATGAGGGCAGTGGAATTTGGTGATCATTGGTGACCTTGACAGTTGAGCTTCAGGAGATTGTTTAGGATTACAGTGAATTTTAGAGGTGAGAAGATAGTGACAGAAAATGAGGGCCACTAGATCAAGAGGTTTTGCTATGAGTAGAACAAAGAAATGGTCATATCTAGTGGGGAGGGAGGTGTGTGTGAAGGGGAGCTAAGGTCAAGAGAGGAATTTGTAAAGATAAGTAATATTAGAGCATGTTTGTGTGTGCATGATGATGATCCAGTAGAAAGGGAGAAACTGATTATATAGGAGAGAGAGGGGCTAATCAAAGGTTTTCTAGAAAAGACAAGAATAGTTGGACTCCATCGCCCAAGTAAGGGTATTGGTTGGTCTTTGATAGAAGCAGGAGTGCTTTTTCTATTTTAATAGGAGAGAAGCAGTGTAGGCTTGGTAGAGAAGTATGAGGGGATTTCTCTTTAATGGGATGAAGTAGGTCTTTAACTGAGTGTGGCATAGGTAGGAAAATAGGTATGTTACAGGTTTGAGGAGAGAAAAAAGGTATGAAGTTAACTCAGATAGTGGGAAAGCAGACTTAATAGGAAACACAGTAGTCCTGCCAGCCAGTGTTAAATATTCTTCCATGTTTATAGTTGTGAATTTAAAGTGAAACCAGTCAGCCCTATTATCTGATTATCCCCGCCCCAACACACATACACAATAAGCTGCCCTGATACAGGCATGCAAAAGTGGAGTAGTTCATTCAGTTCGACCAGAGTTGGGGTTTTACCAGGTAAATATAATAAAGGGAGAAAAGACTAAGGGGTTTGAGTGAAAGGGAGTGGTTATTGTGGGGTCTAAGGAAGAAAGTAAAGATGAAAGTGATATTGAAAATTGATGAAAACATTGGATTGAAGAAGCCAGTGAGGTAAAAGAATGTTGTATTTGGAGATGGTAGCATCAACTGGAGGGACAGGAAGTATGCTTCAGAGACTGGAACTTTGGGAATTGAGTTTTTTTAATTAAGATTTTGGAATTGGTCAAAATTGTCTTATCACTGCCTAGGAGACTTTTTTTTTTTTTTTTTTAAAGAACTTTGCGTCCTCTAATTGTAAAAGAACAAGTGTCAAAAATACCTTTCCTATGAAAGTTCCAAGTGTTTTAATTGAACAGATCTAACTATTAGTTTGAATTAAGTAGCAGACCTTCTTTGGTAAAAGAATAAGAAAATGCCTTTTTCATATTCTATCAGGTACAGACTGGTTTCAGAATCAAGATACTTACTGACTGCTAGCGTCTGTTGAGGAAGGTATTTGAATGTGAAATGAAATTTAGTCCAATTCTTAAGAAATCTTACTTTTTGCTTCTATAAAAGCTATGGGACAAGTCAACTAATTGTACCCAATCTTAGAGGACTTGGCAAAGAAAGTTTTTTAAAAGAAGGAAATTTATTAGTTTGCCTTGATTTTCCTTTCTCTCTTCCCTGTTAGAACATGTTAAGTGTTCATGTTGAACTCTTATGAGGTGACTAATTCTTTTAATCTTTAAAATGAATCTGTATATCAGATACTATTGTGGGTAGTTCAAGTGACCCAGAGGTTTCTGATTTATTGATACAGTCCAGTAATGCTAGGTAGATTTTGTTTTCTCATTTTATTTAATAATAAACTTGGGGACTTCCCTGGCAGCACAGTGATTAAGAATCCGCCTGCCAATGCAGGAGACACGGGTTCAATCCCTGGTTCTAGGATGATCCCACATGCCGCAGAGCAACTAAGCCCATGTGCCACAACTACTGAGCCCCTGTGCTGCAACTACTGAAGCCCACGTGCCTAGAGCTGATGCTCCACAGCAAGAGAAGCGACCACAATGAGAAGTCCACGCACTGCAATGAAGAGTAGCGCCCCCGCCCCAGCTCGCTGCAGTTAGAGAAAGCCCATGTGCAGCAACAAAGACCCAACACAGCCAAATAAATTAAATAATAATAATAATAATAATTTGGATTTTTAAGCCTATAATAGAAAACATTTATCTTCAGATATCCAGAAGTGAAATAATTTTACAGTCTATGCTTTGCTTTATATGTTAAAATTCAGCATAAAGCAAGAGGGAGGAAAAGGAAGGAAATGGTATTATAGTTAGGACCATCTGCAGTTGGTATATAGGGTATCGAAAAAGTCATTGTTTTCTCATCCAGGATAAGAACTTGGGGATACTGTGTGAGAATAAAAGCCTTAACCCAAGGATTCGGTTAAGGTCCTAATAAATAAACATCATTACTAGGCCATAAAATTATTCTTTCATATACACCAAATTTTGTTTTTAACATCAATTTAAACATTGGATTTTTCGTTATTCTGATGTATTTCAAGAGCTAATCTGTGTGTTATAAATTGATAAATGATTTGTCAAGTAATCTAAGTACTTTATGATATTTTAAATGTTAAAGTGATGGTAGTTTTTATGTTTTGGGAGAAAGACTGTTTTAAAAAACTCAATGTGTGCTCCTTTTTCTTAAATTCACAGTGATACCATAAACATTTGGTGCTGTTTTGGTGACTTAAGTCACTGAATTCTTTAGTGTTAAAATGTTATCTTTATGGATAGGATTTTTAAGTTTGTATTGTACATTGTACCTTTGGAAGCAGTCTTATAGCTATTTTAGGTTTTCAGTAAAGATCAAAACTAAAAACATTAAACAAGACATACACACACACACACAGACAAGCATAAAATTCTGCTTTAAACATTTAGTTTTTAAAAAATTAATCAGAATTTTTTTTCTCTAGGAGAAGGATGGCTTAAAACACTGAATGACCGGAGACTAGAACTTTATCAGATTAGGGCATGTTAAGAATTTAGAAAAAAATTTCCTTTTCTTACATGAAAATGCTTAAATATATGTTAATTGGGTAAAATGGTTGCCAAGCGTGATTTTGAGGTTTTTTTTAAATTTTAATAACAACATAGATGTATAAGTGTGTTGTCAAAATTGCCAAAATAAGACAAAATAAGACAAAATTAAATTTCTTATAGAGTGTAAAATTTTGTGGGGGTTTTTTCCTGCTATTATATTTTCCAACTGAAAAAGTCTTTGGCTATTACATTTAACTATAAATTAGTAGTAGTATGCATATAACTTCCAATTATTTCTCCTCTTGAGTAGAAACTAGCAACTAGTTCTGTTAATTTTTGTAGATCTTGCTGTAATCATGTATCCTTCCTTATTTGAAACATCTATATTTTTCACTGCCTATAAGATGATCTAAATTTTTTAACCTAACAGACAAAATCTAAATCTCTGCCCTAACAAATTCCTAAACATCTTTGAAGGCTAGTTCTCTTGCTACTTTCTCTCTGAAATCTTTCTTGATAACCTGGCCAGAAATTGTGTAATCGCTCATCCTTTGGTACACGTGTTGCCTTGTATTAAAACTTTTCTTGTACACATTTTAGGTCCCCACCAGATTGTAAGTTGATGTCTTATTCATCTTTATATCATCTACATTCATACATTCAACAGTGTTATTGAATGCTTACTGTGCACCAAGCACTGTTCTAGGTGTGAGGGAAACAGCAGTGCATGAGAATCCAGGTTCCTGTCCTCATGGAATTTATATTCTAGTTTGGGAAACGATGAGGTAGACAGAAAATTAAATAAATATTTAGATACATAGACAGAACCTTTTAGATCTTAAATGATTTGAGGAGAAAACAGTGTGTGATAGAAAATTTAAGGACAGTACCAGTGGTCATGGAAGATCTCTTTGAAGATGTGACATTTATGCCAAAGCTGAATGATATGATGGAGCAGTCATTTGAAGATTTGGGAGCAGAGTTCTTGAGGCTGAAAGAAAGGCAGTGCAAAGGCATTAGAGAGAGAGAAGAAAGGAGGAGGTAGGGAGGAGGGTAGGAATGGAAGCAGGAGGTAGGTTATACAGTCTTGTAAACCAAGGCAAAAAATTCGGAATTTATTCTAATTTCATTTGGAAGCCAGTGAACAGCTTGTAGCTTTTAAAGGTTCATGGGATTACATTGGGCCCACCAAGGATTATCTACCCCTTGCCCTTTTGTTGTTGTTCAACAAGCGTTTATTGAGAGTGTACTGTATGACTAGCACAGTATTAGGCACTGATTTGCGTTATTGAGCAAGCAAAGATTTTAACCCAAAAGTCATGTAAAAACAAGGCAAAGGTGACCTACATTCTCAAAAAAAGTCCATATCAAAAGGCCCAGGACTGGATCTTCCCTGGTGGTCCAGTGGTTAAGAATCCTCCTTCCAATGCAGGGGTTCAATCCCTGGTCAGGGAACTAAGATCCTACATGTCATGGGGCAAATAAGCCCTCGCACCACAATTAGAGAGATGCCTGTGTGCTGCAGTGAAGATCCTGCATGCTGCAACTAAGACCTGATGCAGCCAAATAAATAAATATTTAAAAAATAAATAAATAAATAAATAAAAGGCCCAGGACTCCAGCGCTCTGGAGCTAGCCTACTTGAATCTACAAGAGTTTGACTGCAGCTGTAACAAGTTACAAACTTGTTACAAGTTTCCTTTCTCATGTCTCCCCCTGGTTCTTCATCTGCAATAAAGCACTTATTTTATTACATCTATACTAGCCTCAAAAAAAGCAGATGTTTTCAATACCATTATTGGACAAATTTCAGCTAAACAAAGCCAAAACAAATCCTGCCATAGATCACTTCTGAACTTCTGGGCAGAGGTCACAAATGCTCTGGGGCTCACCTTCCCCCATATAAGCTCATCCTTCAGAGTGTGTTACCTCCTTTAGGGGTGCAGGATACCATATGGTGTGCAGAGAAAGTGCTGAATAAGTGACAGGTACTGAATCTTATCTCCCTGTTTTAAAGTTGGCTAATTAATAACTAATTACATCTGCCAAGTCCTTCTTACCATGCAATGTAGTATAGTCACCACCGTAACATCAGGGCATATTTAGCCTGATACATGTTTAATATATTTAACATCATGTCGATATGAGGGCAGTGAAGCAGAATTAACTCTGACAGTCATTCACAATTTTTCTGATTTCTTTTGCCTTTGCTTATATGCCTGCTACCAAGCATTACCTTATATTTGCCATACCCCCATAAGACAACCCCGAAGTGTTTCTCTTTAGTTATTTAACTAAATTAACATGAAAGTGTGAAAACATCTCCTGTATTTAAAAGAATTTTGTTCTAGGTATCTTCCAGAGAAACCTGTGGTTACCCACTGATAAAAACTTATGGGCCAGGGGGATTTTTTGTGGATTCCAAGCTGACATTTTCAGAGCTGTTTGAGATTTCTTGTTTTCACTTAATTCTGATTATTTAAAAATAAGTATTTTTATTTTTGTTCAATAAATATCAGACACCTAGTATTGCAGAGCTAGATGCTGCAGTAATCAACAGGATGATAATAATTGAACAAGTAACTTTTTATGAAGCATGAGGCTCTGAAGGAGGAAATACGAGCTGCTCTAGGAGATAACACACGATTTTCCCTTGGTATTCACAGGGGATTGGTTCCAGGACCCTAGAGGATACCAAAATTCAGGGATGCTCTAGTCCCTTATGTAAAATAGTATAGTATTTACATATAACCTACACATATCCCTTCAATTATGCTTTAAATCATCTCTAGATTACTTATAATACCTAGGACATTGTAAATGCTATGTAAGTAGTTGCCAGGCTGCTTGGCAAATTCAAGTTTTGCTTTTTGGAACTTTCTGAAATCTTTTCTGTATATTTTTGATCCACAGCTGGTTTAATCCACAGTGGTTGAATCCAGAACCCAAGGATATGGAGCACCTACTGTACTTAGACGTAACTGGAAGATCTAACATAAAGTGCTCATGAGACCTGGAGTGTGAGGCAGTTTGACCATCATTGACTTAGGAGTCAGACTGCCACTTCACTGTGTGTGGACATGAATGAATTTTGAAATTTCTTTTGAGCCTCAGTTTTCTGTTTGTTGAATAGTGATCTTTTTTTAATCTCTGGAAGTTGAAGTTAGATGAGATTATATATATTTGCTGATCATGTCTGCTACTGGTTTAGAAGATTTACCATGAAACTAATGAAGTTTAATGCACCTAATTGCACGGGCCCTTCCTAGGCCCTTTTGCAGCAGCACTAGCAATTTTGAGTTAATTTATATTTTCCTTAAGGATTTGTATATGCTTTCCACAATTTGTATATGCTCCTGACCCTCACAAAATCTGAATCTGTCTTTGGCTATAGGTTGGATGAGAAAAATATTAATTTCTCTCTCCTTCAAATGTGGTGATTTCAAATTGTGTCCACCAAAATATCAAGGACACTTGATATTTTGGTGATCTCTTTCAGTCTTCTTTGTACATGTATATAATTCATTAAAAAAAGAAAAGGCTAGTTGGTATCATATTACTCATACAGTGTTCTGCATTTTCAATTAGTATTACATGGATTATATAATACAGTTTTATATAATTATATATGACAGTTTTTTTTCTGTGAGTTTGAATTTTTATTTAGATCACTCATATTAGTGACTCCACGCAGTATTTGTCTTTTCTGCCTGGCTTATTTCACTCAGCATAATGCCTTCAGGGTCCATCCATGTTGTCCCAAGTGACAGGCTTTCCTTCTTTCTCATGGCTGAATAATATTCCATTTTGTGTATGTGTGTATGTGTGTGAGATCATTTTTATCCATTCATCCATTGATGGACACTTTGTTTACATATCTTGGCTAGTAAGAATATGCTTCAATAAACATGGGAGTGCAGATCTCTCTTCCATATCCTGTTTTCATTTCCTCTGGATATGTACCCAGAAATGGAGTTGCTGGCTCATATGGTAGTTCAATTTTAATTTCTTGAGGAATCTCCATGCAGTTCCATAGTGGCTGCACCAATTGACATGCCCACTAACTGCACAGTTCCCTTTTCACCACATCCTCCCCAATATTTGTTATTTCTTGTCTTTTGATGTCAGCCATTCGAACAGATGCGAGGTGATATCATTCTGGTTTTGACTTGCGTTTCCCTGATGATGAGTGATGTTGAGCATCTTTTTATGTACTTGTTGGCTGTTTGGATGTCTTCTTTGGGAAAATGTTTATTCAGTTCCTCTGTCCATATTTTAGTCCAGTTGTTTGGTTTTTTGGCTATTCAGTTGTGTGTTTGTTTTTTTAATATAATTTGGATATTAATCCCTTATTAGATATATGATTTGGAAATGTTTTCTTCAATTTGATAGGTTGCCTTTTCATGTTTTGGATGGTTTCTTTCACTGTGTAGAAGCTTTTTAGTTTGATGTCCCACTTGTTCATTTTTGCTTTTTTGCCTTTTTTTTTCTTTCTTTTTGTGTGTATCAGAGCCAAAAAAATCCTTACCAAGACCAGCGTCAAGGACCTTACTCCCTAAGTTTCCTTTTAGGAGTTTTATAGTTTCAGGTATTAAATGTAAGTCTTTAATTCATTTTTAATTGATTTTTGCATGTGGTGCAAGATAGGGGTCCAGTTCATTCTTTTGCATGTGGCTGCTCAGTTTTCCCAACATCATTTATTAAAGAGACTGTCTTTTTACCATTGTACATGCTTGGTTCCTTTGTCATAAATTAATTGACCATATTTGTGTGGGTTTTTTTCCAGGCTCGCTATTCTGTTCCTTGATCTATATGTCTGTTTTTATGTTAATACCATGCTGGGTTTTTTTTAATTGAAGTATAGTTGATTTACAATTATGATACTGTTTTGATTGCTATAGTTTTGTAATATAGTCTGAAATCAGGAAGCATGATGCTTCTGGCTTTGTGTACCCCTCCCCCCCAAGATTGCTTTGGCTATTTGGGGTCTTTTGCAGTTCTGTAGACATTTATGATTGTTTGTTCTATTTCTGTGAAAAATGCTATTGGAAGTTTAAAAAGGATTACATTGAATCTGTAGATCACTTTGGGTAGTATGGACATTTTAGCAATATTAATTTTTCTAATTAGTGAGCATGGAATATCTTTCCATTTATTTGTATCTTCACTTTCTTTCATCACAGTCTTATAGTTTTCACTGTACAGATCTTTCACTTCCTTGGTTAAATTTATTTCTACATATTTTATCCTTTTTTTATGTAATTGTATATCTGGCATAATATTAATCATCTTTAAGTGTGCCAAAAGTATACTTAACCAAGGTGTTGTTATCAGTCATTGAGGTTGTTTTTAAAATTTCATTTGTGGAAACAGTACTGTCTTTGAATATAAATCTTGTGCATGTATCTGATTATACAGTTAATTTAACTGGACTTATTTCAGTATAAGCATTTTAAACATTTTAAGGACTTTAAAAGCTACTGCCAATTTTTTTTTTAAATGTATCTTCACTGACCCACAATATTATTTTAAAATATTATTGCCTATTTAATAGGTGAAAATGATACTCTTTTGTTTTTATTTCTTTGATACCTTAATGTAGTAGAACATTTTCTATATATTTATTAGTTCCCATTGTTTTTCTTATGTTAATTGCTAAGACATGACTAGGAAGCTTTTTGACAGGAAAAAGGAAGTTTTTTTACCCCTGTAAGCAGATTCCTCAGGCTGTATATAGTATTCTGAATTAAAAGGCATTTCAAAATGGTCTATCATAGTGCAGTAGGAGCTTTGATAGGAGAAGCTAAAGTGGTGTGTGGTGCTTCACAATCCTGGCAGCACATACCAATGTCTGGACCTTATCCTCAGAGATTCTGACTTAATGGTGTAAACTTTTCAAGCTCCTAAAGTGATTCCACTGTGCAGCCACCTGACCTCAGAAACTTAGCCCTAAGGCTGCATCACATTTTTTTCACCTACAGGGCCCAGAGTTTTTATTTAAAGCATTCCATTTCCTCTGTAGAAAGTTACCTTTTGCAGTAATATTCATTATTCAGCATTTGCTCTATTATTCCTTGAGGCATCTGCATTGGATGCCCTTTGGAGATTAATTTTAAATCATTCCTCATGCTGATACTTAATGAACACCTGTTACGTATAAAATATTATGGTACACACCATGAGACGTTCAGGATAAAATCAGGTGTGGCTCTTTCTCAGATTCTTGTATCAGGAATCGAAAAGGAGATGTACACACAGAGCTACAAATGTGTTTGTGCCGTGGAAAAGGTAGGAGCACTGGAGGGGAGGGGAGGGTGAGAAGTCTAGTCTAGGTGGGATGGTAGAATGCTTTATGGAAATGTATGTTTAAGCTGAACCTTGATTTGAACCAATAGAGCAATTTAATAATCCTCGTAAAAAGTATTTCATAAAGTTTGTTCACAATTACACATTTGATCCTTATAACAGCTCTATAAAATAAGCCAAACAGTTATTCTCATTTTACAGATGAAAGAGTAGCCAAGTCTTAGAATAGTCAGGTGACATCCAGAGTCGTAGAGCTACAAAATGAAAGATTCAGAACTTTAAATCTGATTCTTCAGTCTCCATATGCTGGAGCCTTCTACTGTACCACATAATAGTAGAGTCAGAAAGTTCTATGTCTAAGATGAGTTTTAGAAAGGCCAAGTGTTTGATTCGACTGGTATTAGGATGCAAGTTCTGGAATAGTTGAAGATAAAGCAGATAGGCAGAATAATGGTTCCCTAAAGATGTCCAGTTCCTAATCCCCAGAACCTGAGAATATATTAGATTATGTTACAAAGGGGAATTAAGGTTGTAGGTGGAATAAAGTTGCTAATGAGGTACCTTGGATTGTTGGATTGTTGAGGTGGGCCAATGTAATAACGGTCTTTAAAGTAAGTCCTTAAAAGTGGAAGAGGGAAGAGAAGGACAAGAGTCAGAGAAAGAGATAAAGGCAGTAGGAGCAAAGTGACAGTGCTGCAAAATGAGAAGGACTTAGTCCACCACTGCTAGCTTTGAAGATGGAGGAAAGAGGCCTTTAACCAAGAATGTAGTTGGCCTCTAGAACCTGGAAAGGGCAGGGAAACATATTCTCCCTTATAGCCTCTCGAAGGAAGTAAAGCCGTGTAGACACCTTGATTTTAGCTCAGTGAGCCATTTTGGACTTCTGAACTGCAAAACTGTAAGATAACTTTTTTTAAAGTTTATTTATTTTGTTGGCTGTGTTGGGTCTTTTTTGCTGTGCGTGGGCTTTCTTTAGTTGTGGGGAGTGGGGGCTACTCTTCGTTGTGGTGTGCGGGCTCCTCATTGCCGTGGCTTCTTTTATTGTGGAACTTGGGCTCTAGGCGTGCGGGCTTCAGTAGTTGCAGCACATGGGCTCAGTAGTTGTGGCGCATGGGCTTAGTTACTCCGTGGCATGTGGGATCTTCCTGGAGCAGAGCGTGAACTTGTGTCCCCTGCATTGGCAGGTGAATTCTTAACCACTGCACCAACTAGGAAGCCCTGTAAGATAACTTTTTGTTGCTTGAAGCCACTAAGTTTGTGGTAATTTGTTTTGGAGGCCATAGAAAACTTAATACATGTAGGAAGCCTTTTAGCATAGGAAGACTAATTAACATGCCATTCAGGGCATTCTACAGTTAAACTCCAAACTATCTCAGTTCCACTGCCAGTAACAGAAAGCCATGAAATGTTCTCGAGCAGGGGTGTAAAAATCTATTTTGATATTTGCTGATTAGAGAGGAGAAAGATTGGAGGGGGAAAACTAAAAGATTCTATTATTGGTGCTAGGAACATTTCTTTTGAGAAATTTTTGTTTTTTGAGGTAACAGAACACATCTGTATATCTGACTTATAGAAGACTATGCATATATCTCCCACTTTATACATCACTAAAAATCCCTGTTGCAACATTTCAGCTCTTTCCCATGTCCCATGAAAAGTATAGAAAAGATGGGAGGGACTTCCTAGGTGGCGCAGTGGTTAAGAATACGCCTGCCAATGCAGGGCACACAGGTTCGGTCCCTGCCCCAGAAGATCCTTAGATTCCGTGGAGCAGCTAAGTCCGTGCACCACAACTATTGAGCCTGCACTCTAGAGCCCAGGAGCCACAACTATTGAGCCTGTGTGCCACAACTGCTGATGCCCATGTGCCTAGAGCTGGTTCCCTACAACAAGAGAAGCCACCGCAATGAGGAGCCCGCTCACCACAATGAAGAGTAGCCCCTGCTCGTCACAACTAGAGAAAGCCCATGTGCAGCAACGAAGACGCAATGCAGCCAATAAATAAATAAATAAATAAATAAATAGTGTTTAAAGAAAAGATGGGAGAATTGGTCCTCACCACCAATTTGGTCTTTGAAATCTGACCCATTTTATTCTCTTCCTATGCTTTTTTGTCATACCCTAACCCAGTACGAATCTGAAGACTGGAAGGTTTTTAAATGAATTTGAGCTTTATTTGGTTGCTAAGCACCTGGAAAACTTACACTAGCACATGTTTTTTCAATACATAATTATTATTTTTAAAGAAGAGACTTTTGTTGATCTCTTTATAGGCATAAATCTATTCTATTTTGCTATAACTGGGGTCTCTAATAAAGAGTTGAGTATTAAAGCACAAGAGTTCAGATAACTAAATTCAGAGCACTGATTTTAACTCATTTTATACTAGTTGATATTGTTGTCCATATTCTTGTTAGTTTTTAAAATCACAAGTCTTAAATTAGGCCTAACATGTTTATGTAAAATAGAATGCAAGATTTAAGACATTAAGATTCCTGTTATTCCTATTGAGTCATCATTTTTTTTTAAGTTACAGAAGGTTCAGCGTTTTGTTTTGTTTTGTTTTAAAGGTGAACTGTGTTCATGTTTATAACATTTACGTACAAATATTTATTAAAAAGTCAAGCTAATCCTAATGAGCACGGATATTTGAAGTCGGGGCATGTTTGTCAGTGTAGTCTTATAATAGCCTTAATGTACAATTTATTTCTGTAGTAAACTTTGATCAGAAAATACTTTTAATGTATACATATGTATGTAGCCTGAATAACATGTTTATATAAATAGGCATGGCAGGAGCTTTATTCTGAGATACATATTAACCTAGGAGCACAAATTAATGCTTTAGTGACTTCCATTGTTTTCAAATTTGGTCCAGTACATTTTGATTGCATATGTTTTTAATTGTAGTTTAAAAGTAGCTAAGTATATTTTTAATACAAAATGCAAATCAAACTTTTGTGGAATCTGGGAAAACTGGTTTGAAAATCTTACTGAAAAAATTCAGTTGGCAGCATTATAAAATGTAAAGGTTTTAGATTGGCTTTTTGATTTGAATTATATTGATTGGTAACATATACTGGTCATAGCTTTCTTTAAAATTTGGTCATTTGAATCAGTGACTTTTAGAACACATGTAATTAAAATTTAGACATATTTGGCTACAAAGTGGTACACTAAATAATAGCTTGAATCATAGTCTCAGTCAAAAGTAATAGAGTTGTTTTTTAGGGTACTAAGAAGTTATTTTTAGGAGCTTCTAAAATGTATTCTTTGTTTAGAAGGGTACTTTTTTCCTTCTAGAAGTTTTAGGCCTTATGGGAAATTATCTGTTCTGAATTTGTTACAAATAGTTGATGACTACATAAATAAGTCCTGTTCAATGAATCATGCACTTTCAGTAAGAGAATCTTGAGAGTCTTTTGTAAAACTAAGTCATCTTGACAGAAGAGATATTTAAGTAGAACCAAATTGATTCATGTTTCCTGTGTTTCAAATATCAAGGGAAAGTATTTCTAAATATATTTAAACTTTTAATATGTAACATTTTTCTAATTACTAGTAAATTACTATTAGTATGTGATCACTGTTTGTTCATTTGTTTATTCAACAAAGTTTTAGGAAGTATTTGCTATATATCAGGCATTATAATACAGAGACAAAAAAATATCCAAAAGCAGAAAGGAAAAGCAGAAATCACTTCACTTCATAATCCCACCTTCCATGGATAACCGCTGTGAACATCCGTTGTGTGTACATCTATGAGCATTTTGCTATTTGTCTATTACTTTTCTAGTTTATACCATTTTTAATAAAATGAAATTGCTCCAAATATGCTGTTTAATAGCTTGCTTGCTGCTTTTCATGCTATTAATTTGAAAAATTAATAAAAGATTATAGTAAATACGTCATCTAAAAACCTAAAGTATCCTATTAAATTTGAAATAGATCATGAAAACTGATTGCCCCCCCCAACCAGAATTTAAATCCTCTTTAAATTCTTGGCAATATGGATTATGTGCCTCTAACTCATAAAAATTAGTTATTCAAGCTTCACTTGGTTAAATTTAAGTGAAAATCAGAATTTGCATTAA
This sequence comes from Hippopotamus amphibius kiboko, assembly GCF_030028045.1. Taxonomy (NCBI): domain Eukaryota; kingdom Metazoa; phylum Chordata; class Mammalia; order Artiodactyla; family Hippopotamidae; genus Hippopotamus; species Hippopotamus amphibius. The sequence continues at coordinate 185,684,725 of NC_080186.1, forward strand.
AATATTTTAAGTCTCAGATTAGTAGTGACAAACAGCATTTGCTGTGTCAGGGTGTGCTCTAAATACTGCTTCATATATATTACGTTCTCTTCAACATTTCTACTCCGATTTTGTAGGGGAAATTAAAGCACTGAGCCTTTAAGTGACTGTCATAGCTTTTCTGGAGACTATTTTTAATTCAAACTTAGTTCCAGTGATTTACCTAACGAATCGGGTGATTTGTAATGTAAAATTATTCGTTTTAATACATTTAATACAATTCTTTTTCTCTGTGCTCCAAGCATGTAAATCTTAGCAAATAGCGAATGAGATGTAATTTATTACTCAACCACCCACCTCCAGTATCTTGTGCTAATCTTTCTGCCCTGTGGACCTCCCCCACTCCACCCTGTCATACTTGTCCGCTTCCATCAGCTTCAGTGGGTTGCCGGGAGGTAAAGTCGGTGAGCACTGGATGTGGGCTAGGGCTCCGAGCTGTGGGGCGGGGTGGGGCCCTATGCCCTGTGCCCTGCTGCAGAGTGCAGAGTGCGGGTCGGGAAGCGGAGCGTGAAGCAGCTGTGTAATCCGCTGGCTGCGGACCAGGACGCTCCCCATTCCCGTCGGGGACCCGCCGATTGGCTGGGCGTGGGCACACGTGACCGACATGTGGCTGTATTGGCGCAGCCCGCCTGGGTGTCAGTGGAGACGGAATGGAGGTGCTGCTTGGTTCGGCAATGGGGTAGGTGCTGGAGCTACGATGGGCCGGCTTGGGGCGGGGTGGGGGCTGTTTTCCCTTGCACTGTCTAAAGCCGATGGCCTTTCCTTGGCACAGGGTCTACTGCCACATGCCAACCGCGGAGGCAGGGGCGTCTTCCCCCTCCCCCTACTGCAGCACAGGAGATGGATTTCCTGTGCTTCTGATCCAGGGTTTTTGACAGAAGAGGAAGAAGGGGGGGAGGGGTAGGAGTGTTAAGGGGAGTCTGGTGAGAAAGAGCTGTTTTTGAAGCCAGAAGGAGGTTTTGTTTTTATAATGCCTGTTGACAGAGTAGAGTGGAATAACAGTATCTAAGGAAACGGGTAGAGGACAACAAAGAATGGAGCATATTCATGATGAGGAGCAAAAGCTCTAGGCCATTGAAAGGCTTCTTTTCCTCCCTGGCCACAAGGACACATGCAGTGGTAGCCAAGAGAGGAGACACAAAGCTGCTGCTGATGGCTGATATGAACCGAGTGGAAAGAGCTCCTTGGGAGAGGAGGAAGAGGTGGAGGCAGGTACTGCAGAGCTTGAGTGGTGGTTTTGGTTGATTGGTGAAATTTTGGTTACCATAAGTGCCTGCTTTTGCGAACTGTTTAAGTGAACTGCCTGTGAGTAGGGTGGCAAAAAGATACCAGTGTCTTTGTTAGTTTCAAGATGCAATGGTAGTGCTTTTTTGCAGATGACTGCAGCAGTGCTTTTCTCCCTCCCAGGCTGAAACGATAACTGCAGAGGAATAAGAACCCTTGCAGCAATGCTAGTGGTAAAAGCCTGTTTATAAAAAGCCATAGTTTATAACTGCAACCTGGATAGAAAAAATAATTTAGTTTTTTAAAGTAGGAAGAATATCAGGCTATGAATGTTTTTGCAGTGTAGTGTATCAGACACTTTGATGCTATATTACAAAAGAAATGCTCAAATTCTTTGCTTTAAATAAATCCTATAGGAAATCGTAATAAATTATGTATGAAGCACTGGATCTTTTCCTTTGTTAATATAGCTTTATGCTATTAATTAGGTTATTCAAGAATAAATCACTTTGTAATGTAAATTACTTTGTAAAAAATTATAGTGATAAATTTTTCACAGGCTTAATATTTAAGGTCTGTATTTATTAAGTAATTTTATATTACTTTTAGTCACTTTTAGATATCATTGTATAAAGTCTGTAGGCAAATGTTTCAAATTAAAGCACCATGATTTTTCTTTTAGATGTATTTCTGTTTAGTGAATACTCATAAGATATACACTTGATATAGTGTTTTCATTGCACTGTTTCTTTCATTAAATGTCTAAAAACATGTTTTCAGATTGAGTGCAGTTTTAAATGCCTTACCTTTATGCATATTTATGGTAGACAGCTTGTCACACCTCCCTACTCTGAACATGATGGCAGTGGCTTTGTAAGGCCCTCCAGGATCAATGTCTCTTAAGTAGTGTTTATGTAATAGAAAGTCTTGAAAGAACCTATAATTTTTGTTTCAGTAATTTTTTTCAAGATAATAAAGAATTGGACTTAAATAAAATTAGACTGTGTAAAGTTTTCACTGATAAATAAGTGATTTTATTCTTTATATTTAAAACTATTTTTGCTTTAAGAATTATTTAATCATGAGTGTCACGGTTAATAGTTCTTAGGATCTCTTTTTAAAATCTGATGAAAATTGTACCTAGATTTAAAAAGATGTTATATTAAATTTTCAAGTGAAATTTGTTTGTTTGTTTTTTGAAGTATATCCAAATTTTCCAGATATTTCAAGATTTTTTCAATAATTAAAAAAATTTTTTCAAGTGAAATTTAATAGCTAATACCATTGATTTCTTTGAACTCCAATTAGTATAGTTTTTGAGAGTTTATGATTCTTATTTTTACATAAATTATTTTATGACTTAAACAGCTCAGTGTAGCATTATTTTCATTTTAAATGTTAGATTATTCCTAATTACGTATGTTGTGACTTTATTCAAGGTCATGTATTGTTTAAGGATGTAAAGAATGTAAGTCTTCTATTTTGTTCTAACTCTATGAAACTATTTTATAATGTCACTTATTACATAGCATATAAAATAGTATATAACAGAAATTACTTGAAAAGCAGTAACAATTAACAAATCATTCCTTAAATGAAAAAGAAATCTCACTTGGTTTTGAGTTTTTTAACTATGGTAAAAGAATGCTTTGTAAGATACCTAGTAGCAAAGCAAGTGGAGATGTAGCAGTTTTCATAATGACATTCATAACATACTTTTCAAAGATCATCTTATTAATCAAATTTACATTTCAACTAGACAGAACAGTATTAGACTGAGATTTTTTTGAAATTAAATAAGAAATAAAGAAGTAAAGTAAGAAAAGTTGATTTCTTTCCTCTTTTATTATGAAATACCTAATATAAAACTGTACTGTTGACGTTAGTGGTCTTTTGAAATTATCATTAATTGATATGGCCAGAATTGAGCTATTAAGGAGTTCGAAAGTTAAATATTCATAAGTATATCTATGAACTGAATCAAAGCTATTAATTGCAGTCCTTCATGCATTGCTCTTTGGATTTTCATTTTACCATTTTTCTCTTTTTTTTTTTTAACTAATTTCACATAATTTAACAGTCTTCTTATATTAAATGTTCTCTGTAATTTTGACCCCCCCCCCTTTTTTTGTGGTACTACACTCTGAGTGGAATTTTACATAGGACACAAAATATGATGTAGAAAAGATCACTTGAGGAAATGCATTCATTACGTATTTGAGTACCGACTAAATGCCAGACCTATAAAGGTGCAGGAGAGTCAAATAAGACATGGAAACTAACTTCTAAGAAGCTTACAATAGAACCATGTGAAATATTATTGCTATTGTATTGAAAACAATGATTGCTTTGGCTATTCCTAGGATTTTTTTTTTAAGCTGTTTATTGGAATATAATTGCTTTACACTGTTGTGCCAGTTTTTACTGGCTACTCCTAGGATCTTTAAAGATTTATATCATCTGAAATGTCTTCTAACTTAAAGGAATGTGGTAGTTTGCTTTTTGAAACACCATACCTTGTAAAATCTGCTTGAAATAGCAGATAATACTGAAAAGTAAATTACTTTTGAAGTGTTAAGTGCTTTGAATGTAAAATGAGGTTAGATGAAGTGATTTCTAGATCTTCTAGCTCTAACAGTCAATAATCTGTGGTTCTTGATTTCTGTAAGGTCAACTGTTAGAAGGGAAGTACATAGACCATTTCTTTTTTTGGTGTAGGTGACATCTCACATGTTATGTAATAGATATGTTCTTAAAAATTGTTCTTGTAAATCAAATCATGACATGGTCCATCCATATAAGGTAAGCCTTCTCCCCTTTATTCCCATGTCCTACTCTCACTCCCCTTAGGGCACTCATTCACATGTGTTCTAAAATATGCATTAATTCTTTTGAAATATTTAGTATTTTGTGTGTTTTTTTATACTTAATGAGGGTTTTTTTAATTGTCATAAAACATGATTACATAAAATTTACCAGCTTAACTATTTTTAAGTATCAATATAGTTCTGTGGCATTAAGTACACATTCATGTTGTTGTGAATGTATCACAGTCCATCTCCAGATCTTTTTTCACATTCCCCAACTGAAACTCCACCCGGTAAACACTAACTCTCCATTTTCCCCTTTCCCCCAGTTCCTGGCAACCACCATTCTGTTTTCTTTCTCTATGAATTTGACTTCGCTGAGAACCGCATATAAGATATGTCTTCAAAGCTCCACCTTTTGAAGGTATAAGGTCACAGAAATGGTGAATATATTTTAAGATCACTACATGGCCAATGAGATGTCACTGGAATTTATCCTTTGGAGAGGGAATCACTGCCTTATAGGGCATTTTTCATATTGCTGTTCTAACAAATTATCACAAACTTAGTGTTTGAAACAGCTCGACTTTATTATCTTACAACCCTGGAAATCAGAAGTCTGAAATGGTTTCCATTGGATCAAAATCATGATAGCAGCAGTGCTGTACTTCCTCTGGAGGCTATCTGGAGAATCCATTTCCTTGCTTTTTTCCAGCTTCTAGAGTCCAACTACATTCCTTGGCTCATGGCCTCTTCCTCCATCTTTGTGCGAGCAACACAGTAAATCTCTCTCTGACTCCAACCCTCTGTTTTGGTCTTCACATATCCTTCTCTGACTCTGACTTCTCTGTCTCCTTCTTATAAGGACCCTGTGATTACAGTAGGTCCACCCATATAATCCAGGAAATTTTCCCCGTATTAAGATCCTTTACTTGTTCACATCTGCAAAGTCCCTTTAGCCTTGTAAGGTAACGTATTCACTGGTTTCCAAGATTAGGACGTGGACATCTTTGTGGGGCCACTATTCTGTCTGCTATACGCATACGCACACAGTTCTTCATTTTTTTTTTTCAGACATACACATACAGTTCTTTGTTTTAAGCTGAAGTGGTTTTTTTAAAGTTGTATTTTTGTGAATAAATATTTCTTTTTTGGGTAATTCACATTTTTGTTTACCAGATTTGTTTATAGTATGGTATATAATGGTAACTAAGATGTAAGCAGATATCCATTGAAGAATATTGAAATACATATTCCACTAGCTATTTTTAGATTCTTGGTTTTATATCATTTAATTTATGTCAGTATATTAGCTACTTCTGACATTGTTTATAATAGAAACTGAGAAACGTTAAAGCAAGGTGACCTTGTACCTTTTAGTCTTGTTGTCATACCATTTCTGTGTGTACTCTATCCAAATCTCATCTTCCTCACACTGTAAAGTTACGTAGCCACAATGTGGTTCCAGTCCATATTTATGTCCTTATCTCCAATTTTCTCAGCAAGGTGTGACTCCCATAGAGTCTATCAGTCTTTTGAACCCAGATTTGCCTTTGAATTGTAAGTAATTTGTATCCTAGTCTGGGTCCCCTGTAAGTCAGAATCTTGAGATGAAGCCTTGTGTGAAATACTTGCTGTGGGAAGTGATCCAGAAACAGGAGTAGTGGCTTAGAAAGTGTTAAATGGCAAAGAGGGACAGCCAGTATAAGTATATGTTCTCAAGTTGGTCACCACTTTGGACAATTTGGAAAGTCTTGAAAGCTGGGACTTTCAGAGGAGCCATATAAAATTGTCCACTTAAGGAAAAGAATTGTACATACTAGCTTCCATTCCCCTTTAGTCAAGGATTGCCCCATCAAGTATTCACTCTTTTATAGGCTGTACATGCATGAATGTTGGGGACCTGCACTGGGGTGTCACAGAGATGGTAGAACAGAAAGCAAAAGGATACCTGGTGCAGCTGATGTGCTGTCAGTTTATGTGTTGCAGTGAGCTGATTGATGCAGCAATGACTAGGGTTGAAGTGAGCCAAGAGGATGTAAGATGAGACACGTCTGATTTATTTGTATATGGATCCTGTTTCCCCTTCCTACTAGAATATTACCCATTTGCTAGATAATAAGATACTTGAGAATAAGGAACATGTCAGTTTATCTTTTCCCCTGTGTTGTAGAGCTGCTGTGATAGAGTACCACACACTCGTGGCTTAAAACCATAGATATGTATTCTCTCATAGTACTGGAGGCTGGAAGTACAAAATCAGTGTCAGAAGAGTTGATTCCTTCTGGAGACTCCGAGAGAAAGTCTGTTCCATGCCTTTCTTTCTAGCTTGTGGTTGCTGGCAATCTTTGGCATTCCTTTGTTTGCAGCTGCCTCACTCCATTCCCTGCCTCCATTGTCACTGGGTGTTTTCCCTGTGTTTCTGTGTTCATTTGTTCATGTGACCTTCTTTTAAGGATACCAGTCTTTGGATTTAGGACCCACTCTAATCCAGTAAGACCTTATCTTAACTTGATTACATCTGTAAAGACCCTGTTTCCAGTAAGGTCACTTTTAACAGGTACTAGGGATTTGCTACCAGTGACTCAGTGTATCATTTTGGGAAACACAGTTCAACCCACAAAACCTCTTCATAATATTTGCATGATGTCTTGTGAATAATAAGTTCTCAAATGTTTGTCGATTTGTATTGTATAGAGAGAAATCCATCATCTTACTCTTTTAATGGGAAAGTTATCCTGGACATTCTCTGAATTTGTGCCTTCATTTTTCTCTTCTTTGCTCTCCATGGCTGTTTATTCTTATGTGTATTTATCTTTTTGTGGCTGTCACTGAGTAAAGCATTTTGCTAATTACAAAAGCTAAGTATTAGATACAAACCTTCTCTTAAAGGTGAAAAAAAGTTGTCAAAGTAAAATGGAATAATTAGAGAACAGTTAAGCCAAGTTGTATAGTATTTACTGTACAATCATTAGGAAGACTCATTATTGGCTGTAGGAGACAGGAAGGTTTTATGTAAGGCAACAGAATTGGACCTTAAAGGATAGCAAAACAGAGGGAAAAGGATGGGGAATTTAAAAAGGACATGAATTATGAGCAGAAGTACAAAATAGTTTGTATGGAATGGTGAAGAGGGAATTACTGAAGGAGAAGGGTTATATTGGAACCTAATAGAATATAAGTTTGGAACATAGACTGGTATTGGGTACACTGGATTATGAATGCCACATAGAGGTGGTATCACATGGTCTTAGAAGCATGAACATTGGGAACAAATATGAGTTTGAATCCTGGCTTAGCCACTTGATCTGTGTTTTTAGGAAAATTATTTGCTATTTTGAAGTCCCATCTTCCTTAACTCTAAAATGGGAAGTGATACCTACCTCACAGTTGTGAAGATTAAATTACATATATATGGTATTTATTACATGACATACTGTAAATATGCAATAAATCGTGGACTTTCTAAATTTCACCTATCAAGTATAAAAATTAGCAGATATACAGAGGATTTAAATAATATGTTACAGTCAATAAATAGGTATATAACTTTAAGAACTTTGTACACTTTTTCCTTTTTTAAATTTTAGTGAGATATTTATGAAAATTAGTCATATTCTTGACTACAAGACAAACCTTAAAAAATTCAAAATGGTAGCATTTGTAGGTGACAATCCCCAATGAATCTAATAAACAGTAAATCAGTGGCAGTAAAAAAATGACTCACAAGTCATCTTATACACCTAATAATTGAGAAGAATCTTTGAAATATCCCTGAGTCAAAGAGGGAATAAATATTGAAATTATGAATTATCAAGAAATAAAGAGGGAAACACTTCATACTAAAACCTATGAAACATGGCTAAAACTGTACTGAGAAGAAAATTAGTACCTTTTATGTCAATAATTACATTATTAAAGAAGAAACTGACAAATGAACATGGGAATAAAGGAAACGAATTAATGCTCAATTTAAGTAACGATAAAGAACAAAATAAACCAATGGCAAAGAGGATCTAATTAGTAAAGATAAATTCAGGAATGAATAAAATAGAATATAAAATAGTGGAAAGGATATATGACATCAAAAGTTATTTCTTGGGGGTAAAGATCAGTAAAGTAGATGAAACCCTACAAAGCCTGGTTAAGGGAACAAAAGGTAAAATAAAAAGAGCATGAATGGGAAAGGTGACAAATTTTAAAGAGACTATATACAACTCTTTGCTAATATACTTGAAGAGGTAAAGGAAATGGGTAATTTATGGGTGAAATATTAATGAATCAAATTGATACAAGAAGATAAAGAAAACATGAAAAGACTTAACCACAGAAGAAAATTTAAAGTAGTCAAAAATCTTTCATCTCAACAGACACCTTCTGATCAGAATTCTAGTGACTTTAAAAGACTAGATAAATTATTTTTCAAACTATTCTAGACCATATAAAATTAAGATGAGAAACCTCCTACCAATTCATTTTGTAAACTTAGCATAAACTTAATTTAAAACCTTATTTTAAAATATTTTAAAAATTTTAAACCATATACTGGTTAATCTTATAAAAATTCCACATGAAATATTAAGAAATGAACAAACTAGTAAAATAATAAAATATGAACAAGTAGGGTTTATTGCAGGAATGGAGGATGGGTCAAAATGAGAAAATACAATAATTGACAGCATCAACACATTAAAAGAAAAAACTGTATGGTTGTACGTTTTATCGAAATGTGCTGTAAAATCATTTAGAAGCCACTCAATAAAAATTTAAAGTAAAAGGAAAATACCTGAACATGTTAAAAATATTTACTGAAATCTAAGAGTAAGGTTATTAAATGGTGAAATATTAAATCATTCCTATTTAAATCAGGAGTAAGATCACTATTGATAAACATTATTTTGAAGTTTCAAGCTAACAATAAGACAAGAAAAAGAAATGAGGCCTAAATATTGGTAAAGGAGAGACAAAATTATCATTACTTATAGATTATATGATTGCATACCCAGAAAATCTACAGGACTGATAGAATTCATAGGATCACTTGATAAGGTAGCTCCATAAGGGGTATGTATTAAATAAAATCAGTAGCTTTTATCCATACTAGCAATATCTGGTGTTTCATTCGTGGCAAATCAAACAACAAAAAACCTAGAAATAAAGCTAATACAAAATGCACAGGACTTTTTCTTGAAAAAACTAGAAGATTTGATTGAATTATTCTTGACAGAGAGATAAGATTTACTATCATAGAAATGTAATCTGTCTCAAATTAATGTAAATATAATACAGTTGCAGTTCTATGTATATATGAGAATTTAGCCTAGTTCAGTGGGAAAGAAATGTTTTGTTTAATAAATAGTGCTATAAGTGGTATTCATATGGAGGGCAATTCAGATAAACCACTATACTCATACTATATACAAAATAAAAATTCTATATGAATTAAAAATCTTAATGTAAAAAATAATTTCTGATGCAAGCTAGTGAATTAATAATCGCTTGCATTTATCACCTCTCTCTTAAGACCTCATTATAAAGTGATAGTAAAAAAAATACTAATTTTGAAATTTTACAGTAGCCTTTGGAATTATGTGGGCTACGTTGAGACGTTTGAAAACCAGAATTGGGAATTCATGCTTTGGGACAAGGGTCAGCAAATTGCACTGTTTTTGAAAACTAAGTTTTATTGAAACACAGTCATGTGCATTTATTTATCTATTGTCTGTGGCTGCTTTTGTACTACAGCAACAAAGTCAAGTAGCTACAACAGAAATCAAATGGCTTACACAGCCTTTTTTATTATCCAGCCCTAAAGAAAATGTTTGCCAACTCCTCCCTATTCCAGGTAATTTTGGTGGCCATCTGGGAGCTTGCCCTCACTTGGAATGGGCTTGAGTGGAGCCCAGCCAATGAATGTGGCCATTTACAGAATGTAAAGGAAAGGGAGGGGTGGGAAAAGAATACAGCAGATAGGAGACTGAATATCACTACCTACCAGGCCTTAGTAGAGAAGAGGAGAGAAGTAGAATGGATAATAAGGACCTGCATTGGAGTTGTTAAATGAAGAGAAAAGAATTAAAAATAGATGAGGTGCAGAATGATTTTTTTTAATCTAACTTGTTAAATTTTCGTATTTCTTGAGATTTTTCTGTTTTGTCTTCATTTCCAATCATTATTATTTCCTTTTAAAAAATTTCCTGTCCTAATTAGAACTTCCAGGATTGTGATGTAATAGAGTAGACATTCTTATCTTGTTTTTGATTTGAAAAAGAATGCCTCTAGTATTTCACTATTAAGAATGATGTTTACTGTCAGTTTGTGGCAGCTTCTCTCTGTTTCCAGTTTATTGAGTTTTTATCTTGAGTAGATAATGACTTTTATGATCATATGGTTTTTCTTCTTTGATATTTTAATGTAGTGAATGACATATAAGTCATCTGATGTTAAACTATCCTTGCATTCCTGGAGTAAACCCAGCTTGATTCTGCTGTGATTTCTTTATACTATTGTATTCTGTGTCCTGATAGTTTGTTTAGGATATTTGTATCAGTATTCATAAATGAGGCACTTACCTGGCGGTCCGATGGTTAAGACTCCACGCTTGAAATACAGGGGGCACGAGTTTGATTCCTGGTTGGAGACAGATCCCACATCCATACAGTGCAGCCATAAAAGAAAAAACAAATTCATAAATGATATTAGCCTGTGATTATTCTTTTTCACAGTACCTTTGACTTTTATATCATAATTGTGTTAGCCTCATAGAATACATTGGGGAGTATTTATTTCTATTCTTGAAAAAGTTTGTATAAGGTTGGAATGATTTGTTTCTCAAATGTTTGGTATAAGGTGTCTGTAAAACCATATGAATCTAGTATTTTTTTGTGTTGGGAGGAAGAAAAGGGAACTCTTTACTGCTCCAGTTTTTCAATAGTTTCAGAACTTTTAAGATTCTATTCTTTCCATTTCTTCTTGAGTCAGTTCCCCCCACCTTTGAATTTTGTTCATTTTAAATGTTTGGTCTCTTCCCTCTCTCTCTAACCATATTCATTCTTTTCAAAAAACCAACTTTTTGCTCTGATCTTCAAACTTTACAAGAAGGTATACAGTAAAAAGGAAAGCTTCTCAGCAGACCTGAAACCTTTTTTTCCAGAGGCAGTGACTATACTTCTGTATATGATAGTTTTATCTTTATACTGTCCTTTTATGTTTTAGTAGAACAGGATGGACAGTATGAGACATAGTGATCTGTACTCTTTTTTTTTTTTAAATAAATTTATTTATTTATTTATTGGCTGTGTTGAATCTTCATTGATGTGCACAGGCTTTCTCTAGTTGCGGCGAGCAGGGGCTATTCTTTGTTGCAGTGTACTTCTCATTGCAGTGGCTTCACTTGTTGCAGAGCATGGCCTTCAATAGTTGCAGCACGGGCTTCAGTAGCTGTGGCACGTGGCCTCAATAGATGTGGCTCATGGGCTCTAGAGCACAGGCTCAGTAGTTGTGGCTCATGGGGTTAGTTGCTCCACAGCATGTGGGATCTTGCTGGCCCAGGGATCGAACCTGTGTCCCCTGCATTCGCAGGCGGATTCTTAACCACTGTGCCACCAGGGAAGCCCTGTATTCTTTTTTAGTTTGTTTTCTGCCCCCTTTTTTGTTTGTTTTTACATCAACCTCATTCTTTTTATTGCCAATGTAATATTCCACTGCATGGGTGTATCCTGTTTAAAAGTAGTTAAGCTTTTATACCAAGTAAAAAATAAAAACTTTCCCATTTGTTTGAAATAACCTAAGAACCCGATCTATTACTCCTAGTCTAGTAATAGACATCATCACTTTAGAGCTCCAACAGGCCCTCCATGTGCCTTACCCATTAAACAAATCAGTTAAAATTAAAATGTTCATTGCTCCACAATAGCCTTCTTGGAAGAGGGTGTATTCCATTTAAGTATCTTTAATTAAAAACAGAACTGTTTCCATAATTTAAATGCCATGCAGTGTTCTTAAACATTTAAATCAGTGTTTCTTTTGTTATTTACTCTAGTGTGTAGTATAAGGAATAGGTGCAGTTTTATCTGTTTCCTCGTGGCTGTCCTGTTTCCATTGCCACTTATTTAAAGTTCATCTTTTCACATGTGTTTGAGATGCTATCTTTATTATGACTAAATTTACATATATTTTACTTCTGGAATTTTAAAAAATGTGTTCCCTTGGTTGATCTGTTCATCTACCAGTATCATAGCTTTTTAAAACCTTTTTTATTTTTAAATAACTTTGGACTTACAAAAGAGTTGAAAAAATAATAGAGAGTTCCCACGTACCCTTAGCTTCTCCTGATGTTAGTATCTTACATATCCATAGTATAATGATCAGAACTAAGAAATTAACTTACTGGTACAATACAGTTAACTTCATACTGTTTTACTTATAATGGCTTTGTACAATAATTTAACATGTGGCAGGTATACTCCTGCTCTTCTCTTTTCATATTTTCCCTTTTTTGCTTGTTTTTTTTTTCCAGTTGTCTAGCTGCAGAAAACAATATAAAAACAAATCTTATATAATATTTATATTGGGACCATGTAAAATTTATAAATTAACTTAGGAAGAAATGACATCTTTATGACATTGAATCTTTATGTATGCAAAAAAGGTATATCTCTCCATTTGTTGAAATCTACCTTTGTGTCTTTCAGAAGTGTTTTATAGTTTTCCTCATAATATGTTTTGAACTCTTTGTTCAGTTTTTAAATTATAAATAAGATCTTTTCTTCTGTTTTATCTTCTATCTGGTTTCTCTTTGCACATGTAAAGGAAAGATTTCTGTATATTTTGTACTACACTAAATTACTAGATTATCTTGTAGTAATAATTAGTTGATTCTTTTGAATAGTCTAGGTATATAATTATGTCATCTGCCAATAATATTCCCTTTTAATTTCATTTTTAATTGTGTTGACTGGTATAATGAGTAAGAGTGGTAAAAGTGGGCTTTATCTGACTTTAGCAGTATAGCATATCTAGTGTTTCCATAGTGTGTGGTGCTGACTTTGGGCTGATATATATTGTGTTTAAAAGTGTCGTTTTATATTCAGTATTTGCAACAAGAATGGATATTGAACTTGTAAAGCGCCTTGTCATCACCTTTGGCATGATAATATTTTTCTTCTGTGTAGATCTATTAATATGTTGAATAATATCGATTTTTTAATAGTGATTTCTGTTGTAAATTTTAGATTTTCCATTTCTTTTTGTCATTAGTTTTGATAAATTACATTTTCTAGTAAATTATCTATTTCATTTAGTTTTCAAATTTATTTACATAGAGTTGAGCAAAGTAGTCTTTTATATTTCTTTTGGTCTGCCTCCTTGCATTAATTTCTTAGGATACTTGTAAATTTGTTTTCCAGTCAACATTTGGATAAGTCTGAATAACAGTGCTTTTGCTTCTTCTCCCCTATGCTACTCTTAAGGGGTGAGGATCTCTTTACTGGGTATCTTTACTGAAAAACAAATTTAGATCTTTGTGTATTCTCAGTGGCGTGAAATTCAGAGGTTTTCCCCCCATTTCATGAGATAAATTTTGATTTTTTTTAATGATGCTGAGTGATTTGCATTTAAGATATATTTGGTGTGATATTTCTTGTGATTGTATAGAAGACATTCTAAAATAAATTTATGATTTCTTTAATTTTGCAGTAAGCAATTTTGACTTAGGGATGGCTGCAACCTCCTAAAAGGATATAAGGCAAAGTATTACTCCATGAAACATTATATTTTTCCTGTAAAATTATATGAAAACACCCTGCTTTCTAAGGTAGAAATGACTTAAATGGTTTGATTCCGAAGGGGGAAAAAAAGATGATCAAATGGTTTAATTGTCCATCTGAAGGGTTGGATTCTTTTCCATCCAGTAAAGAGTACTTTTGGTAGTCTCTTGCCCTATTTGTCCATCTGGCTCTTTTTGTGATTGTGTAAGGTTATAACCTCTGTGTCTTAGCATACTTCTGTGTACTTTTCTCTTTCTCTGTGTTTATTAACTTTTTTCTTATTTTATTATTATAGTGGAAAATTACCTGTTAGGATTTTATTTAAAATGAATAATTTTAGGGCTTACATTATTAAATATTGTCAGATCCCCACTTCTGTCACATGGTTTTTAATGTGCTACCTTTTTCCAGACTTGCTTATTAGTGGTGTGGCATAAAGCAAATACGTGATCCCACCTATGAATTTCTCCTTTGTTTTGAGACATCTCCTCTGTCCTTTTCAAAAGGGTTAATTACTTCTTCACCTCTTGTCCATTGGTTGGGGGACTGGGGCTTATAACAGTAGATCAACAGTAGACCTTACTACTGAAAGTTATGTTTCAAGTGTATTTTCTTAATATAACTTACACAGCACTTTTATTTTTAGACCCTCCTTTTCTTTCTTAATTCTAACAATATCAATGTGAATTATATTAGAACAGGTAGTAAATATCCATTTTACGAATGGTAAAATGAATTACAATGAAAGGGCAAATGTAAAATTAAGATCCAGGTCTCCAAATACAAGTCTAGTGCTCATTCTTCTCAGCCATAAAGACTTTTGTGAGTGATCCCCACTCCCAGGACTCCATTTCCTCCTCAGGTGACAGTGGGTTGCACCAGGTTTATCATTGACTCTAGCCGTTGAAGAACAGATAAGACCTGAGTCCCTTTATTTCCCTTGTTGGGGGCCTTCCAGTTGCTGAATCCCCAATATTTTCATGATTTATAATTTGTCTGCCTTTTTTTGTGTAGTAGATTTTTATTACAGAAACAATTTTTTTTATGTCCAGATCTTTAAGTATTGCTTGAGTACATACAAACTTTGTTATACTTTTTAGCTCTTAAAGATAGGTAGAATTTTATTTATTCCAAAGTAAGTTTGGAATTAAACTAAAAAGAGAATCTGGGTCTTTGAAACTTAGTTAGTCAGAGCATAACTCCTAGCATTCTCTAATCCTTCAGGCCAAGGACCTCTTGTTACCTGGCTGTCTTCTATACCATTCTTTTCTCCCCTCTTCTTTCATAGTCTTGTAATTAATAGCCAGGCTCTGCTTCACTTCTCTTTGCCAATCTCCACTCCTAAAATCATCCATTTTCTTTGTTTCTTTCAGCCTCAGTCTGAGCACACTGGGTCCCATGCATATGCCATAGCATGGCCTATTATAGTCCTCCTTTTGGATAAATGTAATAGAATTTTATGTTAGTATTTATTATCATCTTGTAGCCAAAAGATTTGAAGTCTCAATCTGATCCTCTCCCTCGTGTCCATTTTGTTAAATGACTGCCTTTTTAATGAGGCATTCTTGGAACTTCATATTTCCCTGTGGATAATGTTAAAGACTACCTTTTATCAGTTGAAAAGTGGTAGAATGCAATACCTAATCTTATTAATCCATTCTGACTTTAAAATTATGTGACTGTTGGGCAAAATCCAGAAATAGATTAATATTACCAATATAAATAAATTTCTTATCCATGATTATATTTCCTAAGTCTTGCCTGTAAGATCATTTAAAATCTTTAAAACCTTGAAAAATTCTGACCTGGTAGAAATCTCATCCACCTGTGAAAAGGCACATGTTTTCAAACACTACCAAAATTCTCTATTTTCAGTCCTATTTTTCTTTAAGACCCCAATATTTCATCCTCTTAGAAAGAAGCTGCCTCTTACACAATATTGTTTTGAGATGGAAACTACTACATTAACACAATTCTTATTGTCTCCAGGGTTTTGTTTCCTTATCCCTTTCTTTGTAAACAAGTGGCCACTATATTTTTTAGTAGTGAATTTCAAAATCCTTTTTAACCTTATAGGTCCAAGGTTAGCCAAGGATGGCTGCAGCTTCATATGATCAGTTGTTAAAGCAAGTTGAGGCACTGAAGATGGAGAACTCAAATCTTCGACAAGAGCTAGAAGATAATTCCAATCATCTTACAAAACTGGAAACTGAGGCATCTAATATGAAGGTATCAATCAAGACTGTGACTTTTAATTGTAGTTTATCCATTTTTACTCAGTACTCCTTTATGTAAACTTGGGATTAGACACTTAAAAGTGTATTGTAAATTAAGCAGTAATATGTAAACTCTTTCTTGGGAAAGTTAACATTTACATTTTTAAAGAAAATGTTTTGAATTCATCCAGCAAATCATGTAAAGAAAATGATTGTAAAACTTCAGTGACTAGCTAGTTAGTTCTTAGTTATTTTTAAGCTTAAAAATAAGAGACCAACGTAACCATCACTATAGTGAGGCTGGGTGTTCTGTGTAACTCATAGAAACTAGCCTCCCCAACTCTCCCAGATCTTGTCTTAAGTGCTGCAATGATAGATGCTCAAGAAAATCAGGGTGCCCTATGCGAAGAGTCCTGAACTGAAAGTCAGTACCTGATCCTATTCCTGGTTTTGCCATTAGCTGAGCTACATACTGTAGGGTACCCTTCTAGAATTAAGTTGCCTTACTTGGAGAATACTGTCATGGCACTAACATAGATGATTTCCGTGACACCTTAAAGCCTGAAGTTGGTTTGCCAAATAGCATTGAAAAGCTGTGATAACCTCCATGAAAAGTTATAAAATATTCAGTCTGCACTGGGGAAGATACATTCTAATTTCAAAATAATTGAGGTTAAAACTTTAACTGTTTTAATTTCCAGTTACTTAGGCAGATTCTCCTCTCACTGAATTTAATAACTTTATAGAATTGGAGATCATCAACAAAATTGTTACCTCCTTCTCTTTTAAAAAATTCTTCTTGCTACGTCTTTTCTGGGCCTTGGCTATTTTAACATCTGGGTTTCTGACCCTGTTCTTCCTGTCTGCTCACTACTCATGTTCCTTATTCATTTCCTAGTCTTTTCTAGTTCTTTTTCCATGCATTTTGAGGTCTCCCTTATTCTTCAAGCTTCTGTATATTACTGAGTTATTTTTGCTCCTCTTTTACCTTTGTATTCATTATCTTAACAGTTCAGCCTTTTACTCATATCAACTTTCTTCTTTCCTTCCTTCCTCCCTCCGTTCCTACATATAAACCTTTTCTACTCTAAATTGCCTATTTCTGTGGCAATAGCAATGACAAGATCTCCAAGATACCTACTTCAAGTCCTTTTGGAAATCAAGTGGACTATAAACATTTTTTTCTCACCACAAACTATGGGTGACCTTAAAAACAGCTGAATCAATCACTAGGTTAAAAAAGAATAGTTTGGTATTTTAATACAGATCAACATAATATATCTAAAATTATTGTACATGGCATGTGGTTTTAAAAGTTTAAAGATACAAAATTTTAAATTCCTAGCAGGACTACTCTTTCATCTACTTCAGAAGCATATTTTGCAGAGAAGTCTTCCTGGCAAACCTATCTGCATGTCTTTTGTAGTGCAGAATTCTGGGGTCCCTTTAAAAAATTTTTTTTCTTTTTTTAAACTACTTGAGCAAATTCAAAATTCGTTTTTGGGAAACATTTTAATGTATCTTTAGATCCATCTTCATGTTGAAGTGGAATGTCTCTCAAGGTAACAAGTCAGACCCTTAAATATCTCAGTAGAATATCAGGGTGACCTCTTAGCCGTGTGGTATAATATACATCATGAATATTAGTATTTAATTAGTATTAAATACTATTTAATATTAAATACTAATTAAATACTAATATTGTCTGAATTCAACTGTGAATTGATTATTACTCAACAAGTGCTTTTACAGACATCCTTGCAGAGCCATCCAGTATTTCATAACAATTATGCCCTTATACTGAAATTATTTACGTATCTCTCCTTTTAAGAGGCTTTATGGTGTTAAAGAACAGGAACCATGACCTGTTATTTTGTCTTAGAATATTGATTTGTGAAAAGACACTTGGAAACATCGGCACTTCCTACATTAAAGTTAATCCAAAGCAATGGTTATGTCTCAAAAAATCACGTAGACTTTGGAACACATCATATGATCTTGAATTATGTTTCCTGATCATTAAGATGTGTCTCCTCCAACTAGATAATTTCAGAATTTCTGAAATTTATGCCGTAGTACCATCTAGTGGCAAAAGAGAATAGCGCTTTGCTATTGATTACATGTCACTGATACTATGAAAATATTTTGTGTGTGTGTGACAAGGAAATGTGTACAATAGTTAGGGGAATGTGAACACTGACCATATATTTGAGAATATTAAGGAAGTGTTTATTTTTTAGGTGTAATGTTGGCATTGTGGTTGTATTTAGAAAGAATCCCTGTTTAAATATACATACTGAATTTTCTTTACAGAAGAAACTGTGATATCTGAGATTTGTTTTTAAAATAAATTTGGGTTGGGGGGGAATGGAGGAAGTGATTATGGGTATAGATGAAAGAAGCCCATGAGTTGATAATTACTGAAGTAAGATATGAAGATACATAGGAGTTTCTTATATTGTTCTCTACATTTGTGTGCCTCTGGGGAATGAATATTGATTGGTAAGGGGCAAAAGGGAACCTTTGGAGATGCTGGAAATGTTCTCTGTCTTCCCTGGGTAGTGATTACATGGATACTTAGATTACATCAGAAACTTAAGACTGATGTACTTTTCTTTTTTTTTTTGATGTACTTTTCATATGTATGTTGTATCTCAGTAAAACAGAAAAAAACATAAGGTGAATTTTTATCATGGTACTATTCACAACAAAGTAGTGAATAATGTAGTCATGCTGGATGACATCTTGAGGCAAAATAACTGGATGTGACTATGAATTAATGTGTGTATTTTTTTATGAGGTTCATAACTCAGAATTTACAAAAATAGTTTAATGGAACATATTAGAATAAGTAGCTTTCCAAGGTGACCGCTTTGAAAGTCTTAAAAAAATTTTTTTAAACCATAAATTTCAATAATTTTATTTACTTTTATGGTTATAACTTTTATCAATAGACTTCTTACCATATGCACAGAAACTTAAAAAAACCATAATAAATACAAGTTGTGCATATTAGCTATTTTTAAAACTTAGGAAATATGGACAAACAAAAAGAAATATCAAAATCACCCATTTAAAGAGATTTTTTAATACCAGCAGTAACCTTTGATAATGTGTATATTTCCCCTCTGCACATTTTATGCAGGCATGCATTTAATGGGATCATATTTTGCAGCATGCTTTTTAATTTAATATAGTCATCTTTTCACGTCATTAAATATTTTATATTTTCATAGTTGTATAATATTCAATTGTATGGCTAACACCATAAGTTTAATAGTTTAATCCTTTATTGTTGGACATGCAGGTTTACATAGCCTTTTAATTTCTGTTGTTGGTGTCATTGTAATTTTTCTTTATTATTTTTTAACTTGTTTTTAAAAGACTGTTAATGTGCTGTTAGTTTTGAAACAGTGTATGTCCTATGACATGCTAAGGATTTCTTTTTTTTTATTATTTATTTATTTTTGGCTGCACTGAGTCTTAGATGCTGTGCGCAGACTTTTCTCTGGTTGTGGTGAGCAGGGGCTTCTCTGTTGTAGTGCACGGGCTTCTCATTGCAGTGGCTTCTCTTGTTGCAGAGCACAGGCTCTAGGTACGCAGGCTTCAGTAGTTGTGGCTCACAGGCTCTAGAGCAGAGGCTCAGAAGTTGTGGTGCATGGGCTTAGTTGCTCCGAGGCATGTGGAATCTTCCCAGCCCAGGGATCGAACCCGTGTCCCCTGCATCGGCAGGCACATCCTTGACCACTGCACCACCAGGGAAGTCCAGGAATTTATTTTTGTTGTTGATTTTGAACTCTTAAATACTTGTACCTTTTCTAAAAACAATATTTTTTGTAATACCTGTTGTATTAAAATTAGGAAAACAAAAACAAGCAAAAAAATTTCTTGTAATTCTAATTTCCATAGAATACCACTGTTAACATCTTGATAATAGACTTTGGAGAAGAAACTTGTATAAACAGAGACCTGATCAGAGCTGTGCTTTAAAAAGGCTTACTTACTCTGATAATTCTGTGCAAGATAGGACCATTTAGGAGATTATTTTAGTAGTTTTGAGGTTAATAACCAGGATAGTGACAGTAAGAATTGAAAAGAGATGGCTATAAGAGAGAAAATAGAGCTAAAATACAGAATTTGATAACTGACGGGGTGACAAAGGAGGGAATGCTGAGGGTTTGAGCCTGGAGGTAAAAAGAAGGCTACTGCCATTTAACTGAAAGAATACGAGGCAAAAAACAGGTTTTAGTGGCACAAAATGATAGTTTGGACATTTACATATGCAGTGCATATCATCCAGATGCACTGGGTGTAAATTGTCTATCAGTCATACTGGGAAAGTGAGTCTGAAGTTTGCAAGTGAGGTTAGGATTAGAGACATATAATTGGAAGTTACCTGAGAAAGGTAGTTGTTGAATTGTGAGACTGGAGATTATAAGAAATAGGGATAAGATTAAAGGGTCATTAAAAGACTATAAGTAGCAGTGGATGGAAGGAGAATTGAGATCCTAAAAACTGCAAGTAGCCTATAGTGGTAATCTCAAACTTTATGAAAGAGATGGTGTCCTGATGTTTACAGTAGATGCTTTAGAGTAATCTGCATTCATTCAAGAAAGGCATCCCTGTTCAAGTTTATTTCCTATCCCACAGTTGTGATACACTCTGACATAATTTCTGAACATAAATATCAGTCACCTCGACGTTCCCATGTCTACTCATTTAAGCCTTTTAACCTCCAACATGGTCTATTATTTGAAGGTCAGATCTTAAGGTCACAGGCTTTTTCTTGTTGTTAACATGGGGATTCTTTTCTTAATGCTTATAGTGTCATTGTCCAGGTAAACCAGCGAAGTTGTCTTTGCTACATTTACTAACTTTTTGACAGATTTCCTTTTCAGTCTATTTATGAGTCATTTTTCATAAAGAGGAACACTGCCCATAGCTATAAGATTGTAAATGTTCAAATGCATTGTTTTGCATTTGGAAACCTATTTGGCCAACAAAGTATTTTGCTGTGAACTAGAATGGGATGCCTCAGAATATGTAAAATGTAAATGTATATAAATTATAGAAAAACTAGTAGAAAATGAAAATTAGTTTCCAGCCTCTTTGACAGAAATTTATCAAGAGAAGAATTCAGATGGAAAAGGAATAATGGATCAAAAGTCAGGAGACAGTGAGCATACAGTCACTTAACTATCTGCTGAATATAAGTCAGTGTACTAGTAGAATGTACATAAATGTAGTATATAAATCTTGTTGTTTATTGGGGTGTTAAATAAAACAGCATACTGTGTTAATTTTGTGTTTTTCATGGACTTGTTGGTACAAGCTTAAGAGACATAGATTTTAAACACATAACTTATAGCTTTTGTGCCTTGGGCAAGTCTTTGAGTCTCAGTTGATCTGTCTGAAAAATGAGAATAATCCACTTTGTTATACTATTTCAGAAGTTACGGATAGTGTATCTTAACTATTCCATATATATAGCATATTGCATGGAGACTACTGATAATCACCATTATCACAAAATATCACTATTGTTGTTGAGCTATAATTTATTATTCATAATTAGTAATAGGTAATATATGTAGAGTACTTAACAGTTTATTATACATTTTCAGATAGATCTGAAATAACAGCAGCAGACCTAAATGCCAAGAAACTTAGAAGCATGTCTTCAAAAAGTTATGTAAAATTTTGCCTGATAATATATTGTGTTCTTTTTTTTACAGGAAGTACTTAAACAACTACAAGGAAGTATTGAAGATGAAGCTATGGCTTCTTCTGGACAGATTGATTTATTAGAGCGTCTTAAAGGTAGATTTTTAAAAAGTGTTTTAAAGTAATTTTTTTAAGCTCCAGTTGTCAGCTTTAGGTGTATATACCCAGGTACAGCTTCTCTTGATTAGAATGTTGGTATCGGGTTTTTTTGGTATAACAGCCTTACCCATTAGGATATAATTGTTAAAGTACAAATACATAAAAAGTCTATTTGCTTGTCATTTTTTCAGTTAAAACATTTAATTGGCTTTGAATAAACTATTTTAGATTCCTTCCTTGATAATTTTCAGCTCTTTCTAAAACACTTTGATTTTCTGCTAGTCACTAAATAGGCCGTTAGTAAGCTGTATGCCACAGACTGGGCCCATTGCTTCATTTGAAGGAGTCAGTGACCTTCTTTGTTCCATCCAGCATGGAAATGCTTTATCTGCATATATATATGTGTGTGTGTGTGTGTGTGTACATACATATATACACACACACATACATGCTGATTATAAGCCATTTTTAGTGAATTTTGAAAGTGTCTTTCTCGTCTTATTGCTTGAAAATTCAAACATCAAATCGCCTAAGTGCTTAATTATAGTTGAGGCTGGGCAGAGAAATTACCTTTACATCCCCAAAATATATTATTACCCAGCAGGAATCTAAGAGAAGACATTTTGTCTAATTTTCCTTTAACATACTCTTTTCCCCAGGCTGACTCAAGCTGATTTGGAGGGAAAGTTTAGCCATTGTCTCTAAATAATTGTTTATTCATTCATGTATATTTGTGGCTTTCTCTGATAAAAATCTAAAGTTGCTGGGTTCTAAACCAAAAAAGTGAACACTTGTTTTTTTTAATGATCAAGTATTTGTATCTATTGTGAAATGATCACCACCGTTAAGTGTATCCTTTTATATGTGCTTTGGCCTGATTTTTTTTCAGGACTGTTTATCTTATAGAACCAGGAATCATTGAATTTCTCTGAGCATCAGCATTTGTGATACGGATTTCCTCTGTTTCTTACATAAATTTGCTGCTCAATAACTACCATAATTTAGTACTCCTACAGGCTTTATGTAACATATATACAGTGTACTTTCAATTATATTATAAAATGGCTTAAAATTTGAGGGCTAAAATATGAACCTAAGATTTCATTTTTAAAAGATAATATAATTGCATTAGCAATATTTTAGACCACTTAAAGCGGTTGTTTTATAAAAACTTGTCTGTATTTTATTTAGAACTTAACTTAGATAGCAGTAATTTCCTTGGAGTGAAACTACGGTCAAAAATGTCCCTCCGTTCTTACGGAAGCCGAGAAGGATCTGTATCTAGTCGTTCAGGAGAGTGCAGCCCTGTTCCTATGGGTTCATTTCCAAGAAGAGGGTTTGTAAATGGAAGCAGAGAAAATACCGGTTATTTAGAAGAACTTGAAAAAGAGAGGTAATTTTTCTGCATAAATAGTAAACTTTTATGCTCCAATTTTTTGCTAATATTTTGTCATTTTGTGATGATGCAAGATAGGGATTATGACATGTGTGTGATGGATGATCACAAACACTTAGCATTTTGCATTTATTAACTCAAAAACAGTATGTTATTGATTGTACTGACCTTAAATCTAAAAATGTAAAGGAGGCAATTTCTTGGGATTCTAAACTTCTGCTTTGTCACTTAACTACACAAATGCTCTGTATATTGAGCAATATACATGATCACAATAGTTATATCTGGTTAAAATATGTAACTGATTTTTAATTGAATTTCTGGTTATCTTGAAGTTAAAATCATCTCACTACAAGTATCAGAATATATATTGTTATCAAGAACTTTGTCAAGTGTTGTGTACCTCCTAAAAGATTATAAATTCCTTTATGTGTGATTAATACCATATTGTATTTATATAAATGAATATTAATATATGGAAAATGCCTAGCATATCTCACTGAGAGGCAAAAGACCTTTTACTACTCTCTCTCTGGTTTTAGGTTTGTCCGTCTCTAAAAATAGGGATAATCATCTGGACCAGAAATAGTGTTAAGCTTTCTTTAATCTCTTGAGTTTACATGATTCTATTTCATACCTTGAACCAGGACTGTTTCTGAGAGTCCAGGAAACACTATCCTAAAAAATAAGAAGCTAACTAGGGTCTGCAATCTTCCATCTCTTTGTTCCCTTTGAGCTCTGTTAAGAGGCATATGAGCATACTAATTTTCCTAGGCACTTACTTTATTAGCAGAGAGAGTGGGGAGAGAGTATATGTGTGTGCAGTTCTGACATATCTCGTATCGTCTTGGTTCTTACTGTGTTGTTTGGAGGTAAATTTAGTCCTTGTTTATGTGACAAAATCTTTATTTTGCTCTCACACTTTGTTGAGTTTGGATAGGTCTAGGCTCAAATTCATTTTCCTTCCTCATAATCAATGTCACTGATGAGAAATTTGGTGTCAGGCTGATTCACATTCCTTTGCAGGGAAAGCAGTTTTCTTCTTTTGAAGCTTTTAGAATGCCTTGGTATATGTGTATTCTTGATTCATCATGCGGTATACTCACTGTGCCCTTTAGCTCTGGAAATTTATTTTCTTCAGCTTTTGAAAATTCTGTTATTTCTTTGACAATTTTTCACCCTCTATTTTTCTGTTCTCTCTTTCTAGACATCCCTTAAGTCATAGATCAACTATATCTGTGTATCTTTTTTTCTTGTTTTCTGTATTGCCCAAGATAATTGAGATAAGTGTTAAAAAGTAGTCAAGCCAGGACTCAAACCCAGGTCCATAACCTTTTTGAACCTCAGTTTTCCAGTCTGTAAAATGAGCATAAGAATAACTACCTTAAAAGATGTGAGGACAAAATTAGATTTTTTAAAATGTACTTAGCACTATGTCTGATACACTCAATAAGCAGCTATTGTCACATTAGCCATTAATACATTTAACAAATATTTAAACACATAATACATGTGCCATGCTCTTCTGGATGATCCTGAATTAGCTAGAGGACTAAGAAGACGTGAGATTTTCATTTTAAAGAAGACTGTTGACAGCCACTAAATAAGCCGTTGGTACGCTAAACCATAAAGACCCACCAGCTTCTGGATTTGGACCTTGTTTCAGTTTTGAGTCTTAAGCACTGTTGTGTGAGTTACAAGATCAACTGCTGTCAGTTAGCCACTTGTTTTTTTGTTTGTTTGTTTTTTAATTTTATTTATTGATTTATTATTTTTTGGGGGGTACACCAGGTTCAATCATCTGTCTTTATACACATATCCCCATGTTAGCCACTTGTTATGTTGGCTCAAGACTCAGTAACTTTGGCTTCCCCAGAGCATTTTGCCATAGTTCGATCTTAAACTTGATAGTAACAGCTTGTCCCTGTACTCCTTAACATTTTCCTCACTCCGCTACTGTCACTAACATTAGCCTATCCATTTAAGCTCTTTTAGCACCCACATCTTATTTAAATAAGCCTATTTATTGTAGAGTAATCAAAGGAAATAGCATCTCTAGCTATCCTTTGTTTCCCCACCTTAGTCCTGGTCAGTCTTACAGGTGCTCACCAGGGAACATTGAAAAATAGAATCAGATCTCATTTTTATGCTAGTTTCAGTGTCCAGCCTGTGAAAGAGGTTCACGATTTCTACATTGCTTTCTTCTGGTTCTGTTGTCAAAAATGGAAGGGAGGGGTCAGTTTCTCATTGGTCAGCACTCCCCCACAAGTTGTTACATGATAACCAGGGCCTGGCTTCCTTACCATGGATTCCCTCACTGCTGACTTTGCCACATCAAAAGTGAAGGCTTATTTCTTATTTTTTAAATTGCTTCTCAGTAAAGAAAAGGGGATTTTAGCAAGAATAGGACCTTCCTCATACTCACATGCATGCATATTCAAGAAAATATGATCAAATAGAATTTTCAAGTAGCACTGTCAGAGTGGGGAGCAGCTCTGTTTAAGAGTTGACCCTAGAAGCCGTAATAAAAAATGTCCTCAAATCTGACTACAGGAAAATCAGTATTTTCTACATGGCAAAAACATAGTTAAAAAGCAAGTGTAAACTGAAAAAATATATTTATAACTGACAAAGTGCTACCATTTTTAATATAGAAGAGGTCCTGTAAGTGAATTGAGGAAGTCACAGAAAAGGAAATACAAATGGATTTTACAGTTGAAAAAATGCTTAACTTTACTCATACTAATAGAAATCAAATTAAAACCAATAGTGATATACCATTTTTTAAAATTCTAGGTATGTGAAATTTTTTTTTAAAGTTTGATAGAACTTTGACATTGGTAAAGGTGGGAAAAGCATAAATTGATAAAATATCTAATAAAGACAGTAATTTTAAAATTTACATTCCCCAGGAATTTATCTTCTATACATGCTTGCATATTTGTGAAATGAACTTATGCATAAGGATATTCAGTGCAGCATTGTTTATAATAGCAAAAGATTAGAAAGATCTTAAAAGCCCTCTAACATAGAACCAGTTATAGTTTATCCCTTTATGGATTCATGAATATCTTTGCAGCTAGCAAAAAACACATAAGACCTTTTTATGTTCTGATGTAGTATGATCTCCAAGGTAGATTTTTAAGTGGGGGAAAAAGTTATAGGACAACACACATAAAAATATGCTACTATTTATGTTTAAAAATGTACATGTAAGTATACACATATATCCTTGCATCTTTATAGAATATCTCTGGAAATATATACAAGAGAATGATAATAGTGGTCACTTTGGGAAAGAGCCACATGAAAGGCAATAGATCATGTACTTCTGTACTTACAGATGTTTTCCCATTAACACTTATTTTGCATTTATGTTTATAATGATCAGATATGGAGTATC
Source organism: Hippopotamus amphibius kiboko (assembly GCF_030028045.1). Taxonomy (NCBI): domain Eukaryota; kingdom Metazoa; phylum Chordata; class Mammalia; order Artiodactyla; family Hippopotamidae; genus Hippopotamus; species Hippopotamus amphibius. The sequence continues at coordinate 185,711,400 of NC_080186.1, forward strand.
TTGATAGATTTTTATTGAAGAAATCATTGATTGGGTTGTCACGATTATGTAACAAATTCATCTTCAAATTCCAAACTAAGAAAATGTTTCTCTTCCTCAGAATAACTTCCTCTTATTACACAGGGACAATGTATTTCTTTTGTTTTATCTTTTTTCTTTTTCGGCGGCTGTGTTGGGTCTTCACTGCTGCACACGGCCTTTCTCTAGTCGTGGCAAGCGGGGGCTACTCTTTGTTACGGTGCCTGGGCTTCTCAGTGCAGTGGCTTCTCTTGTTGTGGAGCATGGGCTCTTGGAGCTTGGGAATCAGTAGTTGTGGCACATGAGCTCAGTAGTTGTAGCACATGGGCTCTAGGGTGTGCGAGCTTTAGTAGTTGCGGCACACGAACTCAGTAGTTGCGGCATGTGGGATCTTCCCAGACCAGGGATTGAACCCGTGTCCCTTGCATTGGCAGGCAGACTCTTAACCACTGTGCCACCAGGGAAGTCCACAGTGACAGTATATTTCTTATTATTTTGACTGCTGAGAAGCTGAAAGCTACATCTGTGTCCAATGCAGAGATTCCCTATATTTTAGGTTTGTTTTTTGCATAATTACTGCTTTTCGTTACTCCTTTATTATACTTTTTATTGTATTAAGTCCCACCTTCAGAAATCCAAAATTAATAAAATTTTCATTTATTCGTTATAAATGCTTTAGAGAACAGTACAGTTACAGATTATAAGAATTGCTGTTACGTGCTGTATATTAGCATTGTGTAAACTTTACTTTTTTTGAAAAACAGATCATTGCTTCTTGCTGACCTTGACAAAGAAGAAAAGGAAAAAGACTGGTATTATGCTCAACTTCAGAATCTCACTAAAAGAATAGATAGTCTTCCTTTAACTGAAAATGTAAGTAACTTGACAAAATGACTTTTTTTTGTATCTAAAAGTATATATAAATTTATAACTACATTTATAGTTGTTTGTAAACTGTAATATGTTTTATCCAACTTTAAGCCTAAATATATAATAGTTAATGAATTTTGTTTATAAAGATGATAAAACTTCATTATGCTCAAGCATATTTATTTTCAGTCCCTTGTTAAAAAAATCTCTTTAAGTTTGAATACTAAAGGACTCAGGATTCAGCTAGGCAACTGGTTTTTTTATTCTGTGTTCAATTACCAAACGTACTCTGTAGAAATGTTTATAACCGTCTATCTATTTTTTGAACCATATTATAGGACTCATGCCACATAGTTTTTGCAATAAAAGTATCTTTGAGATAACTTGAGTCCTATTCCAGTTATTATAAAGGACAGTAGATGTTGGCATGGACCTTAGGGCTTTTTGCAAGTATGCTAAATTTGTTTTGCAAATATAACTGTGTAAAAAATAATTTAATTCTGTCAGCCTCTTCCTCCCCACCCAACCTCTCCATGTCAACTATTTTATTCGTGGGGTGGCACATGTAAGAAAATTTCTGAAATACATTAATAAATTTAAACAAGACTTTATTTTAACTGTTATTGATATATTTTAAAATAGTTTTTAAAAAGAGAAAAAATAGGCTAATTAAAATATATCTTCCACTCTTAGCTTAGATTTTTTTTTTTTGGCCCTGCCACTTGGCTTGTGGGATCTTAGTTCCCCAACCAGGGATCACGCCCAGGCCCCCTGCAGTGGAAGCACAGAGCCCTAACCACTGGACTGCCAGGGAATTCCCTTTCATTTTCTAATAGCACTTTTGAGAGAACATAATAAGAGAGAACATAATAAACAAAAGGCAAAAGTACAAAGAAAGAAAACCTTTTTCAAAACACATAGTTTCCTGGACACATAGTCAGTTTCCTGGGTGGGCATTGTCTGGCAGGAGGTAGAACTAGAAGCTTAAGTGCTCAGCCTCCTAGAACAGTATCCAGGATTTTGAGAGGGAAAGAATCTCCCTTCCTGACGATGTCCTTAACATCTCTTTGGGAATTAAGGAGACACTGTTAGTGAAAGAACAACAGTTCATGGAGAGTTGTTGGCACAAGAGGATTAGGAACTCAGGAGGGTTTGGTGGGATTTTTACTCTTAAAAATAGTAAAGCATTGTTTTGCTTAATATTCACTTTGGTAATTAAAATATACAAAATTTAGAGTCCAGCTGTCTGCATGCAGTCGTGTATGTGACAATTCAAAAGCGATTGGTTAATATCTGAAACAAAGATCAATTGTCAAATAAATCATTACCATATTAATTTACTAAATAGCCAATCACATTTATTTAAGAGGATATGTAAGATGTTATGGACCGTTTGGCAACATTAGCAAATGTAAATTGCTTGTATTTCATAAATATTTTTTAATTTCACAAAACTTTGCTTTTGTATTGGGAAGCCAAGTTAAGAATACTTTCATAAAAAAAAAAAAAGAATACTTTCATGTGGAAATACTTATCAAAATACTAGGTATTGCTTAAAACATCAGATCTAAACCACATTATTATAACATACTATGTCATGTTCAACTTTTTGTGCAGGGGGTTTGGGCAAGTGGAGGACAAAATAGTGTAGTTATGACTGGCTCATTGCGAATTAGAATAACATACAGACTGTTTCATCTGTTTTGAGACCTGTAATGTGGGTATGCCTATAGGAATACATTCTACATATGTCATCTGTATATTGTAAGGGAAAAGGGTGAGAGTTCTTTCAACTTACCTGACAACACAGTTTGGGATCCCTAGTCCTACAGAATGCTATTCTAAGTCAGACACGTGCACATGCAACTTTTTTTTTTTTTTGATGGAGTGGCGAATCTTAGTTCCCTGACCAGGCATCAAACCCAGAACCTTGGCAGTGAACACGCAGAGTCTTAACCACTGGACTACCAGGAAATTTCACACATGCAGCTTTTTATTGGGCATATAGAGCATGAAAAATCTACAGCACTTCCTTACTCCCTTCATGGCCCATTTTAACTCTGTTACCTATCATTTTGTCTAATAGTATTTTTAGCCTTTATTACCTTTTGGAGCATATCTTTTAAGTTTCTTTACCTTGTCCTTTTCATCCTTTTTTATGCCTAGCAGTTACCACAGTGCCTGGAATTTTAGTTAAAGGGCTAATAAAGTTTTGAATGAATTAATATCCACTCCGTGAAGAAGTACTTTTTTTGGTTTATTTCAACTTTGGTTCACATTTGGATTTTTACCAAGAAGTTTGTGTAGTCTCATAATTTATGATTATAATATATAAAAGCTTTTCCTTATTCTAATTTCTTCATTTTACAAATGGGAAAGTTCTCTCTGTTTAGTCTACATATATACAACCATCCTTACCTTAAATTGAGGTAATAAACTTAAGGATGATGGACCTGATTCTTGATTTTTCTATGTTGTCCACATTAATATTTTAGTTTTTAATAATTCAAAGCAGTACCTCTTCAGAGCAGAAGGAGTATGAGGTGACTAAAGATAGGCTTACCCTAACTGGACCAATTATATATTTTAAATGAAAGAGTACAATTTAATTAAAGCTGTTTGTGACTCTGGGGCAATAAAAGTGTTTCAATTCTGCATTTCATGTCAGTGACCCAGACTGAGCCTAGCACTGACAATCAAGTTGTAGGACTCCTTAGGGTAAAAAATAATTTTCTCATGCACAGTAACTTACATATTTGCTTATTAATTTTTTTATTGGTACTTATATGCTTTTTTATTTTTACTGTTAAACACACAAGATATTAACATTTCCATTTCATTTGTGATTTTAGTTTTCCTTACAGACAGATATGACCAGAAGGCAATTGGAATATGAAGCGAGGCAAATTAGAGTTGCAATGGAAGAACAACTAGGTACTTGCCAGGATATGGAAAAACGAGCACAGGTAACTTATTTTTTATTAAACTATGAAACGGGGATATGTGTAAAAAAACAGATGATTGAACCTGGTGTACCCCCCAAAAAAAAAAAAAATTATTAGAGAAATGCAAATCAAATCCAAAAAAAAAAAAAAAAAACTATGAAACAACACTAGCTAGAGATCTATTAAGAATCTAATGAATTGCAGCTCTGTTAACACTGATTAAATTTTATTATTAGACATTTTTTGAAGTCTTTCTTTACTTTGTCACTAGTTCAAAATAAGAATAATTTACCATGGCTGTTGGGCAGCGTAATCAGTGTTCACATAATTCTGCCTTCATATTTCATCTCCCTGATAATGTTCTGCTATGCCTTGGAATTATAAGAGGGAAAAAGAATTAGATGCTGGTCATCTGGTAGCTGATACCTAACTTCAGTTATCCTTTGATATTTTTACTTCTGTGTATGTATAATGACACCCAGAATATTTCACTGCTCTTCAAGTTGTGTACCAAAAAAAGGAAGCTCTCATTCAAGGAAAGTAGGAAAGAAACATATGAAGAGAACACTGGGAAGATGAAATGAGTTGGATGGAGAACATTCCCATATTTCTACCCTCAACTGTGTCAAGAAAGAATATTAGCTATTCACTATTAACTAAATGCTATTTGTAAGCATTTTCACATACTATTGAATTTAGCCCTTTTGTATTTATACAAGTGTATGACTGACTAATGTTTTTAAGCCCTGAAGAGGCTTTGCTGATTGCCTTGTCTATTTCAGAGCAAGCATGGGCAATTAAAAAAAAAAAAAAAACTTTAGGGACAAATTGGGAAGAAAACATAATTTGGAAGATTTTTTTAAGTAGATAGCAGATATAAAGGAGAACCTACATTTGTATGTGTGGTATAAATACATTCTTGTATTCTGCAAAGTTTATTTTATAGTTTTAAATAAGTGCATTTTATATTCCCCAGAGTTTAGTCTCTCTTTTATGTAGTAGCTTCCTAAACATAGTGTGTATTCTTTTTATGCTGGAGTATGGTAGTAGACTAAGGAAGTAGTTAAACACCAGTACCATGAGACATTTCATAGTCCATACCTGTTAATTTCATAATGAGACTAGACATTCAACTAATATATCCTATACGTTAGTTATATTAATCCATGTATAATTTATAGTTGGCCCTCCATATCTGCAGATTCAGCCAACCTTGGACCATGTAGTACTGTGGTATTTATTATTGAAAAAATATCCACATACAGTTTGCGTTGTTCAGGGGTCACCTGTGTACATAATATATTCGTGTTTGTTAATCTCCTCTCACTCCCATCCCATCCAGATTAATGTTTTAAATGCCAAAAAATAAAACTTTAAAAGTAAACCTTTCAGTAGAAAATATACATGAATATCTTTCTTATATTGGGATAAGAAAGGATTTTTTAAGACATAAAACACTAATTATAAAAGTAAAGATTGGTAAATTCTACTGCATTAAAATTAAGAGTTTATCTTCATCAGGTACCTTAAAGATAGTGAAAAGAGGGGGAAAAAAATCACGTTTGGGAATTCTCTGGCAGTCTACTGGTTAGGACTCTGTGCTCTCGCTGCCAAGGCCCCGGGTTCGATCCCTGGTTGGGGAACTAAGATCCTGCAAGCAAGACACAGCCAAAAAAAAAAAAGAGGTGGAAAGATAAGTTACAGATTGGGAGAAGGTATTTATCATGATATAAGTGATATAGAATTAAAATCAAGAATACATAACGAATTTCCAAAAATATTTTAAATTAAATTATATAATAAAATCAATACAAATCTAGTATTCGTAACATTTGATATTTTCATGGAATTATTTTAAAATATTAGGCAGATTTTTTTTACAGAAAAACTGAGAAATTTTACTTTGGTTTATATGAATTTGCATTTTTAGAATGTGAATTTATGGAATGTTGTATACAGAAGTTAGTTTTTCTATATCTATTAATGTATTTGTTTTTTGAAATACTTAAGGAACGAAATTACATGGTAGATGTGAAAATTCCTGTGTTAGTATGTAAATACAAAAAGTGTGTTCCAGGACAGTTTAATCTATACTCTAGAAGAGAGATTAATTTGAGTTCCTTCTTCGCCATTTTGTTCAGATACGTGTGGATGTATTCATTTTAATTTTGTCCTGGAATACCGTGTTCTTCATTTTGTTAGTTAATATTCTAAGAAATTTTTATCCCGTATTTTTACAAATACAACAAGCATTCATTTATTCTGGAAATATTCATATAAAGGTTAGGGTTAAAGATACATTGTAGACAAAGTAAAAAGGCAAATTAAGGAAGTATATATGAGGAGCTAATATCTCTAATACAACAGGCAGCATTGACAAATCAATTGAAAACAAGACAACCAAAGAGTGAAATAATCAGACAGTATGAGTAGTCCTATCACAGAAGTACAAATGGTTAATAAACAATTGTGAAAAGATGCTTAAACATCACTAGTCATCAGGGAAATGTAACATAAAATAGTGTTGTTTTTTGTTGGTGGTGGTGGTTTTTTTGTTTGTTTTGTTGGGTTTTTTTGCCTACCAGGCTGGCAAAAACTTTAAAGTTTAATGACATATAATATTAGTGAGAATGAGAGTACAAAGCATTGTCTACTTGTAAAAATGAACTGATATATTTGTGAAGGACACTGTAGCACTACCCGTCAAAGTTAAAATGCTTGTACCCTCTGGGCTGGTAATTCTTAAGACTCTCAGAATATGTCCTATAGAAATATTTACTTAAGGCAACAAGAATATAAGTATAGATTTTGTGATATTCATTGTGACACTATTTGTAAGACATTAACAGAGACAGACAACTTCAGTGTCCATCATTTGAGTAATTATTTAATAAATTATTAAATTAGTAGTATGCAACTGTTAAAAATAATAAGGTAATGGGAATAATAAAAATAATTGTCCACAGTACTTCTTTCTCTCCTAACTCTCTGCTTGAGTGACCCAACGTGTAAGACTAGAATGGGCAGCTAATGGACATGGAAGTGAATCCCAGGAAGACCTGAAGCCATGAAAAAAAAATGTAGGATCTCATTTGCAAGGAGAAAGGATGGATAAAAATTCCAAATAAAATAAGAATGGAGTAAAAGTTTTTTAAAAAATAATTATGGGAACTTCCCTGGTGGTGCAGTGGTTGGGACTCTGCGTTCCCAGTGCAGGGGGGCTGGGGTTCAATCTCTGGTCTGGGAACTAGATTCCACATGCATGCCACAACTGGGAGCTCGAGTACCAAAACTATGGAGCCAGCAAGCTGCAACTAAGGAGCCCTCCTGTTGCTACTATGACCTGGTACAACCAAATAAATAATTTTTTAAAAAATTATGTAACAGAAACCAGAAGCCAACTTTATATTAACTTGAGAAAATAGAGAAATAATAAGATTATTACCATTGCAGTTATTAATATGGTTGGGTGCTTGCTGTCATTATTTAACTTTGTTTGGAGGCTTCACTAATTCAGTTAGAAAGAAAATAAGTTGTTTATCACACAGTTTTCTAACTAGAAGGGAAGAGACCACATAATTGTCATTTGTAAATTATATGGTTTGTTTGCCTAGAAAAGCTGTAGAGAAAAGCCAAAAAATATTTCAGCTAATGAGAGAATTGAGTAAGGTGGCTGGAGTTAAGGTACATTACAAAAATTGGTAGGTTTTCTGTAGTAGCAATAGCTACCACTTGGAAATGGAATATGGGGTAGGAGGACCTGTTTACAATAACAGGGAACTATAAAATACCTGGAACAGACCCACATGAAGAAAAATATAAAATTGCTAAAGGACATAAAATGTGGCCGTAAAATAGAGAAGTCTATGTGGCATCTGGTTGCCATGACCCCAGGGATGTCATGGAAGAGGGGCGGACCAGAATTGTAAGGGTTGTGCAGGGTATGGAGGAGTGGAGTGTAAAGTCACGCTACCCAGGATGGCTGTTCTCTTGCTCTCTGTACATCTCCTGCTTAACCAGTGCCTGCTTCACCTACAGCCTGCTCATGTGACTGACCTTCCTACACACTTGCCCCAGGCCCCAGCTCTTGATTGTTCTTATCAGCAGGGGTGAGGGACATCCCCCTCTGCTGGTTTCCCTGGTAACTAATGAGCCAACCTGAGGTAATTCCCCCTATAACTAGCAAATCTCCTCTTCCACCCATGAGAAAAGCCTGCTGCTGTGTCCTGCCTGCAGTCCACCACACACGGTGGGGTGTCACTGCAGGACCTTGCTTCAGAAGTGTAAGGTCCCTCTTCCAGTAAACCATTGATGTCTCTGTTGCTGAAAAATAAATGAAGCCTAGGTGAGAAGACTTTAATATCTTAAAAATGCCTTTCTTTAAAAAGTTGATATATAAATATAATACAGTTCGAGTCACAATCTTAAAGATTTTTTGAAGCTTGGAAAAATGATTCTAAAGTTTATAAAGTAAGAATTTCCAAAAATATTTAAGAAAATTATAATGAGTGAGGATTTACCTTACTATTTGTTAAAATTTACTGTAAAGGTGTTGCAGTAATCACAGTGTGATAGCACAGGTATAGATGTAGGCAAGTAGAACAGAATAGAGACTAGAAAAAGATAAAAGAAAACATGGAATCTTTTAATGATAGAAGTTACATTATAAATTTGGGGGAAAATGGTAAATAACTCAATAAACACGTAGGTATAGGAACCTGTTTGGTAGAAGAGAAATTAAATTAGATCCCTACCTCACATCTTGTACATGAACAATTACAGGTGGATTAAATATCTAAATGTAAAAAATAAACATAAAACTAATAGAAGAAAATATAGGACGAGAGATCTTAATTAAGAATGGAAACTCAAAAGCAGTGAAGGGGGGCGGGAAATAGGATTTATTTCATAAAAATTTAAAACATTCATCCTGCAGAAAATAAACTAAGGGAAAATATTTGTAACACGTAAAGGGAAAAGGGTTAATACCCCTCTACTATAAGAATTCCTACAAACTAATAAAAGCTACTCTTTTTAAATGGGCAGAGGATGTAATCATTCAGTTTATTGAAAAGAAAATGCAAATAACCAATAAAACACATACAATGACTGGTGAACAATTTAAGGGAAATTGAAACAAAATCCACTCTTGTCAATGCCTGTGTGAGTTAGTCTCTAGCTATCTCTGTTTAACAATTTGGTTATTTATTTATTTTTTCCTTTATTTGTTCAGCACATATTTGGGCACCGAGTATGGTGGTCCCTGCTCTCCTCTATGAATGCAAGCAAAGGTTGGAAAAATGTGTATCAGGTTGTTTGGGGATTGGTAGGGTGAAAGTTACTTATACTTCTGTGTTGCTGTCTTTTTTTATAATTATGTGGATGCTATAGTTGACTGTAGTTTATCTGTTCCCTGGTTGACAGATGTTTAGGTTTTATAATTTTTCACTAACTCTGATAAACATACTTATTCATATCCTGTAAACACACGGAACAGTTTCTCTAGGTTGAGTCAGCAGCCTTTTTCCTGTAGGGCTGTATGGTAAGTAATTTAGACTTTGTGGGCCATATGGTCTCTGTCGCAACTACTCAACTCTGCCTTTGTAGCAAGAAAGCAACCATAGACGACAGTATATAAGCAAATGGGCATGGCTGTGTTTCAGTAAAACGTATTTCGTAAATACAAGTGGCTAGCAAGCCCTAATTTGCTGACCTCTGCTCTGGGTATATACCTGAAAGTGTAATTGCTGGTTGTAAGGTATGAGTGTTTTGAATACTGTTTGCCAGACTGCTCTCAAAATGATTTTATCAGTTTACATTTCTCCTACTAGTATGTGAGAATTCCCATTTTCTTTTGCCTGTTTTTTTCAGCAGTTGTGAGTCAGACTTTATAATTAACAATCAATGAGCATATGAAACATCATATTGTCATTTAGTTTATACTTCCATGAGTACTACTGAAGTTGAATATCTTTTCATATATTTATTACACTTTTGGATTTTCTTTTTGTTGTTTTTCCGTGTCCTTTCCTATTTTCTATTATGTTAAATGCCTTATTCTTATGTATATCAGAGATATTTTAATATCCTCTATATACCAATCTGTTATACATGATGTATATCACAACCCCTCCCTGTCAGATGTGTTACCTACTTTGGCTTCATGATAACAAAAGTTACTTTTTGTTATAAAGCTGAGTTAATTATATTGCCATATTTGTGCTCTCTTTGACCTATTTATGCATCTTTTCCTATCCTTAAAGATACCCCCATATTTTTTCTAGCAGTTTTAATGTTTTATTTTTACAATTAGGTCTTTAGTTCATCCCAAATTTGCTATTATATATCTTTTAGAGGTAGGAATCTATATATATACATATGTATGAATTTTATATCAAAGTATATATAATTATTTAATATATATTATATGCAATATAATTTCTATTACTGAATAATTATATAATATTATTAGTGACTATATAATGTACAATTAATTGTATACACACACATACATATACATACACACAGATACACACAGATAGATGCATACTTATGTTGTTGACCAGATTTCCCACTACCATTTACTGGATGCACCACTGTTTCCCCATGGATTAGTAATGCTGTCTCTGGCACATGACAAGTTTGTATTTGCTAGATATTTGTGGACTCTATTCCATTAGTCTGTTTTAGCTTCTCTATCCCTGTACTGATACCACATTTGTTTTATTTGCTATAGCTTTATTAATGTCGTATCTAATAGGGTAAGTCCTTCTTATTTTTGTTTGTAAAACTGTGTTCATATTCTGTTTCATTACTCTTTTTTTTTTATTTATTTTTATTTATTGGCTGCATTGGGTCTTTGTTGTTGCACACGGGCTTTCTCTAGTTGCAGCAAGCAGGGGCTACTCTTTATTGCAGTGTATGGGCTCCTCATTGTGGTGGCTTCTCTTCTTGTAGAGCATGGGCTCTAGGCATGTGGGCTTCAGTAGTTGTGGCACCCAGGCTCAATAGTTGTGGCTCATGGGCTCCAGAGCACAGGCTCAATAGTTGTGGCACATGGGCTTAGTTGCTCCACAGCATGTGGGATCTTTCTGGGGCAGGGATCAGACCATGTCCCCTGCATTGGCAGGCGGATTCTTAACCACTGCACCACCTAGGAAGTCCCTGTTACTCTTTTATTTGAAATTTAGTATCAGCTTATCTAATTCAAGGAAAAGCCTGATGGGCTTTTCATTAGAATTACATTGAATTTATGAATTAATTTGAGGAGAATTTATATCTTTACAATATGAAGACTGGTTCTTGGTTGAAAGGGTGGATTCTGGAGCCAGACCTCCTAGGTTCTAACTCCCTACCTGCCACTTATCAGCACTGTGATCTTGGATAAACTCTCTGCCTCAGTTTTCCTATTGGTAAAATACAGATAATGATTACTTGTAAAGTGTGAGGATTAAATGAGTTAATATATGTAAAACACTTGGAATCTGGCAAACAGAAAACACTCAGTAAATATTAGGTATTGTTATTAATTTTATATCTCTCCATTCAAGTCTTATTTTATGTCCTTTGAAAAAGTTTTGTAATAGTCTTCATAAAATTCTCACACATCTTTTTTTTTACACATTTATTCCTAGATATCTTACAGTTTTTGTGCTGTTGTGAATAGGATTTTCTTTAATTACATTACTAAATTTGATTTGCTCTATGTCCATCAGTTTTCCTGAACTCTTGTAGTAGATTGTCTCAGTTTAAGATTTTCTTGGATTTTCCATTTTAACTGTTATATTGTTTGCAAGTAGTGACAGTTTTGTCTTTTCCAGTCCTTTTTTTCTCTTTGTATTAAATAAGAACTCTAATATATCTTTGAATAAAAAGCAGTAATAATTGGTCTTCTTCATCTTATCTTGATTTTAAAGGGAATCCTTCTGAAATTTCACCATTAAGTTTGTTGTTTACTCAAGGTTTTTTTTTTTTAATAAATTTATTTATTTATTTTATTGGCTGTGTTGGGTCTTTTTTGCTGTGCACAGGCTTTCTTTTTAGTTGTGGTGAGTGGTGGCTACTCTTCCTTGTGGTGCGCGGGCTCCTCATTGCCGTGGCTTCTCTTGTTGTGGAGCACAGGCTCTAGGCGCGTGGGCTTCAGTAGTTGCAGCACATGGGCTCAATAGTTGTGGCTCACAGGCTATAAAGTGCAGGCTCAGTAGTTGTGGCGCACGGGCTTAGTTGCTCCACGGCATGTGTGATCTTCATGGAACAGGGATCGAACCCGTGTCCCCTGCATTGTCAGGTGGATTCTCAGCCACTGCGCCACCTAGGAAGCCCTTACTCAAGGTTTTTGATACCATTTATCAAGTTACGGAATTTACCTTCTATTCCTAATTTGTTGAAAGTTGTCCTGAATTCATATTGAACTGTATTACTGTATTATTTTGTAAATCAGTTTTTCAAAAGTCATACCATCTCCATATGCCTGAACAATTAAGCATTTTTCATTAAACATAATTTCATGAATATTCAAGATTATCATACAGAGAAAGGAAAGAAATACTACTGGCTTCTTCCATTTTCATGTTGAGTAACAGAAGCACAAAGGTTGTTGTGTCAGAAATCATCAAGGCTTAGACTTGACTTCAGGATTTAGTGACCAAATAGCAATACAGAAATGTAGTTCTGTGGAGAGGAGTATTAGGTATAATTTCCTTTTTTCATCCTCTAAATATTAAGAATTTTGATTTAGGACTTTAGTGGTGAAGGGGAGCTAGTTATATAGAGAGAAGAAAACAATAAAATATTACAAAGCCACTAATTGTACATAGTTTCATTATTTCTCTAATGCCAGGAAGTATTTACCGTTTGATGTAGAAGTGATCACTCTTCTTTGCAGTATCTTTAGAAAGCTACTAAAAGTACAGGTATTTCGTCTTCAGCGTATTTTCATGATGAAAATTGGACGTTGTAAAATTTCTTAGAGAATATTATTTACCTTAAGTTCACTATTTTCAGAATTATGATAGAGTATCAGCATAGCTGTAGTGTTACAAAGAAAGAAAAGAAGGGAGGGAGGGAGAAGGGATGGATTCTTTTTTGGTGAGCACAACTTTCTTGAGCTTTTCTATGTTTGTTTATCATAACATTAGAAAACAGCAACGATCATTTTTACCATGGAAATAAAATCATAAGGACATTGTATTTAAGCAAAACTATATGTTCAAAGGGTAAGTTTTGTATGTAAGTTTTATACTTATATATACTTAAAGCTATTTGCTACAATATTTTGATTATCTATTGAGGTATACATGCTCAGAAATCTTTTATTGATGGGTGCATAATCATAAAAAGTTTGGAAATGACTCCATCTAGCTCCTAATACTTTTTCCCCATTGAAACAATTACTCTTATAATACAGTTTTTTATACCAGTGTTAGGATGTCAACTATAGAATTATTACAGACGATGATAGAGAATTGGCAGTACTGTTTTTAAAACATGTATACTTGAAAACAGTTTTCCCACATTTTTTCAGTTCCACATTGCTTGATCTGTAGTTACTGCTTTGTGTTCACTTGAAGGTCTCAGAATATGGGGAAAGCAATAGCTTTTACCATCACTGTGATCTTAATTTTGGGAATAAAAATAATGTTTAGCTGAAGTAGGTATTTGAGAAGGCTAAATCTGAAAGGTACCACTGACTTGTAATAGGAATAACTTTGGGGAAGATTATTCTTTCTGTTGTTTATTAAAATAAATCAAACGTTCTTTCTCTTTACAGGTATACCATGCTTTATATAAATCCATTACATTGTACTGACATCTGCATTAATATAGAAAAGTAAATTTAGATATAATTTTCTCTTTGATGAAGTAGTTTTTGAGACTAGCTTTTAAATCCCAATTTCACACTATATGCATCATACAATTTGATATATGACTTGTATTTTTACAGTTTTCCTAAGTAGATCTAGAGATCTGTTGTATAAAGTTAGATATATTTAAAAATTGAACTGATCCAAATATGTCATCAGTGTATGAATATATATACATATCTAATTCTTATATAAGAATGATTTGGTATAACCCTAAGCTGTTAAATGGTAACCATAGTATGGTTATTTAAACTAATGATTTTTAATAAAAATAGATCTAATTTGGTTACTTATTTTATTTTAGCGAAGAATAACCAGAATTCAACAAATAGAGAAGGACATACTTCGTATACGACAGCTTTTACAGTCCCAAGCGACAGAAGCAGAGGTTAGTAAATTGTCTCTTTTGCTTGCCAATACAAATATAGGTAGTCATTCTAAGAAAAAATATGTATAATTAATGCGGCATCATTGAAATAGATGTTCTAGAGAATTGAGACACTTGGTAAGTTTTTTCATTAAATAGATTTCAAAAATCTCTACTATTTTGATTTCTTCATAACTTTTAGGGAATTAAAATTTATAGAGCCATAAATATAGATATCTTACTTCAGTTATCTGTTTACATATAATCAGATAACTAAATTTGGCTACTAACAGTTTGTAAATAGGCTCTTTGTATGTAATCCATAGTAAAAATTAATCATATGCATTTATCTATGCTTACTCTGCAAACTCCATTAAAATGACAGTAAAAGGATAAAATGAAAAAGCACAAATACCAGGGGAGGTGACATCAATAAAATTTGGGGAGCTGGAAAGCAGAGAAACAAATCACTCTTCTAGCATATGGTAGAGTTGACCCTTGAATCAGCAGTAGGAAGTCACGAAGCAACCCATTTTATGCTGTGGAGTCCTACAAGGTTCCAGAATTGGTTACACTAGGTACCTTTGGATGTGAAGATTAAAAAGGGGGTTAAAAGCAAGAGGATGACTGAAAGTTTGTTAAGAAGCTGGTGGAGCCCCCATAACTTCTCTTCAGCTCTGCATGGCTCAGTGACTGCTACTTTTCAGTCTCAGCAAAAGCTAAGAGATTTATTCTGGAGAAGTTAAAAAAAAAGAAAGGGTCTTTGGATAGGGGTAATCCTAGTATAATTGAAGTTGGTGGGGGAGGTACCATATTGAAAACTGAAATAAGTGAAAGTTTCCTTACTGAATGCTGAAACCCTTACTGGCATCCAGGTTTATAATACAGGCAAGTTTCTAGAAGCAACTTCTCTAAGAAATGTGACTAACCCAGGAAAAAAGACCTAAAGGTACTGACATTGGAGGATTCCTCAATAAAACAACTCAGCTAGACCACCCTACTGGACAGCTATAGTTGACAGACTCCATCCTTTAGGCATAGAGCTTCATAAGTAGTCTATTCCTAAATATGGCTAGACATCTGAAGACCACCAGACATTTTAAGAAAGTGTCTAATAAAAAAGATTTAATGGAAATAAAGACTATGTAAGAAGAAGAAAACTTAACAAAAATAGAACTAACATTAATATTCTCAAGGTGAAAGATAATGCATCCATAAAGTTAGAAAATGATGGTATACAAAAGGAACATTCAGAGAATTTAAAAAAGTGTTCTTGGGAATTAAAATTGTAATAGTAGAAATGAAAAACTCAATAGAAAGGTTAGAAGATAAATTTCTCAGAAAGTAGAACAAAAAGGTAATGCAGTGGAAAGTAGAAAAGATAACAAAGTCAGAGAATCATTCTAGGAGGGTTCAATGTCCAAATAAAAAGGGGTTCCAGGAAAAGAATGGAGAAACTAGAGGAAGGAAATCATAAAAATAAATTAAAATTCCCCAGAACGGAAAGGCATAGTTTTCTAAATAAAATGGTCTCTCCAGTGTCCAATGCCACAGATGAAAATCTCACACGAGGAACATTATGATGAAATTTCATCTCACTGGGAATAAAGAGAAAATCTTAAAACCTTGTAGAGAAGGAGAAGAAAACAAATTTCACACAAAGAAACAGGAATACAAATGTCTTCAGGTATATAAAGAGCACACTAGAAGCTGGGAAGAAGAATAGCAATTTCTTAAAACTTGTGAAAGATTACTTTCAGCTATGTTCTCAAACCAGTTCTCTCACACCACTGGTTGTCCTACAGTTCAGTTCAGTTCTGACACTACCCAGACTTAGCATAGACCCTACATTTAAGGGTAAAGTCTTTCACAAGACTGGCATCACTTCAGGTACCAGCTGCAAGTTTCAGGTGTCCCCAAACCCCCTGCACTCTGCCCAGCTTGTTATAAATTCCACCCAAGTGGGTGCACTACACTGCAATTCAATTCTGACACTAACTACCTGGAGCGAGCATAGGCCTTACATGTTAAGAGCAGAGTCCTTCACAAGACTGCTCCCGTTTCAGGTGCCAAGCCTCCCATATTTCTGCAAACTTTAGGTATCCTACAACACCCTTAGGTTTGGTAATTCAGTTCAGTGACTCAGAGCTCAGTAAAAGTACTATGCTTATGCTCGCTAATGGAATCTGGACATCACTCTCCCAAGGACATCTTTGTGTTCACCAGGCAGGAAGCTCCATTGAGCTTCACTGTCCAGAGTTTTTATCAGGGTTTCATTACTTAAGCATGCTTGATTAAACAAGTGGCCTCATGATTGAACTCAATTTCCAGCACCCTTCCCATCCCTGGAGGTCAGTCTTGACCCAGAGTTCAACCCTGTAGTCACATGGTTGTTCTTTCAGGTAACCAACACCCATCCTGAAGCTATCTAGGGATCCTCCATGGATCACCTCAAGAAATTCAAGGGTTTTTGAAGCTCTGTGCAAAGAACAAAGGGACAAAGACCAGATATATATTTTTTATTATACCATACCAGCCTATAAATTTATCTCTAGTCAACTGCCTATTAAATTTGAGAGTAGAATGTATATGTCTCAAAATATGTATTTCTTTATACTGTTTTCTGGAAGCTATTAGAGGATATAGTTAAAATGAGAATGTAAAGCAAGAAAAATGAAGATTTGGGACCCAAGACATAAAGAATACAGTACAAGAGAAAGAGATGAAAGACTCCCAGAATGAAGATGAAGGGGGATTCTGAGACAAATGATAGAGAAAGTAACCAGTCCCTACGGGTACAGTTGAGAAGATTCCAGGAGACATGAGTCTAAGAAGATGAAATCAGTAGAATATTTAATGTTTTTGAATTTATTGAAAGGAAAAGAAATTTACACAGTAGGAGAGAAACTGAGGATGTCATAAGTAGACAGAACACCAAATAAAATTTTTTTTAAAAAAAGATAATCTTAACTCCATGGACAACAAGAAATTGTAAAGGAAAAATCATAGTATACCACCTGTCACTCATGACTAGAATTTAATAGTCAAAATAATGCAAATAGTGAAAAATTTATCTAACTTTAAAATGATATTGGATGGATAGAGGAACAGGATGAGTATGGTGGTTAAGGGTGGAATATTGATAAAAGAGAACCCAGTCCTCATATTACATAACAGGAAATCAATAAATGAGGCATTAAACTAAGAAAAGCAGAACCTAGCAACACAAGCAAGTTATTTCAAGATGGAGAAGTAAGTTCCCCCCAAAAAAAAATCCTCTGGAGGAGATGAAAATATTTGCCTTAAGATAACAGGCAATGGGACAGGGCGGACAAGTACGAAAGTGTGAGAGACCGCTGTTTATTGTGAGAAGCCTTTAGAACTAGTGATTATTTCAACTATGTAAATGTATAACTGTGATAAAAATGAAACATTTAATAGAGCCAAGGCCATCATTTAGAAGATATTCATACTTACCTTCCCCTGTAATCCACATTGGCTTAATAATTATACCTTGATAATGAGGATTCATAAAGAACTCAAGAGGAACTTGGAGACAGCAAAAATGTTGGTAGCAGTACATCCTAGGAAAAGTCATGTTTAGTATACTCTCAGTGAGCAACAAGAAGACGAAGCAGTGGAAGTAAGAGGAAAGAACTATCTCAGTGGAACACAAATACTGTATATTCATACTTGCTAGAATCTGAGCGTTACTGAGGCTTGTGCGTGTTTGTCGCCTCTGCAGCTGAAATTTGGTTTTGATCACCATACAGAAGGATGGGGGGTGTAAAAGACCATCCCTTCACGTACCTGTTTATTGCCACTGAATTTGGGTGCTTCTCACCTTGTTTATAGGTAAATAAAAGGAAAACCTACATGGGACTTAAGTGAACTATTGCTGAATAAGGAGAAGGGAGTAGCATATGGGAGCCTCAGAGAAAATAAATTTTCAGGAAAATATTTCCTCCTTAAGTCAACTGCAGGAAGACCTGTCTCTATGCAACAGGAGCAGAAAAAGCTGAATACAGATCCACATTGAACAGTAAAGAACAGAATTGTTGCTAGGAAAAATTGGCTCAGTATTTGGGGACGGATTTGAGACACATCAGTGGAAAGTTTCTAATGTGCAACCAGATTCAGACTCATGTTCCAGATCATACAGGAAAAAAGAAGAGACTGCAAAGAATGAGATATCAGCATAGTGCTGTTTTCTAAATGTAATTACTAAAAACATGATGAAGCACTTACTGATATTTTTTAATGTATGTACACTTTGACCCCATTTTTTAAAAGGTATACACAAAGAGGGTATCAGAAATAATATGAAAAGGCAGTTAACCGTTGTTAATACGTCGTTGTTTTTCTAGTTTAGCCAGTTGTTTTGTAATTTTTTTATAGTAATTATGTATAGCTTTTACAGTGAGAGAAAACTTTAGATACAAAATGAATGTGGCATGTGCTATCATGCCAGCACTTATTTTCCACCCATGGAAAATTTGATCAAATAATGAACAGTTCTGTTTTGAGCCAGAAATATATTGCAGGCCCATTTATACACAGGGAAGACAACTGTTTCTAATGTCAAAAGTGTAATTTTTGAAAGTGTAGAGTCCTTTTTAGGACTGTTTTCATCCACACGTGGCTTTTTAAATATCTTAGGTACTTTGACTTCAGTATATCTGAATTTGAAATATGTAAAAACATGTATTTGCTAAGTAGGCAGCTTAAGTACAGTGTAATAGTCATATTGCTAAAAGTAGTTTAACCTGGCTGTCTAAAGCCAATGTAAACCAAATATTTGTAATATAAAGTATCCTTTTTGCAATGTTGACTCTTAAGGACTTAAAAAAAAACAGTATCTCTTTGCTTCTTTTTCAGTGTCATTGGCATTGCTGTATGTGGCATTCTGGTTATTATGATTCCTTTGGCTTTCTAGTGTAGTTTATCTGTTTTTTTTTCCTTGATCAAACTTACTACACTCTATTTTTAAAATTGTTTTTAAAGAGGCAGCTTTTGTTCTTAATGAACAGCGCTGTGTTTATATTTTCTTTTTTGATATTTTCTGCTTTGAGTTTTTGCTGCTGTTTTTCTAGCTTCTTTAGTTATAGTTTTTTTTCCCCCCATCTTTCTTATTTTCTGATTATTACTGTTTGGCTGCATCAACAGGTTTTTGTTTTTTTTGTTTTTTTTCTGTTTCTAAGTCAATATTCACATTTTTTCTGTTTGACTTTTATGTGTATGAAATAGCCCTCCTTAATCCATTTAATGCTCTTCACCTGGAATTTTATTTTGTTCACTATTAGTATTACTGCAGTGGCCTTTTTTTGGTCATCATTTGCCTGGTATAACATACTCCCTGTCTGTATATTTCCAAATTTTACCAACTTTCTGGCCTCTGGAAATTCCTAAAAAAATTGTCATTTGTTAATAGCAATCCTTATTTTCCAGCACAATTATAAGTTTTTTGCAGGTTAGGGGCTTGTTTGTGTTTTTTGTATTTGTTCAAAATTTTATTTATATCATTGGATTTGGAGCTGTCTACCACTGTGACCTAATCTATTCTTGCTTCTTTTTTGTTATAAAAATGGTCATATCATTCATAGCCTAAAATCATTACTTTTTTTTTATGTACAGGTGGCACATGGTGCCAATTTTATTTGCAGATATTATAGTATTCCAAAGTTCACAAGTTACACCTTTGCCACAGCCTTGGCTAAATCTTGAACTAGTGCAGAATTCAGCTGTGCTAGAGTGCTGATCTTAGCATGCTTGTTCTTTTTTTTTTTTTTTTTGTGGCACACGGGCTTAGTTGCTCCGCGGCATGTGGGATCTTCCTGGAGCTGGGATCGAACCCATGACCTCTGCATTGGCAGGCGGATTCTTAACCACTGCGCCATCTAGGAAGCCCAGCATGCTTGTTCTTGATAGTCGTGTGCTTTGTAAGGCCACAATTCACCATGACTATATTCTTAGCCAGGTGTTGCATAACAACAAGAAGGGATTCTTCAGTGTATGACAGGTAATGCTGTAGGGTTGGTGTCCATTCACCATTATCAACAATTTTCAGTGCTAAGCAAAAAGCTCCCGCTGCAATCTGAGAAGGAGGAAAGTGCACCATATTGTAGTCCAACATAGTTAGTTCCATCATATATTTGGTCAAGGTATGTAGCTCAGCATCAGCCTCTCCAATCTTAGATGCTCTCCGAAGGAAATGCAGGGGTAGAGGGTGACCCAGACTAAAATTTAAAGCTCTTAGAATCTTCATTTCCATCAGTCTGATTTGGTACTTAGTGTAAGTGTTGTCAGTCACAAAGGCAAAGTCATCAATTTCTGGAGGATACATTTCCTCATATTTGCTTGCAGTAAACATGGCTGTGACACCAACCAGCTGCAGCACCTTCTTGGGCACACAGTTATCCTGCATGAACCGATCAGTAATGGAAACAGTCATGTACATGGTCTCCTGCAGTAACCTGAATTTCATTTGAACCTGCATGAGCCAGTCAATTAGGATGGCTCTCATGTTTCCAGTGACTTCACAACCCAGTAGGTATTTTGGTCTCACTGCTTGCTCTTCCTCAAGTTGTCTCAGATAAGCATAGATAGATAGGCTCCTTAAAAAACTAAAAATAGAACTACCATATATATGATCCAGTAATCCCACTACTGGGCATATACGCAAAGAAAACCATAATCCAAAAAGAAACATGTACCATAATGTTTATTGCAGCACTATTTACAATAGCTAGGACATGGAAGCAACTTAAATGCCCATCAACAAATGAATGGATAAAGAAGATGTGGCATATATATACAATGGAATATTACTCAACTATAAAAAGGAATGAGATGGAGCTACCTGTAATGAGGTGGATAGACCTAGAGTCTGTCAAACAGAGTGAAGTAAATCAGAAAGAGAAAGACAAATATTGTATGCTAACTCATATGTATGGAATCTAAAAATGGTACTGATGAACTCAGTGACAAGACAAGAACAAGGACGCAGATGCAGAGAATGGACTGGAGAACTTGAGGTTTGGGGCGGGGTGGGGGGTGAAGGGGAAGCTGAGACGAAGTGAGAGAGTAGCATAGACATATACATACTACCAACTGTAAAATAGATAGCCAGTGGGAAGTTGCTGTATAACAAAGGGAGTTCAACTCGAGGATGGATGATGCCTTAGAGGACTGGGACGGGGAGTAAAAAAAAAAAAAAAGCATAGATATCTTTTACATATTCACTACAAAGGTTTGGATCTGCTCTGTCTTCTGCATCTACATCATTCACTGCAAGAATTACATCAGAGAAAGCCTGACACAGATATTCTTCTGCAGGGGCACAGCCAGATGTTTCCATGGGACTTGGAGAGGGAGTATCAACCAAAATAGGCTCAGGAGAAAGTTTCTCTTCTTTTAAGAGACTCAGGTCTGACTCTGGCTTCAGCTCCAGCTCTGGCTCTTGCTGGGGCTCCGGAACAGGAACAGGAGCCTTTTCCAGAGGTTTTGGTAGTTTCTTAGCAATAACTTTTCCAACAGCTGAAGTTTTTTGCTTCCTTTTTCAGGGGCAGTTTGGCTTGTGGCTGTTCACTGACTTTGTTACCAATGTCTCCAAGAGCTGTTCTTGGCCTCAGCCTGGGCTTAGAGGCTGCAACAGTGATCACAGGCAGGTGCTTTGCGCCTGCCATACTGATCTTCGCCTCATTTTCTGCATCAATTTTCGTATTCCTGGTGATCCGGAGTGCCATGGCTTCCTCTGCACCAGGCAGCAGCTCAGTGGGGAGAAAACTAAAATCGTTATATTTATTCAGTGAATGTAAACTAAAAGAAGGGGCCCTGTCTTATTTAAGAAAGAAAGAAAACTTTAATTTTGCTGCTTGATGTTTCTTTATTCCATTATTATCATTCTTCTAATATAAGATCAAAGGGAGAAGCTAGAAAATGGAGAGATCAGATATTCATAAATTAGTTCACATACACTGTAGACAAGAAAAGATGTCTACCAAATAATTTCTCTACCATGAAGCATCTTATAACACTGTCTTTGCCCTACCGGCTGACAACTCTGGTTTAGGGTCTAGATGCAGGACATAATTCAAATGATGTAATTATTGCACATAATTCAAATCTCAGAAGTTCCAAAAGGATATGTGAGGCAACCAGTGCTACTGCTTTCTTATGTATCATTTCAGACAGGTTATTTACTGACAAGCATGTACATTTGTGGGGGGAGGGGGGCTCAAAAGGATGGGAGCTGTGAGGAAAATTATGGCACAGTTTAAAAATCTCTAGAAAATAGCTGGTGAGAAATATTTATTAAAATCCCATGCAGAGTTCTCTTACAACTCGTTAATAAGGAGACAACCCAGCTTACAAATGGGCAAAAGATTTGAATACACATTTCACCAGGAAAATATATAGGAATGGCTAATAAGCACATAAAAATATGCTCAACATCATTAGTCACTAAGGAAATGAAAGTTAAAACCACAATGAGATACCACTTCACACTCATTAGGATGGCTGTAATCATAAAGAAAACAATAAGCATTGGCAAGGATATGGAGAAATAGAAGCTGTTTTACATTGCTGATGGGAATCTAAAATGGTTCGGCCACTTGGAAAAGTTTGGCAATTACCTAAAGTATTAAACATACAGTTACCATATAAACCAGCAAATTCCACTTCTAGGTATCTAAGAGAAATGAAAACATATGTCCACACAGAGACTTTAATGTTCATGGTGACATTATTCACAATAGCCCAAAAGTAGAAAAATGCAAATGCGATTCAATTGGTGAATTAATAAAATGTGGTATACCCTTACAATGGAATACTGTTTGGCAATAAAAAGGAACAAATGTGACTTCCCTGGTGGTGCAGTGGTTAAGAATCTACCTGCCAATGCCCGGGACATGGGTTCAGTCCCTGGTCCGGGAAGATCCCACATGTCACAGAGCAGCTAAGCCCGTGCACCACGACGACTGACCCTGCTCTGTAGAGCCTGCGAGCCACAACTACTGAGCCAGTGCACCGCAGCTGCTAAAGCCTGCATGCCTAGAGCCTGTGCTCCGCAACAAGAGAAGCCACCATAACGAGAAGCCCACACACCATAACAAAGAGTAGCCCCTGCTCGCCATAACTAGAGAAAGCCCACGCTCAGCAACAAAGACCCAATGCAGCCAATAGATAAATAAATAAGTAAATAATCTTAAAAAAGGAACAAATTGATGACATGTACTGTAACAGGGGTGAACCTCAAAAACATTATACTAAGTAAAAGTGGCTAGACACATAAGTCCACATATTCCACTTATAATAAATTTACAGAAAAGACAAATTCATAAAGACAAAGTAGATTCATAGTTACCTGGGGCTGTGGGTGCAAATAGGGATTAACTGTAAATGAGCACAAGGGATCTTTTTAGAGTGATGAAAATGTTTTAAAACTGGAGTATGGTGATGCTTGTAAGTTTATTAAGCACTATTAAGTTGTACACTTAAAGTGGACCAATTTTGTGATATGTAAATACCTCAACAAAATTGTTTTGTTTTTTAATTTTTTCAGTCCTAGGGTAGAAAACTAAGGAATGCGGAAACTAAATAGGATTATTCTTTCAAAGGAATCAGCAACGTTCTCTTTGTTTTCAGTGTTAGCAGTAGTTTTAGACAGTGATCAAAGAGCACAGACAGGTCTGTAGCCTAGGATCTATGAAAGAATAAAGGGAAGTAAATAAAGAAAGAAAGTGAAGATAGTAAGTGTTAAATATTAGTTTGTGCTCTAGAGTCAGACTGCTTGGGTTGTGATCCCACCTCTGCCTCTGCCATTTACTAGGTATGTGACCTAAAGCCAGACACTTATCTTTTGTGCCTCAGTTTCTGCATCTGTAAAATGGGGATAATAATAGTACCTACGTCGTAGAGTTGATGCAAGGGTTAAATAAATCAATAGATGCCAGGTGATTAGTGCATAACAAACATTAGGTTTTTTTTAACTTTATCATCATCACCTGGGCCTGGGAGTCCTGCAGGCCTGCTGCATTTCTCTGAGTCCCTTATTCTCTCTTTACTGGAAATGCCTATTTCAACCGTCTACTAATCTTCCTCCTTCTAATAACTTCACCTCCTCCTTCACAGAGAAAACAGTAGCTATCATCCGAACTTTCTCCTTCCTACCAGGAAGCATTCTGCCTTCCTTCCTGTGCTTAGGATTTTCAGCTCTTGCTTTCTCAGGAACCTTGTACTCTTACCTCATTTCTCTCACATATTTATCTTCTTCCTCTTTTGTAGCATCTTTTCATTGGAAATTTAAACATGCTCAAGTCTTATCTTTAAAAATATAAAATGGGCGCACTAGGCCAAGGGGTCAGTGGGCACCACTGAGAAATGCCAGGCCGCTGCCTGCAGTCTTTTATAAACCTTCCTGCGCGGCGCCGGCACGGCCAACAGAAGGCAAACTCCCTGCACCATGAAGGTGAAGATCAGGTGCTGGAGTGGCGTGGCAACTTGGCTCTGAATGGCCAGCGAGAACTGCGGCATCTGCCAGATGCCCTTCAGTGGCTGTTGCCCAGACTGCAAGGTGTCAGGTGATCACTGCCTGCTGGTGTGGGGCCAGTGCTCTCACTGCTTCCACATGCACTGCATCCTGGAGCGGCTCAATGCGCAGCAGGTACAGCAGCACTGCCCCATGTGCCGCCAGGAGTGGAAGTTCAAGGAGTGGGGCTGCGCTGCCCGACGTCCCCCTCGCCCTGAGACGGCACCACCCCCACCAGGGGCTCTGGGTGGCCATGGTCTCCACTGGGGCAGTCCCCTTTGGGCTGTGATAGGGTTCAAATAAGGACTGGAGCTGTGTTTGTTTTTTTCCATCAGAATATTGACACTTTTATCCAATAAGTAAAACTCATTAAACCAAAAAGAATAATTATATGTATATATATAAATATATAAAATGAACCTTCCTCAATTCCACCTCTCCCTGAAGCTATTTCTCTTCATCTGTCCGCTTCCCAGCCTCATTGTCTTTTCCTATTCTTCACTCCAAAGGTGTTTCTAGACTCCAGGTCTATGTTTTCTCCCCACCATTCCCTCTTAACACACAAGTCTGTTCTCTCTTCTCATAGTTTCACTGAAATGGATCATTGATGACTTCCATATTACTAATTAAATTGACATTTTCAGTCTTCATCTTGATATTTTGCACATTACTAAACACTGTTGCTTGAAATATTATTCTCAGCATTTTTTTGGGTTCATACGCATTCTTAAGACATCTTTCTCTTTTCTCTTTATTTTCTCTTCCTCCCTAAGACCATCTTAATTTATGCTTAGGGCTTCACTCACTATCTGTATGCTCTCAGATTCATTTTGCTAGCCCTGAGCTCCAGGCTCATAAATCTGTGTACCTATTCTGCATCTCTATTTAGTTGTCTTAAAGGCATTTTAAATCCAACATATCCAAAGCATGATTAAACATCTTCTCCAAAGTCCTCCTTATGATCTCCACATCCTCCAAAATACCCTCATTCTCCTTTAGTATCACCTGTCTCTGTGAGGGGTACCATCATTATTCAGTTGTGTGAGCTAAGAAACAAAGGAGTAATTCTTGACACCAGATCTCTTCCTCCGCTGACCATATCCAACCTATCACGCAGCCCTTCAGATTTACCTCTGTCTCTACTTCTTTTATCTCTATCACTGCTTCCCTAGGTGTAAAGTACCATCATCTCACAGTTAACTTTAATGCATAGTCTCCAAACTGGTCCCTTCTGTTTGCTACCTACTTAGACCATTTAAAATTTGATTTTTAAAAATCAAAACATATGCACCTTTTTCCATTAGTATTACTAGTATTAGTTGTATGAGGGCAAGAGTGCTGTCTGAGAATCACACTAAAATTCAACAAAATCAGTAAGGTTTTGTTTTTGGTTTTTTCCCATCTTTTTGTTCTGTTCTTCATGCTATAATTCTTTGATGTCCTAGAGCAAGCCATGTTTCCTCCCACCCCAGGTTCTTTACATATGGTCTTCTGTTTACCTAAAACCATCTTCTAGAACTCCTATCCCATTTCCTAGAACTGTTTATATTTTAGATCTTAGTTCAAATAGCACTTGCTAAAAGAGCTCTTCCCCAAACTCCCACAACATGTGATATCCCTCTGTTATATATCCTTATAGCACCATGTACCCTTTTTCAGAGTACTTGTCAAAATTTAAACTTTTTTGTTATTTCTCTCATTATTTGATAGTATCCCTGACTAGACTGAAGCCTGAAGAGTGCATTGAACGATGTCTGGTTTTGCCAGCACTGTATTCCCCAGCATCTAGTGCAAGTAACTAGCATAGCAGATAGTCAGTAATTACATCTTCAGTTATGTTAGTGTCAAGTCTTTGTGGATTTAGTGATCTTTGATTTATCTTGTCTCTGGGTTGACTTTGTATTCTCTACTTTTGTTGATTTTGTTGTATTTTGTAGTGTAATTTTCCAATGGTGCTATTTTTTCTTCTGCTTCTGAATTATTGGGACTACTTCTCTTTTGCCTACATATAATTTATACTAGTTTATTGATGGAAATATTACATGTAAATTATTTTTAAGTCATATTTTAAATGGTCTAGGAAAGCTTTATGTTTAAAGAAATTCCAGTGGAAGCCATTTTGTAACATAGTTTTCCACTGTTATGTCAAAATTTTTAACATAATTTTTATTTTTGCGTATCATTTTGCTAGAGCAGGCACATTTGTAATTGTTTCTCTAAAACAAAATGAAAAATTATTTTATTTCTTTGATTCTGCAGTGATATTTTTTCAAAATGACTGCTTCTTACTAGATATACTCTATCTTGAAATGACTTTTACTGGATATAATCTGTCACTTTCATTTTACATAACAGATGGTGGTTACATTAGAAACAGTTTTTGGTTTTATTCATATCAGAATCTAAGAGCTTATTTGTTGGTTGCATACGACTTTTATTAGCAGAAGGGCTGTGTGTGTGTGTGTGTGTGTGTGTGTGTGTGTAGAAACACAGACGGTGCTTGTAAGCTTAGGTAATAGTTTAACTGTTATATTTGCAGCTCTACTAAATGCCAGAACCATGTGACCTTGCGGAAAAGACATTTATTTGTTCTAGTTGGGTTATATCCCTGATAGTGATGTGAGCACAGCTGGTGGAGGATGGTGTTTCTGTGAGTCTCGGAAAATCCTTTGTCTTGTACAGCTCCAATGCTCGAGGGACACACTTCACTTTCCTTTTACCGAAATAGTCGACTGCCAACCCTGCCGGAGGTTGTGAAGTATACAGTGCAGTTCCATGCTTTTGTAAACCTGTATAATTGATGCATTCAAAGCTTTAAAGCAAGAAAGAAGGAAAGCTGTGGGCTAAGAAAGCATACTCCATTTTTGTATGTAATAATGTTAACTCCATATTAACAGAGGTCATCTCAGAGCAAGCATGAAGCCGGCTCACATGAAGCTGAGCGGCAGAATGAAGGTCAAGGAGTGGCAGAAGTCAACATGGCAACTTCGGGTAGCGTTCAGGTAAATAAATTATTTTATTGATTTTTTTTCTAATTAACTATTTAAATATTTTAAAAGGAATATAGAGTGAGATGATTCTTAGAATGATCTGTAAATCTTATCTATTTCCTTAGTGCTGAATGGATATCTTCAGAAGAATTTGGTACTAAAATGCTATGTCATTTTTCTTTCTAATATATAACAACAATGCTTTCAGAATATCTAAGTATATTTTATATCTCTAAATTGTGTGTCTCTGTTTTTACCTAAAATGATGAGTGTGAGTAGAGTTTTTTTGAAAAATAAACACTAAGCTGCATTTTGGTCATATGTGATTTGACCTAGTTATTATTGCTTGCGTTTAATAGGTTTGCTCTTTCTCTGTGGCAATCTTTGCAAAGACATTTTTGTGTTTTTAAAAAATGATCATAAGAACTTATAGTTCTTGTTTTCTGTTGTGCTTCAAGATTACATAAATCTAGAAATTTAAATCCTGTCATTGAAAAAGATGATTCTAATGCCCATTAAAAAGTAGACACATAGACTAGTCATGTTTACTGTTATCATCTTCAGCAAAATTATGGAAGTCAGTTTTTTTTTATAATGTAGAACTATTGTTATACTGCCTTCAGTTTTCTGTTTGTTTTATTGGAATGCATACTAATATGACAGTATCTTTCTTTGGAGTGTTCTGTATTTTCCACATTTTTTCAATGAATAGTTTATGTTGTAAATTAATGACTTTTTAAAAATATAATTTCATTAAGTTGATTTTAAGGAAGTTTTCTTATTGTTGATAGAAAACATTTCTTTGGTGTCTGTAGGTTACTTTTAATGATACTATTTATTTTAAAAGAGCATGCTTCTATTCATTAAAATTTAAAGCTTAAAATGTCTCATAAGTATTTAAATTTGAGTTAAAAATGTACTTCATTTAAATATTACTGATTAGCATCGTACTGGAGAAAACTCTATAAATGGTAAATCAGGGCAAAAGAAATTATATTTAAATAGCACATTTGGGTTATTTCTTTATATTGTAGGAAATTTGGGTGGAAGATTTTGTGTTTCTGCACATATGTAGAAAGAAGAAAAGTTCTTTCTTGACAGAAAAAAAAATTGTTTGCTTTGGATTAGACCAACTATTAGTGCTTTGGGTATTCCAGTTATATATACTTTAAAGCCTCATCTACCCAGTAAGCTGGATATTCATTTAAAAAGAAAATTGAATCTCTGTCACACTTCTTAACATCAAAATTAATTTTAAGTAGATTAGATTTAATGTCAAAAATGAAAACTATTAAAAATACTAAAAGATAAGAAGAAAAGGAGGGTAGAACTTTTATAATCATGAAGTGGGTAGGAAACCATAAAAGAAAAGAACAGTAGGTTTCATACAAAAATGTAAAACTTCAGTGTGCCATAAAATCATAGCAATGGGGGCTTCCTAGGTGGCGCAGTAGTTAAGAATCCGCCTGCCAGTGTAGGGGACACAGGTTCGATCCCTGCTCCAGGAAGATCACACATGCCTGGGAGCAACTAAGCCCGTGCACCACAACTATTTAGCCTGTGCTTTAGAGCCCATGAGCCACAACTGTTGAGCCCATGTACTGCAACTACTGAAGCCCACGTGCCTAGAGCCCATGCTCCTCAACAAGAGAAGCCACGGCAACGAGGAGCCCGCAAACCACAATGAAGAGTAGCCACCACTCACCACAATAAAGAAAGCCCGCGCCCAGCAAAAAAGACCCAACACAACCAATAAAATAAATAAGTAAATAAATAAATAAAGTAATTAATTTAAAAAATCGTAGCGATTTACAAGACAAAAAACAAGATCACATTAATGACTCTAGAGCTATTCCCAGATCCTGATGTAGATGAGTGGTATATATCTGTGGGACTGTGATTAGGTTATGCCAGGATTCCTTTTACCTGTCTTAATAGGACCTACACACATGGCAGCCTCTTGGGGTTTAATCATTTGTTTTGTTTTATTATTTGCTCCAGGGACAAAAATCACTGACACCAATTAAAAACGAAAATAATCCTTGACTCTCTCAGGATCACAGTAGCATGACCCACCAAAGCTCCTATCCTGGTGCCCTTATGTCTACCACTTTGTGGAAGTTCATTGTACCTCACCTGGTTTCCTGCCCATATCCACTCTGCTGGAATGATCTTTACATGAGTAAATCACCCTCTTTGTAAAATGTTTTGTTGGCATCCCTTGGTTCTTAGAATAAGATAACCCCTTATTATGACCTATATAATCTGGCTCGTGCCTAACTTGTCAGCTTTATGTCACGCTTTGCTCTCAGCACTTCTGTCACCCTGGCCTTTCAGGACCTCACCTTTACTGGGCTTCCACCTCTGCAGCCAGTGCACCAACTCTGTCTGTTCCATGTAGTGCTCTTCTCATCCCACTTCACTCAGTTCAATCAGTTTGTTTGTGTCTGAGCTTAAGCATGACTTTTCTGAGGAGGCTTGAACTGTTCACATCCCATTATTTATAGGCTGTCCTAGCTGCTTCTCCTTTTGAAGACCACATTTGCAATTTTACATTTATTTGTGTGATTATTCCTATTATCCCCACTAGATTGTAAGCTCAAAGATTCTTTCTAGTTTTATCCATTTTTATATCCCTATAGTCCCTGATAAATAGTAGATAACAACAATAAATATATGTAGGTTGGAAGGAATGACTAACATCTCTTCTAGAAATAGGGTTTCTTGATCTGTGATTAATATCCCCGGAAGTTACATGGAAGGAGCAAGCTAGAAGTAAATTATACAGGTCAGATCCCTGCTTGCTTAGTATATAACTACGTGTGTAATTCACTTATGATTTGATTCTCAGCTTTTCCGTTTAATGCTTAGAAACAGATCTCTAGTGATATAGTCAGTAAATAGTGATGAAGTTCAACCAAGAGTGGGAAAAAGATGGAATGGTAGGAGAACCTTTTCTACTGCTAATAATGTGTTTTTAAACCTTTTATTATGGAAAGTTTCAAATATATACAGAGGCAGACAGAATAATATAGTAATCTACATGTACCCTATCCACTGTGCCCTCTGATTTTATTTTTGGAAAAGATCCCAGACATCATTTCTTGCATAAATACTTCACTGTATATTTCTAAAACATAACACTTTTTAAAAATTGAAATGTAGTTGATTTACAATATTGTTTCAGATGTACAGCAAATTGATTCAGTTATACATTTGTATTTTTCTAATTCTTTTCCATCATAGGTTATTACAAGATATTGAATATAGTTCTCTGTGCTATACAGTAAATCCTTGTCATTTATTTTATATATGTCAAAGTGTGTATCTGTTAATCCCAAACTCCTGATTTATCCCTCCTCTGCTTTCCCCTCTGGTAACCATAAGATTGTTTTCTATGTCTAAGAATACTTCTTGTTAATTGAAGTATAGTTTATTTACATTATTGTGTTAGTTTCAGCTGTACAGCAAAGTGATTCAGTTATACATATATATATATATATTTTGATTATTTGTATCTTTTAATCGAGTACCTTTAATTTGTCCCTGCCTCCTTCTCTTTCCCCTGTGGTAACTGTAAGTTTGTTTTCTATGTCTATTAGTCTGTTTCTGTTTTGTATATCGATTCACTTGTATTATTTTTTAGATTCCACGTATAAGTGATATCATATAATGTTTGTCTTTCTCTGTCTGACTTACCTCACTTAGTATGGTACTCTCTAGGTCCATCCATGTTGCTGCTAGTGGCAGTATTTCATTCTTTTTTGTGGCTGAATTATATTCCATTGTATCTTCTTAAACTATCATTTGTTGATGGACATTTGTGTTGTTCCCATGTCTTGGCTATTGTAAGTAGTGCTGCTGTAAACATTGGGGTGCATGTATCTTTTCAAATTAGAATTTTCATCTTTTCTGGACTTATGCCCAAGAGTGAGATTGCTGGATCGTATGGTAGCTCTATTTTTAGTTTTTTAAGGAGCCTCCATACTGTTTTTCATAGTGGCTGCACCAATTTACATTCCTACTAAGAGTGTAGGAGGGTTCCTTTTTCTCCACATTCTTTCTAGACTTTTTGCTGATGGCCATTTTTGATTTGCATTTCTTTAGTAATTAGCAATGTTGGGCATCTTTTCATGGCTTGTTGGCCATCTGTATGTCTTCTTTGGAGGAATGTCTGTTTAGGTCTTCTCCCCATCTTTTGATAGGGTTATTTGTTTTTTTGATATTGAGTTGTATGAGCTGTTTGTACATTTTGGATATTAACCCTTTATCGGTTGCATCATTTGCAAATATTTTCTCCCAGTCTGTAGGTTGCCTTTTCATTTTGATGATTTTTTTTACTGTGCAAAAGCTTTTAAGTTTGACTAGGTCCCATTTGATTTATGTCTGAGACTGTTTTAATTTTTTTTTTTTAATATTTTTTGGCTACATCAGGTCTTAGTTGCAGCACACAGGACCTTTTGTTTCAGCACATGGGCTTCTCTCTAGTTGTGGTACACAGGCTCCAGGGCATGTGGGCTCTCTAGCTGTGATGTGTGGGCTCTGCAGTTGTGGTGCATGGGCTTAGTTGCCCCATGGCATGTGGGATATTAGTTCCCTGACCAGGGGTCAAACCAAACTTCCCCTGCATTGCAAGATGGATTCTTAACCACTGGACCATGAGGGAAGTCCATGTCTGAGACTGTTTGGCCTGTGTTTTCTTCTAGGAGTTCTGTGGTGTCATATCTTATATTTAGGTCTTTAAACCAGCTTGAGTTTATTTTTGTTAATGATGTGAGAGAGTGTCTTAACTTCATTGATTTACACATAGCTGTCCAGCTTTCCAAGCACCACTTGCTGAAGAGACTGTCTTTTCTCCATTGTATATTTTTACCTCCTTTGTCAAAGATTAATTGACCGAAGGTGTATGGGTTTATTTCTGGGCCCTCTATTCTGTTCTTTTGGTCTATATGTCTTTTTTTGTGCAAATATCATGCTGTTTTGATTACTGTAGCTTTGTAGTATTGTCTGAGGTCTCAAAGTAATCTACAGATTTAATGTAATTCCTATCAAAATGCCCATGACATTTTTCACAGAACTAGAACAAATAATACTAAAATTTATATGGAACCACCAAAGGCCCAGAATTGCTAAAGCAATCCTGAAGAAAAAGGACAAATAACACTTTTTTAAAATACACAACTATAGTGCCATTATTACACTCCCAAAGAAACTAATGGTGATTCCTTAGTAGCATCAGATATCTAGTTAGTATTCAAATTTGCAGTTGTTTCATAAATGTCATAATTTTTCAGTTTATTTGACTCAGGGGCCAGATAAGGTTCATGCACAGATATTCATTAATATGACTTTGAAGTCTCTTTTAATCTATAGGTTTCTTCTTTGCCTCTTAGTTTTTGCTGTGTATTTGTTGAATAACCAAAGTTATTTGTCTTCTAGAGCTTTCCATAATCTGGATTTTGCTGATAACATCTCCATGGTGAAGTTTGACATATTTCTCTATCTTCTGTATTTCCTATAAGTTGTGATCAGATTTGGTTTCAAGCTCCCCTTTTTTTTGGACAAGACTTTTTCATAGGTGGCGTTATGGTCTTCCATCAGGAAGCATATAATGTCTGATTGTGTCTCTTTTTGTGATGTTAACAGCTATTGGTACTTAATGCCTAGCTCCATTAATTCATTAAGTGTTACAAAATTAACTATAGTATTTCTATAATGAGAAACTTCTCCTTATCTACTGTTTGACTACTTCCAGGTACAGTTTGTATGAAAAAAAGGCAAGGCGAGGGAAGGGCTTGCTTCTTCCCCCTCTTATGCCAGGTTTCACAGTGAGTTGGAGACTGTTGCTGCCTTTATAGTGAACCCTTCTGAGTTGCTTTCTTTTTTTTTTTCCCTCAGAAAAATACTATTTTGAGTCACTGTCTAAAATGAGCAAGCAGATGATAGGAGAGGGGTTCCAACCCAGCAAGTGTAATTGAAATTGACTGTATCCCAACTGTGCTAATTTAACTGCCGAGCATAGTCTTTCTAGGGTCCCTCTGCAAATATTTGAGTGCCTGTAATGGCAATGGATATTTAAGGACAGATAAAGGGGAATCAGAAAATAGAGAGGTGCTTGATTCTAATATGTTGTGAATAGGAACTGTACTTACTTGGAGGGGTCTCCTCCGGCCATTCATCTTATCTCCACCTCTGTACTCCCTAGCCCTTTTTTCACTGTGCTGTTAACTTTCTCCCCCACCCCTTTCACATGAAAGATAATATAAAACTTTTTCATCACTGTTCAGG
Organism: Hippopotamus amphibius kiboko; assembly: GCF_030028045.1. Taxonomy (NCBI): domain Eukaryota; kingdom Metazoa; phylum Chordata; class Mammalia; order Artiodactyla; family Hippopotamidae; genus Hippopotamus; species Hippopotamus amphibius. The sequence goes on from NC_080186.1 coordinate 185,745,272, forward strand.
ATCTGTTTACCAATAAGGATCTGCATTATGCCAAGACTGTTCTTAACCCTAGAGTATGGTGGTGGGCTAAGTAGATGCTACCTTGTCCTCAAGAAATTTATACTCTATAAGACAGATGAACATGTTCCACAAAGTGTAAGTACTATGAAAGGGCAAGTACTTAGTGCTACAGCACTTAATTAGTGTTAGGGTGATTTTGGTCCTAGAGGAAGTTATAAATTAATTTATTCTGACACCTAAAAAATGATTGAGTAAATTAGATACAGTAAACTAGGTGAAAGATGATGGTGGCCTGGGGGTTAGGGAAGAATTGATAGATTTGAGAGAGTCATTTAGTCAGCAGATATCTGAGTATCTGAGAGGATTTAGGAACCATAATCCATAAGGGTTAGTGTTGGATGCGAGGGTCGAGGAGGAAGAAGTCAAGAATGACTTCCAGGTTTTTGTCATGGCAGCTAGAAGGACAGTGATGCATTTCAGTGCCAACAGTAAATGAGGAACAGGTTTGTGGGGGAAATTATCTAGTTTCGAAAATGTTAAGTTTCAAGATGTTAAATCTGAGACAATGAAGCAGAAATGTCGAGTAGGCTATTAGATAGTGGGTTTGGAATGAAAGGGAAGGGTGGAAAATGTGATAATTAAAGGTATAGGAGATTTTTACATCCCCTGTGGTTATAGAACGAGAAGTTGAAGACGTGAGCTAAAATCCCAAAGCAAGGGAGTAATATTGTTGTTCCAAAAGAGAGAGGAAATGGTTAACAGTATCCACCATTGACTATAAGGGCTGAAAAACCTCCTTAAGTTTCACCAAAAAAAGAACTTCAGTGTTGATCTTGGCAAGAGCCATTTCATTGGCTTTCTTCTCTACCATGTGATATTGGAGTGAGTTGAGGTTTAAATTGGAAGGTTAAAAAGTAAAAGAGAGCAATTTTAGCTAACTCCAAAACTCTGAGTGTGAACTGCCCAAGAGAGAAAGAAAAGGCCATTAACTGACACAGAGTACAGATTTGAAAGCAAATTGAGAGATTATTTCTCTTTTTATAAAATAGAAGAGATAACCATATTTGAATGATAATGAGAAGGAGCCAGTAGAGAAAAAGATCGAAGATCCAAAAGAACAAAGAGAAATGGGGAGGGAAGGGATCCAGAGCACAAATGAAGGGGTCGGCCTTAGGTAGGAGACGTGGTGCCTCTGAAGCAGTAGCAGGAGAAGACAGAGATGGATATGAGGCAGGTAATTTTGTCGGTATGGTAGCAACAAGTTTGAGGGAGTTTTGTCTGATGGCTTCTATTTCTTTGTAAATTAGAAGGTAAAATTATTTGTGGTAAAGGAGCCATATCTAACATATCCACTGTGAGCAAAGAAGGGAGAACTGACTAGGGAAACACAAGGATTGCAAAGGGCGTACTAAGGGCCCAGGTGTGTTGGTGACCGTAAATGTTATATGGGCAGCATCCTAGAGAATCGTGTGATATTCTCACAAGCTCAAATTTCTCAGACACTGCTCAGCAGTCCATATTAGGGTGTAGAAAAAACAGACAGTTGGATTCCTCTACAGTTGCGGTGTTTCCAGGCACGTAGAATGGAATAACCATGGGGCAAAGATAATGAAGACTGGCAAGAGAATTACAGAAGCGATGGACCACAAAAAAATCCGAGGTGAAGTATGTAGAGAGGTTCATGCGCTGGATAATCCAATCATTTTAAAGAGTTTCTTGCGGAAGGTTAAAGGAGATTACCAGAAGAACAGGTTAGCAGAGTTACAAGATAACTAAATGCGTTATTAAGAGGTGGTACATTTTAGGGTAATGGAAATGGTCCAGGATACAGCCATAGATGTCAGTGACTAAAATAGAATATAAATGTCATCAAAGACACCAGAGAACTGAGAGGCCAAGGTTTTGAATAGGGTGTAAGTTACTCTGAATGGTGGAAGTAATTGAAGGAGAAGGTGGTCAGTGACCCTTGTGCCAAAGTTATTTAACGACTGAGAACAGTGATTGGGTGGTTAGTAGGTGATAGCACTGGGGAAAGGGAAAAGCGATTATAGCACAAGGAGATTTGGGGCTGGTACCAGAAGTGGAGAAATAATAGTTTCAAAGTGGTGTTGAAGAGTGAGGAGAACATAGGCTTATGCTACCTCCTTACTCCAAAGTACTTGGGACATAGGAGAGAGGTCTGCAGGGGAAGGTGGTATCCGGTGAGAGCTAGGTTTCAGTTAAGGCCAGGAGTGAAGGGAGAATTATGTGAAAAGTTGAGGATGTATGAGTATTTATGGAGCATGGAACCTGAATTTCACAAGGAAATAGAACCGTGGGAAATAGTGTCTCACACACATTTTAGGGCTGACAGTTGTAAATGATGTGTTTTTGGACATATTTTTGGACAGTGAGCAAGGCTGATTTAATGGATATATGAGGGTTAGTCAGAAATTATCCATTGTGGAATTTATTTTAATTAACTTTTAAAAAAGACAAATACATCATTTTTCGACATAATCTGCTTGCTTTTCAGTACACTTTGGCCATCTGTCAACAAGCTTTCGTAGTCCCTGATTAAAAAATGTTTTATAGGCTGAGCTGCGAGCCAGGAATGCACCTCTGTCTTTCACGTCTTCATGTGGACGGGCTCCTTCTTGATGGCTAACACTTGTGCAACCTTCCTTGAACTTCCCTATCCATTCACACACACTTCTTCGCGACAAAACGCTTTCTCCATGCTGTGTACAAAGTCTCCAATCAATAACGGTACCAGGTTCACCCTCAGACCACAAAAAACGAATCACTGCACGCTGCTTTTCTTTCATGCCGATCACAAGTGGGGCATCCATTTTTGCTCACAGCACAGTTACAAATGAACTGATGTGAGACGTTCACAGCTGCATAGCAGTGACTGGGGAGACAGTAGCCTTGAACGGAAAGTGCTGATAAGACAGTGCAGCGAACAGAAGTTTTAATATAACCAGAGTATGGATAATTTTTGACTCACTGTCATAAAATATGGCTGATTTAACAGGTCATGAGTTTGTGAGAGACTTAATGACATTCATTTCTTCAGAATTTAGTCATGGGTTGGATGGGAAATACTTCTTAGGAAGGTGCCATTTACCATTTCTCTGGTCCCTCTGAAAGATGTCGGTACCGACCTAGCCATAATAAAAGGGCCCAGGAAAGATTCTCAGGGCTCAAGTTCTAGGCTTATAGGTAGTGTAGTGTGGGAATAGGAATGTTCTGTTGGACTCTCCTTATAATAAATGCATCTGGATTTCTAGCTAGAGAGTTTGGGAGAGCAGAGTGGGCAGTGTCCCAAAATCAAGGAGCTGTATAGAAAGATACTGAGACTGAAGCTTTAAAGATGATTTGGTGTCTACACTGAAATAAATGTCAGGAACATGTTTTATTGTGGATGTGGGTTTTCCCTTGTTTCATAGTTTAATCTCTTGTTTCTCTTTTGTTTCAAACAGTGTATGTTATCTATTGCTGCTTGACAGTTTTAGCACCTTAAATCAACAGACGTTTATTGTTGTTTCTGTAGGTCAGGAATCCTGGTGCAGCTTAGCTGAGTGCCGCTGGTTCAGGGTCTCTAACAGGCTGCAGTCACGGTGTTGGCTGGGGCCGCTGTCATTTCAAGACTTGACTAGGGAAGATCTGCTTCTAAGCTCACTCATGTGGCTGTTGACAGGCCTCATGTCCTCAGGCTGTTGGCCAGTGATATCATTTCCTTGCCACCAGGGCCTCTACAAAGGGCAGTTCACCATGTAGTCTCTGGCCTCCCTCAGAGAGCACAAGAGAGGGTGCCCAAGATGGAAGCCACAGTCTTTGTAACCTTATCTTGGAAGTGACTTCTCATCATGTCTGCAGCAGTCCATCCACTAGAAGCCATTCACTAGTTCTAACCCACACTCAAAGGCAGGGGGATTGCATAAGGGCATGAATACCAGGAAACAAGGATCATTAGGGGTTGTGTTAGATCCTCACTACCAGAAACAGTAAAAATGTTGGAGATATCCTCAAAGACGGTATGCTTGCTTCAGGATAAGGAGTCATTCCCATTCTACTGTAGACCAAGAGAGGCCCCTTGCCTAAATTTCCTTAAAAAGCCCCTGTCTAGATTCTGTGTGCAGTGAGGGTGGGAATATCTTACTCACTTACATCCCTAGTGACTAGCACTGTACCGAGAAAGTAGCAGGAGCTCAATAACTGTTGTTTGGTTGCATGTGAATTGAAATACCACTATAGAGGCACCCAGTTACTAGAAGGACATGCAGGATGTCTTTCTCTGCTGCCCCTTCTCCCTACGCTGAGGGGTACTAACCTGCTGCTGCAAATTGAGAAGTATCCCTAGAGGACTAATCGACATAAAGCACCCAGACCCACAGAAGGAGTAGAGACTAGAAAGGGTAGCCACTCTTGGACTCTGTACTAGTATTCTTAATCTAACCCTAGATTTCCCTGTGTGGGTGTAAATAAGTGGGTCTTCATGCTTTTATATGGACATCAAAAAGACCTCTCAAGTTGCAACTTAAGTCAACTTTATTGAGGAAAGAGTAACGTACAATAAAATGTATTCATTTTGAATATACAGTTAAATGAATTTCACATTTACAGTTTTTTTCTACAGTTACATTTACAAATATAATTTTCTCTTAAAACATCTGTTTTTTGTTTTGGTTTTGGCTGCGTAGGGTCTTTGTTGCTGCTCATGGGCATTCTCTAGTTACGGCGCGTGGGGGCTACTCTGTTGTGGTGTGTGAGCTTCTCTTTACAGTGGCTTCTCTTGTTGCGGAGCACAGGCTCTAGGAGCAAGGGCTTCAGTAGTTGCAGCATGCAGACTCAGTGGTTGTGGCTTACGGGTTCTGGAGCATAGGCTCAATAGTTGTGGTGCACAGGCTCAGTTGCTCTGCAGCACGTGCGATCTTCCCAGCCCAGGGCTTGAACCCGTGTTCTCTGCATATTCTTAACCACTGTGCCACCAGGGAAGTTATGTTTTTGTTTTTGTTTTTGTTTTGTTTTGTTTTGTTTAATAATAGCCATTCTGACAGTTGTGAGATGATACCTTGTTTTGGTTTGAATTTCTGTAATAATTCATGATATTGAGCAACTTTTCACGTGCCTGTATGTCTTCTTTGGAGAAATGTCGATTCAGGTCTTCTGCATATTTTTTATTGGGTTTTTTTTTTTTTAATTCTGTGTCATATGAGCTGTTTATATACTTTGGAAATTAATCCCTTGCTGGTCACATCATTTGCAGATATTTTCTCCCATTCTGTAGGTTTTCTTTTTGTTTTGTCTATGGTTTCCATTGCCATGCAAAAGCTTTTAAGTTTAGCTGGGTTCCATTTGTTTATTTTTGCTTTTATTTCTTTTGCCTTAGGAGACAGATCCAAAAAAAAAACCTCTGCAATTTATGTCAGAGTGTTCTGCCTGTGTTCTTTTCTAGCGTGCTCTCCACATTTATCCCTTTACACAGACTCTTCCATCATTCTCCTCCCCAAATCCAAAGCCTACCTTTAAGTATAACTTCTCTTGTTCAGTCTTTAATAGTTCCTAAGCAGGTAGTTGCTTCTTTCTGGTTTCCCTCAGTATTTTATGCATGCTTCTTACTAAGTGCTTATGGTATCTCAGTGCAGTTATTTATTTTTTCATGTCTTTCTCCAATAGAAGTTTCAAGCAGTCTTTTTTCTACTCTGAGCTCCTGGAGAACTTGAACTATACCATATTCAGTTAGTTTTGTGCTTAAATTTAGAGCATTTCCTCACTCAATGGAGTTTTCTGCCAATCAATTTATATTTAACTGAATGTGGTTTCATGTCTTTTTGATTTGTGAAAGAATATTACTCTTAGTAATATCTTGAGTGTTTGGTTACTTGCACATTGTACTCTGTCTTTTGCAACAATCTTTTTTTCCTTCAGTGTTTCTCTAAACTCTACTTAAGTTTATATGTAAAAATATTCATTTCAGGCAGTATAATGTTGACATCTTTAATGGTATATTTAGCTGCTTACCCTAAAGACAGTTCATTTGGAGTACCTTAACATGAAGTTAGATGTATTTATCTATAATGTAAATTATACTATCTGTAATTTGCTTAATTTCTAGGGTTCAACTGCACGAATAGATCATGAAACAGCCAGTGTTTTGAGTTCTAGTAGCACACATTCTGCTCCTCGAAGGCTGACGAGTCATCTGGGAACCAAGGTAATAGATTATAAACTCTTGTGGGTAGTACTCTGAGTGTTTTATTAAGACATTTTTCATTCATCTTTTAAAGAAATGACATCCACTTCTATGCAAGTGTCCTAAGCTCCAGCCCGCTGGCTGGCTTGCTGCTTCCTGAACACTCCCTGTGCCTTGCCTGCAGTGGCACACACCTCCACTTCCCACCCCACTGCAAAATGACTGTCAGAGGCCTAGCCAGCCTTCAGAACTCTTCTTGGGCTTTCCTTCTTTACAAAACATTTTCTGATTTCCAGGGTCCTCTCGCCTCCCCATGCAATCTCTCTGCCTCTTTTGGATCACTGCAGTTGGAGCATAGGGACTGTTTATTTTAACCTTTGCAGCATTTAGCGCAGAATATGCACATAATGAGTGTTTAACAAATATTTAAGTGGATGGAAAAGTTATTGAAACTGAATGTTATCCACTGCTGATAAGTGAATTTTCTTAGGATCTCTTAGATGTTAGTAAATATTTTTGGGGATTTGGGAATAGTATTTATGAAAAGAAAATAATTATTTTATTATTGTTTTAAAGCCAGAGGCTTTAATATTATATGAACAAAGATGAAATTCTAATATTACTAAACAATATATTTTCAGTTAAATCTAAGTAATTCCACTAGTTTTCACAGCATACTCTACATACTCTTTCTTTACTTTAATCATATAATGGCTCTTAGAAAAAGCATTGCTGAAATAATGAATGTCAATTTAAGAATGAATTTTAGAGTATCAGTGATATTGTTAATATGAAACTGAATCCTTTTAATAACTCACAATAGTTACTACTTGGGACTGCTAGTATGCCAGTAACTGCTAGGAGTTGTATGTTTATCTCTCTGATCTTCTCGAAAACCCTTTGAGGTATTCTTGCCCCTCTTTTTAAAATGAGAATATGGAAGCCAAAAAAAAGGTTCAGACAGCTGTTGTGTAATTAAATTGAAATTCAACCCCAGATCTGTCCAACATCAACAAGTAGTTTTTACTATAAAGAAAATCTTTAATATTCAGTAGTACTGTTGCATGAAAACTAGCAGCTAGAATACCATTTCCTTTTGAAGTGATTTATTCATGATAATTTTAAGACCTTACTACATTTTTGAATGCCAGTTACTGTCCTATACATGTGTCATTTAATCTTCACAAAGAAAACCCTATTAGGTAAATTTCTCCATTTTGCAGCTGAGACAGCTGTGCCTCAGAGAACTCAAATAGCTTAGTTGTATCACAGAGCTCACTTGTAAATGGTGGAGTCAGAATTTGAAAGATTATTTTTCCACAGTTCTGTACTACCTTCCTAATAAAACTTTCATATCTAAGAGTAATGTGTGTTTACGCATTTAGAGTAGAGTTTCTCAGCCTCAGCCTTATTGGCTGGATAATTCCTCATTACATTGTAGAATGTTTAGCAGCATCCCTGGTCTTTACCTACTAGATGCCCAACACTTTTCCTCCCGAAGTTGTGACCGCCAAAAATGTCTCCAAGACACTGCCAAAAGTGTCTCAAGATGGCTAAAATTGCCCCTGGTTGGGAATCACTAGTTTATAGATATGATACATTTATATAATAGCCTCTACTTTTATGTAATAGCTCTCATTTTAAAATGCGGTTGATCACAGTGCAGGATAACTGGATACTCTTTCCTGTTTCTAATCTGCCTCTAAGTAAATTCTTAGAATTTGTGGTCAGGGAGTAATTGATGCTTACCAGCTGCTTTTAAAAAAATTGAATAAGAATCCTGGCTTTGTATCCCTGTATGATCAGGGCATTCTTCTTTTTATGACAAAATACTTCCACATGTACAAAGGAGAAATCAAAATTTTAACAATATTATACAGTAAGTCCCCTACATACAAACCTTCAAGTAGCAAACTTTCAAAGATGAAAATATATTATAAACCTATTACAGTACAGTACTGTATACCGATTTTGTTAGTTGGGTACCTAGGCTAACTTTGTTGGACTTATGAATATGCTCTCAGACTAGGACTCGTTCATATGTAGGGGACTTAACTGTTATTATAATCTGGTGAGGGTTAACGATTGCTGAGAACTAGTAGTTAGTAAATAATAATTGCTGAAAAATATTTTCTCTTTATTGATTATGGTTGTAGATTTTAAAAATTAAAATTTTAAATGGTGTAAAGAATTTAGATAAACCACATTTCTGTGTGTGTTGGTGGGTGGGTGTATGTGGCGGGGCAGAGGGGAGATGTGAGAGAGGGAGAGAAATCGGTTGATTATCGTTCATTACAATCAGTGGATTATCACCAGCTGATCCAAACAAACAGCAATTTAGGTATGTAAGAACCTGCTTTCTCTTTATCAACACTATATACTACCACTAATATTTACTCATAAACAAATTGGTGATGATTACATTATGTGGATTTTGAAATAACGCTCATTACTTCATCCTGGAAGGGGGTTTTTGTTTTTTGGTTTTTTTTTTTAATGAATTATAATAAATATCCCATTCATCACTTCATTGGTGTTGGCTTTTGGATATTAACATCATAATTTTGTTTCTAAACTCATTTGGCCCGCAGGTGGAAATGGTGTATTCATTGTTGTCAATGCTTGGTACTCATGATAAGGATGATATGTCACGAACTTTGCTAGCTATGTCTAGCTCCCAAGACAGCTGTATATCCATGCGACAGTCTGGATGTCTTCCTCTCCTCATCCAGCTTTTACATGGCAATGACAAAGACTCTGTGTTGTTGGGAAATTCCCGGGGCAGTAAAGAGGCTCGGGCCAGGGCCAGTGCAGCACTTCACAACATCATTCACTCACAGCCTGATGACAAGAGAGGCAGGCGTGAAATCCGAGTCCTTCATCTTTTGGAACAGATACGAGCTTACTGTGAAACCTGTTGGGAGTGGCAGGAAGCCCATGAACAAGGCATGGACCAGGACAAAAATCCAAGTATGTTCTGTATGGTGCATGTTACAAAGCAAACGTAAAAGTTTTTGAAAAGAAAACTTTTAAAATTAGGATGGTGTCTTTAACGAATAGGAGTGGGAAATTCATATTAGCCATCTACACTGCTAACATAGTTTAAAGCTTAATTTCTCTATTTTCTAGAAAAAATTAGCAAAGGAAAATATGTGCACTACAATGCAACCAAAAAAGAACAGAAAATCAAGACAGAGTCATAGCATAGTAGATCTAGAAAGAACTTGAGCAATTATGTTCTCTATCTCTTGAGATTAAGCTCAAGAAAGTGACTTTACATAAGTTCCTTCAGCCATTAGTGACCAACCCATAATCTCTTACGTTTGCATATCACTCTGCTCAGTGGATACAGAGCTGTATTATGTATGTTATTTGATCCTTACAACAACCTTGTGAACTAGGAAGGGAAGATATTATCATCTCCATTTTACAGATCAAGAAACTGAGGCTTAGTGAGGCTAAAAGACTTGCCTGTGGCCTCAGAGCTAGTGGGTGGTGGAGCCAGGATCAGAGGCCAAATCTCCTATCTCTCAGCCCAGTGCTCTTCTTACTGCACCCTCCTGCACCCTCCTGCTTCAGGCCATGGGGCCCCAGTTGCTGGGGTGATCAGCCTCCCAGCTCTTTGCTCAGGGAGAAACCCTTAGCCATCAGCCCTTCTCCCTCAGGAGCAGGGAACGTGAGAGTTGGGACCCTTGGGGACATAACTTACTTCATTCCTATAGCAAGAACCAAAAGCAGTAAGTATATAAGGTAAGACCTTCCTTTCACCTGATAAGAACACATGCACACGCACACACATGACAAAGGACTGTTGTATCAATATCTTGATTGGGGGAGCAGGAGAAAGAGTGATGACAAGAATATGATCTGTAAAGATTTAGCACATTTTTTTTAGGTTAGGTATAAAAGTAAATTTATTTAAAATTTAGGAGTTTTCACGAATAAGAATACAGCAGAGATGTCCTTTATGTCTGTTTGTCCTAGGGATGAGGAGGACTAATAAGATGTTTTACTGGGAGAACATTGTCTTTATGGATTGTTTTTTTTTGTCCACGATTATGTAATGACTCACATTTTGTCCTCTTTATACCTGTTCTCAGAAAAGTTAAATAGAATAAATATTATTACTTCTGAAAAATAGACTTGCTTTTAAAATTTTTATTTCAAGTAACAATTTTGAAATGTTGGGCATAGTATTAAGTGTGCAGGTACATTTTCTTGGACACCCTTTCTTTAAATTTTTGTTTACTATCTGGTATCTGTATAGTAAGGTTTCTCTACTAGGTTTATACTAGGTTTCTCTACTGCATTTGTATACAACCATGTGCTTTTAAGTTTAAGTAGAGATTATAAATAAAAAGTTTTATACTAAAATGTTTTTATTATTTCATATAGCCAATAAAATTTTTTAAGTTATTATTTGAGTTATAGCATTAACCTTCATGAGACTTAGTCCAACAGACTTGGTCAAAGGCTGATGAGAGGTAAACATTTTTATGGAACCAAGAAAAGCCCTTTACTTATGTTTTCCTTCCCATGTTTGTAGTATTTATTCATCTCTTCAGCAAATACTTGTTGATTCACTAAAGTACTATGCATTAGGGGTGTATTAGTGAGCCCTGAGTATTTTTTAAGTATAATAAACCTCACTGCTTTTGAGAAAACAAAGCATGATGGGTTATGTTGATTTTATTTTTCAGTGCCGGCTCCTGTTGAACATCAGATCTGTCCTGCTGTGTGTGTTCTAATGAAACTTTCATTTGATGAAGAGCATAGACATGCAATGAATGAACTTGGTAAGACAAAAATGATTCTTAATGCCATGGAAGAATACTGAAGATTTTTCATCATTGTTGAATTAGGATATAAGGGCACTAACTTCTATTACCATCTGCTTCCTCCTTGTAGCAAATGACTATACTCTGGTTTCCAGAGGAGACAATGTCCTAAGTGACAGAAACTGCTATCTTTTATAACCCAGCTTGGATTTTTAAAATCTTAGCCAAAGGTTGGAAAAAATACTAAATGGTCCACTCTTGCCCCTATTGTCAAGGTAGACCCTGGATGCCAGTTGATGGGGAGGGTAATTTGAATTGTTTTGAGACATGGAGCTACGTAATTATTCTTGAACTCAGTCACTTCTTGTGGACACCAGAAGGAATTATTATTAAGATTCTCATTTATCTTCATGGTTGTCAGTACTTTACTGGATTTTCATGATAAGCAGCGTGGTGTCTCTGAAACTGGTTGGTACAGAAAAGCATTATGCTCTGATTTATGTTAGAAACATTCCATTAATTTTGGAAAGGTTCCTCTTAGGTATGTGTTCTCACATACTCTAAACCCTATATAATCTGCATTTGTGCCCCCCATTTTTCATGTAATGGTTTTTCTTTGATTTCTAGGTTCATTTTGCACATGTGGTATTTATAAGTTGCATCATGCTGAGCCATCTCATGTGAACTGGATCGCTCTAGCCGTGCCACAAGCAAGAACCATACACTGTTTCCATCTTAGTGTAGCTGTGCCCTTGCTTTTTGTGCTGTTTATGTTACATTCATTCCAACCCCCACCCCCCAACTTTGTATTCCTACCACCCTCATCGTTATCATTCATCATTTGTCTTAAAAGTGACAAAGTCATGAGACTCTTAAACACAGAGTACCTGAAGGGCCCAAAATGAGTGTTGTCTCCTGCAGAGTCATCACTTTGGGAGGCTGTGTACTTTGTGGTTTTCCCTGCCCTCCAGCCATGCTTTTCTTCACACAGGCCCTAGCAGTCGGCCCACTTGACTCTTTTTCCTTCCCCCATCCCCCCAGGCTCCTGTGAAACTGAGTGTGAGCTTGTGAGTTCTCCCCTCCTCAGTACTGTCTCAGCATTGGTGAAGTTTTGTTTGGGTGTTTGTTTTTTTTTAACACTAGTAGTAATGGGAAAAATAATGAATTAGGAAAACTAATCCAATTTTAAGTTCCCACAGACGCTTTTTATAAATGTCCCTGTGTTCCAATGAACTGTAGACTAGGACTGACACATTAATCATCTGAATTTCCGAGTAAAATCTAGACTCAGTATTTGTTCCTCTTCCTTCTTCAGGTAGGAAGGCTACCCGGGGCATTTCATCACAGGAGCTAGGGCAGGGGCTTTCAGGTGAGGAGCAGGATGGGGCCTCTGGGGGTGTGACTGCTGGGGATAGAGCCACAGGGGATTATCTTCTTCTCACTTCTAGCCTCTGAATTTGTATTGGAGCAAAAGAAGGATCGAGGTGTGTGGACTGTGGGAAGATAGAGTAAGACAGAACAAGGGATCTGACAGTGAGGGATAAGGAGGAAGGAAGTCCCAAGTAAATGAAGGGAAATTCCTAAGCCCAGTCAGCTAGGACTGTCATTTATACATATAAGAAAATTGTACAGCTATTAGGGTCTTTTAAGTTTGTACCTATTAGTATTTCAAGTTTTAGGCTATAATATCAGTAATGTATGCCTTTATTAATTCCCAGCTCTGTCCCAGAAACTGTGCTAGGCACTAGATGTAAAAATGATTAAGATGTGGTCCTGACTTTCAGGGAAGCCACAGTTAATTTGCGTTACTGTTTCCCAGACAAGATTGTAATGATCACCAGAGGCAGTTGTCAAACCGCGTACTTCTCTGGCCCTTGGTAAGCAAGCTTAGCAAAATAGAATCTCCAAGGAGGGAACCTAGGCATCAAATCATTATAATAAGTGGCCCAAGTGATTCTTAATGATCAGGAAATTTTGTGAAACACCAATATATAGAATATTGATGCTGAGCCCCTAATATTTATTTCAGGATGAGGCATTTCATGCTAACAGTGATTATATAAACCAAGTAAAAGTTATATACTTTTAAAAAATTAAGCATCATCTTTCTATTATCTTTTTTTGGTAAGTTTGAGAATTTTGTTAAATGTCACCTGAAGCCATTGATCCTCTACTATATGTAAGGTTATGGGATACCACGTAAAATAGTATTTGGTTCATCTGGACCACTCTTCTCTAACACAGACACCAGGAAAATGTGGAAGGATGTGGCTCGTGACCTTTGCATTACCTTGAAACACCTAATATTTTTCAGGGAAACCTATTTTTTATTCTATTGATCGTAAATTCACATCATATTTTTGTGAATCCATTTTTAGTTTTAACATATAGATTCTTTACCTTAAAATTCATTAAAAATTTTCTTTTTTCCTGCCTGCAATCATAAAGGGCTCTCTCTTTTATCTGATACCCTAAATTTTATTGAATGTTCTTTTTTCATTAGCCACGTTCTTCATGGTTTTATCAGCATTGACATTGTCCTTCTTTAATCTTCGTTTTCAGAATCAAGTCCTGAGAGTTTTGGTTTTTCCATACAAAAGTAGTCAGGTGCCTTCTTGGGATTTTCTTTAGATCATTTCACTCTTCTTAAAACGGTATCACAGATACTGCTGTGCTGGGCAGGATTTTACGTAGGCATGAAGCATAGCATGTTTGTTTTGGCTTTAATCATCTGCTTTGTAATCCTCAGCATTTTGGTGATCTCATCAGCACAAGGCCACTGAAGTATTAAATAGTGGGGTTTTTTGAAGCTCTGTACTAGGCTTTCTTCTACTCTCCGCAGGCAGTATTCTCTACTCCATTCATTTACAGTGTTTTTCAAATTTACATCTTAATCCAAGTTCTCTCTCCTGAGATTTACACACATTTTCAAACTGCTCATCCTACATCTTCACCTAGATGATTTTTCAGACATTTTAACTCAACTGACAGAAACTGAGTTTGTTGTCTCCTCCATCCCCAAATCTCTGTCTCTTCCAGGGTTCCTTTTCTCAGAAAATGGCATTCCAGTCAACCTACTTACTGAAGCCAGAATCTTAGAAGACATCCATGACTCTGTTCTTATCCCCATATCTAGTAACTGCTTTAATTCTGGTCCTTAAATATATCTCACATCACTGCTCTTTCTTTTATCCTAGCCCAAGCAAGCCTCTGTTGTTTCTCCTATTCTCCCATAGTTTGTCTTACTTGTCTCCCCACTTCCAATTGTAATCCATTCCGCAGCCTACAGTCATAGGAATCTGTTTAGAACGTACATCTGATTATTCCTTTCCCTGCCTTAAATCCTTGGTGAGGCAGGCCTCTACCCATTTTTTGTAGCCTCACCTTGTGACCCTCTCCTTGTCGCCGTGTATTTCTGGCCCAGCAGCCCTTGCACATGCTGTTGTTACATCTGCCTGAAATGCTTCCTTATTGTTTCTGCCCCCACCCTTTTTAGATATTAATTCATCCTTTAAGTCTCAAGTTAAAGATATTCCCTCAGCCATTTTCTTGATCCTCCCAGTCTAGGTTAAGTTCGTCGGTTATCTTGCCCTGTGCTTCTATACAGTCCATTACACTTAAATTGGTTGTTCAATGGCTGTCTTTGCTGTAATCTGTAAGCTCCATAAAGACATTGGCTGTTTTGTTCATTGGCTGTTTATCTTTCCATCATCCTGGGTGGATGGAGGAAAATCTTCTTAAATATGGTTTGGATTTTCCTTAACCAAATTAATTTTTAGTTACCTGCATTCAAACTCATCTGTCATTGGTGCTAATTATAAAGATTTACACAGATGTTCCGAGAGTTAAGTCCCCTGGCCTGGCGTTCTTGACCCAGGATAGAACTTGGTCTGTTTTGCAAATTTGCTGATTCCTCTGCATACTGACCCTTCTAAATCATTTACAAAAATAATAAATGTACAAATCCTCTTTCAGATTAATGACCTGATTGTTTAGACTTACAGTATCCAAGAATTGCCTGTTTATATTCATCTTCTTTTCTTCTGTCTAAGCCACTTTTCTGACAAAACAGTCTCCCTAGTCTCATAACGATTAGTATTGATGATAAATAATATTTTGAATAACCTCCATATGCACTTTTATTTTTCTTTTTATTCACTCCCTCACCATTTTGCTTCACCTTTTATCTTTTTGTTTTGTTTTGTCTTTTTACTATCCCTTCCTTTATGTCTTTTCCTTTCCTTTCCCTTCATTTTCCTCCTTGCGTTCCTACTGTTGACCACTGTGGGCATTGTTAAGTATACCCAGTGGTGGGAATCAAGGGGAAAGAAAATACTAAATTCTGGTATTGGTATTTGACACTTCATGAGTATCAAAGAAAAGTAAGGATTTAAAAAGGAAATTAAAAATGGTTTTATAGAGCTTAGTAATAAGTTGAACACGTAATTCTTTTTCACCAAAAAAAAGAAGCTTTACTTCAAGCACAGTTTCATTTAGAAGTTTTAGTATTCCTAGGTTAATAAAAATTATTTGGGAAATAAAACTATATTAAAGTAATTAGGCCACAGTGTGTGACAATGAAGAGTGTTTGTAAAGTCCTAATAATAAAAATGTTAGCTTTTTCTGCTTTACACTCAGGAAGACCTAGTGTTAGAAAATAGCCTTCTTCATCCTTGACAAGATCCAGTGTACTTGCAGTAACTAGAGTATAATGTTCGTTTCACTCAGTAAGGCAAGGGGCTGGCGGGCGGAGAAACTGGCAGAAAATGGAGTAGTTTTCATTTGTAGTTTATAAGTATATTACACAAGAGTCCTTTATAACATTTTTTGTAGCTTATAATTCTAAAGACAATTAAGCCATATATTTTCATTCTTTGAGATTTTTTCCTAATAACATATCAACTTGGTACCCATTTGTTTTATTTTAGACTTTTGTATTTTTCCTCTTGCCTTTTTTAAATTAGGGGGACTGCAGGCCATTGCAGAATTATTGCAAGTGGACTGTGAAATGTATGGGCTTACTAATGACCACTACAGTATTACTTTAAGACGATATGCAGGAATGGCTTTGACAAACTTGACTTTTGGAGATGTAGCCAACAAGGTATGTTTTATAAGATCTGTTTCTTACGATATCTCTGGTATGAGTTATTTTACTTTCATACAAACTGCTTTTCCCTGACTTTCTTTTTGTCACTCTCCTCATAAAACACTGACTCTACAAACCTGTACTTTATATCCCATTGCATATCCTTACTCATTTGGTTGTCTTATGCCTAAGCAAAGGCAAAAGATGGAACACAGTAGTGGATTTATGTAATCACGCTTAAAATATTGTTCCCGGGAATGATAGCAAAAATCTGGAAATCTTGATGATTGGTGCAAGTGTTATACACATATTGGTTCCATCCAAATAAAAGACTTTAAACACTTTGCTTATTGTTTCTTATCATTTATCATTTATTTTATTTTTCCAGTTTGCAAGAGAACAAATAGCAAAGGATTAGGAGGGTATTTGTCTTCATTTATGTAATCTGGTTCTAGTTCTTTTATGGGTAAAACATTAGTTAGGATTGAAATGAGACAGTCGAGACTGAATTTGAAGTTTACTAGTCAAAAATAAAGCACGGCTCCAGGTTGCCTTGTTACTGACCCTCTGAAATATTTGATTTTACAGGCTACACTATGCTCTATGAAAGGCTGCATGAGAGCACTTGTGGCCCAACTAAAATCTGAAAGTGAGGACTTACAGCAGGTACTACTTAGAATTTCAAATGTTTTTCTTGGAGAGTAGTGGGGTAATACCCTGATTTAGAGTAATTTAACCTGTGGCTCAGTATTTAGCATCTCATGTTTAAATTGTGGCTACATTAACACCAGAATAGAGGAAAATAATTATATTGTAGGAATTCCTTTTCGCACTATATTAGCATTTAGCAGAAATTTACTTATTTATTAATAGATTTCCAGTCTTACTTTTAACATTAGGAACCAGAAAGCAACTAGTATAAATAATTTTATAAACAAATTATTCTAAAATTGATTCATTTGCAGGTTATTGCAAGTGTTTTAAGGAACCTGTCTTGGAGAGCAGATGTGAATAGTAAAAAGACTTTGCGTGAAGTTGGAAGTGTGAAAGCATTGATGGAATGTGCTTTGGAAGTGAAAAAGGTACCTCTGAAAACATTTATTATTATAATATGGTCTTCATCTTTGGGTACTTTTTTGCTGCCCTCTCCCACCCTTGAGACTCACTAATTTCTGACCCTCTTATCTTATCAGTCCCTAGACTTAGACTGCTCCTAAAGTATGAAGGCGGAAAAGATTGCACAAGGTGGCCTAGTATAAGTCAGGGTTTTTCAGACTCAGCACTGTTGACATCTTGGACCAGATAAGTCTTTGTTTTGGGGAACTGATCTGTGCCTTGTAGGATGTTTAGCAGCATCCCTAACCTTTGCCCACTAGATGCTGATATACCCTCTCCTCAGTCATAACAGTCAGAAATGTCTCTGGATACTACCAAATGTGCCCTGTAAGGGGAAAGGGACAGAATTACCCCCAGTTGACAATCACTGGTGTAAGTGTTAACTCTTTGCTGCCCAAATCTCGATCTCCTAGGGCCCTCAAATTTTGATAGTCACCTTATCAAGAGGTAATCAGACCCAAAAGTGGGAAACCCCTCAAATAATCATTTGTTTACAAAAGGAAATAATCTCCAGGTGGGATATCTACGTTAGAAACTAATTTTTTTTTAATTGAAGTTTGAGAACTAAGCAAGTCTTTTTAGCTAACCTGAGTTTCCTTTCACTCAATCAGTCCTTCTTGACCCAGAGCCTACATTATTCTCTTCAAAATTTCACTTTCAAAGAAGGCAGAGTCTGAGGGGCAGGGTTGTTTATTTATGTATTTTTTTCTAAATTGTACTATTTTATAACTGGAAAACCCAAGTAAATCAAAATGAAAAATTAAAATTATTAGAAATAAGAAAAGTATTCAACTAAATAACTGGTTATAAAGATAATATTCAAAGGTGGTCCATAGGTACAAACTTCCAGTTATAAGATAAATACTAGGGATGTAATATACAGTGTGATAAATGTTATTAACACTGCTGTATCATTATATATGAAAATTGTTGAGAGTAAATCTTGAGTTCTCATCACAAGGAAAAAAATTTTTTTTCCATTTCTTTAATTTTGTGTATATATGAGATGATAGATGTTCACTGAACTTATTGTGGCAATCATTTCATGATGTATGCTTTACACCTTAAACAGTGTTACATGTCAACTATATCTCAAAACTGGGGAAAAAAAGATAATATTCAAATACACTTAGGGTCTGCATAAAGATACCTTTAAAACACTACTGAATCGGCAGAACACTTGTATTCACACTGCAGAAAAGAAGATATATGAATGGCCAACAAGCACTTGAAAAGATACTCAGCATCGTTAGTCATCAGGGAAATACAAATTACAACTGCAAGATACCTTACGCATATTATACTGGTTAAAATTTAAAAGATTGACCCAAGTATTGTCAAGGATGTTAAGCAGCTGGAATTCTCATGCACTGATGGCGGGAATGTTAAATGGTGTGCAGGCATATATCGCTTTATTGCACTTTACAGATATTATATTGTTTATAAATTGAAGGTTTGTGGCAACCCTGCATTAAGTCTATCAGTGCCATCTTTCCAACAGCATTATTTTTCAATTAAGGTATGTACTTTATATATATATATAATGCTGTTGGACACTTAATAGACTACAGTATAGTGTAACTTTCATATGAACTGGGAAACCAAAAAAATGGTGTGACTCACTTTATTGCGATATTCACTTTATTGCAATGATCTAGAACCAAACCTGCAATATCTCTGAGGTATGCCTATCCCAGTTTAGAGAACATTTGGCAGTGTTTTAAAATTAAACATTTACCTACCATATAGCCTGACCACCCAGGAGGAAAAAATCTTAAATTCACACAAGGACTTAACACACAAATATTCACAGAAAGATTATTTGTGATAGCCAGAAACTAAAAATAACTAATGTCCATCAACGGGTAAATGGGTAAACAAATTGTGGAATACTATTCGGCTATTTTTAAAAAAAGAATGAACTGTTGATACATGCAATAGTCTGTAATGACAGAAATCAGAACAGTAGTTGCCTGGGGTTGGGGGTGGATTACAAGGGGGTACAAGGAAGTTGGAGGGGGATGATATAAATGTTACCTTAGGTGATGGTTTCATGGGTTTACGTACACCTCAAAAGTGATCAGATTGCACACTTGAAATATGTGCAGTTTATTGTTCTCTAATTATACCTTAATAAAATTATACAAAAAATTTTGGGGGGGGTTGGGGGTGAATTGGGAGATTGGGATTGCCATATATACATTACTAATAAGAAAAAATATATCAAATTGTAAAAAAAAAATTAGTGCTGTGTATACGTCGACTCCTTTCTAATCAGCCTTGTGTGTTTTCAGAAAGATTTAATGCATTTGCATGTATTATGGGAACTTGTTATTGCTGTTGAATAGCTCATCACTTTATTGTTGCTCAAGGACCTCAAAGATCTACATACCAACTAATTGCTACAAACCAAGAAAGTTAGGTTAAAAGACACATCCTAATGAGAAGCGTAAAACAAGACCATAATAAGTAGAAAGACAGCCTGTTCTTGTAAAGGAAGAGTAGTAGTTTAAAGATCATTTCTCCCTAAATTCATCTGTAAAATTTTAATGCAAGCCCAATCTTGGAAAAACTAGCGCATCAGAAATTTATAATATCCAATTCTGGTTTGGGCCTGCTCTGGTTAGCAGTACTAGAATTTATTTTTTCCTTCTTTTTCTACATTCAATGCAAACATCGTTATGAACATTCTTTCTCTTTTTAATTTGTCATCTCTTCCTTCTCAACTTCATTTACTACTAATGACCACAAGAACTAAAACTACCTTCCGTATTCTCCATTTACTGCATCATTTTAACATCATTTGCTGGCTCTTACTCTTCCCTGCACATTGTTTCCTGCACCTGCATTCTGTGCCCTGAGCATTGCTGTTTACTCAGAGCTGTTAGTCCCGTACTCTTGTCTTCTGTATCTTTTCTACTGGCTGTAGAGAAGGAGGCTTTTTTATGTTTCAGCTATCTATAAAGAAGCCCAGTATTTTGAAAATGAAAACAAAAATCCTCTGTTCCTTCTTTGCAATGTTTCTCTTTTTCCTATAACAACCTAAACCCTGAACAAGTAGTCACTTGCTTCATTTCTTAACTGGCTATACCTTCTTCAGTCCTTTTTAATTTTGCTTCTAACAAAATCTAGATTTATAGATCAACTAGTGTATTTCTTTTCTATCTATATTTGATACTTTTTGATCACATACCTTATTGAATCTCCTCCCTTTGTTTTTATCACATGTTCTTCTAGCGTCTAATCATTTCTTCTTGCCTTCTCTAACTGTAAAGCTTCTTTGAAACAAAACCCTTGGCCCTCTACGTGTAGTCTGAAAGAGAGCAACTTCTGTTTTCCTATCGTCAGCTCTCACGTCTAGCTAGGTCGGTTGTAAGTTTAGCTCACTCCTCTAAACTCAATTTTTCTGTTCTCATGATACTTTGAATGTCCCACCTCTTCCTCAGTCACAGTATAATTAAAATTGAGCTCTTATCCTTTCCACATCTTGATTGGTAAAAACATTTCTTCCCTGTCTCCCGATAAATAGTATGTAAACCTGCTTCTGCATTATTCATTTAACATCCTGATGAAGAGAATACAATGGCTAGCTCCTTATGGGTTAGGCCCAGAATGCTTGCCATGACGTTCAAGGCCTTTTACCTCTCTGACCTTACGTCCCACGATGTCCCAGCACAGAGGACTTTGACTTCCTCTGTGTCTTCTTTCTGTTCTTTAGTCCTCCCTTGCTTATTCCCGCTTCCATGCCTTTCCTCATTCTACCTCCCCTGCCTTCTCTCATGTCTTTCCTGCTGCTCTCCTCCATGAAATATTTTACCTATTTGATTAAATTCAGATAGCAGTAATCTTTCCATTAGAGTCTTGGTTTCAAGTATGGTTTTGCAGTCTTTTTTCCCCAAAGTAAATAGTTAGCACCTTCAAAGCAAGTATCAGTTGCTGTGTTTGTATCCTCTGGAGTACTTCTAATTGTGATAGGCACAGTGTAGATTTCTAATGAATGTTTGTTCCCTGGTTGATTTGTAATAAGAAGAAAGACTGACATCAGGATTGTGGCAAGTTTTGCCAAATATCCTTAATTGTATACTCAGAGTGTTTTCTATAGCAATTATAATTTGACAGTTTACTGTGATACTGTATATCAGGGAGTTCTGGTTTTTGTAATTACTTTGTTTCTTTGGGGATTTTAAGAAATTGGAGTTTTTCCAGTAAGCTTTTTTTAAAATGTTTTATTGTTACTTTTGAATCAACCACACATAAATATATATGTGTGTTTTTACACAAACAGAATATTATACATACTCCTCTGCAACTTGCTCTTTTCATTTAATGATACATCTAGATATCTTTCCGTATCAGCATATAGAGAGTTTTTTCTAGTTTCTATTATCCTGAAAATGTTATCTTTTCAGAGTGCACATCAGTTCTGTTTCATATTCTGATATAAGCTCTTGTGAGGTATATGTGCACCATCTAAACACTTAGAATAAAGTTCATAAAGGTCATTATTTTAATATCGCATTCTGCTTGTTTCATGGGGATATCACTGTTCCATTTGGTATTCTATGAAAGTTTTTCTAGGTGAGGAGTTCCTAATACTTTACCAGTGAAGGATGGGCAGCAGAGGAGATTTTTTTTTAAAAAGAAAGAAAAGAAAAAGAAAAAAGAGCTTCCTCAGTAGAAATTACAAGAGGGAAATTCCAACTCTAATTAGATGACACATATTCTATTTCTTGATAGGAATCAACCCTCAAAAGCGTATTGAGTGCCTTATGGAATTTGTCAGCACATTGCACTGAGAATAAAGCTGATATATGTGCCGTAGATGGTGCTCTTGCATTTTTGGTTGGCACTCTCACTTACCGGAGCCAGACAAATACTTTAGCCATTATTGAAAGTGGAGGTGGGATATTACGGAATGTGTCCAGCTTGATAGCTACAAATGAGGACCACAGGTAAATACAGGGTTTTATATTACTTTTAAATGAATTTGTAAGATTCATACCCTCAGAAAGACTCAACTGTAAGCACTGTTTTGTCTAATTATGCAAGTTCTAAGCCAGATTACATTTATGGCAATGAAAATATGACTATTAATTCCTGATTTATTTATTAACATGTTTATTCTAATAAAAGTTCATAGTATCATAAAGATATCTGGAAATAAATGATACTTAAGAGGTATAACCATGTGTAGAAGAAAAAATGAAAGTCATAAATATTACAGAGAACAAAATCCTTTCCTATATGTTAGTATGGCTTAAGGGAATATGAGGTTTATTTAAAAAAAACAAAAACAAAAACTCTTGTGGTTATGGTCCAGAGAGTATAGTGGTTCACATTTTTCTAGTGGTGCCATAACATCGATAATCGTAATATTTCTCAGCCAACAGCCATCCGTCCAATCTATGAGAGCTTTGAAACCTAAGAGAGCACCTTAGATGCAAGGCATACATTTTCAGAACTTGAGCTCTGTATTATCTCAACAAAAATATGGGTATCTTTCACAGCATATTTATTTATTTTTATCCTGTATCGTTCCTCTCTCGTTTTCAAAAAGACTATGAGGTACTTTTAGTAAAAGGGCTTTGTAAGGAATGTAAACATCTTAAGTTTTTGATGCACCAACTGCAAGCCTTATAGCCCTTTCTTCTATTCATAGATGACCTCTTAAGCCCAATAAGCACTCAAGTGTCTACTGGACTGCTGAGAGAGAGCCGCCATGTTAAATCTTATTGCACCCTTGCCCATCAATTTTAAAGCCCACTAGAGCTGACTGTGCTGTCATTAAACTTCATTTTACCATGCATTAAACAAGCCATAGCTCTTTCAGATCCTAACATCCATTATGCTGACTCTTAACTCTTGTTTTTATAGTTACTTTCAAATGTTTTGAAAACTTTTCTTTCACTTTATTTTTAGAAATAACAACTACACACACAGTTTGCCCAAGAATACTTGTAAGGGGGAATGGCAGTTTTACAAAACCAAACTAGAGACCAGAAGAGTATCTAAAAGTCATTTTGCTGACCTAGGAGCTTACAGTGTGCTCCCTGACTTTGTAAAGGTCTATTGATTGATTCTTCTTTCTGCCTATTCTGAGATGTCCAGTTGTCGACATTGTGGTGCCCTTCCAGAGATTAAATTACCGCAGAAGTCCCACTTCAGCATAAGATTTCATAATACATTTATACTCCTTAAAGTGAGAAACTCTGTCACTATGTAAATAAAGTAGATATATCTGCTCAAGAAAAAATTTTTAAAACTATTGGTTCAGAATAGGAAATGCAGAATTGATTAAAATTAACACTTTTACTTCTTTTAGTCTGACAGATGAGTACTTCAGTAAACATTAAGTGAACTAAAATAGAACAAAAGGAGATGGGCAATGCTTGAAATTTATAGTATAATTTAGTATAATTTTATTATGCCTGTTAATAAGTTTTAGTGGTTATCTTTAGATTTAAACTTGTTTTCTGTCCTTTTATTTGTTGTTACTACAGACAGATTTGTATCTTACTTTTGTGTTGTCTTATTTTTATTTCAGGCAAATCCTGAGAGAGAATAATTGCTTACAAACATTATTACAACACTTGAAATCTCACAGTTTGACAATAGTTAGTAACGCATGCGGAACCTTGTGGAATCTCTCAGCAAGAAATCCTAAAGACCAGGAAGCATTATGGGACATGGGAGCAGTCAGCATGCTGAAGAACCTCATTCACTCCAAACACAAGATGATCGCTATGGGAAGTGCTGCAGCTTTAAGGAATCTCATGGCAAATAGACCTGCAAAGTATAAGGATGCCAATATTATGTCTCCTGGTTCAAGCTTGCCTTCTCTTCATGTCAGGAAACAAAAAGCCCTAGAAGCAGAATTAGATGCTCAGCATTTATCAGAAACTTTTGACAATATTGACAATTTAAGTCCCAAGGCGTCTCACCGTAGTAAGCAGAGACACAAGCAAAATCTCTATGGTGACTATGTTTTTGACACCAATCGACATGATGATAATAGGTCAGACAATTTTAATACTGGAAACATGACTGTCCTGTCACCGTATTTGAATACTACAGTGTTGCCCAGCTCCTCTTCATCAAGGGGAAGTTTAGATAGTTCTCGTTCTGAGAAAGATAGAAGTTTGGAGAGAGAACGAGGTATTAGCCTAGGCAACTACCACCCAGCAACAGAAAATCCAGGAACCTCTTCAAAGCGAGGTTTGCAGATTTCTACCACTGCAGCCCAGATTGCCAAAGTCATGGAAGAAGTATCAGCCATTCATACGTCCCAGGAAGACAGAAGTTCTGGGTCTACCACGGAATTACACTGTGGGACAGATGAGAGGAATGCACTAAGAAGAAGCTCCACCGCCCACACACATGCAAACACTTACAACTTCACCAAATCAGAAAACTCAAATAGGACATGTCCAATGCCATATGCCAAAGTAGAATATAAGAGATCTTCAAATGATAGTTTAAATAGTGTCAGCAGTAGTGATGGTTATGGTAAAAGAGGTCAAATGAAACCTTCCATTGAATCCTATTCTGAAGATGATGAAAGTAAATTTTGCAGCTATGGTCAGTATCCAGCTGACCTAGCTCATAAAATACACAGTGCAAATCATATGGATGATAATGATGGAGAACTAGATACCCCAATAAATTATAGTCTTAAATATTCCGATGAACAGTTGAACTCTGGAAGGCAAAGTCCTTCACAGAATGAAAGATGGGCAAGACCCAAACATATAATAGAAGATGAAATAAAACAAAATGAGCAAAGACAATCAAGGAGTCAAAGCACAACTTATCCTGTATATCCTGAGAGTGCTGATGATAAACACCTCAAGTTCCAGCCACACTTTGGACAACAAGAGTGTGTTTCCCCATATAGGTCAAGAGCAGCCAATGGTTCAGAAACAAACCGAGTAGGTTCTAATCATGGAATTAATCAAAATGTAAACCAGTCCTTGTGTCAGGAAGATGACTATGAAGATGATAAGCCAACCAATTATAGTGAACGTTACTCTGAGGAAGAGCAACATGAGGAAGAAGAGAGACCAACCAATTATAGCATAAAATATAATGAAGAAAAACATCACGTGGATCAGCCTATTGATTATAGTTTAAAATACACCACAGACATTCCTTCTTCACAGAAACCAGCATTTTCATTCTCAAAGAATTCATCTGGACAAAGCACTAAAACTGAACACATCTCTTCAAGCAGCGAGAATACATCCACACCTTCATCTAATGCCAAGAGGCAGAATCAGCTCCATCCAAGTTCAGCACAAAGCAGAAGCGGTCAGACCCAAAAAGCCACCTCTTCCTCTTGCAAAGTTTCCTCTATCAACCAAGAAACAATACAGACTTACTGTGTAGAAGATACCCCAATATGTTTCTCAAGGTGTAGTTCGTTATCATCTTTGTCATCAGCTGAAGATGAAATAGGGTGTGATCAGACAACACAAGAAACAGATTCTGCTAATACTCTACAAATAGCAGAAATAAAAGAAAACAATGGAACCAGATCAACTGACGATTCTGTGAGCGAAGTTCCAGCAGTGTCACAGCACATTAGAACCAAATCCAGCAGACTCCAGGCTTCTGGTTTATCATCAGAATCAACCAGGCACAAAGCTGTTGAGTTTTCTTCAGGGGCCAAATCTCCATCAAAGAGTGGTGCTCAGACACCTAAAAGTCCACCAGAGCACTACGTTCAGGAGACTCCACTCATGTTTAGTAGATGTACTTCTGTCAGTTCACTGGATAGTTTTGAGAGTCGCTCAATTGCCAGCTCCGTTCAGAGTGAACCCTGCAGTGGAATGGTGAGTGGCATCATAAGCCCCAGTGACCTTCCAGATAGCCCTGGACAAACCATGCCACCAAGCAGAAGTAAAACCCCTCCTCCCCCTCCTCCTCAAACAGTTCAGACTAAGCAAGAAGTACCTAAAACCAAAGCACCTAGTGCTGAAAAGAGAGAAAGTGGACCTAAGCAAGCTGCTGTAAATGCTGCAGTACAGAGGGTCCAGGTTCTTCCAGATGCTGATACTTTGTTACATTTTGCCACAGAAAGTACTCCTGATGGATTTTCTTGTTCATCTAGCCTGAGTGCTCTGAGTCTTGATGAGCCATTTATTCAGAAAGATGTGGAATTAAGAATAATGCCTCCAGTTCAGGAAAATGATAATGGGAATGAAACAGAAAATGAGCAGCCTGAGGAATCAAATGAAAACCAGGAAAAAGAGGCAGAAAAACCCACTGATTCTGAAAAAGATCTATTAGATGATTCAGATGATGATGATATTGAAATACTAGAAGAGTGTATTATTTCTGCCATGCCAACAAAATCTTCACGCAAAGCCAAAAAGCCAGCCCAGACTTCTTCAAAGTTACCTCCACCTGTGGCAAGGAAACCAAGTCAACTGCCTGTGTACAAACTGCTGCCATCACAAAACAGATTACAAGCACAAAAGCATGTTAGTTTTACACCAGGAGATGATATGCCTCGGGTGTATTGTGTAGAAGGGACACCTATAAACTTTTCCACAGCTACATCTCTAAGTGATCTAACGATAGAATCCCCTCCAAATGAGTTAGCTGCTGGAGAAGGGGTTAGAGCAGGGACACAGTCAGGTGAATTTGAAAAACGAGATACCAT
The DNA here is from genome assembly GCF_030028045.1 of Hippopotamus amphibius kiboko. Classification (NCBI taxonomy): domain Eukaryota; kingdom Metazoa; phylum Chordata; class Mammalia; order Artiodactyla; family Hippopotamidae; genus Hippopotamus; species Hippopotamus amphibius. The sequence goes on from NC_080186.1 coordinate 185,772,097, forward strand.
TCCTACAGAAGGCAGAAGTACAGATGAGGCTCAAAGAGGGAAAACCTCATCTGTAATTGCACCTGAACTGGATGACAGTAAAACAGAAGAAGGTGATATTCTTGCAGAATGCATTAACTCTGCTATGCCCAAAGGAAAAAGTCACAAGCCTTTCCGTGTGAAAAAGATAATGGACCAGGTCCAACAAGCATCTGTGTCTTCATCTGGAACTAACAAAAATCAATTAGAGGGTAAGAAAAAGAAACCAACTTCACCAGTAAAACCTATACCACAAAATACTGAATACAGGACACGTGTAAGAAAAAATACAGACTCAAAAAATAATTTAAATGCTGAAAGAAATTTCTCAGACAACAAAGATTCGAAGAAACAGAACTTGAAAAATAATTCCAAGGACTTCAATGATAAGCTGCCAAATAATGAAGATAGAGTCAGAGGAAGTTTTACTTTTGATTCACCTCATCATTACACACCTATTGAAGGCACTCCATACTGTTTTTCACGAAATGATTCTTTGAGTTCTCTAGATTTTGATGATGATGATGATGTTGACCTTTCCAGGGAAAAGGCTGAATTAAGAAAGGGGAAGGAAAATAAGGAATCAGAAGCTAAAGTTACCAACCACACAGAACTAACCTCAAACCAACAATCAGCTAATAAGACACAAGCTGTTACAAAACATCCAATAAATCGAAGTCAGTCTAAACCTGTGCTACAGAAGCAATCCACTTTTCCCCAGTCCTCCAAAGATGTACCAGACAGAGGGGCAGCAACCGATGAGAAATTACAGAATTTTGCTATTGAAAATACTCCGGTTTGCTTTTCTCGAAATTCCTCTCTAAGTTCTCTTAGTGACATTGATCAAGAAAACAATAACAACAAGGAAAATGAACCTATCAAAGAGACAGAACCCCCTGACTCTCAGGGAGAACCAAGTAAACCTCAGGCATCAGGTTATGCTCCTAAATCATTTCACGTTGAAGATACTCCTGTTTGTTTCTCAAGAAACAGTTCTCTCAGTTCTCTTAGTATTGATTCTGAAGATGACCTGTTGCAGGAATGTATAAGTTCTGCAATGCCAAAAAAGAAAAAGCCCTCAAGACTCAAGGCTGACAATGAAAAACATAGTCCCAGAAATATGAGTGGCATATTAGCAGAAGACTTGACACTCGATTTGAAAGACATACAGAGACCAGATTCAGAACATGGTTTATCCCCTGATTCAGAAAATTTTGATTGGAAAGCTATTCAGGAAGGTGCAAATTCCATAGTAAGTAGTTTACATCAAGCTGCTGCCGCTGCATGTTTATCTAGGCAGGCTTCATCTGATTCAGATTCCATCCTTTCACTGAAATCAGGAATCTCTCTGGGATCACCTTTTCATCTTACACCTGATCAAGAGGAAAAGCCCTTTACAAGTAATAAAGGCCCACGAATTCTAAAACCTGGGGAGAAAAGTACATTGGAAACTAAAAAAATAGAATCTGAAAATAAAGGAATAAAAGGAGGGAAAAAAGTTTATAAAAGTTTGATTACTGGAAAAGTTAGATCTAATTCAGAAGTTTCAAGCCAAATGAAACAACCCCTTCAAACAAACATGCCTTCAATCTCTCGAGGTAGGACAATGATTCATATTCCAGGAGTTCGGAATAGCTCTTCAAGTACAAGTCCGGTTTCTAAAAAAGGCCCACCCTTTAAGACTCCAGCCTCCAAAAGCCCTAATGAAGGTCAGTCGGCTACCACTTCTCCCAGAGGAGCCAAGCCATCAGTGAAGTCAGAATTAAGCCCTGTTACGAGGCAGGCATCCCAGACAGCTGGGTCAAATAAAGGGCCTTCTAGATCAGGATCTAGAGATTCCACTCCTTCCAGACCTGCCCAGCAACCATTAAGTAGACCTATGCAGTCTCCAGGGCGAAACTCAATTTCTCCTGGTAGAAATGGAATAAGTCCTCCTAACAAGTTATCTCAGCTGCCAAGGACGTCATCCCCTAGTACTGCTTCAACTAAGTCCTCGGGTTCTGGGAAAATGTCTTACACATCTCCTGGCAGACAGATGAGCCAACAGAACCTCACCAAACAAACAGGTTTATCCAAGAATAGCAGTAGTATCCCAAGAAGTGAATCTGCTTCCAAAGGGCTAAATCAAATGAGTAATAGCAATGGATCCAATAAAAAGGTAGAACTGTCTAGAATGTCTTCAACTAAATCAAGTGGAAGTGAATCTGATAGGTCAGAGAGACCTGTATTAGTACGCCAGTCAACTTTCATCAAAGAAGCTCCAAGCCCAACCCTAAGGAGAAAATTGGAGGAATCTGCTTCATTTGAATCTCTTTCTCCATCTTCTAGACCAGATTCTCCAACTAGGTCCCAGGCACAGACTCCAGTTTTAAGTCCTTCCCTTCCTGATATGTCTCTGTCTACACATTCATCTGTTCAGGCTGGTGGATGGCGAAAACTCCCACCTAATCTCAGTCCCACCATAGAGTATAATGATGGAAGACCAGTTAAGCGCCATGATATAGCACGCTCTCATTCTGAAAGTCCTTCCAGGCTTCCCATCAATAGGTCAGGAACCTGGAAACGTGAGCACAGCAAACACTCATCATCCCTTCCTCGAGTAAGCACTTGGAGAAGAACTGGAAGTTCATCCTCAATTCTTTCTGCTTCATCAGAATCTAGTGAAAAAGCAAAAAGTGAGGATGAAAAACAGGTGAACTCTATATCAGGAACCAAACAAACTAAAGAAAACCAAGTATCCACAAAAGGAACATGGAGAAAAATAAAAGAAAGTGAGATTTCTCCCACAAATAGTACTTCTCAGACCACTTCCTCAGGTGCTGCAAATGGTGCTGAATCAAAGACTCTGATTTATCAAATGGCACCTGCTGTTTCTAAAACAGAGGATGTTTGGGTGAGAATTGAGGACTGTCCCATTAACAACCCTAGATCCGGAAGATCTCCAACGGGACATACTCCCCCAGTGATTGACACTGTTTCAGAAAAGGGAAACCCAAACGCTAAAGATTCAAAAGATAATCAGGGAAAACAAAATGTGAGCAATGGTAGTAGTGCTCCTGTACGCACCATGGGTTTGGAAAACCGCCTGAACTCCTTTATTCAGGTAGATGCCCCAGACCAAAAAGGAACTGAGGCAAAACCAGGACAAAGTAATCCTGTCCCTGCATCAGAGACTAATGAAAGTTCTATAGCTGAGCGTACCCCATTTAGTTCCAGCAGCTCAAGCAAGCACAGTTCACCGAGTGGGACTGTTGCTGCCAGAGTGAGTCCTTTTAATTACAACCCAAGCCCACGGAAAAGCAGCGCAGATAGCACTTCAGCCCGACCATCTCAGATCCCAACGCCAGTGAATAACAACACAAAGAAACGAGATTCAAAAACTGACAACACAGAATCCAGTGGAACTCAAAGTCCTAAACGCCATTCTGGGTCTTACCTTGTGACGTCTGTTTAAAAAAAGCTGGAATGATGAAACTAAGAATGTGTTATGTGTTAATTACAACTGCTATGTAGAAATTCTGTTTCAAATGAAACTTTAAAAGACTTAAAAATTTTGTAAATAGGTTTGATTCTTGTTAGAGGGTTTTGTTCTGGAAGCCATATTTGATAGTATACTTCGTCTTCACTGGTCATATTTTGGGAGGCACTCTTGATAGTTAGGAAGAAAATGGTAAAGCCAAGTATATTTGTACAGTATGTTTTTCATGTATTTAAGTAGCATCCCATCCCATCATCCTTTAATTATTGCTTGTCTTAAAATAATGAACACTACAGATAGAAGATATGATATATTGCTGTTACCAATCGTTTCTAGATTATAAACTGACTAAACATACATCAGGGAGAAATTGGTATTTATGCAAGAAACCATTCTGTTTTAGTCCATGTGAGTCCATCTAACATCATAATTAATCATGTGGCTGTGAAATTCACAGTAATATGGTTCCTGATGAACAAGTTTACCTAGCCTGCTTTGCTTTACTGCATGAATGAAACTGATGGTTCAATTTCAGAAGTAATGATTAACAGTTCTGTGGTCACATGATGTGCATATAGCTAGCTACAGTGTAACAACTTACACTATTTCAGTGCTCAAAACAAAAAAATCTGTGTAACTGTAAAACATTGAATGAAACTATTTTACCTGAACTAGATTTTATCTGAAAGTAGGTAGAATTTTTGCTATGCTGTAACTTGTTGTATATTCTGGTATTTGAGGTGAGATGGCTGCTCTTTTATTAATGAGGCATGAGAATCGTGTCTCAACAGAAACTAAATGAACATTTCAGAATAAATTATTGCTGTATGTAAACTGTTACTGAAATTGGTATTTGTTTGAAGGGTCTTATTTCACATATGTATTAATAATTGTCAAAAGGGCCTCTTTTAAAAGCTTATATAAATTTTTTCTTCAAGTTCTATGCATTAAGAGTAAAATTCCTCTTACTGTAATAAAAAAACAGTTGAAGCTGACTGTTGGCATTGAACCATTCCATGCATTGGCACTTAACCTTTCCTGAAAAGAATTTTTAATGTGTGATTAGCACTTCCTGATGTGTAATATTTTTCCACTTAGTTTTTTTTTTCTTACTCCACTGGAGTTGATTTTTAAAATTCATATGATAGCAGCGTGAACTGCCTGGCGCAGGACTGGCTGTTGAACGTAATAGGCCCACACAGAATATTTCTTTTTTCTTAGTAGAATTCTGTACCTGAGAAATGAGTTATTCTTAGGTATAAGTAGTCTCTTTCATGCCTGTCTTGGAATGTAACTGTCTTGTCCCTACATCTTCTTCCTGTTGCTACTGGGTCTGGAATGAACACCTGTTATCACCCTTGTGTTACAGCAAAATTCCAGCAGCCTGTATAATCAGCACTTTGCCATGCTCAGAAAATGCAAATCACGTGGAACTTCAAAGGTAGATTTAACACCATTAAGATATTCAAAAGACTGTTTAGAAACCTCTGCCTGTTAAGGAAAACTTTGTTTTTCATGGGTAGAGTTGTGGGGTATGTGTTCAAGTGTCCGCTTCCTCTCACAGCAGGGAGAGAATCCTCCTCCTTCATGAAGGAAGGTAGACTGATAGACTTCTTTCAAAAGCTAATTTAATATATCTTCCCAGAATTTGTTCCAAATGATCAGAGGGTAAGGATGATGATAAATGCTCACATATTTGTTGAATACATGAAATTTTATTTTTAATAATAAAATTGATGCACTCTGCATTGGAGGAAGGGAAAAGATATGTAGATATGGCAGGATGCTGGGAAAAGGGGGTGAGGAGTAAGCACATCTACCTGGTGTCTTTGAAATCACATCACGTGGTTAATTATCTGCCCTTACCTGTGTTTATCATTTACAGGTTATGACTTTGTTTAAAGTCATTTACTAAAATGCTAGTAAATAAGTGCTAGTCAATAAGTAAGGCATCTGACTCCAAAGCCCATACTCTTTCTACTGCACTACTTTGCAAACACCTCAATTACTGAGCTTTGGAGTATATCTACATTTGAAGTTTGCTCAAATTTTATCTGAATGAAATACTTTGTAAGTAATAATACTAAATTATTCTGTTTTTCTCAAAGGGTGCCTTATCCAACGGAAACATGGGTGTAGGTCATATTTCTTTCCTCTCCCTTTAGTCCTAATTTTCAATTTTTTTTGAGTTACTGCATGCCAATTTTCAGAAACCACTTCAAATACTTTTATGGAAAGAGATGGGATATAAGTCAATTAGAATAAAATTGCCTTTCTCAAGGAAGAGAAAAAACATCAATGATGGAAATGAAAAAAAGAGTGCCTACCATATGCCAGAAAACTCAGGAATTCCAGTAGGCACTGCCCGCTGGGAGAAGGTGCAACCAGTCTGCGTTGCCCGTAGAGGAAAAAGTTGCTGTGTAAGACCTTCTAGTTAGAGATAATGGCTCTGAATTAGTAAAGGAGCAAATGTCGGTTTTACTTTCGGAAGTTCACAGGGTGCTGCTGCCATAAGGGATAGCAGGCCATATATTCTCAATTTATGCTTGCTACAAATGGCATACCCAGCCCGGTGTTGAGTTGCAACACCTGTTGCGAGAAGTAGGGCAGTGCCCTGTTGTCTTTGGACTGCAGCAAACAGAATTCTTAAGGCAGTGCTTTTCAAACTAGAGTACATTTGAATCACCAAAAACGCTTATTAAGACAGGCCCCCCCCCCCATACTTTCTGATTCTAAGTGAGGCCCAAGAATTTGCAGTTGTAACAGGTTCTCAGGCGGTGCTGATGCTGCTGGTCTGGGAACCGTACTCTGAGAACTCCTGGCCTTTGCCACCACAGTAAGGCTCCTTGCGTGAGAGCCTTCACTTCCAGCTGTTCCTCTCAACAACAGGACTCAACATCTGAGAAAGTATACCACACTTCCTTCTTCTTTAGACATGAAAGATGTGAACGTTGAGCTATGCAATCTGATACAGCCCATTGCAACTCCCAAGAGTAGACAAATTTACAAGACATGAATGAACAGGTAATTCTAAAGACAATGACTATATCTGAGGGATTGACTACTGTTCCCTTTGGAACAGTTATCGAAAAGACAATTTCAGCAAATATCTAATTTGGATTTGGCATTAAGATCAAAAGAGACACGCACCAAGGAAAGCGTAAAGAAAAGAGAACTTTGAAGTGAAGGCAGATTGACTTCAGATGAAAGAAAAATGCCCCTGGTTTGTTAGTATACAAACAACAACCAGTTAACTATGGCAAATTGGTATTTGAGACTAAGGTTTACAAGTTACCTTGCACTAAAGGAAAGTTAATGAAAGGGAAATAATGAAATAAAAGATAAGCTCAAAAGAATCAAATTGCATTGTAAGTACAGTCAAAAAAATTTTTTCCCATTAACTGCAGATTATGTTACCACAAGGTTAATTAACTGAAGGGGTGAGTCTTCCTGAAGAAGGGAGCCAGTGCAACTGGCTGAATTCATCAATTCATATGAATTGAATGAATATATCTGAATTCATGTTATCACAGGGGTTCCTTGTAGCTAAGATAGGAAAAGAACAGAGTGCCAAGAATGTAAAAAGAAAATTACCAAGAGCTGAAGAATATTTGAGTAGTCAGATCATTCACATTTACCAAGCAAAAATAATTTTTCGAAAGCCATGATGGTTGAAATAGAATGTATAAATTACTTTTTTTAATTTCTAATTCCTTCATATTACACCAACTTTTAAATACTACTTTGTAGTGTTGAAACCTATGGATTTTGACTCCTATAAACACCAAGTCATTTTCCTGCTATTCTCCTAACTCTGTTCTGTGGTCTATAAAACTATATTCCAGTTTTTGTTAGACCATTAATGCTTCTTTCAAGCCTTATGTTTTTTGTGTGAGTAATATTGTTCTTGGTGCTTAATACACTTCTGATATTCAGGATAACTCTCTACATTTGTGACTATTTGCTTATTTTCTTAAAGTTATGAGACTATTACTTTTTTTAATTAAAAAACTCAACATTATGCTAGTGAAGGTGACCACTGAACATAAAGCGACATTGGTGAAAAATTAACTATTGAGAATGTTGCAAACATTACCTGCCCCACCTACACCACCTTTTAGAATCCAGACACTTAGTCGCACTGTTGGTCACCGAACCCTGTACCCAGTCTTCCCCCCCCACCACCCCCTGACCATGGCTGTTTGCACCAGAGGTGGATCCCTGACCTAGGGGAGACTTGTCATTAACTGACCAGTGACCAAAGACTTGTAAGGCTTATCTTTAAAAAAAAAAAGACTGGGCCAATTTTAAATGAGTCACAAAGGAAATTTCTGGTTGGTGATTGAGTGCTGGAACTGAAAGATCTTGTAAAAGTTAAGGGCAAAGTCACTGTGATTGGCATCATGAAGCTAAAACTAAGAAAAAGTTGGTCACTAGAGAGAGAAGGGAAAGATACGAGAGGGAGGCATAGAAAGCAAGTGAGAGACAGACGGGAGCTGCTGGCTCCTGCTGTTACCTCAGTCCCTGCCGATTCTGGGGTCTAGCTCTGCTTTTCCTTGTGTTTGGGGCATTTGTGAACTTCTAAACCCACTTTGTTCCTGAAGTAACTTGAAACTAACAGAAAACTAACTGTATTTAGACATATTGTAGTGTTTTTTGTTTGTTTTTGTTTTTTTAACAGAGAAAGCTTTCTAAAATCATCTGTGGGGAGCGAGGAATAGGCTACCTACAAAAAAAGAAAAAGAAAAAATAGGTTGGCATCCGATTTCTTCTCTGCAATACCAAATGCCGAAAAAGTGATAGAACAATATATACAGCATTTGGAAGCAAATGGAAATATCACCTAAGAATTCTGAAACCATCCAAACTAGCATTTATTTGAAATACTTGTATCACTTGGGATTCTTATTACAGTTGTTAACAATAAGACCTTCTCTGAAAGACAGGACATTCATTTAAGGAAACTCAGGTAGCTCGCAGGAGCTGCATGAGGGCCAGAAAGTCAGTCTTGGAAACTACACAGCAGAAACAATACCCAAACCACACTGTGAGACTGCTTCAATGAAGACCAAGTTGTTGGAACCTGGAACTCCGGAACCCTCTGACATCACCCTCCCCATAAATTAAGATTATATGCAGCGCTTGCTTCCTCACACTGCTCACTTCTGGACTGAAGCCTTGCTTGGATGGATGTGGTTGGCAGAAGCTGTGTCACATGCCTGTGGAGTCTAGGAGAACTCAGTTGTTTGGTTTCTCCACTGAGGAAGCTGGATGCTTAAGGCATGAATTCTGCAAATCTACGAGGGGCGTTTCAAAAGCACTGGGAAAGCAGACTCCATGACATAGCTCTACCATAGTGTTCCTGCTGCCCAAGCAATTAAAATAAATGGGAAGGTATTAAGGAAACAGTTTGAGCAATAAAACCTTTAAACCTGAATAAACGTGTAAACAATTGTGGTTAATCTGATGATGAATCTCAATGTGAATGCCCATGTAACTCAGAACTGAAAAGATGAAATGCTTAATAATTTTAATTATCTTAAATTCCAGATGATTCCAACCCAAACTGGGAAAAGAGGGAGAGAAGATATGAAAGCATGCTAAATTTCTAATCTTAAGTGGGCAGTGTCAAAAGATACTTTACAGTGCCAAAAGATACAGCTTTTACTTTTAACTTGGAAAAATACAAATTCAATTTTTTTATTTAGTGGTAACCCCAAAGTTAGAAAGAAAGAACAATTTCCATCCAAATCATTAGTCAAAGATAACTAAGAATACTCGAACAAGATATCAAAGAATGGGGGAAATGGGAGAGGGAGAATTAGCCACAAAGAAGCATAAAATGACACAGTAATATCAAGTAATGAGTGGATTAAGCACATATGGTAAAATAACCACTCTCAGGTTGGAGTCAACTAAAAAAAAAACCTCCAACTTTTATTATATGCCATTAATAAAAGACGTGCTTAAAATGATCCAGAATGGATAAAACTAAAAGTACAACCACACTTGCACAGGCAAATGCAAAGAAAGCAGTAAAGGTAAATTTATGTCAGACAAAGTATAATTCTGGATAAAAGGCATGAAACATAATGAAAAGAAGATTAACATCAGTTATGACTTTCTTTAATGTCATATGTGATTATATATATATAATGTCATATGTATAAATGATATAGCATCAAGTATATAAAACAAAATTACAAACACAGATACTAACAAAAACCATGGAACCAGTGACACTGTCAGTGTTTGACAGATGACTTGGTCTCTACAAAACAAAAGGAGAGTTATTATTTAAAACCACACTTCCTTCCAGAAAGGGTGGCTCTTGTTAAGGTAAAACTCTAAAGGTCCTTTTCTTTAGCCGAGGACCTTGATGGGTTTGGGATCCGTGAAGCCAAGCCTGGACTTTGAGTGGGAGGAGAGTTAGAGAAAATCTCATAGGAGTGCTTAAGAGAGGAAAGAACTAGTGATTCTTGGGGTACCCAGGAATCGCAGGTTGAGGAGCAGAGACAGTTGAGGACAAAAGGAAAGAGAAGGCAGAAAAAATGGCAGGAATTCAAGGTCCTATGAAAAACCCTGGTGATGCAGCAGGTCAGATGATTTTAGAAACAGAGATACACCCTATCTGAGTTAAAATCTAAATTCTTTGTAAAATCTCTGTTCCAGTAGTAATGTATTCACTTGTTTTTAATTTTCAGAATCTTTTTTTTAACAATTGCAATTATCTTCACCATCACATTATTAATAATTATTTGAATTTACTTATAAATCAGCTGTGTTAACCACTGTTTCTTCTATATTGCATAGATGAAACACTTTCTTCAATTCTCTATATTAATATAATTTGGCTCGGCTGGAGTAGGTCCTTAAATAGGTTTGTTTTTTGTTTTTTTTCCCCAGAAAATCTAAGTTGGGAATATACTTTGTAAATTCTTGCTTGTTTAAAAGGATAATTTTGCTGTCACACAAAGGATAATTTGGGTCACAACTTTAGTCCCAATTCATTTTCTTCAAAACTCTTAACTTCTAAAGTTTACTGTGGCTAAGAAGTTGAAATACCAGTCTGAATTCTTTTTCCCTATAGATAACTTTTATTTCCTACCTTGGTGTTTTTAGGGTTTTGTTTTTATCCTTGAAATAAAGCAATTTTACTAGCATCAGTCCAGCTGTGTCTTTTTTTCCACAGCCCTTTCTAAGTTTACTTATTTAGTTATTTATTGGCTGCATTGGGTCTACACGGGCTTTCTCTAGTTGCTGAGAGCAGGGGCTACTCTTCATTGTGGTGTGCAGGCTCCTCATTGTAGTGGCTTCTCTTGTTGCAGAGCATGGGCTCTAGGCACGTGGGCTTCAATAGTTGCAGCACATGGGCTCTAGAGTACAGGCTCAATAGTTGTGGCTCACGGGCTTAGTTGCTCTGTGGCATGTGGAATCTTCCCAGAGCAGGGCTCGAACCCGTGTCCCCTGCATTGGCAAGCAGATTCTTAACCACTGCACCACCTAGGAAGTGCCACAGCTCTGTCTTTTAATACAGTATTGAGTCCTTTCAATCTTGAGTCTTCAGCTCAGTAAATGTTCTCATGTTATCTCTTTTCAAACCAATCAGATCTACCAAAACAGCGTTCTCCATCAGACACCACCCAGAACCTTGGTAGTGCCTAATTAGGGACCATACTGTCAGGAATTCTTGGTGTCCAGAAGTTGCACTCTATTCCTCTAGAGGTGGGAAGAACACCTGTCCTCCACTTTCATATAATATTTCCCCATAAGAGTACCAAAGCAGTACTGCTTGTGTTCAAATGCCTTAAAGGATTTGTAATGAAGCAGTTTCACTAAAAGAAACTTTACTTACAGTGTACCCTCCCACACCAAGGTACAGATATGAATCCAACAGAGGCTGGATATGAAATGTAGACATATCTTACTCACAAACACCATGTAGTGCTCTGGATTTTCTGCTCTGACAGTGAAAGCTCTGTCATTAGATCAGGTTGGCGCATCTAACTTTTAGTTATCCTAGGGCAAATTCTCAGTCTTCTGTAGAAACTGGTTTGGTTTGGTCATTGCGTGAAGCTCTTTTTTACAGCAATATTGTGCACTTCAGAAAGTAAAAATTTATATACATCAGCACCAAACTAAGACATTAGTACAAGGAAGACTGAGAGGCAGGAATTGAGGGGATGGAGAAAACTCAGGGGCTTCCAGTCAGACCAGCTGGGCATTTATGCTCAGCCATCATTAGCATTAAATGGGCAAATTACCCAACCTCACGGAGACTCAAGCTTTTGGGCAGATTTTTATTTTGTTTTTTCATCTATAGAAGAGAATATTTATTTCACCCTGCACGGCTTTCCGAATAAACAGCCGCTACGAAAATAGGAATAAAGCTGTGTTTAGTTGCAGAATGGGATGCTCAAACAGTGCTTTGCAGTTAACCTAAGGTATGTAAAAATACAGTGAATTTTAGGGTAGAAGTTTTGAAAAGTGTATAGTCAAATTTCTAACATTTGTATGGCAAACAAACAGTGTCCGTAATTTTGCTAGTTCCACCACTATGAAAATCTGTTTTTGCCAAGTTGAAAGCAAACTGCAGGGCCCCAAGGCGGTTAAAGATTAAACATAAAGGGTATTTCTTTGCCTACTCTAACAACGTTCTCGGAACTCACAGATCACCCGCGGTGTAGAGTCCTACTTTAAAGGTGAGAGACGTTAGCACCATCGAAACTCTGTATGAAACTAGACATGAAAGAGCATGAGAGGCTAAGCGAATTTTAGCAATGGCGCATGCGCCCCAAAGGCTGGGTTTGGCGAGATTTGAGAAGGGAAGGAATTAGCCGTGTTGGTGGACCCTCTCGCGAGAGGAGGAGGTTTCAACGCCACGTCAAAGACTAGAGCTCTTGACTCCAAGCTACAGGTGCTAGAACTAAAAGACCGTAAGGCGCACGCGTAGGCGTAGGCGTCTCGGGGGGCAGGACTTCCGGCGGAAACGGGGTCTTTCGGGAACTAGAACCGAGTTCCGGTCGGCTTTTTGTCTGCGGGTGCGGTCTGGTTGCTGTCTGGCTTGGGGTGAAGATGGCTTGCGCCGCCGCGCGATCCCCGGCCGACCAGGACAGGTGAGTCCGGAGAAAGGAAGGGGCTTGCGGCGAGCCCGCGGAGGCTGCGCCGCCTTCCCCAGCCCCGAGGAAGGCTTGCCGGGGGAGCTCGGCCCCAGCCCCGGGTTCCGGGCCTGCCCGCGGGCGTTCGTTCCTCCGTGAGGCCGGCTGCGCCAGGCTGTTTGCCGGTCCCGAGATTCCGACTTTACGTAGCTCAGTGTTTATTTACCTGTATGTGAGACAGAGGACTTTGGGTGTACGTAGACATGACGTTAAGTGGTCACAAAGTGAAAAATCTGTTCTTTGGATTGTTGGTTCGTTCAGAAATGCTCGTTTGTGTTCTTTCAAGCCTTTAATACCTCTGACTCCGTAGTTTCTATAGAAGAGAGCGGGCCCCGCCCGCAGGAGCTTCTGACAGGCAGTTGTACCTAAGTGAACAATTACGACATTGTTTTGTTTTCTTTTGTTTTAAAAACCTTGTCTAGCAAGTGTTTTTTTTCCATCTAAGGTCATAAGTTAAGGTTTGCTTTTTAAGTAGAGGTGAGGCAGTTTAAAGAAAAAAAATCAAGCAAATAATAGTATAGGTGTGCCGGCAATCATGATGATGAAAAAATAAATGAATGAATGAATTTTTGGAAATATTGTTCTAGTGATAACAGCTGGTCTTTTCCTGTGGCAGATTCATTTGTATCTATCCTGCTTATTTAAATAACAAGAAGACCATTGCAGAGGGGCGGCGAATCCCCATAAGTAAGGTAAGCGGGCTGGAACTTAGATCTTTGAGGGCCTGGGGAGGTTGCACAGTTAGGACCACAAAGGCTTCTTTTACTTTACTGCCTTGTTTGAGGCTTGAGGAGAACGGCAACCAAGAATTGGGGTACTTTCATTCATAATGATGATCCAGAAGGACACTGATTCATAACTGAAAGAATTTTCTTTAATTTTTTTTATTTTTTGGGGGGTACACCAAGTTCAGTCATCTGTTTTTATACACATATCCCGGTATTCCCTTCCTTCCTTGACTCCCCCCGCCTCGAGTCCCCCCCACCCTCCCCGCCCCAGTCCTCTAAGGCATCTTCCATCCTCGAGTTGGACTCCCTTTGTTATACAACAACTTCCCACTGACTATCTGTTTTACAGTTGGTAGTATATATATGTCTGTGCTACTCTTTCGCTTCGTCTCAGTTTCCCCTTCACCCCCCGCCCCCTCCCATACCTCGAGTTCTCCAGTCCATTCTCTACACCTGCGTCCTTGTTCTTGTCACTGAGTTCATCAGTACCATTTTTAGATTCCGTATATATGAGTTAGCATACAATATTTGTCTTTCTCTTTCTGACTTACTTCACTCTGCATGACAGACTGTAGGTCTATCCACCTCATGACATAGAGCTCCATCTCATCCCTTTTTATAGCTGAGTAATATTCCATTGTATATATATGCCACATCTTCTTTACCAATAACTGAAAGAATTTTTTAAGTGGTTCTTCATGAAAGAAGTTGGGGGTGGGGTGTTGTAGGGCTTGCATGTTTTTGTTTTTTTAAACCAGGGTTATGACAATCTTCTCCTTAATAAAGGAAGCCAAAATTATGGCATTGTACATTATGATGTACAGAATGCAGTTGCGTTTTTAAACAAGACTTGAAGAAAATTCAGATGTGTTGAGTTTTACAGTTTTATGCCCATTATCATCATCGTAATCTTTTTGAAAGGGGTAAAGTTACTTTAAAATTAATACTTTTTAAAATAGAAAAACCTGGGACTTCCCTAGTGGCACAGTGGTTGAGAATCCACCTGCCAATGCAGGTGACGTGTTTGATCCCTGGGCTGGGAAGATCCCACATGCCGCTGAGCAACTAAGCCCGTGTGCCGTAACTACTGAGCCTGTGCTCTAGAGCCCACAAGCCACAACTGCTGAGCCCACATGCTGCAACTACTGAAGCCTACACGCCTAGAGCCCGTGCTCTGCAGCTAGAGAAGCCACCGCAGTGAGAAGCCTGTGCACTGCAACAAAGAGTAGCACCCCCCCACACAACTAGAGAAAGCCCTCCCAGCAATGAAGACCCAACACAGTCAACAGATAAATAAATTTATAAAAAATTAAAATAAAAAGTTGTATGTTTAAAAAAAAGAAAAGAAAAACCCAAGTTCTTAATTGGCCTGGTGACTTAAGTTTAGAAAGTGCCTACTGCCAAGTGAAGGGGTCTTTCTAGCTTTTTATTTCCCAAATTATTTTCTTTAAAGATTAATTTACACTTTGTAATCTGATGGTGGATTTAAGGAGCTTGGCCTGAAGCAATACATTATTTTTGTGTTATTTAATATCTCCCATTTTGCTGCTTAAATGTGTAAAGGAAAATCTGCTCTGCTGCTAGAGGATAAAAGAGAAGATGCCAAAGCACTGATTCAGAATAATGCCTAACATCAAGCCACATTGACGAAGGCCTCTGGTAGCAAGCTCTCAGATAATTTGGAGAATGAATTGTTTTTAACTTTGTAGCATACAGACGGAAACATACGTAAATCTTAAGTGATTAATTTTCATAAAGTGAGTACACATGAGTAACCAAGCACCCAGATTTTGAAAAGAACACATTACTGGCACCCAGGAAGATTCCTTTATGTCCCTGTCCAGTCACTGTCCCCTCTACATATACTCACTACAAAGGATGACCACTGCCCTGACTTCCAATACCATAGATTACTTTTGCTTGTTTTTATTTTATTTAAATGGCATTACACACTGTGTACTTTTATGTCTGTCTTATTTCTGTGAACATTAAGCTTATGAGGTTTAAGCTTACGAGTGTTTATACTCTGCACTTTTGAGTGTAGTTTATTAAATCTCATTGATTTGTGTCGTAGGGTTTCCCAACAGCCAGCACTGTTGACATTTTGAGCCAGATGATTCATGGTTGTGGGGGCTGTCCTGTGCCGTTTGGGTTGTTTAACAGCATCTTTGGCCCTACGCCACCGTAGTTGTGATGATCAAAAATGTCTCCAAGCATTGCTAAACATCAGGAGACAAAATCACCTTGCTGAAAACCACTGCCCTGTAGTATTGCATTGTGTGTATATAGCATAGTCCATTCTATTATTGATGGATAGTTGAGTAGTTTCTAGTTTGGAGCTATTATTTACTACTGTAAACATTCTTGAGATTGTCTGTTTTGTATTTTTCTTCAATATATACCTAGCAGTGGAATTGCATGGCCATGAGGAGTGCATATTTTCTAAAGTGGCTGCATCTGTCTTAGTTGTTTAACAGGTATTCATTGAGCACCTACTATCATGCCAGATGCTGGGAAGTATACTGGTGAACAAAGTGGTCCTTCCCCTATGAAGTTTATGTTCTGTTGGAAGGGAGGTGGACACACAAGTATGAAGTATGAATCAGTGTGAGTCCCAGGAATTTAAAAATTATAGTTGAAACAACTGTATCTAGTAAAGAAAAAAAAGGAAACCTAGGGTTTTGGTATGTTCTTTGATCATAGTATTTGAAATGATTTATACAAAGTGTAGCAATATCCACTTAAAGCTGAGCTATTTAGTGTTTTTGTTTTTAACTTTTCAGGCTGTTGAAAATCCTACAGCTACAGAGATTCAAGATGTGTGCTCAGCAGTTGGACTTAATGTATTTCTTGAGGTATGATAGGGTTCTTTGTTCACTATTTTCTGTACTCATGTCACTGACATAACAACTTTCTTAAAGACTGTTTTTATTTATTTCTTTATGTTAGAAAAATAAAATGTACTCTAGAGAATGGAATCGTGATCTTCAGTACAGGGGCAGAGTCCGAGTCCAGCTCAAACAGGAAGATGGCAGCCTCTGTCTTGTACAGTTCCCATCACGTAAGCTTTTTTTAATGAGTGAATAAAGTTTGGGATAGGTTATTCTTCTACACTGCCAAAAATGTTCTAAAACTGACCTTTCAGCAGGTCAGAAACATAATTTGCATTCTATAGATTGATTTAGAAAAAGGACTACTGCTGATGGAGAGAGGTGAACAGTGCTTTTAACTTCTTTTAAGTTAAGAAACTTTGAGAATGTGATGAAACCTACTAATCATTTCTCCACCAAAAAAAAAAGTTTCATTAACATCTATAAACCTCTGGAAGTCCATCATTGTTCCCAGGTTAAGAATGTGAAATTATTAAATGGTCAGATATTATTGCTATTTCAGATCCTAGAGACCTTTGAGGTCTGCTATTTCTGTTATTAATAAATCTAAAAAGCCATATTGAGGGAATTCCCTGATGGTCCACTGGTTAGGACTCTGTGCTCTCACTGCTGAGGGCCCGGGTTCAATCCCTGGTTGGGGAATAAAATCCCAGAAGCTGTGCTGGAGTGGCCAAAAATAAATAAATAAATAAATAATTAAAAAAATAAAAAGCTGTATTGAGTAAAAAAAGCAAGAGATATGCATAGTGTAGTGTCACTTAGGTATAAGTTTAAAAACAAAGTATGACTATTTATTGATAGATGTATATGCAGTATTGTTTATTGATATATATATATATATAAACATTTTTGAAATGGGCTGGAAGAAAACACCAAATCTTAAAGTAGTAGTTAACCTAATGGCGAGCAGGGGATGAGGAGTGGGGCTGGGGTGTGATGGTCAGAGAATATTGTAGCATTATCTCTAGTGTTTTATTTCTTAATAACAACAAGAACCAAACAAAACAAACTAGAGGTCAGTATTCTAAAATATTAACGCTGCATATTGGGAAGATGAGTATTTATTTACATTATTCTTTACTTTTCTAAATATTTTATTTCTAGAAAATATGTTTCAGGTTTTTTAATGCAACTATTATTTTTTTTCTCAGTACAGTAACCCCAAACTGACAACTGAATTGTTTTTAGTTGAATTAAAATAATTGGTTATTATTTTGATATAATTATTTGGTTATTAATATCTACCAAAACCAGTCCAGATTGGTAGATATTTCTAGAAACTTAAGGGTCTGACTCAGGAGTGACAGGTAGTATATGCCAGTGTGTTTTTTCTTTGGCATCTTCTTGTACTACTACTTTTTTTTTTTAAGAACTTTTATCGAGATACAATTGACATATAATAAACTGCATATATTTAAAGTGTACAATTTGATATTTTTTTTGTTACTAATGGATATATGGCAATCCCAATCTCCCAGTTCATCCCACCCCAACCCCACCCCTCCTTTCCCCACTTGGTATCCATATGTTTGTTCTTTACACCTGTGTCTCTGTTTCTGCCTTGCGAACGGGTTGTTTTGTACCACTTTTCTATATTCCGCATATAGTTGTTAATATACAATACTTGTTTTTCTCTTTCTGACTTACTTCACTCTGTATGACAGTCTCTAGGTCCATCCGTGTCTCTACATATATCTCAATTTCATTCCTTTTTACGGCTAATATTCCATTGTATATATGTACCACATTTTTATCCATTCATCTGTTGATGGGCATTTAGGTTGCTTCCGTGTCTTGGCTATTGTAAGTAGTGCTGCAGTGAGTATTGGGATGCATGTGTCTTTTTGAATTATGGTTTTCTCTGGGTATATGCCCAGGAGTGGGATTCCTGGGTCATATGGTTACTCTATTTTTAGTTTTTTAAGGAACCTCCATACTGTTCTCCGTAGTGGCTGTATCAATTTACATTCCTGCCAACAGTGCAAGAGCGTTCCCTTTTCTCCACACTCTCTCCAGCATTTACTGTTTGTAGATTTTCTCATGATGCCCATTCTAATTGGTGTGAGGTGATACCTCATTGTAGTTTTGATTTGCATTTCTCTAATAATTAGTGATGTTGAGCAGCTTTTCATGTGCCTCTAGGCCATCTGTATGTCTTCTTTGGAGAAATGCCTATTTAGGTCTTCTGCCCATTTGTGGATTGGGTTTGTTTTTTTGATATTGAGCTGCATGAACTGTTTACATATTTGGAGATGAATCCTTTGTCTGTTGATTCGTTTGCAGTTATTTTGTTCTTAAAAGTCAAAAGACAAAAAGAAAAAAAAATCCCTTTTGCTTTGACCAGTTAATAGAAGTAAAAATTATAGTTGAAAAGATATTGCTTTCTGTTTCCAGTAAGAAAATAGTAAGAAAGTAAAAAGAGAAAAGCTGAGGTGGTGGATGTATTGAAAGCAGCTACTGGAGCTGGAGGAGGTGGTTGGTGCACAGAGCAGGGGTGCATGTGTGCATAAATCATTTGGGCATGTGAGTAATAACATCTTTGTAGCTTAATGACATGGTTTTTATTATAAGACTGAGAGACCTAGTGCTTCCTGTCTTAAGATATAATGATATCCTGACTCTGTTTCCAGCTTATGTTTATATTTTCCTTTGATCTTCAAGTCAATTACTAGGACCAGGATCAAACTTTTTATTTCAAACAGTGTTCTAAATTTTTATTTTGTTCATTTAAATATTTCAGCATTGTTCTTAACTCATTATTGACCAGGGGATTTTTGCAGAAACTAATGCCTGTGGCTGGCGATTTTTATTTTGGACAGCCAAAAAATTACTTCTGTTATTTCACTAACACTTTGTGGGTTATTACATTCAATAGTTACACCTGACACACCTGTAAAATCTTCTAATTTTCGTGAAATGTTGTCTTCAATCCACTCTCCTATAGAGGCAAAGAAGCATTCTCCAGTACCATGAGTTTCATTTTCAGTTTCCGTATCAGAATCAGTACTTTTTGTTAGTCTAATACTCATATCGTCTGAATCAGAACTATATTCTGAAGAACTATCATCTTCTGAGACATTAGTATGTGTGTCACTCAGACAGTCAGAGAAAGTATCTGCATAAAATTCATGGAAAGATTTTTCTTCACTCAGAAGCTTACCTCATAAGTTGGTACAAGAGTGTAAAGCAATTATATCCCAATAAAGAGCTTAAAAAAAACAATAAAAAAAATTTCACAATGCATCATTTTTGAAAATTTTACATTTATAATACACACAAGATTAGAACAAAAACCTAATGGAGCGAAATGTGAATGATAACAACAATTGTAAGTTGTATGATGAACCACTCATCAATTTTAAGCTCTTAACAACTTCGCACAGTGATGTTAATTGTATCACTCTCTAAAAATGTATTGATATGTCTCCAGTGAGTAATGTATTACTGTGTTTTCTCCAGGAAAGATACTCACTTGAGCAAATCATTGTCTTCATAGTCATTTAGTTTTTTCTTTTTAAATTCTTATTTTCTTGATGTGATGATTTCTTGAACTTTATGATTTTCAAGTTAATGACCTTTTATGCCTTACTTCTCAGATTATACACTAAGCCTAACTTCTGGTTCCTAGGTAAGTCAGTAATGTTGTATGCTGCAGAAATGATTCCTAAACTGAAAACAAGGACACAAAAAACAGGCGGTGGTGACCAAAGTCTTCAGCAAGGAGAGGGAAGTAAAAAAGGGAAAGGAAAGAAGAAGAAGTGACCTGGTATGAGAATCAAGGATGTGGTACTACTGAAAGAAACATGAGTGGAGGCTTCTCATTTGTATCTGAGAGAAACAGACTTTTTGTTTGCATCATTTAACCGAGTTATGAACGTTTGTGCCTCCCATCTTCAGCATCACAGTTGACAGTGAAATACATTTACATCAGAAGTTTGCATCCAGCTCTCATGCAGTATAAAAGAAATTTTGTTTTTTGCCTTTTTACAGAGTTTTTGTGGAAGAAAGAAGTGTATTTTTAAATGGACAGTGGACTCTACTACGTTACTTGAAATCCTATTTGTTAGTCCTCTGTGTAAACATGTTTCCGAAAAATGAGTTTAATAAGATTTGAAATACACATTTTGTTTATCTTTTAAGTTAATGAAATAAAATTTGAAACTGACTTTTGTAGCTTTTGCTTATGAACTAATTAATGCCAGTCGAGGAGATAAAGAGAACGAAATGGGGAGTGGAAGCTTAGTGTGAGCCTAAAACCAGAAGAAAGTGGTTAAATCCTTTTGGAGGTCTGTGAAGAGGCAGTCTGTAGATTGTATTCTTTTAATCAGTTATTGTAATTGAATTGTTTAATCAGTTACTAGTTTGTTGGCATGTGGAAAGTCCTGGAGTTTAAGCTTTAGATTTGCTTATTGTGTAGACTTAAGAATATTATTGTAATTGGAGTTCTAAAATTACCTATGCTTTAGCACCTTGAGATAAACTTTTTGTCAAGAAACTAAATTGGATTGTTGATTCTGATTTTATTCCAAAGCATTGTTCTAAAAATGGTGATTGTGTGTAAAATTTGACTCCTTATCCAGCCATAAGTTTTTATCTATTGAGCATCTCTTGGGGAACTGCCTTCACTGACTCTGTATGCTTCTGGAAGGGCTATTAATTATAGGACTGCATCCTGACCACGGGATATAATCCAAGCCAGGCCAGTGGATTATTTCTTATGAATTTTAAGTCTGGAGTAGAAACACAAGTATAGATGGTGATGGGAATTGTCTACAAATTTGAGGCATCCTGATTCTTGTCTTCCTGAGGCCTGGTGTGGCTCTTCTGTGAATCCTATGAGCTCCCTTATATCCTTCTTTAAATCCCAGTTTCTTTAAGTTTCTATTGCTTGAGCTCAAACAATTCCAAGTGATTACAGAATAAACAAAGCCAAAGTTTCAGAGCTTTAAAAGGGGTTGCACACCCAGGCTATATGAGAGGAGCCATTGGTGTGTAGGAAGAAGTATTAGAATTCCCAATTGGGTTTTTTCTCTCTAATGATTTCTGTTAATATGTTTTATAGTGAGCATAATAGTATAACAGTTCATATATCAGACTTACAAATAAATACAGGGGTGCAAAACATTCAGGGAAGCCCTCTTTGGGAAAGTGTATCACTTAGGAATGTGTTTGGCTGTGGAATAGGAAACAGTGAGAGACTTAAGCAGGAGCTAAATTTTTCCAAATAACATGAAACCCAAAGGTTATTATAGGTGTTGGTTCAGTTGCTCAGTGATGCCCTCATACCTTTCTACTCCACTATCCCTGGCGTGTTTCTAACATCCTTACAGTTGTTGCAAGCTTGTAAAAGGGCTGATACCAGACCCAACATTGTATCAGAGTTCCACATCTGTGCCCCCTTAAAAGGAAAGCCAAAGATTTCTCAAAATCCCTCTTGGCTAACTTTCCCTTAAGTTTCATTGTCGAGGACTCTGGCACAAAGTGAAATACAGCCTTTTCAGTCCTGATAGTAGAGGCAGCCAAGGAAGTGAATAGTTGAGAGTGGATACCGGGGCAGTCAACTTAAAAGATTTGTTACAGAAAGATGACTAGAATCTAAGATTCTTTTAGTTACGTGGCAATAGGATTGTCAGAGAAGGTTTCACAACTGTTGCTGTAACGCGTTGCTGTTTCTTCACATTGCTGCAACGCATTGCTGTTTCTTCACATTGCTGCAATCAGTGAATAATTTACTTTGCTTCTTTGCCAATCAAGTGAAAAATAGAATCTTTTCTAATGGGCAAGATAGAGCATTTATGCAACTTCTGAGCCGACGTGCTCTAGGGCCTACATGCCACAAAAAAAAAAAAAATTAAGCATTTATATGTTAAAATGTCATTTGTATTTATTTCAGTGAATTATGTTCACATCCTTATACCTTTTTTTAAAAGACTTTATTGTTGTCAATATTATACTTGTACATAATTTAAAGAGCCAGCCAGTTTTAACAGTTTCAATTTTAGGCATTAAGTTCCATCTGTAAAAGAGGATGATTTCATTTTCCTTCCTTTACCCCCACATATGCATGCATCCTTCCCATCTTCCCTCCTACTACTATATTTTATAATTTTAGTAACTATTCAAAGTTTACATTATTACCTTATATTCCATTCATAGCTGAACCACTTAGTGCCTTTGCTGCTCAAAACTGATCAGGGGCCCAGCAGCACTTGGCTCCCCTGGGAGTTTATGAAAAAATGCAGAATCTGTGGCCCCAGCCCAGAATTCAAATGCATTTAGCTGATCTCCAGAAACAATTTTGAGTATTTTTTTTCCCTTTGGGGCTAATTTTTTTTCTTTTATTTGCTTAGTTTTCTGAATATTTATCACTAATTCAGCCATAAACTATCAGTTGTCAGAATGTCCTTTCAAATAGTTTGTTCACATCAGGTAGTTTATTAATTTCATCTTTTTAAAGAATTCTCCTCTGGAGCCTTTCACCTGGCTCTAACCTCTACTAGTTACTTTTGACCCAGTGTGCAGCTTCACTCAGGGTTCTCTCTTCACCATCATTCAGAGTGTGACTCGCTTCACTACTTCGCTGTTTTGGGATATCCTGTATTACTGCATGTTATGTATTCTTTCTTGGGTTACTTTGTTTTGTGTAGCCCATGTGCAGGATTTTCCTTGGAAAAATGTAAGGGAGGTAAATGTTCTTAGACCTTGCATATCTGAAAGTGTCATTCTACCCTCCCACTGTTTGGCTGGGTATTGTCTATTTTGCTGGGTACCTAATGGGCCCTTTCAATATGGAAACTTGTGTTCTTCAGTCCTTAGAAAATTTTCTTGAAAATTTCATTGGTGTTTCTCCCGTTTCTGATCTTGAAATTGCCTTTTTTTTTTTTTTTTTTTAAATAATTAGACCAACAGCTTTATTGAAAGATGAGAACAGAGCCCCTCTTCCCCACAGTCCTGGTGGTGTCAGCCTCAGGCTCTGAGCATCCAGGCATCCTGTAGCCAGAGAACAGATCTTGGAATTCCTTATTTGAATATTGGAACTGCTGGGCAAGTCGTAAAATTTTCTTATCTCTTTTCCCTCTTATTTCCATTTCTTTGTCTTTATATTCTATTTCTTGGAATTTTTCAGCTTTATCTTCCAACCCTTCTATTGAACTTTTCATTTTTCTTGTATTTTCAGCTTCTGTAATAGGGTCTTTTGTCATCTGAATGTTCCCTTTTTCTAGCATTCTATTCTTATTTCATGGGTGTGATTTCTTCTTTCTCAAAGGGTATGGTTTATATCCTTTTATTTCCAAGTCCCTTTTTAAAAAAAATTGTTTTTATTTAGATCCCTATCATATTAAGTGGCTTTCCTTAGATTAATTTTTTTAAGAGTGAAAGACCAAAAAAGTTGCTTGAAAGTCATGAGCACATAAGAAGGCCTTGCAGATTGTGAATTTCACTAAAGGGATATCTGGCTGAGACATTTTGGGGGAAATTTCCAAGATCAGAGGCTGATGTGCTTTCCCAGAGAGAAGGCTAACAAGCTCCCAGGAGGATAAAGATCTGGGAGCCCAGTGGGAGAAGGCAGCGTGGGGCAGATGGGTCTCAGCATTTAGTCACTCAATCCTGTTCTTAATGCAACTTCCCTCCCCTAACTCTGCCTGTGTCCCCCACTCCAAAGATCCTCTTACTGTCTCCAGAGGCTAAACCTCCAGTCTTTACTTGGTTGTGAATACGGTAGTTCTTCCCTAAACCCTCTTTTTTTCAGTTCCCTCCCAACATTAAGATGCTCTTTGCAGTGATTTTGATATTGGGGGTAACTATAATGAAGTTTCTATACCCAAAGAGAGACCAGATGGGGTAGGCAGAATGTGCTGCTCTCCCTACCATCACTTACTCCCACAAAAACAAAACCAAAAAAAACCCACCTGTGAATATGTTACTTTACATGGCAAAAGGCTTTGCATGTGAGGTAAAGGATCTTGGGCTGGGGAGAGTATCTTGGATTATCCAGGTGCGCCCAATGTAATCACAAAGGTGCTTATAAAAGGAAGCAGAGGTCAGCGTACCAAGGAGCCACAAACCGAGATACGCAGGTGGCTTGTAGAAGCTGAAAGCAGCAAGGAAATGGATTCTCCCCTACAGTCTCCAGAATTAATGCAGCACTGCCAACCTCTTTTGGATGTCTGACCTTCAGAACTGTGAACTAATACATTTGTGTTTTAAGCCACTGAAATGGTGGCAGTATGTTACCGCAACAATAGGAAACTAACACACCAGGTGAACTAATTAGCTAAGACAAACTCTCCTCCAGACTTTGGGATTCTTGACCTTATTAGTCTCTACCAGTAGTTCTTGTTGATGAAAAATTAATTAGTCGACGTAAGAAAGAAATGGAAAATTTTATTCCAGCCAGACTTGAGGATTGCACATCCTCAAATCTGGAAGAGCATCTCAGAAAGCTCTGAGAATTGTACCACCCAATTACAAGTCAGGACACGGTTTATATATGTTTTATGAGACAGAGGGCTGTAAGTTAAATGATGTATTTGTATTTGACAGTTTTCATAATCCAAATTTAAGTGCCATCGTGGTGGGTCATGTGAACCTTTACAAGCTCAAGAAGGAGTGTTACCTTTCAAGGAGTTGATGCTAGGAGAATGTTGCTATTTATGGTTGAGCAGGTACTCTTGCTGATGGGGGAGGTTTGATCGATGCATAATATGGATATACAATGCACACTGGGGGGAGAGGGGAGGCCAAAGGGCAGAGAAGAATTTTTATGTTTAAATTTTTCTTGTCTTGCCATAAATATGAAATTTATTTCACATTCTCAACCCTGGCTACATATTTGAATCACGTGAAGAGTTTTAAAATATTGGCACCTGGGTATATAGTAGATTAATGTTACAATTTCTGGTGGTGGAGGCAGATACCAGTATTTTTTGAAAGCTGCTCAGATGATTGTAATGTGCAGCCAGGCCTGAAAACGTCTGTGTACTAAGTGTAAAGAAAGCATTAATCTAACCCAGCGGTTTTGTGTCAAAGTGTGATTCCCAGATCATTAGCATCACCTGGGATCCTGTTGGAAATGCAGATTTTTCAGCCCCACCCCAGATTTCCTGAATCAGCAGCTTTGGGGATGAAGCCCATCTGTTTTACCAATTCCCCCCGCCCCCAAAGAAATCTTGATGCACACTGAAGTTTGAGAACCACTGATTTGACCAAATAACCTCTTTACTGCTCTTAATTCTCTGAGGTGTGTGTTACAAAGATATTTTATATGCTAATACCGTAGTAAGCAGCCAGAAGAGCTTTTAATTAAGGCCATTTACTTTCTCCTGCTGTATTATATAGAACCAATATTTGATGGCTAAGGATGTGAATTGTATCTATTACTCTAAACACTGTGATTCTAGACATACAGACATGTAATAAGCAAATGTAGGAGATGAATCTGACCAAAGTACACCCTCCAGAAGTAGGTATTTTAATAAAATCCCATGTGCTTCTTTTCTGTCTCAGTACAGAATGATTTGGAGGCACATATGTGTTTACTACATCAAAATATACTTACATGCAATAATAACACCAGCTTGTAGTTGTATGAGACTGTGTAATACATTACGCCAGTAGAAAGCAGTACAGCTGACAACTATCACAGTCAACTATCCAGTGATAACTCTGCAGTCGGCTCTCAGAGCTGCATTTCTGCATCCAGGTATTCAATCAACCATAGATCGTGTAGTACTGTGGTTACGTATTTATTGAAAAGAATCCATGTGTAAATGGACCTGTGCAGTTCAAACCTGTGTTATTCAAAGGTCAAGAGTAGTTTAGGTTTCCTCTACATCTAGTGCTAATTATTGGTAGGAACTTTTTTGGTTGGTATGTTTTTACGGAAAGTCTTTCCTCTGACAGGTAGTTACCAGCAGGGGAAAATTACAGGCCAGGTGAGAAATGGGGTCAATGCAGAGCAATGTCTAAGGTTCATTTATCTGTATTTACTTAGGATTTTGCTTAGATTTTCTAGATTTCTTTTAAGCCCCATAAAATAAAATGATCTATAACAGCTCAGTGAGATAACAGAATTTTATTTACATCCACTTTTATTTAATATAGCACATCTTCAGGATAGGTGGTAACTTAATTAAAGGCTATGCTCATGTTCTTCAGGCTGTAGGCAGAAGACTCCCCAGAGTAGCAGTAACTGTCGATCCAAAGCTTTTAAGTAGAAGAATTGTAGGAATTCTTTGCC
This sequence comes from Hippopotamus amphibius kiboko, assembly GCF_030028045.1. Taxonomy (NCBI): domain Eukaryota; kingdom Metazoa; phylum Chordata; class Mammalia; order Artiodactyla; family Hippopotamidae; genus Hippopotamus; species Hippopotamus amphibius. The sequence goes on from NC_080186.1 coordinate 185,798,610, forward strand.
TTTACATATCTCCAAAATACCATTCATGTACAAACAAATGCTTGTCTTACAGCTAGACACAGGCTCAGTTAGTTTTTCAAATACTCTAGCATGGCAGTGTATTATTTGCTAAAACTAAACTGAGACAGAATTGCTCAATTCTTAGGTTCTCCTGTTATTAATATGTACACGTTGACTACCAAAAACAGTAACTAAAATTTCTTACAGAATGCACCGAAGCATAAAACTATAGGGATTAAGAAAAAAAATTGCACTCATAATTTTCTTAGTGTAGTAGTTTTAAAATTGATATTAGCCTGTAAGTAGTTATAAGCAATAGTAACTTCTATGCTTCCCCATCTTGCCTGATATTCTGTATACTAAAAGTTACATATTTTGTATACTAACAATCTGATTATGTATTCTGAATGCTAGAAGTTGCTAATTATCATTATTCTGCCACCAAGAAAAGCATAGTTTATTTATAGGGAAAGGGATTTAAATATTCCGAGGTACTTTTTTTAATCTCTAACCTAAGGCTTAATTTTCTTCCAATAACAACTAATTCTGTTTGCCTTCTAAAAGTTTTTATTTTTTAAGGTACATTTAATAAAATGCCTTATCATTATCATATCCCCCCCCAAAAAATAAATGCCCTGATCATATTATTATAATATTGGGGTGATGTCCCCTATTTTTGATATCTTTGATATTTTTTACATCATGAGACAGCATTATGATTTTACCTGATTGTTATCTGAAAGGGAACTAAACATCTGTATTTGCCTTAAAAAATATTTTACAGGCCTGGATATTTAATTGTTAGCTTTGTTATATTCTTGTTTTGGTCAGTTTAGTCTAATTCAGAAGGATCCTAGCAGTATGGCTGGTGCAAAGCTCAGATTCTGTAGTACAGACATGTTGTCAAGGTCCCTATAAGCTATGTGGCTAGTCAAGCTAGTGACATTAGTTTCAACTTTGTGTTCTGTACTTAAACTATGAGGTTGTATGCAGTTTATCAAAACAAAGCATAAAGATGAAGGCATGTAAATGGACTGCAAATGATTCTGTTGTAAACTAGGGGAGCCTCTGGTGTTGAAACTTAAAGGCCAGGGAAAGGTGAAGGCCACTGTCTTAACCACTGCCAACTAGATTTTGGGTTATGTCGTACTTCCTTTCTTCTCTGAGAATTGCACTTAGAGCCTGGTGTCATCATTAGCGTGTAGTTGCTAATGATATAAACAAGAATGTACATGTAATCAGAGGTGGCAAGTCTCTGGAGGTTCCTTAAACTGCTTTTAAAAAGAAAGAAACGACTAAACCAGCACGTTACTCAGCTACGAAGGTGAAACCAGGGATGGTTACCACTATAGCATCTTAAAAACAAATTGAAAGCTTATCAGCCAATTTTTAAAAAGCTACAAGACAATATTACTAGTTCTACAGAATTGGGAGCTGTGATGCGTGTGTGTACATTTCCCCATTTATCACTAAATTGCTTTACAAAGCTGTTCTGGTATTCAGCTGCTACAATGTTAGGAAAATCACCAGGCCAACATCCCATTCAGCCTCATTTATCACTGAATTGTTCAGGAAACATTTCTCATTTGTATTAATTTTCTGAAGTATTATTTAGCAGATCACAGCAGCACAACAGAACGTTCAGCCTTTGGCAGATGCTCCACATGAGCGTTATGCGCAAATACATTAAAAACATTTAATACAAAATGGTACATTACATGAAGTAGAACCTTAAAGAGTATGCTAAAATATAAGCACAGAGAAAACGCATGCAGAGAGAGCCCACTGAAGTATAAAGCCTGTGGGATATATAATTTTAAGTTTATATTTTCTACAGGATGGTATCACAGGTCTTTTCCTACCCAGAGGCAAAATATATTTTCCAAAAACTTGGATACTGCCCATTGCATTAAATTTAAATTTAAATGCTCCTGTGTATATAGACAGTCAAAGTAAGCAAAAAAACTTACAATACATTCCTTTTTTTAATGTATCAAAAATGTTTCCAAGGCCAAATTAAAATGATTATATGACAGTTCCTAATATAACATCAAGCTCTAATAGGAAGGTACAGAGAGGGCAGAAAGGTTTCATCCAGTCAGTGGTTTAGGTGCTCTTCTTTTCCTCACCCAGTAAATTCACAGCAGCTTTCTTGGCTGTTAGGAGGAAAGAAAATTGGATCAGAGCTGTTTGTAATCTGGCTCTGTGCCTAATGTAGCTACTAAATAACATAACAACTTGGATGACTCATGTTCAGATGAGAACACACTGAGGTTTGTGGGCAGGGCTAGGAAAGTTTCCAGGAAATGAACGAGACCTCTTCAAGAGCAAATCCTGAGTACTTGAGTGAAGTTATTGAAGGTTGTCTGACCTAGCTCCCCTGTGGTGACAGTGTCACCTAAGCCACCTGCCCTCTGTCCTCCTTTAAGTATCACAAGAAGTAGAGATTCCTTGAGCATATAGTGTTCCCCTGTACAATTAAGAAATTCTTTGCTCCTGGGTGCTCACCTGTACAATTTCACTGTGTCAATCTGATGATAACAAGGTCAGCTATCTATCCCATGGTGACAAAAATCAGAGAAAATCATTCCCCAAATCAAGAAATGACGGAACATTTATACACGTTTATATTCTGTCATTATGCCACCATTTCCTTGTATGATGGGAAGAGTTTGCTGTAAGTCTTCAAGTTTGTGGCATGATGCTACGTTCATCAAGAAAATATTCTTGGGGACTTCCCTGATGGTCCAGTGGTCAAGACGCCATGCTGCCACTGTAGGGGGTGCAAGTTCGATCCCTGGTGGGGGAACTAAGATCCCACATGCCACACAGGGCGGCCCCCAAAAAATAAATAAATAAAAGAAAATATTCTCACATCTGTGGGAGATTAAGCCCTACCTACCCCTCCTGATTACCAAGTGGCTTGGAATGTGCTGGAAGAACTAGTGTGATGTGGCCCTTCTGCCATGTGAGGACACAGTGAGAAGCTGGCAGTCTACAGCCAGGAAGAGGGCTCTCAATGGAACGTGACTGTGCTGTCACCCAGATCTCAGACGTCCAACCTCCACAATGGTCCAAAGGAGAGCAGGCTGCCAGTCAGTGCCACACAGGGGTCCGCACCCGGGGTAACAACAAGCTGGAACTGCAGAAGAGTTTATGTGGGGACTTCCCTGGTGGCGCAGTGGTTGAGAATCTGCCTGCCAATGCAGGGCACATGGGTTCGAGCCCTGGTCCAGGAGGATCCCACATGCTGCAGAGCAACTAAGTCCAAGCGCCACAACTACTAAGCCTGCGCTCTAGAGCCTGCGAGCCACAACTGCTGAGCCTGTGTGCCACAACTACTGAAGCCTGCATGCCTAGAAGACCGTGCTCCACAACAAAAAAAACCACTGCAATGAGAAGCCAGTTCACCACAACAAAGAATAGCCCCCATTCACCGCAACTAGAGAAAGCCCACGCACAGCAACAAAGACCCAACGCAGCCAATAAGTAAATAAAACGATATTTCCATTCTCCAGAAAACCAAAAAAAAAACAAAACAAAACACTCAACAGAAAAACCTAGTATGATGTGTGTGATGGGGCAGGGGAGTGTTCTGGAAGCCTCCAAGCCTCCAGAAATTCTACGGACTGCAGCTGTTCTTGATGCAGCCCTGGGGGGGATGCCAGCTCCTTGTTCACCAGCTGCCTGACAGCTGCTCTCCCTTCACTCAACTAAAATTGCTTAGCAAAGTTTACAAAGAAACTGCAGCTTCTCTCTTAAATGGCCTTTTATAAAAATGTACTTTTTTGGAGAATCCAGAAACTCGGAGAGAAGTCTAAAATGTGTCGGCACCTTAATTCCTCTTAACATTTTCATTCTCACACCTCTGTTGAGGAACGTATCCTATTAAAGTAAAATCAGATGTTAGAGTACTGAGATCTAAGAGAATCAAAGGCTAAGAAATGTGGGTGAACTAGACAGAAATGATATCACCAGAGGTTGCTGGTTAGGTTAAGAGCAGGGAGGAACAGTTAAGAAATCTCTTAAAAAGGAACTGGTGATCCCAAAGTGGGAGGATGTGAAGAAACTGTAAAAAAACGTACTGAAGGAAACTGGAGCTGTGTGCCCAGGAACAGGAGTTGCGGAAAAAGCGGTCTGTGACGAAGGAAGGGGAGAACACACCACTGTTGGGACATCAGTGCTGCCTGGGGAACCATCACGGGGGTCTTCCTTCCCCAGGAGCCAGGTCACCTCTCATCTCCCACTTTCTCATTACTGTAGAACTTTTTTTTTTTTTTTTAAAGTTCCCGAATTCTATGCCCATTCTCCACTTTCTAAAATCCTTACTGTGCCCTGTGGAACTTAAGACCCATCATCAGAAAGATGACCTCCACCCTCCACCATTTCTCCAAATGTTTCCTTTACCTTGTTGCTTTTACAGAAATCTGACTGTCCCTGAGGACACTGCTTTCTCAAGTGTCGGCTCTTTTTTCCTTCCATGACCCTGGTACTACTGGGTCTGGAGGTCTGGAAAGCGTCCTTTGTTCTTCATGGCCATGTTCAGAATCTCATGTCATCAGATTATCTTTCCCACTAGCCTTTCTTTTTCCAGTCGTCTCTGACCCTTGGGCTGTGCTGCCCCATTTCTTTAAGATTTTAGTTCCAAACTTAAGCAGTACTCCCTCTCAAGCACTGCTCTTAACTTTAATTATCAGTGATTTCAACATTCTTCCATTATCCTGGCCTCTTGGTTCCTCCCCTCCAATAACCTTGACATTCCACCCTCCCTGCTCCAGCCTACCTCGGGCCCTCACTGTCGCAGACAGTAACAGCTGCCCCTCTCTGGTCTCAGGGCTGAGCGTCCCACTCCACCATAGCCTCCCATCTTTGCAGCTCGCTCCCTCTATTTTCCTGACTCCGAGTTCCTCCCCCACCGCCTGGGTGTCTAATCCGTTGATCCTATTGCCTTTTTCACTGTTCCTCATGTCCCTTTTGTCCTCCTTCCCTCCTCCATCATCAAACATGAACCACTCCTTAGTTCTACTCTCCCTTCAGAGTTCCTACTTAACCAAGTCAATCCGGACACAGCTCTCCATCTATTCTGCAGCTGCACCCTCATAGCTGGAAATGTGGCTGGGGAAAAAAAAAGGACGACCTGGCCTCGCTGTAAGTTCATGAACACAAACCTCAAGTGAGCCTCTAATGCTCCCTGGCGATCACATGACGCTGTCCCAGTCCATCCACTCTTCCCGTCTCAGCGCGGCCAGCACATTATACTCACAATCACTGGTCGCCATGTCACCTCTGGCTGTTTTCACATTACAATGGCAGGGCTGAGTAGTTGCAAGGGAGACCTGACGGCCGGCCCACGAAAACTGAAGTATTTATTATCTGACCCATTATGGAAAAAGCTTGCCAGCCCTGGTCCTAAGTAACTATTTCATACCATCTCCTCTTTCTATCACCTCCTTCCCCACCCTCTCTCAGATGACCTTCTTTCTTCTTAGTTTACTGAGAAATCTGAAGTGATGAGAAAATCACTCGCACCATCACATATACTCAGCTACCAGCATCTTCACCCATGAACCCTGATTCCCCTCCTGAATTTTAAACTGCTTCTGCTCCCACGACCAATCCCTTTATTTGTACTCCAGATCCTGTCTCCTCTGGTCTCTTCCAGGACAGAGCTCCAGCAATTCACCTTCTCACTCCTATCATTTTTTTGCTCTCTACTGGATCATTCCTATTACTTTTCAAACCTACTTTGTTTCTTCTACCTTAAGAAAAAGAAGAAAACGTCCTCAGGACCCTAGTACTTTCCTTCAGTTACAGCCCCATTCTTCTACTCCTCTCTGCAGGAAACTTCTCAAACGACTACATTCTCTCATGCCCTTCTTCCCATCTCTCACATCCATTCTGATCAGGCTTTTGCTCTCACCACCCCCACAAACTCTGTTTCGTCAAGATCAGTAGTGCCTTCCTCACTGCTAAATCCAGCGGCCAATTTTGAGCCCTTAGCCTCCTTGACCTCTCTGCAACATGTGACCTTATCCTCCTTGACCTGTCAGCACCGTGTGACCACGGACCCCTCCCTGCTCCTTGAAACACTGTCTTCACTTGGCCCCAAGGATACCACAGTCTCGGGTTTTCTTGCTTCCTCAACTGGCCACTCCTTATCAGTCTGCTTTTTTGGTTGCTTTGCATTTCTTCAATATCTAAATATTGGTGGGCACAGGACTCAGTCCTCGGACTTCCTCTTTTCTATTTTCACTCCCTTGTGATCTCATCCAGTCTCATGCTTATTAGACTGTCCATATGCAGGTGTCCTCCCCCCACCCTGCCAATTTCTATCTCTAGCCCAGCCCTGTCTCCTGAACTCTCAATATCTGTATCCACCTGGCTGTGCTGACTTCTCCATGTACCCAGTAGACACAAAGTTATGTCCAGAACTGAATTCCTTATTTTCCCCTTCAAATCTGTTACAGCCAGTCTTCCCCAGCTCAGTGGCAATTCTATCCTTGCATCTGTTCAGGCTAAAAGTTTGGCCTCATCTTTGACTCCTCTCTCATACTCCATGCCTCATCCATAACAAAATCCTATTGGTTCTAACTTCAAAATATATCAAGAATCCGACTTCTTACCTCCTACTGCTACCACTACAAACAAGTCAAGCCACCACCATCATCTCCAGCCAGATCACTACAATAACCTTTTAACTGGTCTCCTGACTTCCTTCCTGTCCCCCTGCAGTCTGTTCTTAATACAGTGGCCAATATGATCCTGTTCCAACACAGGATGAATCATGTTGCTCCTCTGCTCACAATTCTCCAATGACACCCCATCTCACACAAAGTAAAAGCCAGAGCCTTTACAGCAGCCTATAGGGCATTACATGATCTGTCTTCTTCTAGCTCCACTCCCCAATCTTTCTGACCTTGTCTCCTTCAACTCTTCCTCTAGATCACTCTCTTCCAGTCACACTGCTCTGCGCTCCTGGCTTTTGCACGTGCTGTTTCTTCTATCTGGAGCTTTCTTCCCCATGATTCCTTCCCTTAACACTTTCAACTTTGACTCAGTATAGCTTTCTTCAAATCACTGTATTTAAAACTGTAGCCTTCCCTTCAGTCCTGGCACTCCCTATCTTTTTATCTGCTTTATTTTTCTCTGTATCATCTGCTAACTATACCCTATAACTTGCTTTTTAATTGCATCGTGTCTCTCTCTCAACAATATTGTAACTTTCATGAGTTCACTATGGTTTGTTGGTCCATTTGGTTCCCTGGTTCATGCCCAGTGCTATGAACATGCTTAGCACATATGAAGCACCTCAATAAATATTTGGTGCTCGCTTTGGCAGCACATATACTAAAATTGGAACGATACAGAGATTAGCATGGCCCCTGTGCAAGGATGACATGCAAATTAGTGAAGCATTCCATATTTTTAAGTCAAAAAGAGAAAAACAAATACCGTATGCTAACGCATATATATATGGAATGCGTACTGATGAACCTAGTAACAGGGCAGGAATAAAGACAGACATAGAGAACGGACTTGAGGACACGGTGGGAGGGGAGGCTGGGACGTAGTGAGAAAGTAGCACTGACATATATACACTACCAAATGTAAAATAGATAGCTAGTCGGAAGCTGCTGCAGAGCACAGGGAGATCAACTTGGTGCTTTGTGATGACCTAGAGGGGAGGGATGGGGAGGGTGGGAGGGAGGCTCAAGAAGAAGGGGATATGGGGATATATGTATACATATGGTTGATTCACTTTGTTGTAGAGCAGAAACTAACACAACATTGCAAAGCAATTATACTCCAATAAAGATGTATAAAAAATAAAATTAAAAAAATTAAAATATGTAAGTATTTGAATGAATGGATCAGGAGAGCTGAAAGAGAGGCCATTCTCTTGACCCTCTAACAAAAGCAGTTTGAACAGCATATTAAGCAGTTCAACCTCAAATGAATGAAAGAGATTGTACTTGTATATAAATACAGATGACTCTGAAATCTCGACCCACCACAGCAAAGTCATTTTTCCTAATGTGCTAACCAAATGGGGTGTTATATGTGACATGCCAGAAGAATGTTGGGAAAAGTAAAGGCAACAGGCAAAGTACTGGTAAAGGAATCCCAGAGGAGCCTTGGCGTGTAGCCGAGGAAAGCTGATAAGACATGAAGTGAGGAAGCTTGTTATCTGGGCCCAGTATATCCCATGTCTTCTCACATGCCAAACCAAGCTGTCCCTGAGCCATACCTTCTTTAGAGATGGCATCTGCAGTCTCTTTGGCTTTGTCCTTCAAGTCATTCACCACATTGTCCAGCTGGGACTCGTGCTTCAGGAAGAAAGGACGGATGATGCGCTTGTAGAGCAGGTCCGCTCCGTTGGCAGGGCTGGGAGCCATGCACCACAACAGGAAGCCGCACTGCACAGAGAAGAAGCAGCACGGTGACAGAAGGCGGCGGCACCTCACAGCACGCGCTGCCGCCACTACTCTGGGGATGGCAATGCCTCTGTTAATTGCCCCAGTAGCAGTTCCAGTGTTTCCTGCAGGCTGCAAGTGCACTTTTCTTATAGAAAAAACATGACAAATAATGATCTAGTAAGGAAAAGCTGAGACTGATAAAGAAAGGCAAAACACACCAAGTCCAGCTGCTTAACTTCCTTCCTAACTTGGACCACTTTTTAGTTGAGAGTTACCAAAGACTTTTATTAATTATAACTTATTGATTATAACTCTTAATTAATTAAAAAATAGTATTTATCTGCATGTGTAAACCCTGTCCACATAAGCATCTATGAGGCTTGTTCTCAACAGGCTTACCTCAGTACGTCTGTCACCTTTATTCATCCTGTTATAGAAAAAATACCCTGGCTATTCTTGAATTCTTCCCTTAGTGGGATCTCAGTTTTGAGTAGATCTTAGCCTTCAAGGAAACTTTACAGTCAGCTGTTCATCATCTTTCACCTCGAATGTAGATATTATTCCTAACTTTTTTTATGGCTCTATTTTGCTATTGAGATGAAAAACTGATGAGAATTTTACCCTAAAAACTTAAACAAGAACTATCACACTACATTTACTTTGAAAAAAACCTTTACTGTTTATTCAAATGATAAATAACAACTCAGCACTTCAAGTTGTCCAAGCAGCTTGTTCCTCTATAAGATAATGAATGAGCAAAAAAGAGAACATTCAGAATATGCTCATTTCCCTAGAATGTTTGATAAACAACATACTGTGTTCTTTCAGCTTAAAAGATTCCAACTATATTGTATTCCACACAGCATAGGTGACTCTATAAAAAAGACAGAAGTCATTTCTTGAGATTCCAAATCTGTAGTTTTTACAACTTCTCCTTAAAGTAAAAACCTTTCTACTTCTTATGCCATATATTTAACTCTATAGTCCTTTTATTCCAAACCAAAGCATGTATTCAAATAATCAAGAAGCTACATTGTTCTCTAAGAGGGTCTTTTAAGTTTGCTCTAGAGATGCGAACCTGGTAAGAGGCTATTACTAATGACAAAGAGCTTGAGTTAAAATGCACACTTTTGTGCCCAGAGCACACCCTGGCAGTACCACACTGGCTCTGAGACATTTCTATTACACTCTGAACTTCTGTGACACTCAAAATACAAAACAAAATGCAGGTTCTAAACAGATTAGAGGGGGGCAAGCTTTCAAAAGACAGAGGTTATCAGACTGGATTTAAAAAAGACCAACTATGGCTATAATTCTTCTTATAAGAAACACATCTGAGATAAAACCAAGTAGGAACACTGAAAATAAGGAGACGAAAAAAGATGTATCTGACAAATAACAACTCTCAAAAAATAGCTCATATATTATAGTAATATTAATAGTACATAAACATAGGCAAAATAAGTAGAGTGATAAAGAAGGAAAACAGTTTGTCAAGGAGAACAATTTGCCTGAACCTATATATCTTTGAAATATGTAAATTATATATAGTTTTGTGCTTTTTCTATTTACAATTATATAAGTTTAATTTTTATAATTATGTAATTTATAATTATATATAGCTTCCAAATATAGCTTTGAAATATGTAAACTTGAAAGTCAGAATTATACAGATAAATGGACAAAATCCATAATCAATTGATTTTAACATTTCCATCATAAATTGATACATCAAAAAAACTAGAAATCAATACAAATACAGAACAAAATACACAAAATTTAGAATCTTGATCTAAAGATATGTACAGATCTCTCCACCCAACAAACTGGGATCTAAGAGAACTGTATACTGCAGTATATAGAGTATAAGAACTGGGCTCAGAGAAACTGGTTCCAGTCTTCTTACTAACTGGGCAAACCTTGTACAAGTTACTTAATTGCTTCTATCTGTTTTAACTCTATAAAAAAAGTATTAATAGAAATTTTTAAAAATCTACCTCATACAGATTTTGTAAGAAAATAAGAAACATTTGGAGCATCTAGCATAGTGGAAGCTCTGTCCCTGTCCCAAGAATACTGTCTCTTCTGTCAACATCCATGAGTAACAGGCTGCCTTATTAGAGCTTTAAGCCGGGTAAAATCAAATCCCAGGAACAACACACACCCTTTTTAAATAATTATTTTGTTCTTACCTCTCCTTTTACTACCTGACATGAAATTCAAAGTCATGACATACTTACACATACAATTATAAAAAAAAAAAAATTTCTAACTGGAATATAAAGAAAAAGTAATTTATACAAAAAATGTATTTTAAAATGTAAATATTCAAACCAAACTATATTAGAAAACAACATAAAATAATAAGCAGAATCAGTGACTATTAACAGCTACAAACAAAATTTTCTCCAGGTATTCCCAAAAGGTTGCTTGCTTTCCATATCAGAGCGTTCAGCCAAATGCAATTCAGTGCCATAACCTCCAAGTTAGGATTTTAAGCCAGCCCTCTCTTCACCTCTCCTACCCCTTTTATGTGTGACAGACCCCAAAACTCATTTACTGAAAATGGGATGTTCAGAGTTAGGAAAGCAAAGGATGGGAAAGCATGGCAGTAGGAAGGGGGAGGGCGAAGATTCAGATTGGCCATCTCACAGCCTCACTACAGCTGTACATGCAACCCCCCGAAACTCCGATGAGCCCGCACAGACACAGTGGCAAGCAAGACCTTCTGTTACAGGTCCAAGCTCTTAGATGAAGCCAATTCCTTGAAACATCCTCAGTTTAGTATGTGTGTGTAGCTCCACATTTACTGTTAGTTTTCCCAGTGACTCTGCTAGAGCACACACTGGGCCTGGCCAGCTATCCTTGTGAAGATGTTGCCAGGGAAACCTGATTTTCTGAACTACACATTTGCATTAACTCAAAATAGAGAACTGAGTGTGACTGCATTTTTTCACGGCTGTTAGCTTTAATTTCCTCTGCTTACAGCCAGGTTATTAATAGGCAGACCCTAGAGACCATCTCTCTAGTTAACATTTCCCTGTTTTCTTTTCCCCCGTGGTTTTTAATATCCAAACCTTCATGTTTTCTATTAGTTCCTTATATTGGTAACGCTAATACATCCATACACACCTAAAACTCAATAAAACGATGTAAACAAAATGACGTGCAGGAAAAGGATAAGTTGCATTCTTCTTTTTTTTTAATTAATTAATTTATTTATTTTATTGGCTGTGTTGAGTCTTTTTTTGCTGTGCGCGGGCTTTCTTCTTAATTGCGGTGAGTGGGGGCTCCTCTTCATTGTGATGCACGGGCTCCTCATTGCTGTGGCTTCTCTTGTTGTGGAGCATGGGCTCTAGGCACGTGGGCTTCAGTAGTTGCAGCACATGGGCTCAACAGTTGTGGCTCACGGGCTCTAAAGCACAGGCTCAATAGTTGTGGCGCATGGGCTTAGTTGCTCCACGGCATGTGGGATCTTCCTGGAGCAGGGATCGAACCTGTGTCCCCTGCATTGGCAGGCGGATTCTCAACCACTGCGCCACCTAGGAAGCTGTAAGTTGCATTCTTGACAGAACAACAGAATTCCGTGTGGACATCTTGAAGAGAATGCTGTGTCCAAAGGGATGTGCCATGTACTGCACATACTTACTGCACACAAAGCAATAGTTTCCCACCAACTATATTAACTATTTGGAGAGCAGGAACTATTTGGATTTTCTTTTTAGCATCTAACATCCAATATATTTGTTATTTACATAGGGGCATTTTGCTGTATTTATTAATATTTAGAAAATTGGCGTGGAGTTTTAAATTGAAATGTAATACATTTTAATTTTTACTGTTTAAAGTTGTAGAAAATAGTCTCCTGGCTGGTATTCCTACACAGAATATCTGATCGTCAGGAATGGATTACTGATGTAGACACACATGCCCTTAGACCTCAAGGTGAGGTGGAAATGACTCGCTGGGTTAAGAATCAGGAGAGTTGGTATTGTTCTATGACTTTAGGTAAATCAACCTCTCTTAAAGTCGATTTTCTCTTCTTCAGGATTTTTAGGAAAGTCACAAATTTTAAAATGTACTTGAAGAAAGTATAAGAGATAGCAGTAGTATTACCACATCCTACCATTCTTACTGTTGTTGAAAATCTCTAAAATATTACCTGCCTATGCAGATAACAACCCTTCAACAACCCAGAAAAGCTGATTCACTCACCTTTTCTGGATGAATTAAGCATGGTTACCAAACAGGACCAGAGCCAACAGTCTAAATTTTTGTACCTCCACAATGTGATTAACTTTATAGGTTACACCCCAGACTGTTCATTTATTTCTTTCCGGAACCCTCTAGCTATTGTCCTGAGACAGTAAAATAATTACTGCTCTTTTCCTACATCCTGAGCATTTTCTAGTTCTCAAATGAAATAACTTTCTCGTATTAAAAATAAAGTTAATTACTGTTCAACTCTCAAGGTGATAGTCATCCACCAGCTTTTACAACTCCCTTTTCTTAATCTATGTACCTACTCTATAGCCCAGAAATACCCTAGGCTACACAGATCTGGCCATCCTTTTAATCAAGATGCCCTCAAAGTGCCAGCTGACGATACCCCCAAGAGCAAACACAAGCCCACTCTCACCTGCAGTTCAGACAAAGAGTCCATGCTATTTCAGCTCAACTCTCAGCACTATTAGCACTGACACACCAAATCCTTTAATTACAAATTACAACAGGCCAGATAATTCTGTCTATGATTCTACTGCTGTCACTATTCAATTTTCCTCTAGAAGAGATATTTCCAAGGTAGGGATATACTTAATATGCACAGTTTGGGACTAGCCTGGAGAGAACTGAGAGTTAATGTCAGAAAAAATGTGTTTCAACACTGACTTCTTGGTATGCTGCAATCACTTGATCAGAAACAGAAGTCTTGGGAAGCCTTTGCAACATTACTCTTGTGGCTAAAGTTAAAAGAGACTGCTCAGCAAGCACAAATAAAAGCTGAAAACGAACATGTGAAGGGGAAAATTTTTCTATCTTTTTCACCTCCTACAAAGTTAAGAAATGTTATGCTCTCTGTCAATGAGTGAAACAGTACAGGTGATGGTCTGGATCAGGACTTAAACTTGCCAAAGTTTTTCAACCTTGTTTTAAAAATAAATCTAGAAAATTATTTAAATGAGAGTAAAGATGAGGGGTAAATATATTCATTGCAGCATTAGTTAAAACAGCAAGTTAAATGTCCTAAAGGTCTGTTAACGGGGGAATGAATAAATTATTTTCTATAATGGATTAGACATATGTCAAAGAATATTGAATAACATAAAATACTCATAGTATTGTATTAATTAAAAGAAGTGAGATATAGAATCATATCATATATACAGTCTCAACCATACATAGATGGTTAAGACAATAACATACACAGTTCTGTGTGTTTATTTACTATATCGAGCAATTTATTTGCATATTAAAAAGGAAGACTACCCTAAGATGATAACAGTAGTAGTCTTACAAATACTATTTTCTCCCTATCTAAAACATGCTCCAACACACATGCACACACACATACCACAAAATGCAAACAGTATGACAGCAGGGATTTTGTTTTATTCACCAAAATCCCCCTGACCTAGAACAGATTCTGGCACATAGAGGTTCTAAATAAATATTTGCTGAATAAAGAAATGAATATATACTACTTTCCCAAACAGAGAAAACATTTATTTTTAAGTAAATACATTTATTTTTAAACCTTCCTGCTCAAAGATGGACCTCAGAGCAAAGCTCTGAACAGGAAGGATCCACTTCTTCTAGCTCAATACATGGAACAGTATCTTCTCAACTAACCCTGGACACCTAATCTTTGGTTCCTCCTATATTCCTTCAGTCTTATAGGCTGCTTTAGAAAAATAGGGGGAAAAGGCCAACGATATTAATTCTGCAAAAGATAAAATGCTAAGCATGTCCTTAGTTGCAGGTTTCCTGTTCATCCTCCCATATAATCACCTTGTGGTTGTAGCGATGGCACAGGTAAGATCTATGCTAGTCCTTAAAATGGGATATTCTCCTACACACTCTGCAATTCAGAGACCTTTTCTCAGTTCACTGAAGTCACTCAGAATACACCACTAATGCAGGAAGAAAGCATTTTTATTGACAATATAATCAATTTTTAATCATCTCAAGTATATTATCTATTTGGAATATATGCGATAAGTTCACTCTCTCATTCTGGAGGCCATGACATCATACGGCTGGACCCCCACAACTAATGGATGCACACTCGTTTTACTATTAGGGAGGAAAATATGCTGCAAAGCAATTTTTGTAATGTACTCAAATATAAATGATTTGGTGATTATCTTTTATTTTGGATCCTTTCTAACTCAAGGGGCCTCCATTAGCAGAGGCAGTCAGGAGCAGGCTGAAGTCAAGCTTGCTCATGTTTTAGAAGTTTGCGGTCAGATACTGGTTTCAGTGGTTCTGCTGACAGGGCAGGCAGTTCAGGGTGAGCAGGGGGGCCCAAGGCAAAAGGCCAGTTTCTTTCTGTTAGAGACTGCATGTGACATCACTGCCATTAGATGGATCTTATTAAGGGGTTCAAAATTATTTGAAATTTAAAATATGGACATCGAAATTAAAGATTATAAAATTATTTTTATAAATGCTAAATATCTTTGGATAACAAACACACGAAAAATTCAGCAATCTTTGAAATCTTAAATCTTCCTATTGACCAATTTTTCTCCCATTTGTTTTGAAAGGAAAAATTTTCAGCTCTGTTACAAGGCATTCTGTGGTAATGTCATTCAAAATTCAGAGAATATCCATGCTTTCATTTTAAGTTTTAAACTATTTAGCTTTTTTTTTTCACCATGAATGGTTTCATACTGTATGTAATGTTCTATAGTTTTTATAATTAATGAATTATGCAAAAATTTCTCTGTCTCTACAAATGGATCATTTCATTTCATTTAACAATATGGTTGTACTATTAATTCATTTAACCATTTACCTGTTGATGGACCCTGCAGTTTTTTTTTAATGATTTTTAGTTATAACCAAAAATGCTGCAGTAAATATCCTTATGCAGCTCTTACGCAGCTCTCTTATGCATGGTGAATATTTCCTTAGGATGGATACTTAGAATTGCTAGAGTACCATTTTTCAATTTGACAAGAAACTGTCAAAGTGTCCTTTAAAAAGCCTATTCCAATTTATAATACTGCTACCACACATTCATTTCCCAATATATTCACCAATACCAGATATTCTCAACCTTTTAAATATCTGCCAATTTAATGAGCAAAATATGGCATTTCACTATTTTAACTCATATTTCCCAGATCACTGACTACTCATATTTTTCCTCTTCTGTGAAATGTCTATTTATAATCTTTGTTTCATTTTCCTTCTCTTCTTCTTACTGGTAAATGTTTTTATATAGTCTGGATATTAATTCCTCATCTGGTGTAAATGTTGTAAATACATCCTCCTAGTCTGTCATTATTTTATGCTGCCCACTGTCATAGGGAAATTTTTGTCTAGTTTCTATACCTCCAAGTTAAAAAACATTCTCCTATACTTTTTCTAAAACAGGTTTTGGCATAGAAGTCCTGCCTCGTGAGGCACTTAGGGAAACAGCTGCGGACTAAGTAGCCAGGGCATTTCCTCCTCAAGCCCTCCTGCTCCAACCCCTAGAGCTGTGAATTGCAGCTTAGGAGCACCTGCTTCCAGTGCCACTGGGGGAGCGAAGGGTGACAGCTGCCCGTGAGGAGCTGTTTCGTGGGGGAAGGGTGATCAACGGCGGCTCTTCTGCTGCCTGGGGCTCCGCACCCTAGGACTCACACACCCATACTCTGAGCTTACTAGCACTAGCATGTATTGTGGTGTGGCCTCCTCCGTTCTAGAGCCCGATGGAATAGTGAATACTCCTGGAGGAAAAGGAACTTACAGGCCAAAATAACAAGGTATGACCAAGAATTTTAAATTAACTATACTAAAAGAAATACAGTGACATGGAAGAACAAGAAAACACAGGAAAGAGCCAAGCAAAAATACTAGGTATAAAAAATATAACAGCTGAAATAAAGAACACAACGTATGGCATAAACAGCAGAATGGAACAAAATTGAAAATTGGAAGATCGGATTGAGGAAATCCCCCAAAAAGAAGGAAAATACAAATAAGTATATATGAAAAATAGGTAAGGCCAGAGGAAAAGAAAAAATATATTCATAATTACCCAGAATTAAAAATCAAGATAATATCAATGTGGTGGTGGTTGTGGGGAGGGAGACCAAAGAATGAGAGAGCTTCCGGCATCTAGCTTCCTATATCTGCATTTCTTTAGATAAAATGTTTAAAAAGAAAGTAAACAGAAATGTAGACATTTAGGACAATTAAAATAACAAGGACACAAAATACATCTAAATATATAAATTAGGGAACAATTATTGACTCCAGGGAAACTAAAAAACTGCAGTAACATTACATGTACATTATACTATATGGCCCAACTAAACAGTATTTACAAAGTCATAATAACATAAGCAGTGAAGGTTTATCTAACCAAAATTATGACACAGACACCCTAGGAAGACGGGGACATCTTTTATTATTATCAAGCCTGCATGTGTGGCAGGGAGGAAGGAGGAAAGAAAGCCAAATCCTTATCTTCTGGTGGGAATCAAGAGCTAATGTGTAGGGACTTCCCTGGTGGTCCAGTGGTTAAAACTCAGCGCTCCCAATGCAGGGGGCCCAGGTGTGATCCCTGGTCAGGGAACTAGATCCCGCACGCACACCACCCATAAGAGCCCTCATCTGCAACTGAGACCCAGTGCAGCCAAACAAGTAAGTAAATAAGCTAATGTATAAAACATAAAAATTAAAAGGTAACTAAACAAGGGCATTATTTAGAGACAGTGGTAAATGACAAAATAATCCGCCATAAATGACGGGACGGTGGTTGCTTTTAAGGAAGGCAGTACAAGGGGCAGGAGTGCAGATCTTCAAAACCCGTACAGAGCCGTCCGAGTCCTTAAGCCATGTTGTGTGTCACTCTTACTAAAGCAAATACTTAAGAGTATGAGGGCGCTCAATAAAAGTTCTTAAAAAAAAAAAAAGACTATGAGGGGAAAGAAGAGGACCCAGAATTCATAAGAGCTGGACTCACCACCCTCCGCAGCTTGGGAAGTCTGGCCCGGTGAACCTGAGGCAATATTTACATCCTATGCAACTAATGGGAAGCAGCGCCTCTCCCATGGAAGACACTTGAGGAATCAACTGAAGACAGCTTGTCTCATTTACAGAAAAAGAACCAACCATTTTATTCTATCAAAAGGTGCAGGCTTTTTCATTGTCATTTGCCTCTGTTGAGAGTCCGGAGTTGATACAGGTCCTATTAGGAACCAGTTTCAAATTCCTACTCCCTTTGCTCACATAGCAGTAACCAAGGTGAGTCCTCTGCCAAACACAGGTGTGGCAGGGCTGATCCTGGAGTACTGCACCTGCCAGAGTTATTAAAATGACTTCCTCAGAGAGCCCACTTCACATCTTCTTTTTCCAAACCTATATAGGAAATAAGTATTTTTTTCCAGAAATAATGACTCCAGCATACCACTGTGAGTAATTGATGGCTTAATAAAATTTGCAATGCTTATGCATCAAACACAGACAATAGTGCATGAAGACAGGATCTTGGCAAAGAGCAATGCTTGTGTAGGTTGATAGTATTTCCATCTTTTATTATTATCAAACACATCTTAAAGATACAATTGCTTTGGCTGCTTCCAAGATGATATACAAAGTAAGTTAGACATATTGAATCCTGTCTTCCTGTTTATATAATCGGACGCAGAGCCACAGATGTCCAACATTCAAGCATCTGTTCCTATTCCTTGTACACAGTTCCTGAGATGGAGTTTATTTTAGTGGTAAGGAGCAAAGCAAAAGCATATGGAAGAAAACAGCAGTTCAGGAAAGCCAACATACCTTTAGCATGTAGTAGAAAGGGAACCATGACAGGAAGAGGTCAGAGAAGAATTCGGCAATGCTGAACACACCATACACTACCCAGTACGTCAGCCACTGGGTATCATCTTCTTTGTTGGGACTCTCTATGGCTTTAATTCTGGAAGGCAACAAAAAAGCAAGTGTATCATGTAGTAAGATCTCAATGAGACATTCTCAAACATCATACTTTCACAGCTGTCCTCCAACATCAACCGAAAAATTCAGGCACACGTATGTACCACGTCAGCAGATGCGAGAGTACAACACGAAAACAGGAAGCAATGTAGAGATATCAGGACAAGCCATTATAACTACTTGTTACCAGTTCTCTGGTCACCAGAGAAATCAGCACCAGTTGTCCCCTGGATCTCCACCCTGCCTGGGCCTCCACCAAGGCTCCAGGAAATACCATAATGACTGGGAACTAGAGTAATCCCCACTCTCAAGTGGGATCCTGCCACTAGGGATATAATAAGAATTCACTCATGTAACTCAGTTCTTACACACTTTTAATAACTGAAGTACACACACCTCCCAGAGTAATGGAAATAAAAATAAAAATAAACAAGTGGGACCTAATGAAACTTAAAAGCTTCTGCACAGCAAATGAAACTATAAACAAGATAAAAAGACAACCCTCAGAATGGGAGAAAATATTTGCAAACAAATCAAGACAAAGGATTAATCTCCAAAATATATAAAGAGTTCATGCAGCTCAATATCAAAAAAACAAACAACCCAATCAAAAAATGGGTCTTAGGACAGAAGACCTAAATAGGCATTTCTCCAAAGAAGACATACAGATGGCCAATAGGCACATGAAAAGCTGCTCAACATCACTAATTATTAGAGAAATGCACATTAAAACTACAATGAAGTATCACTTCACACCGATTAGAATGGGCATCATGAGAAAATCTACAAACAGTAAATGCTGGAGAGAGTGTGGAGAAGAGGGAACCTTCTTGCACTGTTGGTGGGAATGTAAATTGATACAGCCAGTATGGAGGTTCCTTAAAAAACTAAAAATGGAATTACCATATGACCCAGCAATCCCACTACTGGGCATATACCCAGAGAAAACCATAATTCAAAAAGACACATGCAAAAAAAAAAAAAAAAAGACACATGCACGTCAATGTTCACTGCAGCACTGTTTACAATAGCCAGGTCATGGAAACAACCTAAATGTCCATCAACAGATGAATGGATAAAGAAGATGTGGTACACATATACAATGGAATGTTACTCAGCCGTAAAAAGGAACAAAATTGCAACATTTATAGAGACATGGATGGATCCAGACACTGTTATACAGAGTGAAGTGAGTCACAAAGAGAAAAACAAGTATTGTATATTAACGCATATATGCAGAATCTAGAACAATGGTACAGATCAACAAGTTTACAAGGCAGAAATAGAAACACAGATGTAGAGAACAAACATGGACACCAAGGGGGGAAAGCAGTGGGGGGTTGGGGTGGGATGAACTGGGAGACTGGGATTACCACATACACATTACTAACAAAAAAAATCAAATTGTACATTTTAAATATATACAGTTTAGTATGTCAAATGTATCTCAATAAAAGTTCTGGCAAAAAACAATAACGAAGCACATTACGGGTGAGTAGGCATTTCCATAGAAAACCTTCTGGAACATAGTTTAAGCACTGTCCAAAGTTCACAACATACTTTATAACAAACAGGTGGAAACAAACATCACGGTGTCCATGTGGTTTCAATTGTCATTATGTGAGCCTCAGGCTGTGATCTTTTCTGCCCTCATCAGTTAATAATTATGACTTTCTCAGTATCAGCTACTGCTTAAACAAAATTCATTCTGTAAATGAATAGAACTAAATTTAAAATAATCTTTTACTTCTGAATCACAGGAATTTGTTTCAGTCCTGGGAATCCCTTCATTCTAAACCCCAATTCCATAATTTTTTATCCTATCCTGATATATGTCTAGATACTTATAACTGAGCTGTACTACAACAGTAAACTAGAAGAACTCTGAATCTTGTTTAGCCTATGAGATGGTTAACTATTGAAAATACGTTGGCTACTTGGTAACACGGGTTTGCCAAAGAGACAGTTAGGCTGATGAATCATATTCAGTCATCCCCTAAGAAAGCCTCTGAATTAATTAGAAGCAAGCCATGAGTTTATGTGTGCGTGCCTGCATGAGTGTTTTAAGCAAATGACTGGGGGGGGGGGGGAGTTATAGTTGAATGAGATGACTGCTAATGCAGTGAGGAAAAGGAGAGCAGGCAGTGATGAAGTGAATGCTGCTTTGAACATCAAGAGTAAACACAGAATCATAGGACTTTCCTGGTGGCACAGTGGTTAAGAATCCACCTGCCAATGTAGGGGACCTGGGTTTGAGCCCTGGTTCGGGAAGATCCCACGTGCTGTGGAGCAACTAAGCTCGTGTGCCACAACTACTGAGCCTGCGTTCTAAAGCCCACGAGCCACAACTATTGAGTCCTTGTGCCACAATTACTGAAGCCCGTGAGCCTACAGCCTGTGCTCCACAACAAGAGAAGCCACCACAATGAGAAGCCCACACACCACAATGAAGAGAAGCCCCGCTCGCCACAACTAGAGAAAGCCCATGCAGCAACGAAGATTCAATGCAGTCAATAAATAAATACATTAAAAATAAATAAATAAAATTTTTAAAGGCTATGCTTTAAAAAAAAAAGAGTAAACACAGAATCATAAAATGAATTGAAGACAGCTAATTATAAAATAACGGCTTGTCACATGCAGACTGTGTCTGTGTTTTAGCTTTCCTCAGGTAGAAGCTAACTGATGTAATAGAAGGCCAAAGGAAAAGCATAGGCAAGCATGTAAACCAAAGAACTAACAAATGTACACCCTTTACATGTAAGGCTTTTTCCCCTCTGTGCTTTATTTGGTATAGAATATGGTTTATCTATTTATATTTAAGTGGATTTTTAAAGTTATTAGTATGATGAAAATTTGTTTCTTATACATCCATCCAGGGCAGAGGGGATACGTAGTTATACTTCACTTAAGGTCTTAGTTTTGGGAACCAAAGCAGTCCATGACTAAACACATATCCACACACAAATATAAACTGAAATAAACATTTATGAAACCACTGGTATTTTAATTCCATTCTATGTCTTTTTTTTTTTTATTGAAGTATAGTTGATTTACAATGTTGTGTTAGTTTCTGGTGTACAGCAAAATGATTCAGTTACATGTGTGTGTATATATATATATATATATATATGTATATACACTTTTTAATATTCTTTTCCATTATAGTTATTACAAGATATTGAATATAGTTTCCTGTGCTATACAGTAGGACCTTGTTATTTATCTATTTTATATATAATAGTTTGTATCTGCTAATCCCAAGTTCCTAATTTATCCCTCCCCACCCCCACTCCCCCTTAGCAACCACAAGTCCGTTCTCTCTGTCTGTGAGTCTGTTTCTGTTTTGTAGATAAGTTCATTTGTGGCATATTTTAAATTCCACATATAAGTGATATCATATGGTATCTGTCTTTCTCTGTCTGACTTCATTTAGTATGATAATCTCTAGGTCCATCCATGTTGCTGCAAATGGCATTATTTCATTCTTTTCTTATGGCTGAGTAACATTCCATTGTATATATATATATATACCACATCCTCTTTATCCATTCATTTGTTGATGGACATTTAGGTTGTTTCCATGTTTGGGCTGTTGTAAATAGTGCTGCTATGAACATTGGGATATATGTATCTTTTCCAATTATAGTTTTGTCTGGATATATGCCCAAGAGTGGGACTGCTGGATCATATGGCAACTCTACTTTTAGTTTTTTGAGGAATCTCCATAATGTTTTCCATAGTGGCTGCACCAATTTACATTCCCACCAACAGTGTAGGGAGGGTCCCTTTTCTCCATACCCTCTCCAGCATGTTATTTGTAGACTTTGTAATGATGGCCATTCTGACCGTGTGAGGTGTTAACTCATTGTAATTTTGATTTGCATTTCTCTAGTAATTAGTGATATTGAATATATTTTCATGTGCCTGTTGGCCATCTGCATGTCTTCTTTGGAGCAATGTCTATTTAGGTTCTGCCCATTTTTAATTGGGTTGTTTGTTCTTTGTTATTGAGTTGTATGAGTTGTTTGTATATTTTGGAAATTAATCCCTTGTCAGTTGTATTGTTTGAAAATATTTTCTCCCATTTTGTAGGCTATCTTTTCATTTTGTTGATGGTTTCCTTTGCTGTACAAAAGCTTATAAATTTGATTAGGTCCCATTTGTTTATTCTTGCTTTTATTTCTATTGCCTTGAAAGACTGTATGTCATTATTTTTAAGATGTTAGTTACAATCCATAGATTCAAAAACAGAAAAACTACCCTGACAGGTCAAGTTCAGTCCTTCAAGGAACAAAAAATGGTTAGTTCCCTAATTTATCAACAATATGAATTCAAAAGTTTCCATGCTGATACACCTGGAACACT
Organism: Hippopotamus amphibius kiboko; assembly: GCF_030028045.1. NCBI lineage: Eukaryota > Metazoa > Chordata > Mammalia > Artiodactyla > Hippopotamidae > Hippopotamus > Hippopotamus amphibius. Next base: position 185,821,547 of record NC_080186.1, read on the forward strand.
ATATATAGTAACACTGAAAAGTAGGAAGAAAAGAACTCAAAATTGAACACATATATTGAACACAACTTTGTAGAAAACCAAGACTCAGGGAAAAAGACAGGAAAAGATCAGAGTCTTATTAAGGTAAAGAGATTTTTAAAATAAAACTTCTCCTATTATTGAAGCATTTAATTACTGTTTTAATTTAAAATAGCACAATGTTCATCTTTTAAAATGTGTACATGTCATAACATCATAAGGTAATCAGAAAAAGAAAGAACATAAAAGATAGTCTAACCCATTCAGTGTACAGTTGAGGAACCTAAGACTCAAAAAAGTGAGAGAAGAAAAGAGCTTAATACTGGTATTTCCTGAATGCTATTTATGTATATACTTTCTTGTCCAAGTGAGTGGATGCAAAATTGTGATTTATAAGCAAAATATATATTTGGTCATTCAGAAGACCAAAATATAGTTCTCATATATATATATATATATATATATATATATATATATATATATATATTTGGTCTTCATCCACAGTTCCTGCACAGCTCCCCAAACCCTTGCAATTTCTGAAGTGTTGAGAGTGACTGATGTGTCTTTTCTTATGTTAATGAGGTGACTTTTGGAAAGCAAGTAAGGAAGGGAGCTGGTTGTCCCTGGAACCAACTCTGTGATTAGAGGGCTGGAACTTTCAGTCCCATCCTCGACCTCCTGGGAGGGGAGAGGGGCTAGAGGTTAAATCGATCACCAATGACTAAAGATTTAGTCAATCATGGCTATGTAATGAAGCCTTCATAAAACCACAAAGGACAGCTTTTTGTCCCTTTTCGGAAAGCTTCCATGTTGGGGAACCAGAATGCCTCCTTGTGCCACTGTGAAGTTTCTTTGTTTGGGACCTCACCTATGTACCTCTTCATCTAGCTATTGATTTGTTTCCTTTAATAAATTGGTAATCTAGTGAGTAAATGGTTTTCCTGAGTTCTGTGAGCCATTCTAATTGAACCCAAAGAGGGGGATGTGGGAACTTCTGATTGATAGCCAGTTGGTCAGAAGCGCGGATTAACAACCCAGGCTTGTGACTGGTGTCTGAAGTGGAGGGAGGTCTTGTTGGACTGAGCCCTTTACCTGTGGAATTGATTCTATATCTGGGTAGTTAGTGTCAGAATTGAGTTGAACTCTCTGCTGACATCTGAGAATTGCTTGTTGGTGTGGAGAAGCCTTGGAATTAGGCTCTTTTGCACATGGGTGATTCTTTGACAATAAACTCTACTGCCTTTTGTATATGCTAAATGGTATTTCAACTCGCGTAGCAGAATGAGGATGTGTCAACTTTTCAGCCAACATAGGGGATTCAAGAAATCCTGAGATACAATCTGTATCCTTAGGTCATTGGTAGTTTTTAGTCTTTAGCCAAAGTGGCAAAGCTAAAGAATGGGAAGGGTAGGAACCTAATAATTACTTAATTTAACCTTCAGAATAGCCCTGTGGAATAGGTAACGTTCTCCGTTTTGAGAGGAAGAAACTGAGGCTTACGGAAGAAAAATACATGGGCAGGGCACCCCGCTGCAATAGCAGAGATTGGGTTTACACCCAAGACTAACTCCAACTAAGCCTGTGTCTGTTTCTCTATCCCAAGCTGTTTTCCTAATTGGGAGAACCATTCACTACCCGACTGCACAGCACTTAGCAAGTGTCTGATACTAAGTGGGCAGTTAATAAATACTTATTGCATTAATATAAATACAAAAGGAGTTCATAATCTTACTTTTGGAACGGACTAGAGTCCTCTATTGGAGAAAAATCAAGGCTTAAAAAGGTTAACTTGGGCACAGAGCAGACACACAGGAGGAGAGGTCACAGTATCAACATCCAGATTCCTGAAGGACCGTTCCACCTTTCATCCTGCTTCCCTGAGGTGGGGGGATCATTAGAAGTGAACAGGATGGTGTTCTGAGTTAGTGCCCTAGTCCACGGATTCTCAAACTTAGATGATGATCCACATCCACCTTGGGAACTTTTAAAAAATATACATGTCCAGGTCCTTCTTCAGACCTAGTGACTCAAACTCTCTAGCATGTACAGCACTGGTATGTGCTTCTATAAAGTTATGCAGGTGATCCTAACACACAGTCAAGTTTCAGAACCATCAACTGCAAGTTCCAGTTTCAGCACCACTCTGTCATGTCATTTCTAGGACAGAACATCAAAATGGCTGATTTGGGTCCAGTCAGCTATAGCCAGGGGGTAGGCTACCCCTTTCCAGCAATGAATGAGAGGTCAAGAGAGAAGAAAAGCTCAATCCTAGAGGAGCTCTGGAACTGTCCCAACAGCAGCTGGCAGCAATTCCACCACTCTCCACAGTCCTGGGCCACTGTCTATCTCTCTAGTGCCACCTCACCCTCGAATGGGAGGTGTCAGCAGTGACTTTGGGCTCAGAACTACTCCCAGGGGTTCAGGGGGCACACATTCACAAAAGACGGGCACCATGGTCTTACACTGCTCTCTGCCTACTGTTACTGCCACATTCTCACCACTGGCCCAAAGCCTGGCCACCTAAGTTCAGTGCTGTGGCTCCTTATTCTCTCTCCTGAGCCACCTACCACGTTCTAGGTGGCAGCTCTAGCAGAGCTTCACCTCCCTCAAGCAGGTGGCAAAAGGAAGCAAGGCCTGGGTGAGCAGGAGACGGGCCTAGGTGTGGAAGATGGTTGGCAATATTATGGCAGCAGCTAGCACTTCAAAAAATTCACTGAGCAGAATTAGAAACTGTAGAATGTTGAGTTGGAAGCTATCTTAAAGAACTAGTTCAGATTCTACATTTTATAGACACAAAAAATGAAGTTCAAAGAGGAAAGAGTGATATTAAAATTAATTTCAACTCAAACTAGAAGACTATAGAAAAAAAAGAGTACAGAAGCATGTGTTTACACATTTTTTTAAGGGCAGAATGGACTGTTTAAATAAATTTGGATATATCCATACAATGAAATATTCCAAAACCTTTCAAAAGGATTTTTTTTAATTTATTAATTTATTTGGTTGTGCCGGGTCTTAGTTGCAGCAGGAGGGCTCCTTCGTTGCGGCATGTGGGCTCCTTAGTTGTAGCATGTAGCATGTGAACTGTTAGCTGCAGCATGCGTGTGGGATCTAGTTCCCTGACCAGGGATCAAACCCAGGCCCCCTGCATTGGGAGTGCAGAGTCTTAACCACTGCGCCACCAGGGAAGTCCCTAAAAAGGATATTAACAGAGAAAGATGTCCAAGATATAGTGTTGAGTGTCAAGAAGAGATGACTAATTTTGTGTTTAAAAGAAAACAGAAAGATATATATTTACATGTGTTTACAGACCAAGAATGGTATTCAGAAATACATACTTCAAGTTGTATACAGTTAACCCTGGGTATTGGGACTGCAGAATTTTACTTTTTAAAGATGTTTACAATGAGCATGTACTATTTTTTTAAGTTAAGTACAACTGGTGTACAATATTATATAAATTAGAGGTGTACAGTATAGAGATTCACAATTTTTAAAGGTTATATTCCATTTATAGTTATTATAAAATATTGGCTATATTCCCTGTGTTTTACAATATATTCTTGCATCTTATTTTATACCTAACAGTTTGCCTCTCTTAATCCCCTACCCCTATATTGCCCTACTGCCCTCCCCTCTCCCCATTGGTAACCAGTAGTTTATTCTCTATATTTGTGAATCTGCTAACATGTACTATTTTTTTAAGCTCTTTATTGGAATATAATTGCTTTACACTCTTGTACCAGCTTATGAGGTACGCCAAAGTGAATCAGCTGTATTTATACACATATCCCCATATCCCCTCCCTCCCATGACTCCCCCCAACCCTCCCCGTCCCGGCCCCTTAAGGCATCACCCATCATCGAGTTGATCTCCCTTTGCTGCTAACATGTACTTTTTTAAGTAGGTCTTTAGTTGATTTACAATGTGTTAGTTTCAGGTGTACAGCAAAGTGAATCAGTTATATACATATAACATGTACTATTTTTTAATAATGAAAGTGAGGAAAAATATTTCTATTTGGGAGAAAAAAACCAATACAGGGCACCAGATTTAACATAACTACTTTCTCCTATGAGACTAGGTCTCTCTTTAGGGCTTTGTTAAAAACAAACACTAAAGTGAATATCAGACACAGTCATTTAATTTCTCTCTTGAGGAAACTGCTCATGGTTTTCTAACAAACAAACTTCTCTAACAATGATCAGACACAATCTATCGTGTTTTAGGGCATTAAAAGGCCTTCTATACTGACAGAAAGACACAGAGGGAGAAAAGAAAGTCACACAGCCCATCACAGGAAATTGTCTCATTCTAATTCCATACTTAAACAAAGCAAACTATTAAAAAATTATTAACTACACTGAACTATGAAAGAGCCAGACTTTTCCCTTTATTTCTTCCCAGTGCTCATCTGGCTTTACATCATTTCATCATTCTTGGCTTGCAGCTTTGTATCCTGGTTCTACCCCTTACTCGGTACATGACCTCGGGCAAGTTATTCTGGGCCTTAGTGTGCTCATCTGTCAAGTAGGGATGATAAACCTCATTGTGTTGCTGTGAAGATTAACTTAGTTAATACATGTTAAGCACTTAAACAGCACTCAGAAATATTACCTTATTAGGTAGTAATTATAATATGGTGATAGTTTATTATTGTCATAGGGAGGCAAGAGATTAAAAAGAAGAGAGAGCTATAAGAACACTCCAGTTCTTCTGGCTAAGCAGACTGGGTAAAGGATTAATAGCACTGTTAATAAGGCTAAAAGGAGATTAGAGAATTACTCATGGATTTTAATTGTACTTCACTCTCCAAATCCCAAATGCTACAGAGAGTAAAGGGTTAGCTGAAATCCAAAAATCCTATTTGCAGGTCAATAGGAACAAATGTGGACACTGCTGGAAACATTTTTCAGGCCCATGCTACAAGGTAGGACTGGCCAAAAGTCTTGACACTGGTATTGGATTGGTACTGATACGCACTAACCACTGGCTAGCCCTCGTCCAGACCACCCAGCCCCAGTGACTGGTACTGGCTGCCTCTACCTTGTTGGCTCATCTATGTCTTTCTTTGCTGCTGTTTTCTAAAAGCAAGATCATGAACCAAAAATGGCCAAAGAATAGCATTAAATATGTGTGAAGAAACCAAAGTTTGAGCAGATAGAGTTCTGGGCTACCAGCATTCTCTCCCTCCCATCATTCAGAGAACCTAAGTATTCTCTGATCCACAGACACGACCAAACTGCAAATCCCCTGAGTACTTTATTAGAAAGAAATCATGTAAACTAAGGGCATTCAATAGGTTTACATAATTTTGTGAGGCAAAAGGAACATATTTTAGAGATGAACTAGTTCAAAAATCATTAATGGAGGCAACAGTCTTGCTATACCTTGGAGCTATGGGCATGGGAAGGAAAGCCAGCACTCCGAGGTCACCAGAAAAAAGCCTGAACCTCTGCTGCACCAGCCCTAGAATAGGAACCTCCAGACTTCTTATTATGCCACATAATTCAAGGTCTTTATCACTTTAGGCCACTGTTATGGAAGCAGCTGACTGAACCCTGATTTAAAGGTGAGTGGCCCCACCAAAAGCTTTCTAAACCAAACTTAGATATCTAGATAACAGTCAGAAACAGCTCTGCTTCCCTTGCTGAGTTTTTATCTATTAATTAAATATATCATTGTTTATAGTTAATGCTCACTTAGGAGGGCAGGAGAGAGATAACCCTCCATACTATTTTTAGAATTATTTCAGACACAATACATCCATCAAGGCAACATTCACCTTTTTACACACATCCCTTAATTCAGATTCATGCTATTAGTAAGCAAAATAGGTAAAAATATTTGTTTTTAATTCTTATCTTTTTAAAAAAAATTAATTAATATATTTATTTAATTGGCTGTATTGGGTCTTTTTTGCTGTGCATGGGCTTTCTTTATTGCGGTGAGTGGGGGCTACTCTTCATTGTGGTGCACAGGCTCCTCATTGCTGTGGCTTCTCTTGTTGCGGAGCATGGGCTCTAGGTGCGTGGGCTTCAGTAGTTGCAGCACATGGGCTCAACAGTTGTGGCTCACGGGCTCTAAAGCACAGGCTCAATAGTTGTGGTGCACGGACTTAGTTGCTCCGCGGCATGTGGGATCTTCCTGGAGCAGGGATCGAACCCGTGTCCCCTGCATTGGCAGGCGGATTCTTAACCATTGCGCCACCTAGGAAGCCCAATTCTTATCTTTTTAGGACAATGTCCATGTTTATTATGTGTAACATGTAATAGCCTTCAGAGGTGTAAGCAATTAACAAATATAAAAAAATGTTAATATGCTCCCCAACTTTTATCTAATATTTACTATTATAAATGTTCTATTGTTATATCATTAAGAAATTAAAACTAGCAAATGGGAAAAGCAGATATATGGAGGAAAGCCATATTTTCTATGCCTGTGAGATATCTGTCATAGTTTCAACTACTGAAACTTTCTTCTTCCATCAATGACAACTTTAGTTATATTTATCATTGGGTGGATGTTACATTCTCTTATTTTGATGTAGTTATAAATTAAGCATTTTTTACACTATATTGACTTTTTCAGACTCAAGGTTATTCCTGGGCATTTCAATACCTTCATTCATGTCATTAAGTTGAAAAATGTCAATTTCCTACAATAGTATGGAGTATAAACTGTGTGTATATTATATTTAGTATTATATACACGTATGTCTACAATTAAGGGGAAGCATAAGATAGATGACAAATACAAAAAGCTCATTGAGAAGTTTTGCAATTACTTATTCCTACGTCCTATATTTCAAATAATCTACTTTAAAGGTAGCTTCTAACAGGGAATAAGATCTTTGTTAATAATTTTTAAATTATTAACTTAATAATCTTGTTATAATCAATCTTATAATTTTTCTTAAGACAAAAAGGAAACAATCTTCTTTGTTATAATTTTTCTTCAGATAAAAAGGAAATGAAAAAATACATAAGATTATTTACCATCAGTACAAAACAAAAACCTAACTGGCTTTACTTTTCTCCACTTAATTCTTAGTGGTTGGGGGGCTGGGGGGGCTGTGAAGTGAAATGGCCAGAGAGGCCTTGTCTAGGTAATCCACCAGGACTGTCGGTGACAGACTCATTCAGACGCAAGCATATGCCGAGCAATGACCTTGCACTGACACTGTACTGAAGCTCTGCAGCCAAAACAGTGATGCTCAAGAACCTGAAGTCAGAAACAGTCAAAAGATAGTTCCATTCTTAAGGAAGCAGCACAGGTGTGCTTGGGGAGGGGTCCTATGAAAGATTTATGGGAAACTGCAAATTTCAATGGAAACAAAACAAGGTAAAAAACAGACTTAATATTTTAAAATTGTTAGTTAAAATTATGCCCAGTGCTTGCCCACTATACCAAAAGAGAAGAAAACCACTAGCTATATCGCATATTTATAACTGGGAAGAACAAAACTTTATTATACTCTATTGCTCCTTCAAATAATGATGTCTTAAGCTGCTGATATAAGTAAAGGAAAAAATAAGACACGGAACAAAAAAGAGTAAGTGGAAAAAATAAGTGAAAGAAAATCGTACTTGGGAGATTTTTCCCTAATCATTTAAAAGTTCAATGACACAGAATTACAGAACCACGACTATCGTTAAGTCAGTTTTCCTCTTTGTAGGTTAAAAGCAACTAACCTTAATTAAGTACTTACTAAAATCTTGATTCTGTGCTAATGTTTAACTTTTATATCTTCCTTTTACACATGAGAAAATTGAGTATTATACAGTTAATCTATTTGCCCAAGGGCTAATTCAACTAGTAATTATCAGGTCCATGTACATATGCTTCTGATTACTCACACCACAGAAACTTAGGTACACACTACCTGTACTGTACATGGTTCATCTGTTACTTAGCCACTACGGTTCAGACTAGCCAAGTGACATAAAATTAAGCACTGATAATGTTATATGTCTCACGGCACTAGCTTTACTACTGAGACCAGTTGTACTCATCAATAGGATTTTAACTTTAATGAGTTGATTATATTACCAGACTGACAGGACATCAAAAAAAGCAGTTCATGAAAAAAAACCTGTAACAATAAAAAGCTTTGAGATGTGCTGTTGGTAAAAAACACAAAGGAATCTACTTCAGGTCCATTTGCTTTATTTCTAACGTGGTAAGTTACATTTAATAACAAATATTCCAGAATTCAAGGTAGAGTATTTGAAGCATGAATATGAAGATTTTATAACCCTTTCTGACACAGAAGACACAAGTGTGACCATACACAGTGCCCACTATGCGTAGGACTGCTTCTGGCTGTTTATCAGAGAATGTAAAGTAGGAATTCCTGATAGCTCAAAATGGTTTTCCTGTTTCCTATTACCTCTGTTTAGAAGACTGCCATTGCAAATATTATTTGACACTATAGTGTGTCAATGTAGAAGGAAAAAAATCACACATTTTAAGACATGAACAGCTTTTTATTTCCAAGCCAATAAGAAAAAGATTTTTATTCTTCCTGGAAATAAAGAAGGTCAGAAACTATGGGTACTCAGAAAAGTACACGTTTTATACTGCAGAGCAGGTATGCTTTCAAAGCAAGAGAAAGCACCAACAGAGCAAGAGCTAAAACAAAGAAACAAACCAAGGGAAAAAACTAAATATACAATAAAACCAATCTGCTTATTTACTGTTTATATCATGCCCAATCCTCCTCTCTACCACCCCCCCAAAATACAATCACTAGCAGCCAATATGCTTCTTAAATACATAGAAACTATTGGTTTGTCCAAAAAGTTTGCGGGTTTTTCTTAAGATGTTATGGAAAAACCCCAACGAACTTTTTGGCCAACCCAGTATCTTCTAAGATGACTATACAAGAACAATGGAAAAATATACCATGCTCATTTAATTTTTAATAGTGTTCTCCTATAGTATAAAATGACCAATAAGCTAAATTCACAGGCAAATGCATTTTAAGATGAGTCTATAAACATCTCTAATGGAGATTGAATTACAAAAAAACCAAAAGCAATTATTTAGTGGTCAAATATTTTAGTGTTTAATTATAGGGATCTTATTTGTCAACTGTGTACCATTTTGTTTTTTAATGCAAAATGGAAGCTTCAGTCACAGTCGAATATAAAGCATGAGGAATGCTGGCAGTGGGCAGGCTAGGGGAGTCAGGCACCCCTACACGTACGCCTGGCTTTGCCTCAACAGACTGGTGACCTGAGTCATAAAACTTCACTTTGTCTCCTTGGTTTCCAAATCTGTTAAAGGTGGCTATAGCCCCAGCAGCTTGATCTATAAGACCTCTCCTAGCTGACATTTTATAACTCAAAACAGAATGCATTAGACTATCTGACAGACAGTTAAAAAAGATGAGAGCCTGAAGCAATAAAACAGCACGTGCAAACAATAAGATCCTACTGTATAGCACAGGGAACTATATTCAATATCTTGTAATAAACCATAATGGAAAAGAATATGAAAAAGAATATATATATGTAAAACTGAATCACTTTGTTGTACACCAGAAACTAATACAACATTGCAAATCAAGTATACTTCAATAAACAAGCAAACAAAAAAACAGATGCAAATCCTACTGGGACAACTCTGTCAGTAAAATTGATGCCTCTGTAAATACGATCTCTATGTCAGGTATGGTATCAGAAAATTTAACTTACACGCTCAAGCACCCTCACAACCTGCACAGGAACACCCTAAACTGACCTTTCCCAGACAAAAGAGGGCCACGTCAAGATGCAGACAGCAGTCTAGAGTTACCTCTGACATATTAAGTGACCCCTTCCCTAGATCACCTGGTCAAACTATCAGAAGCCACAGGATAGATACAGTGGCCATGTGAGAGGGATGGACGATAGCTCTACACTCAGGAATCAGGGAGTGTTAGAATGCAGTCAGGATGGGTTTCTGCAGCCCTTGCTTATATTTCGACTGCTACAAAAGTAATTTCATTAGCCATTTTTGAAATTGTTTTTAAACTTCTGCTATACTAATTTATTGTTCTCAAAATTAATTACTTGGTAATATTACTGATAGGCACTAAATACCTTAAAATGTCCCATACATATTTATACTTGTCTTAAATACTGTCTGAGGATATTAAGTTGAAAAACAGAGTCCTCATTCAAAGTCCTAAAAAAGAGAGCTCTGGGACAGAGGGGAGAGAAAGGCAGCTCAGAAGGACAAATAGACCCTATCTCCAGGGCCTCCATAAAGAAAACAAAAAAAGTTCATTAAAGTTCCTAGGGAACACTCCAGAACAGAGTCTTAGGAATGAGATCTCCCTCCACAACTGCTTTAGAGCCCAGAAACTAGACCATGAATAAATCATTTAAATCACTCATCTTATTTGCTCTTCAAAACTTTCTTTTCTCTATGACACAGGCAAAGGGGAAAAAAAAAAAAACATAATCAAAATGCTGGCTGTAATTATCTACAAAATATTCACAGGTTGCTATATGGATATTTTATTAGTTTTTCAGTTTTCTCCACAACTCCTTCATCTTAAAATAGTTCAGCTACACTAGCCATAACACTAAGTGAAAACACAATCAGTAAAAAGCTGAGAAAGGTAAATGTTTAAATGTTTACAACTGCAGTGTTGCTTAAAGCAACATTTACAGCATGCCAGTCATATTTTTGGTCTAAATGCCCAGTAGGCCAGAATATGTGCATGTGCTTCACGCTACCCAGGGAAGGAAAGTGTGGGCATGCGCTACTCTGCCCTGCGGCACTCGTAACAAAGGACACAGTTGCAGAGAAAAGCTCGTGGAATAGGAACATAAGCAGCTTAGTAGAAAATATATCTGCTCCCAAGCACTCATGAGTAAAAAAGAAAAAGAAAAAAAGATAATTACAAGTTGTTTAAAAAACACAAGAAAACATACACCCCTTACTAATGAGTCTATGAAAAGAACCACAAATATACATCCTCCAGCACTATTAGGGAAGCCTAGCTCTGCTTCAGATGACTTGCTCTTACGAAACAGAAAGTGGTTCAGAACTGTCAGTCACACCATGGCGACATGCCCAAATTCTCCTCCGGGTAGTAAACCTCTGTTCAGGAGTCTGCCATTGCAAACTGTAAATAAGTAGATTTCAACCCTTTTAAACCTTTATTCCCTCATGTTATCTGCTGTGCATCATTTGCTAAGATGCTGTAGCTTTTACTTGTGGTTGATTGCATTACAATTCTTGTAGTTACTTTGACCTGTGTTTCCTTCAAATACTCCCCCTCACAATCCCCTTTTCTGACCTGACCTCATAGGGACCATCCCCAAACATCTCCCCCATGAGATTCGTTGCCTCCTGGCAAAGAACTAAAGGCAAGGCTTCATTCCCTCAGGAGATTCAATGCAGTATGCCATCTTCAGATGGGAATGCAGGTCTCTGCACATACTGATTTATATTGCTGCTGTTGTAAATCAGTGCTATATTACAGCTAACAAGAGAAAGAATTTGTTAGTAATATATTCTAATTCATGTTCATAAAACACTGCAAATGACTATATGTGCAGATACATGATTTAGGATGGCAGTACCTTATTTGAGAAATACATTGCTTGAAGGTCATGTATTTGTAGTGACAGTGTCAAATTAATAAAAGAAAAAGTGAAAAAGTTAACTTTCATCTCATATAAAGTTATGGCATTTATCTGGGGGACACTCAAAGAGCCACATTGGAAGCAACATAACAAAAAGTTTAAAACAAGGGCTTTGGGGCCAGACTCCCTAGATTTAAATATCAGTGTTACCATCTACTGATACAAAACCTTAATCAAGTTACTTCTCTTTCTCTGTTTCCTCACCTATAAAATGGGAGTAATCATAATACCTATAACACAGGGTTGTTATGAGAATTAAATGAGCTATATTTGTAAAGCGCTTAGAGATATTTAAGTGTTTATTAAATTAAATGCTCCACAGGTGCGCAGCAGTCCTGCAAAGAGCTAAAAGCAGTAACACTCTTTGTACTGATAAGAAAAGCTTAAAATGGGCTGGTTGAGAACACACAGAAGATAAAATGACACATCACTGAAGTGGGTATGAGATTTGAAAAGTGTTGCCAAACATTAGATTAAATATAGACATTAAAATGCTAGATTCTAAGTATAGTTAATCTTTTCAAGCTTGGTACTAAAATATGCCTAATTGTGCTTTCACATTCCTGTGTAGTAACTGAAAGCTCCAGACCAAGTCTAGCCTCTGTATGACCTTGGAAAACCTAAGTTTCTCTGTCCCTGGATCTTTTGAAAGGTAATCAGACTACATGTTTGATCTCTAAGACCCAACTCTAATAGTCCCAGGAAGGTGGTCACCTGATCCTTAAGAAAAATATGAAATAAAAAAGAGGAAAAGTAATAGATGTTTTAATAAAATTTTAAACAAAAGGTTGCTGAGTTGGACAAAAAGCAAACCCTCCTCCTTTCCCTTCTCTACAGGGCCAAGATAAAAATAGAAAACAAAGTCATTAGACTTTGCCTCGTACATCCACTCGAATGCAGAAGTGGGGACAGGAACAGCCCCCCATTCCAGGACCACTGGAAGAGGTTACCTTGGGTCTCGGGCTCCGACTGTGTGTGATGGTGCAGCACAACACACACTCCTGAGAGATCTCTAGAAAGACCTGCTTTTGTGTCATTAAAAGCAGGGCCAACCCAGACAAAAGCCACGTATTATATGATTCCATTTGTATGAAGTGTCCAGAACAGGCAAATACACAGAGACAGAAAGTAGATTGGTTTCTGAGGACTGGGATGTAGAAGAAATGGGGAATGAATGATAACAGGTACTGGGTTTCCTTTTGGGGTGACGAACATGTTTTGGAAAGTGGTTGCAAAACTTTATAAATATACTAATCGCTGAATTGTACACTTTAAAAGGGTTGCATGGGAATTATCTCAGCAAAAAATGGGGCAGGTCTACTGTAATAATAAATGTTCCTATTATTATCCAGTAGTCTGCCTTCTCTTATCAGAAATAGAAGGAAGTAGGGAGATTAAAGTCATTCTGTCAACAGCTCTTGATAATGAGAAGGCTGGAATTAGATTTCAAATTGCCTATACAGGGTGGCCAAAAAGCCTGGAAACAGAGGTAAAAGATTGAAGGCCCTGCTCTCAGAGGGAAATTATATACACAGGAAGAGTATATAATAAGAGTAACCAGTAATCCAATTAAAAAAAAAAAAAGAGTAACCAGTAGGAAGGCGCTACCCTAAGAGCTGGCCAGGCCTCCAGCTGTCTACATGCCCCAACACACCAAGACCTGGCGCGAAGCCAAATGCACCTGAGCCCCGTCCACAGATTTCCCAAGGTCACGAGAAAAGCTAGGAAGCCAAATGAGCTTTTCCAAATTTTATTTCTGCACCCTGCAGCCTGTAAGCCCAACACTGACCATTAAGCACAATGGGTGGGCCACTCTCTGATGGCTCAAGGAGGGGAAGCAGCAGGAGCAAAAGCTGAAAGGGGAGAAAGGAAGGGATTAGCGACAGTTTGGCAGGAAGGCCAATTCCTTCCACAGATCACAGCAGCCAGAATGACCTCAAAATGTAAATCGTAACATGTCACCTCCTATTTAGAACCCAGCCACGGCATTCAGAAAACAAGCAAATTCCCTACAACTACCTGGAATAAAATGCACATTTGGTGTGCCAGCCGCCGTACGTGCCTGATGGCACCTGTCCCTCCCTGGTCCTCCTTCGTCCCTCTTCCCTCTCAGAGCTTCCCATGCACCAGTTCCTCCAACAGCGCAAGCGCCTGCTGCCCCAGGGCCTGGCACACGCTGCTCCCTCTGCCTGGCTCTGCTCTCAGCTGGCACCTTCTCATCCCTCAAGTCTTGAATAGTAGCTAAGTATCTGCAGCAGGTCCCTCCTGTTAATCTCTACCACAGCTCCCTGTGAGTGTTCCGTGGAGGGCTCACCACACTGTCACTACTTTACTATGTGTTGCAGTTGACCATATAGACTATTCATGCAAAGATGACGAGTATGTCCATCTCAGTCCCTGATGTATCTGAGGTGCTGCCACAGTGTCTGGTGCATGGCTGGCATTTGATGTTTGCTAAATAGATGAACCTGTATTTTTATTTTTTTAAAAAATATTTTAATTTAATTTAATTTATTTATTTTTATTTTTGGCTGCATCAGGTCTTAGTTGCAGCACGCAGGATCTTCATTGCGGCATGTGGTATCTTTCGTTGTGGCATGTGGGCTCTTCACTACAGCATGTACTCTTCACTGAGGTGCGTGGGCTTCTCTTTAGTTGTGGCACGCAGGCTCCAGATCGCATGAGCTCTGTAGTTTGCAGCATGCAAGCTCTCTAGTTGAGGCGCATAGGCTTAGTTGCCCTGTGGCATGTGGGATCTTAGTTCCCTGACCAGGGATCAAATCCGGGTCCCCTGCATTGCAGGATGAATTCTTTATCACTGGACCACCAGGAAAGTCCCCAAACCTGTATTTTTAAGAATAACTTGGGCTGGGGAGAATGCCAAGAGACAAGGAGAACAATTCAAGTGATCACAGATCACGTCTTAAGTAACACTGATTTAGGTGCTACTAATAGCACCATTTTAAGGACTTTCTGACAATTATACAATCACATTGGTTAAGCAATGAACAGACTTGATTGGACATATGTAACAGTGACTGCCTGAATGTTTACTAACTGGGGGTCTGTATGCTTTTACTGTGCACACAATCCCATGTCTCCTTGAACCTCCTTCAAAAAGCAGAAGCCAGGTGGGCCTCTGGACTATTCCCAGGGTCAGCAGGCTGTGCTTCCGAGCCTTTCACCCCTTGCAGAACTTGTGTAACAAACACAGGTTATGCTACAGCTCTACACGGCGGCTTCTCAGCATGGGCTTCACATGAAACTCCTTTAAAAATTCCAAAACCCAGGCTGCACCCCAGACCAATTGCATCAGAATCTTTGGGCATAGGGCCCAGACATCAGTACTTTTTAAGGCTCTTCAGATAATTCCAAGGGGAAGCCAAGGCTGAGAAGCACTGTTTTAGTGAAAAATCCAAGCACCCATAGAGACCAACCTTCACTTAATTCCCTTATGATAATAGGATCTTGTATTCATTTTAAAGGTAAGAGTTGGGTCTACGAAAAGGAGGCATCCTATAAATAAATACTAATCTAGATACTCTATTTCCTGAATTTTTATTTGTCATTAAATCCCCTTTATTAGATTTTTAATACTCTTTCAAGTCCTATTAAAAAGTACTACAAATGTGACTTTGCCTCAGAATACTCAGAAAAGAAACTAAAGTGTGTCTATTTAGAAGAATTCTAAAATATATAAAACCCACTTACCTGAACTACTCAGAAACATGACCATCTCTACTATTTCACAGAATTCCTAGCAATAGACAGGGACATTTAGCTTCTTGTAAATAAGAAGAGCCAATAATATTCAATTAACTATGTAGAAAATGAATGAAAGAATGACTTCAAACAAATGATAAAAAACTGAGATTGACTTGCTTGAAATTATTTTAAAATATGACTTTAAAAATGGCTCCTGCTGGAATTAATTCACTAGGTCAAAGAAAAGCATGTTCAAGTTCTGTCTGCCTTTAGTCACACCCACTTCCACACACAAGGATCTACATATTCCACCCAGAAACAGATTTTTTACTTTTCTAAAGCCCATACCAATGATCTAATCACACCAACAGACAAGGTTCTGTTTCTCACAAGATTATGCACCAAATGGCACTGATGTAGAAAAGACTTTTTTATGCTCTTCAGTATTTTTATATTTATTTATTTATTTATTTATTTTCTCTTCAGTATTTTTAAAGATCCATAGTCTTCCCTAGTTCAAAACAATTCAAGTAGCTAGGCAGTTACTAAATGTGATCAATAACATCTAAAGCACAAACTTGAAAAATGCTTCAAATCTTTATCAAAAGAACTCTTATGAGTAGAATACACAAACAGAAGACAAGTAATGTTCTACCTGGTTATTTTGTCCATTATCACAGACACAGTGATGTGGGAGCCATTCTGAATCAGTGTTGCCTACAAACTTTCTATCACACCATGTATTATTTTATGGAGGACTGCTATTCTTATAACTTTTTCATTGATCTGAAAGTCAAACCAGTTTTTCTGGTCTGTCTTCAGAATCATTGTGTATACACAAACAGTGTGGATGGTACTTTAGCAGATAATGCTGGAGAGGATCTCCAAATCAAAAGCAAGTAGTGTCCCATATATAGTTAGATTCTTCTGGAGCCATTAAGCATCTGCACCAGACTAATTCAATAACTACTACTTATGTAATTTAGATTTAATTGTTCAAGTCAGAACTAACGTTTTCTAAAACACATTTCCCCTTTATAGTCATGTATTAAATTCTAGCCTGGCCTATGATAGACACAGGTTAATAATGAGTTATTGGTGTCTTTGCCTTCCAGCTGAAATTTTTTCTTCCTTTATTTTTATCCCTATGGTTGAGGAAAGTTGAACACACCAATTCGATGAAAGTAAAACCCACCAGCTTTTCTTGAGAAGAGCTGTAGAGTAAAGCAAAATTCATTTGTGGGGAAGACTAATTCCTATTTGGCTGAATGGAAAAATGAAATTGTAGAATATTATCAAATTAAATACACTATAAAGTAAAAACAGCCTCAACTAGTAAAGTCAGATCGTAATCTGATGATTCATTTGTAATTTAGATTAATTATATAAATGGGTCATTTATATAACGAAGAAGATATATTAGGGACGTATTTTATACGGTATGTTTTTGTTTTTATACCAGGGTGTTTCCTGTTTGCCTGTAATAAGTGGTCAGCCTTTTTCATATCAAGAAGCCAAAATTCTCCCTAGTGTCTGAAATAACATTAACTCTGAATTAAGGAAGCTCTAATTGATGGGGTTTTACTAGGTACATAAATATAAGGTTAAATACACGTTGATATAATTATTAGAGAGAAGGAATCGGTTCTCTACCCACTGAGATCTCCCCAAGTAAATGTTGACTTTGTCTGCCTTTCATATGTGCAGCTGTTAGAAGGCACACACCCCTGCCAGGATAATCTGATGAAATATACATTTCGGCTAGTCATTGGGAGATAAGGTGTCACGTTAAGGCTCTAAAATGTGTAACCTAAAGCAATCAATTACTACTTTCTGATCTTTTGACCAGTCTCCCAGGGGAATGGCGATGTACAGTAACTAGGACAGCTCTGCATGGGCAAAGGGGAATGAAGGCAAGGAAGGGAAGGTGCCAGGGAGAGACACTTACGAGACGTACGCTGGGTAACCAAATCCTATCAGGTTGCAGAGGAGAGAGGCTCCATAACCGAACACCAGATACAAAGCCACCAGCCCGATGACACCTGTAGACACGAGGAGAGAAGCGGGTCGGGTGGCACACAGGCACTCCAACCAGGCAGCCCCCGCCCACACGGCAAGGCTTGGCCTGTTCTAGGCGATGGAGGAAAACAAACCGCACCAAGGCTGAGCCTGCGTCTTCTCCGGGCTTTGCCTTCGATCTGGGGATACCGGGCAGGCCCCACCTTTGTGCCCTTCCTTCCACCGTCCCTCCCGCGAGGGGCCCCACGCTGTGCTGCGCACCAGCTGGAGGAATCCCACTTCCTTCCCCGAGGGTCTGGAGAGGCCGGGATTCCCGCGCCTGCCCGCGCCGAGCTCCGTGGAGGGTCTGGCTAGGACCCGGTACTCCGCCACCGGGGCCGCGCGCCCTCCCGCAGGGGCCCCCGCAACTCGGCGCCAGCCCTGCGCGCGGCCACTAGCACTCGGCGCTCTGCCGCGGGACAGACACGTCAGCGCCGGCCTGTCCCCACACCCCGGGCGCCCCGCCGCCAGGCTGCCTCCGGCGAGGTCTCTGGCCCCTGGCCTGTCCAGGCGGCCAGTTCGGTCCCCGAGGATGCCGCTCGCCCAGTCTGCACCGACCCCGCGGTCCCCGCTGGCCTCCCCAGCAGCGGATGCGATAGCTGCTCTCGGGCCGGACAAACGGCAGGACCCCATGGGCCGCGCCTCCGCACTCACCGAGTGCGATAAAGCTCCGGTTCACGCCGGTCTTGGCCTCGAGCTTGGCCAAGAAGTCAGTCATGCAGTTCTTCTGATGAAGGAACTGGTCGAACCTCTGCCTCATGGCTGCAGACATGGCGGGGACCGTAGTGCCACCGCCGCCCGGGGCTGCTTCTAGTGCCGGGTGTCCGCAGAGCGGGGTGACTGGAGCGGGGGGCGGGCGAATCGACGCGTCCCTCCGCTCCCTCCCTGCATCCCTCTCCTCGCCCCGCCCACCCGCACCGCCCCCTTTCCTTCCCCCGCCCTTGCTTTGCGCCACACCCGGGGCGGCGGCCAGAGCAGCTGCTGCTCGGGGCTGCGGGGCCGCGGGGCCGCGCCCACCCCACCCCACACCCGCCCCCGCTTCTGTTAACTGGGTGAAGAGAGGCATGTGAGCTCCTTTCAGAAATAGGACTCGAAATGGGATGGAGAGGAAGAGGCAAGCGGCATTGTTGCTCCCACCTACAAAGTAGTGGGACTGGTTTGATGTACCTTCGCTGGTGTGCTAAACCTAACACATTTTAATTTATTTTATTTTATTTTATTATTTTATTTTATTCTCCTGGTTTTTTTTAAGCTCTTTGTTGGAATATAATTGCTTTACACTCTTGTACCAGCTTTTGAAGTACACCAAAGTGAATCAGCTGTATGTATACATATATCCCCATATCCCCTCCCTCCTGCGACTCCCTCCCGCTCTCCCTGTCCTGGCCCTCTAAGGCATAACCCATCATCCAGTTGGTCTCCCTTTGTTATACAGCAACTTCCCACTAGCTATCTGTTTTACAGTTGATAGTGTATATATGTCTATGCTACTCTCTCACTTCCTCCCAGCTTCCCCTTAGCCCCGCCCCCCCAACCCCGCATCCTCCAGTCCATTCTCTGCATCTGCATCCTTATTCTTGCCCTGTCACTGGGTTCATCAGTACCTTCCTTTTTTTTTGCTTCCATATATATGACTTAGCATACAGTATTTGTTTTTCTCTTTCTGGCTTACTTCACTCTGTATGACAGACTATGGGTCTATCCACCTCATTATATATAGCTCCATTTCATTCCTTTTTATGGCTGAGTAATATCCCATTGTGTATATGTGCCACATCTTCTTTATCCATTCAGCTGTTGATGGGCATTTAGGTTGCTTCTATGTCCTGGCTATTCTAAATAGTGCTGCAATGAACATTATGGTATATGTTTCTTTTTGGATTATGGTTTTCTCTGGGTATATGCCCAGTAGTGGGATTACTGGATCATATGGTAGTTCTATTTGTA
This sequence comes from Hippopotamus amphibius kiboko, assembly GCF_030028045.1. NCBI lineage: Eukaryota > Metazoa > Chordata > Mammalia > Artiodactyla > Hippopotamidae > Hippopotamus > Hippopotamus amphibius. The sequence goes on from NC_080186.1 coordinate 185,840,920, forward strand.
GTTTTTTAAGGAACCTCCAAACTGTTTTCCATAGTGGCTGTACCAACTTACATTCCCACCAACAGTTCAGGAGAGTTTCCTTTTCTCCACAGCCTATTCAACGTTTGTTGTTTCTAGATGTTTTGATGATGGCCATTCTGACTGGTGTGAGGTGATACCTCATTGTGGCTTTGACTTGCATTTCTCTAATGAGTAGTGATGTTGAGCATCTTTTCATGTGTTTGTTAGCCATCTGTATGTCTTCTTTGGAGAAATGTCTATTTAGGTCTTTCTCCCATTTGTGGATTGGGTTATTTGCTTTTTTGGTATTAAGCTGCATGAGCTGCTTGCATATTTTGGAGTTTAATCCTTTGTCCATTGATTCGTTGGTGAGTATTTTCTCCCATTCTGAGGGTTGTCTTCTTGTCTTGTTTATGGTTTCTTTCGCTGTGCAAAAGCTTTTAAGTTTCATGAGGTCCCATTTGTTTATTCTTGATTTTATTTCCATTATTCTAGGAGGTGGGTCAAAAAGGATCTTGCTTTGATTTATGTCATAGAGTGTTCTGCCTATGTTTTCCTCTAGGAGTTTTATAGTGTCTGGCCTTCCATTTAGGTCCTTAATCCATTTTGAGTTTATTTTTGTGTATGGTGTTAGGAAGTGCTCTAATTTCATTCTTTTACATGTTGCTGTCCAATTTTCCCAGCACCACTTATTGAAGAGGCTGTCTTTTCTCCATTGTATATTCTTGTCTCCTTTGTCAAAGATAAGCTGCCCATATGTGCTTGGGTTTACCTCTGATTTCTCTATTCCATTGATCTTCCTTTCTATTTTTGTGCCAGTACCATACTTTCTTGATCACTGTGGCCTTGTAGTATAGTTTGAAGTCAGGAAGCCTAATTCCATCAACTCCATCTTCCCTTCTCAAGATTGCTTTGGCTATTCGGGGTCTTTTGCGTTTCCATACAAATTGTAAGATTTCTTGCTCTAGTTCTGTGAAAAATGCCGTTGGTAATTTGATAGGGATTGCGTTGAATCTGTAAATTGCTTTGGGCAGGAAAGTCATTTTCACAATGTTGATTCTTCAATCCAAGAACACGGTATGTCTCTCTATCTGTTTATATTGTCTTTGATTTCTTTCATCAGTGTCTTATAGTTTTCTGCATACAGATCTTTTGCCTCCTTAGGCAGGTTTATTCCTAGGTATTTTATTCTTTCTGTTGCAATGGTAAATGGAAGAGTTTCCTTAATTTCTCTTTCTGCTTTTTCGTTGTTAGTATATAGGAATGCAAGAGATTTCTGCACATTAATTTTGTATCCTGCTACTTTACTAAATTCATTGATTAGTGCTAGCAGTTTTCTGGTAGAATCTTTAGGGTTTTCTGTGTATAATATGAAGCCATCTGGCCCTGGGCTTTTGTTTGTTGGGAGATTTTTAATCACAGTCTCAATTTCTGTACTTGTGATTGGTCTGTTCATATTTTCTATTTTTTCCTGGTTCAGTCTTGGAAGATTTCTAAGAATTTATCCATTTCTTCCAGGTTGTCCATTTTATTGGCATATAGTTGCTTGTAGTAGTCTCTCATGATCTTTTGTGTTTCTGTGATGTCAGTTGTTACTTCTCCTTTTTCATTTCTAATTCTGTTGATTTGCGTCTTCTCCCCTTTTTTCCTGATGAGTCGGGCTAGTGGTTTATCAATTTTGTTTTTCTTCTCAAAGAACCAGCTTTTAGTTTCATTAATTTTTGCTATTGTTTCCTTCCTTTCTTTTTCATTTATTTCTGATCTGATCTTTATGATTTCTTTCCTTCTGCTCACTTTGGGGTTTTTTTGTTCTTCTTTCTCTAATTGTTTTAGGTGTAAGTTTAGGTTGTTTATTTGAGATTTTTCTTGTTTCTTGAGGTAAGACTGTATTGCTATAAACTTCCCTCTTAGAACTGCTTTTGCTGTGTCCCATAGGTTTTGGGTTGTTGTGTTTTCATTGTCATTTGTTTCTAGATTTTTTTAATTTCCTCTTTGATTTCTTTAGTGATTTGGTTGTTTAATAGCATATTGTTTAGCCTCCGTGTGTTTGTATTTTTTACAGCTTTCTTCCTGTAATTGATGTCTAGTCTCATGGCATTGTGGTCAGAGAAGATGCTTGATATGATTTCAATTTTCTTGAATTTACCGAGACTTGATTTGTGACCCAAGATGTGATCTATCCTGGAGAATGTTCCATGTGCACTTGAGAAGAAAGTGTATTCTATCGTTTTTGGATGGAATGTCCTATAAATATGAATTAAGTCAAAATGGTCTAATGTGTCATTTAAAGCTTGTGTGTCCTTATTTATTTTCTGTTTGGATGATCTGCCCATTGATGTAAATGGGGTGTTCAAGTCTCCTTCTATTATTGTGTTACTGTCGATTTCCCCTTTTATGGCTGTTAGCATTTCCCTTATGTATTGAGGTGCTCCTTTGTTGGGTGCATAGATATTTACAATTGTTATATCTTCTTCTTGGATGGATCCCTTGATCATTATGTAGTGTCCTTCCTTGTCTCTTGTAATAGTCTTTACTTTAAAGTCTAATTTGTCTGATATGAGTATTGCTACTCCAGCTTTCTTTTGACTTCCATTTGCATGGAATATCTTTTTCCATCCCTTTACTTTCAGTCTGTATGTGACCCTTGGTCTGAAGTGGGTTTCTTGTAGGCAGCATATAGAAGGGTCTTGTTTTTGTATCCATTCAGCCAGTCTGTGTCTTTTGGTTGGAACATTTACTCCATTTACATTTAAGGTGATTATTGACATGTGTGTTCTGATTACCATTTTCTTAATTGTTTTGGGTTTGTTTTTGTAGGTCTTTTCCTTCTCTTAACCTAAGACATTTTAAATCTAAAACCTGAAATTCATGACCACCCTGAAAGAACTCTTTGGTTACAGACCTGTTTTTCCTTTGTTGCTGGTACTTGACATAGTTTTTCTCACTTACAGATAGTAGTCTTTTTGAAAACACCCTTAAAGAAACAGGGGTCAGACTTCCTAGGTGGCGCAGTGGTTAAGAATCTGCCTGTCAGTGCAGGGGACACAGGTTCGAACCCTGCTCTGGGAAGATTCCACATGCCACGGAGCAACTAAGCCCGTGCGCCACATCTGTTAAGCCTGTGCTCTAGAGCCCGTGAGCTACAACTATTGAGCCCACGTGCCGCAACTATTGAAGCCCACATACCTAGGGCCTGTGCTCCACAACAAGAGAATGCACTACAATGAGGAGCCTGTGCACCACAATGAAGAGTAGCCCCCTCTCACAGCAGCTAGAGAAAACCCGTGTGCAGTAACGAAGACCCAATGCAGCCAATAAATAAATAAAATAAATTAATTAATTAAAAAAGAAAGGAAACAAGAGTCCTTCTCTGGGGACACCATTTCCAAGAAATGTGCTGCACTACAATACTTAAACCATTTCACGGTGGGCTTGACATTTGCTTGATATCTGATACCATGGAAATGTTTCCAGACCTCAGCCGTGAAGACAGTAGTATGCAGTTGCCTACAAGAAAAATTACCCTGCAGAAGGTAAGTCCAAATCTTTCGGCAGGACTTTCACTTTGCTTCCTTGAGAGTGTTGTGCTCATGCCCTTCCTCCTAAATTTAGACTCTTGTTATCTGACTCCTGTGATTTGCACCCTGCTGCAGAGTTTTCCTCATTGCTTAAGCTGCAGAGGCTTTCCATTCCTTACAGACCAGAGCTCTGATTCCTTAGTATAGCATTCACTGGCCCTGTGCACAAACTGAACCCCAACATTCCTTCTTTGTCCTATGCAACCCCTCTACTCTTTCTAATTGACTTTACGGTACTGCCTTCCACTTCTGCAAAAAGCTACCTTGCGTACTCTTAGACTTTTCCTTTTGTGCCAATTCTCCTTCCTTATTTCTTCCCCATGTTACCAAGTCCAAGCTCGCTCTGCTTGCCACAGAACAGGCCAATGAATTGGAGATGAGGTGTTGAGGCAAGGAATATGACTTTATTTGGAAAACCAGCAGACCGAGAAGATGGCAGACTAATATCTCCAAAAACCTTCTTAACAGGGTCTGGGTACCAGTTTTTAATAGAATCAGAGAGGGAGAGACAGGGAAGTAAAGTAAAAAGGGTTATCAGTCTTGCAAAACAGCTCCTGGAATGGCTAGCCTCTAGGAAGGGATATGTTAATTTCTTCTTCTCTGCAGCCATTCACAGGTGGTCAGGGTTGTCTGAGGCAGGCCATTATTTATGATCAAAATAATGAAAGCAAAGGTTAAAGTCAAAGAAACAGATCCAACGTGGAGTCCAGTTTAGCTCTTCCCTGTTGCACGCAGGTCTTAGCTCAATTCTCTCAGTAGTCCCATCACAATCCAGCCAAACCAATGACCAAATTAAACAAACAAAAAGTAAATAAGTAATAGGATTAGTGTGTTAACCTCCCCTCTGAGGTGTCCATTTCTGTCTTTGTACCTACAGTCAGTTCTCAGTGTGGCAGCCAGTTGGAATATTTCTAACATATGGGTCAAGTTGTGTTGTCTTTTTGCTCTTAACCCTCCGGTAGCTTCCCATCTGCGGAAAGAATGGCCTCAAGGTCATCGATGATGTGTGTGGTTCATCCTTCTCTCTCCTAATTTCATCTCCTATTTCCTGCTTCCTTGCTGTGCCTCAAACAAGCTGAGCCCACTCCTGCCCCTGGGCTTTCACTTTTCTTCTATCTCAGTGGCTCTCAACCAGCAGTGATTTTGTCCCCCACAGGACATGTAGCAATGTCTGGAGACATCTTTGGTTGTCAGACAATGGTCACAACTGGGGTAGCAGATGTTACCCACCACTACTAGCATCTAGTAGGGACGCTGCTGAACATCCTGCAGTGCACAGGTCAGCACTGCCACCCCCAACCTGGCAAAGACTAATAATCCAGCCCCAAATGTCAATAGTGCTGAGCCGGGGAAACCCTTCTCTATCTAAAAGCTCCAGATAAGCACTTAACTGTTTCCTGTCATTCATCAGGTCCCTGATCAAATGACAAATCTGTGAAGCCCTCTCTGATCCAGAATTGCAACACCCAATGCTCTCTAGCCTCCGTCTTGCTTTATTTTGCTCTTATTACTCTCTGACATTCTATGCATTCTACTTTTTGTATTTTTTTTTCTTTCCCCACTAAATTATGAGATCCACAAAGGTCAGTATTTTTGCGTGTTTTGTTTACGTCTGTATTTCAAACACCTTGAAGAGTGCCTGGTACTTAATAGGTGTTCAGTAACTATTTGTTGAATTAATGAATATCTAACATGCATTGTACTACTCAGTATTCTGTTACATGTGCTAATTCACTTAATCTTCACAACAGCGTGGGGTGGATACTGTCTATTTTATTCTCATTTAAGGCAGGGAAATGAGGTATACCACGGTCTCAGAATTGATAAATGTCAGAGCTAGAATTCAGACAGGACTCTTACCCCTCAAAATACTGCTGATGTGGGTTGAATTGTGTCCCCTGCAAAAAAGATAAGTTGAAGTCATAACCCCCACCTTATTTGGAGGCAGTCTTTATAGAGTTAATCAAGTTAAAATTAGGTTGTTAGGATGGGCTCTAATCCAATATGACTGGTGTCCTTATAAAATGAGGGAATTTGGATGCAGAGACAGACATACACAGAGGGAAGATGATGTGAAAACACATAGGGAGAAGCCAGCCATCTCCAAGCCAAGGAGAGAGGCCTTTCCTCACAGCCTTCAAATGAAACCAGCTCTGCTAACACCTTGGTCTTTGACGTCTGGCTTCCAGAACTGAGAGACAATACATTTCTTTTATTTAAGGTAAACAGTCTGTGGTACTTTGCTATGGCAGCCCTAGCTAATACGTTTAGCTACCAGAATAGCTGAATTTTGAACTTTTGAACCAGTTGTGTGTTTGTGTAATATCCTACTAAGTGAAAACAGTAGTTATTCATTTGTCTGGAAGTCAGGATCATGTTTTGGAGAACTTCAAATGATTCACAATTTGATAGTGTTTGGTTTTTTTTTTAGCCAAGGAACAACATCCTTTTAAGTTAGGTATTCAAATCAGCCTAGATTTTTATCATGACATTTCATATAGTGTCAACATTTGTACTATATCAGCTATGCATGAAATATCTGGAAACATGCAATTCATTTGCAATTTTTATTTTTTTGTAGTATAGTTGCTTTACAATGTTGTATTAGTTTCTACTGTATAGCAAAATGAATCAGCTATATGTATACATACATCCCCCCCCTTTTTTTTTTTGGATTTCCTTCCCATTTAGGTTACCACAGATCTTGAGTAGAGTTCCCTATGCTATACAGTAGGTTCTCATTGGTTATCTATTTTATACACAGTATTAATAGTGTATACATGTCAATCCCAATCTCCCAATTCATCCCATCCCCACCTTTCCCCCTTGGTCTCCATACGTTTGTTCATTCTCTACATCTGTGTCTTTCTGATTTGTAAATAAGATCGTCTATACCAATTTTTTCAGATTCCATATATATGAGTTAATATACAATATTTGTTTTCTCTTTCTGACTTACTTCACTCTGTATGACAGACTCTAGGTCCATCCACATCTCTACAAATGAGTCAATTTCATTCATTTTTATGGCTAATATTCCATTGTATATACGTACCGTATCTTCTTTATCCATTCTGCTGTTGATGGACCTTAAGGTTGTTTCCATGTCCTGGCTATTGTAAACAGTGCTGCAATGAACATTGGGGTGCATGTGTCTTTTTGAATTATGGTTTTTCTCTGGACATACGCCCAGTATTGGGATTGCTGGGTCACATGGTAGTTCTGTTTTTAGTTTTCTAAGGAACCTCCATACTCTTCTCCATAGCGGCTTCATTTGGAATGCTTTTGTATAAATATTGCTCCCTTCTCAGTTTTCTGTGAAGTTAGATTCCAATTTTTTTCTTTTCTCCATCATTCTAACACTAGCAAGATGAGGCAGCCTGGTAAGGCGTAGAGTGTGTATGGAGCACAGCCTCTGGATCCAGCCTGTATAGATGACATCCCAGCTCTACCATTTAGCTGTGTGACTTTGGGCAAGTTACATAAGCTCTCTGTACCTCTGTTCCCTCATCTGCAAAATAGGGGTGACAACAGAACCTATTTCACAGGGTTCTCATGAAGATTGAATGAGTTGCTATTTGTAAAGTTTTTGGAAGCGTGCCCAATGCAAAATAAATGTTTCTTAGATATGTATATGTATTTCCTCTGCGCCACACAGCATGTGGGATCTTTATTCCCTGACCAAGGATGGATACCATACTCCCTGCAGTGGAGGCGTGGCACCTTAACCACTGGACCTCCAGGGAAGTCCCTCTCAAATAATTTAAGAAAGAAAGAAGAAGAAAAAAAAAAAACACAGCTAGATGCTAAAATTGAGATAGATGAATACATAGTTCTTGCCTTTAGGAAATGACAGTAAGGTTGGGGAGTATGGGATCCTTAGCTCCTTCAGGCATCACTACTAAGCTTAGACTCTTTCAGAGATGAGAAAAAAGATGCAGAAGATAAGAGCTCAGCCTTAGGTCTCAGACCGTTCACCTACTCATATTTATGGAGTATATCCTAGGTGCCAGACACTGTTAGACCTGGGAACCAGGCAGACCATGTCTCTGTCTGGAAGGCCATGGAGCAGGCTGGCCTGAAGAAGGTTGACTTTGGAAATTCCTAAGAAGGAAGTCAAACGAACTTGGAATGATGCAAATGATATTACTCTACCCTTTCCCGAGCTAGAGAAGAAAATTCTGCCAGAGACCTATGATCAGGTCACTTTTGTTGTCCACATGCTGTTTCTTCAGGTTAAGATAATTTCTTAATGACTTGAAGTCATTAACATATTTTTGTTCTAACTCTCACATATGATAGAAAGAAGTTGTAGTGCGTAGTTTGCCAGATAATCTCTTTGTTACTCTTCCCCCTCTCCGCATCTGGAGGGTAGACCCTGGCTTTTATTGGAGCCTGGCACCCATGAGGGAGCCAGCCTTCTCAGTCAGGAGGCCCTCTGACCCTGTGGGCACAGCCCTGTTGGCACATACCCCTCCCTCTGCTGGAGGAGGCTAATAGCGACATGTCATCGAAATCAAAATAGGAAAAGACAAAGTAAACAAAACCCGAGGTACAGACTTGCCAGGCGACAGGATGAAAATGCAGAGGCTTAATATAACTGAAGAAAGAGTATTAAAAGAAATCAAATGTAAAGAAACTTGTACCATAATGTTTATTGCAGCACTATTTACAATAGCCAGGACATGGAAGCAACCAAAATGCCCATCAACAAATGAATGGATACAGAAGATGTGGCATATATATACAATGGAATATTACTCAGCTATAAAAAGGGATGAGATGGAGCTATATGTAATGAGGTGGATAGAACTACAATCTGTCATACATAGTGAAGTAAGTCAGAAAGAGAAGGACAAATATTGTATGCTAACTCACATATACGGAATCTAAAAATGGTACTGATGAACTCAGTGACAAGAACAAGGATGCAGATACAGAGAATGGACTGGAGAACTCGAGGTATGGGAGGGGGCGGGGGGTGAAGGGGAAACTGAGACGAAGCGAGAGAGTAGCACAGACATATATATACTACCAACTGTAAAACAGTCAGTGGGAAGTTGTTGTATAACAAAGCGAGTCCAACTCGAGGATGGAAGATGCCTTAGAGGACTGGGGCAGGGAGGGTGGGGGGGACTCGAGGGGGGGAGTCAAGGAAGGGAGGGAATACGGGGATATGTGTATAAAAACAGATGATTGAACCTGGTGTACCCCCGAAAAAAAAAATTAAAAAAAAAAAAAAAAAGAAATCAAATGTAAAAATTACCATGCTTCACTGAATACATTTGAATTACATTTTGTTTGCCTCATTTGTCTTAAACATTTTCTACTGAAAATATGGACGAAGCATTTTATCATGTGTTTCCATTTATCAAACAAGAAGTTGAATTTTATTTTTTTTAATTTCCCCAATTTAAAAAATATTTATTTTATTTATTTTTACTTTCACTACAAAATAATTTATTAAAACACAGCGTCAGCACTAGCCTCCTATATACAAGCACACACACTCCTAACTACCCTAACTAAGGGAGCCTTTTCGTCCCCCTTGCCTTGCGGACCTCTTCTATCAGATCTTTCACATACTGGATCTCCTTGGCCAAAGAATCTGCCTTCTCTTTCAGAGCCTCATTCTTCTTTTCTAGCTCTTTACATTCACCAGTGAGGGCCTCCTGCTCTGCCCTCTTTTTCTGGCGGTACCTAGTGGCTGCTGTCTTGTTCTGTTCCATTTTTTCAGCTTCTTATTTAGTTTCTCACCCTTTACTTTTGCTGCTACCGTCTTGTCTCCAGGAGGGTCGTAAGGTTTGGGGCAGGCAGAGCCACTGGGGGGCACCTGGAGATATCAGGCTCCTATCTGGAGAGCCCCTGGAGGTAGAGGGGCTATGTTGGGGAGAGCCCAGGTAGGAGACAGGGCTCGCACAGATGCAACTATCATTACCTGAGGGGCATCCTCCTCCTTTATGCACCGAGAGAGCACAGTAATGTTAAGTGGTGGAATCTGGCTTCCCAGCCCCTTCAGAGATAACCACTTCACTGCCCTGCTCTCAACCAAAGCAGTGATGTGGTGCGGAGGACGGGCCCCTGGGGGAAGGGGAAGAGGTTGCAAGAGGGCAAGGGGCGCCCTGGTCAGCTGTTGGTAAACCTTCTGGACGATGGCCAATCGGCTTCACTCTATGGGGGCCCTCCTTGTTAGTCTCCTGGAGTAGGGGGTCGAAGAGATCACACGTGATGTCCAATGTGGCTGAAAGCTCATCTGGCATGGTTTCCAGGTCATCTATACCCAATAGGGCATTCAAGTCAAACTCCTTCAGATCCATTTGCTCTACCATCCAGTCTGCCCCAGAGAAAGCACCCTCCTTGCCTTTGTCTGAGGCACTAACCAACCCATCCACGGCTAGCCACTGGGAGGAGTCCGCCTTAGCCTTGTATCGGGAGAACCCACGAGGTTTCAAGTGCTTGGCCAACTCCAGGCAGTCATCTAGGAGACCTAAGCTCTCTTCAGCCCCCAAACCTGACTGGTCGAAGGGGAACGTGAAGTCGCCCACCAACACCTCGCTGCTCAGGAAGCTCATCTCAGCCAAGTTGCCAGGTTTTGGTGGAATCGAGGAATGTGCTTAATTCGAAGGTGTCTTTGTCGGTTACAGCAAAGCTGCTGCTGAATGCCGTGAAAAGCACCATGGCTTAAGCTGCTGGGGCGGTGCCGCTGCAGGGCTTGGTGCTGCTGCTCCGCTGCAAAGGCCAGTGCTGCCGCCGGCATTGCTGCCTCTAATACGCCATAGTGGCCGTGGACCCTGCGGGAGCGGAGGAGAGGAGGCACATACTCAATCGGAGGAACTACATCTATAGGCGGGAGAAGAGGAAAAAAAAATCTATTTATTTGGTTGCGCCTCATCTTACTTGTGGCAGACGGGCCCCTTAGTTGTGGCATGCAAACTCTTAGTTGCAGCATGCATGTGGGATCTAGTTCCCTGACCAGGAATTGAACCCTGGCCCCCTGCATTGGGAGCTCAGAGTCTTAACCACTGGGCCACCAGGGAAGTCCCAAGAAATTGAATTTTAGAAAATAACTGCTCACAATTGAGAATAAATCAACCTGGGGATATCTTTTTGTTTAGCAAAATATTTTTACTCTGAAATTAAATATGATTGTATGCCATTGCTATTGCACATAAATCTAGAGATTTTCACCAGGTATAAAATGTGCCACCTATTTCACGCTTCCATTTCTCTCATAGTGCCTGCACAGGAAACAAATAGAAAATAAGTCACTGATAGGTTGTTTCTCTATGCACAAGACCAGTTAGTCCAGTTCTGAACAAACCATGGCACTTGGATTCCATACTGAGATTGTCCACTGATCCTGGGGTCTGGTTTCAACCACAGAGAACAATCCAGATTCGCTTCATAGCTTACAGGGCGGTGTGCATTTTTTGCTTTTCTTTCCATGTAGGAGAAGGACAAGAAAGACAATTTTGTGCACTTCCCTGTTTGACTAGGCATCAGGAAAATGTACTTGAATAAAGGAACTGAGTAGTTGTGTTAGTTTCCTATGGCTGCTATGACAAATTACTACAAACTCAGTAGCTTAAAACGACAGAACTTTATGGTCTTACAGTTCTCTATGTGAGAAGTCAGACACAAGTCTCACTGGGCTAAAATTAGCATGTCCTCAGCAAGGTTACATTCCTTCCCGGAGGCTCAAGCAAAGATCTGTTTTTTGGCTCATTTTGGGTTTTTGGCAAAATTCAGGCTCTTGTGGTTATAGGACTGAGGTTGCCATTTCCTTCCTCATTTTCAAAGCCAGCAGCAGTCAGTTGAATCCCTCTCATACTTGAAATTTCTCTTCCTTTTTCTTCCATCTCATCTCACTGACCCATCTTCCTTCCACTTTCATTTTTAGGGTCTCATGTGATTACTGGGCCCACCCAGATAATCTAGGATAATCTCCCTATTTTAAGGTCCATAACTTAATCACATCTGCAAAGTCCCTTTTGCCACGTAAGGGGACATGGTCACAAGTTCTGGGTGTTAGGGCATGGACATTTTGGCCGGGGGGGGGGGGGGCAGTGCATTATTCTGCTTAACACATGAGCCATACGTGGAGGGTCCAAAACCGGCCTCAAGGTCCCTAGAAAGAATGTATATGTTAAGATCAATGAGCTGGTGTAGCCTCTTTATTCCCAATGGGGGCCCACCCAGGACATGGCAAAGGTTTAAATAAGGCACAGGCCCTGGAGCAGATGCCTTGACTTACTAGCTGCATAATCTTAGGAAAGTTATCAAACTCCAAAAGCCCCATGTTCCTCTGTCTATAAAATGAAGATGATGTTAGTATCTTCCTGCTATTTAGACTGAATGTTTGTGTCCTGTCCAAATCCATATGTTGAAACCTAATCCCCAATGTGATTTGGGGATGGGGACTCTGGGAGGTAATTATGTCATGAGGGTGGAGCCCTCATTAATGGGACTAGTGCCCTTGTAAAAGATGCCCCAGAGAGCTCTCTCACTCCTTCCATCATGCAAGGACACAGAGAGAAGATGGCACTTCATGAACCAGGAAGCCATCTCTCACCAGATACCAGATCTGACAGCTCCTTGATCTTGGATTTCCCAGCCTCCAGCGCTATGAGAAATAAATATTTGTTGTTTAAATTACCCAGTCTATTTTTGATATAGCAGTCCAAATGGACTAATATAATACCTCATAGGGCTGTTGAGATAAGTGGCATACTTCATCCTAAAGCACTTAGAGTGCCTAGCCTCATGAGTGCTGATGAAGTTTTAGCTAATCTGAAAGATTCATACATACATGAAGTAGTCATGAGAGTTGATGCCTAGAATTCCTCTCTTGCTTCATCCCTTTGATTCCACTATTTGCTATCTGTGAAAATAAAAATACTCTAGAATGAATAAGAGCACATTTTCATCACCAATTACGGGAAAGAGGGAGGAAAACAAAAATTTTTACTGAGCACCTATTTCGTGTTAGCAATTTATGTCCACGAAGGATCTGAGAGCTTATTTTAATAGAGTGGAGGCACCTGGTACTTGAGGATTTAAAAAGTAGGCTTTCTCTAGGTACACAGTAGTGAAACCAAGTTGCTAATTTCCTTTTGCATTTAGGACCCTTTGACTAATCAGTGGCCAAAGGAAATGGACTCTCCAGGCCTGTACAGATGGGAACAAGGAACTGACCTAACAACGCGTGTCCGGTCAAGTCAAGCTGTCCTCTGACATGCAGCAAGCTCTTTATCACTTAGCAGTCTCCAAATGCTTCCTCTCTCTCCTCAGGCTCTCTTTCAACCGTTTTTGGATGGGTTTTGGCCCAAGATCCTCCAGCTCTTGGACATCAATCAGGCCGTGACCACACTCATTGACTCAAGAACATGCCTCTTCCTTAAAATAGATAAGTAACTTTTGCTTTGTTATGAGCTCTGCCGTGCACTTAGGAGAGAATGACTGGACCATGTAGCCTTTTGCTTATTACTGAGCTAGTTTTGAGGGATTTGGAATAAGCTTTGGGAGTACAGGCTGGAGTTTTTTTGTCATTTATGTTTCTAATAGCTCCTTACCTATCAACCACCATAAGAAAAACTCTCGGCTGAAAGTGAGAATGTATTAGTATAAAAATCATGATGTATGTATACAGCCTACAAAAAAATCACCTGTTGTGTGCACCATCTTAACCAGCTTTACACAATTTACTGAAAGTCACAGTGTTGAGACTTTTATTTATTTATTTGGTTGCACCAGGTCTTAATTGAAGCAGGCATGCTCCTCAGTTGCAACTCATGGGGCTCCTTAGTTGTGGCTCACTGGCTCCTTAGTTGTGGCATGTGTGCTCCTTGGTTGCAGCACATGGGCTCCTTAGTTGTGGTATGTGAACTCTTAGTTGTGGCATGCATATGGGATCCAGTTCCATGACCAGGGATTGAACGCGGGCCCCCTGTGTTGGGAATACAGAGTGTTAACCACTGTGCCACCAGGGAAGTCCTCACAATGTTGAGACTTTTGATGATCATTCTTATGCAAACAGTTTGAACTTGGAAACATTAATCATTACAACTGTAACTTATAATTTTGTACAACTGTCACTAAATTTGTGGTTAGCACAGTACACTATGTCTACATCACCTGAATATTTGGCATGTTTATAACATAGTAGCATATGAAATGGATTAAAGGGGAGTTTTCATTTTTGGATTTTTGGGGAGTGTGGTTACTTACAGCATATGTCTTTAACATGAAGAAGGACCTTTATGCTTAGATTGCTTGATATCAAGTTCACAACTTTAATGTTAATGCCATGATTTGGATTAGATGCAAATATCTTAAGCCACAAAAGACTTGAGTGCAAAATTAAATAGAGGATAGGCAGTTATCTTATCTACTGGACCACCAAGGAAGCCCTGGTAAGGATAGGCAGTTATCTTGATAAGCAAAAACAGAAAAACATTGGCTCAATTTCAGAGTAATCTTTTAAAAATAATTTTTTATAGTTACCCCAAATTACTTTTTCCAATTTGTATTAGTTCAGAGGAGAATAAAGAAAAGAATCAACTTAGCCTGAAGACCTGCATCAATTTATAGGGTATGATTTCTTTCCATTTGCCTTAGATTACATCCATACTGACAGAGGAAAGTGGAGAGTTAAGCAAAAATTTTTGGATTTTACCAGTAGAAATTATATGAACAATAATTTGGTGTAGACAGCCCCACTATGACCTTTTAACAGACAACAGTTGGACATGGGTAGATTTTTTCAGGATGACTTAGTTTGAGACCAAAACATGGTCAGTGATGTTTTTGTTAATTATAAAAAAGATTCCAGCATATACTCCTCCACACTTGAAGTCACTTTCTATTAGTATTAGGCCTAACTATTTAGATTTAATTTGCTAAAGGTTTTAGACTCATTTTCAGAAGGCTACTGAATTATCAGTCCTTAATAGTCACTCATTCAACAATTATTTACTGAGCACCTACTATCTGCTAGACATTGAATATATAATACACCAGGCACCAAGATAGATGAGGGCCAAACTTTATGGACTTCACAATATTTGATGCCTACCAGTGAGAATTTGAAAGAAACTTTGATATTTTAACCCAATACTTATAATTTTCACGACTAAAGAGAAAACTATTATTAATTTAAAAAAACTTCTCAACTTGCCTATCATATGGTGTCATTTGTCCACTCTCTACCAGTCACCCTCTACTCTGCTAGCAGCAAATCCTTTCCAACTCCGTCAGCTTTTCTTTCCCCCTTTTTCCAGATCCAATAGGAGTTGGGGGAGTGGTGACTTTATGGTTGAATCATCATAATGCTACATTATATAATAAATTCATAAGTGCTAACAGTGGAAAAAATTAAACGATGGGGAAAGATCCATTGTTTATCCCTCATCTTCCAGTCTCCTAGTACTTTAGTGGGGTCAGTTGTGAAATGATCAGACCTGTGAGGAATGGGAGATCTAATCATTGACCTGACCAAGCAACTGATATTAATAACCTCTTTCTATTCTTTAAGGAGACATTTTCAACTGTATGAACAGACATATTGTTTTCCCTTAATGTAAAATGTGTTAGCAGTTAGAAATTGTTTGTTATACCAGTGAACTAACATCTGTTAGCAATGAGATTCTGGCGTCCTATCCCACCTGAGTAATTCTGAGGAAAGGAAGCCAGAAGAGCAGAGTAGCGGTCACCCCAAAATAGCCTGAGACTGCAGCTTTGGGCAGAACAACTCAAAGTCAAAACTGTGAGGTGAGGAGAGCTGTTTATTCACTGACTCATCCGTTTCACACATATCTATGTAGTGGCTGTGATGTGTTAGGCCTTGTTCTTTTTTTTAAGCATTGTTCTAAAGATAAACAAGATGCACTTCTTGCCCAAAGAAATGTGTACATTTTAGCTTCCCTCTCCTGACTTTTTTTTAACCTCTGTACCTCCCGCATATGTCCAGTATCCTAGTACTCCTTGTTCTTTGCTCTCTTTATTCTCTCCTGTTGTCACAAAGCTCTTTTTTTAAGGCTCTTTATTGGAATATAATTGCTTTACACTGTTGTGCCAGTTTCTGCTGTACAACAAGGTGAATCAGCTGTATTTATACATACATCCCTGTATCCCCTCCCTCCCTTGACTCCCCCCCACCCTCCCTATCCCACCCCTCTGAGTCATCACCCTTCATGGAGTTGATCCCCCTGTGTTAAGCAGCAGCTTCCCACTAGCCATCTATTTTACATTTGACAGTGTGTATATGTCAGTGCTACTCTCTCACTTCATCCCAGCTTCCCCTTTGCCACTCCCCCACCCCCCGCCCCTTGTCCTCAAGTCCGTTCTCTACATCTGCATCTTTATTCTTGCCCTGTCGCTGGGTTCATCTGTACCATTTTTTTAGATTCCATATATATGAGTTCCAAAAGCTCTTCTTAATTAGCTAGAAGTTGAGAATAAATTGGCTGTTAATTCATACTACTGTGTAAAAGACTGTCATGGCTAAGTTCATTGTATTCTACTGCCTTTCTCAGAGGTGCTTGCATTTTCAGAGAAAGGAATCTCTTAAGCTGAAGCAGTGAAATTAACGGTAGAGCTCTAGACATTAGTGAAGCAGTAACGGAGCCTTTCTCCCCTAAATGTATGTAATTTCCCAAGGTCCACCATAAATGAATAAAGCTAGTCCTGATTTTGAGTCCTGAACAGTCAGTTCACTTTTTGATATGAGTCCTAGTAAACCAAGCTGGCTACATTTTTTTGTGCCAGTATAATTAAACCAAAATCTCTTAGGTATTAAAGCACATTTCTCCTTTAGTCTATAACTAAAGTTTTCATGACTTTTAAAAGTAGTTTTCTTTTATTTATTTACTTGCACTGGGTCTTACTTGTGGCACATGTACCCCTTAGTTGCAGCTCTTGGGCTCCCTAGTTTCAGCTCATCTGCTCCTTAGTTGTAGCATGTGAACTCTTAGTTGCAGCATGTATATGGGATCTAGTTCCCTGACCAGGGATCGAACCCGGGCCCCCTATATTGGGAGCTCAGAGTCTTAACCACTGTGCCACCAGGTAAGTCCCTTAAAAGTAGTTTTCTCTATTATGTACTTACTCATTTAGTAAATGCTTGTTGAGTGCCTATAAAATGCCAGTCATACTATTAAGCAGAAAAAAAAATTCCTATTGGCATTAGTAACACAAAGCATAAAATAGATAAGCAAATCTGACAAGATAGATGTTGATGGACATATTTAAAGAAAACTACATAACTTGACTGAGAAACATAAAAGTCTTGGGACATATTCAGTATTATAAATGTGTCAGCTCTTCCCAAATGTATCCATAAGTTTAACACAATGTTGACAAAATGATTCTAAATTTTACCAGTAAGAATAAGCATACAAAAATAACTAGTAACATTCAAAAAAAGTGAAGTCTTAGGGGAGATTGTCTTATCAGGTATATAGCTACAGTAATTAAAGCCATGGATCCTGGTACGAGAATGGACAAATCAGAGAAATAAAACAACGTATGGATAGACAATATGTATACATGAAAGTAACGTGAAAAAAAGTGGAGGGGAGGACTTCCCTGGTGGTCCAGTGGTGAAGACTTTGTGCTCCCAATTCAGGGGGGCCAAGTTCAGTCGCTGGTCAGGAAACTAGGTCCTGCATACCGCAACTAAAGATTCCGCATCCCTCAACAAAGATCCTGCATGCGGCAATGAAGATCCTACATGCCTCAACTGAGACCCGGTGCAGGCAAATAAATAGATAAATAAATAATTTTTTTTACATGTGGAGGGAAATGGTAAAAACAGAAATATAAAAGGCAAAAAGCAAATCTGGAAGAATATTTCTTATGTATATCACAGACAGGGTTAATAACTATGTAGAAGTGGTTATCTAAGAAAAACAGGAAAATTACAAGTGGCTAAAGTACACGAATAGGATAATTCACAAAATAAGAAAAATACACAACAAGCATGGGAAACATTCATTCTCACTTTAAATCAAAAACTGCTGGTTAAAACAATGAGATACCATTTTTGACTGGTGGGTGAAAAAAATGTTAAAACTGATAATACCCAGGGTTGATGAGAAAGTGCAGAAAACATACATGAGGCTATTCTGTCAACATTGTTTTAATATCAAAAGATAGGAAAAGCCTAAAAGGCCATAAGTAGACAATGCATTAAATGCTATAATATAGCTGTACAATGGAATATTAATTTAAAAGATGACATAATTAAAAATGGTGACAAATTTTTTTAATGGTGAAAAATTTTAAAAGAACAATTAAAAAGTGTGACATTTTAATTGATGTGGAAAGCTATTCATTATGCATACTTTCATTAATTTCTGTAAGAGTACATACATTTTTAGAATAGATAATGCAGGTTTTATATATATATAAAGTAAAAAATTTGTTTCCTCTACTTCCCTCCCCCTTCCATCCCATTCCCTGCTGTTAAGAGTTTGATTTGTACACTGCCAGATCATTTCTGTACAAAAAAAGTCATATATCTGTATACCTAGATTTATATTTATAGCTAGATAAAAACATTGCATTTTAAAACAAAATACATTCATACTATGAATATATATATATTACTCAACTTATTTTTTCATTCTACCACATATCAAGAATATCTATGATAGATTAAGTAAAAAAAATAAGGTTATGAAACAACATTTTAGGAGTGATCCTGCTTTTGTAAAGTGTGTGTGTGTGAGAGAGAGAGTGTGTGAGTGCACATGTGTGCACATGTGTGTTTAGGCAAAGGGAAAAGTCTGGGCAGATAGATTTGTGGGGGAGAGAATAGGGGTAATTTTTTTGGCTGCACCTCATGGCTTTCAGGGATCTTAGTTCCCCCACCGGGGATTGGACCCCCGCCCAGGCAGTGAAAGCGAAGAGTCCTAACCACTGGACCACCTGGGAATTCCCTAGAGGTGATTTTAGGTTTTTTCCTATATACTTTTCCCATTGTTTAACTTTTTAAAGTGACGTGTTTGAATTTTTTTTTCAATTATTTTTTCTGGATGGATTGGGTCTTCATTGCTGCGTGTGGGCTTTCTCTAGCTGTGGTGGGTGGGGGCTACTCTTTGTTGTGGTGCGCAGGCTTCTCAGTGCAGTGGCTTCTCTTGTTGCAGAGCACGGGCTCTAGGTGTGCGGGCTTCAGTAGTTGTGGCACAAGGGCTTAGTTTCTCCAAGGCATGTGTGATCTTCCTGGACCAGGGATCAAACCCATGTTCCCCACATTAGCAGGTGGATTCTTAACCACTGCACCACCAGGGAAGTCCTGTATTTTTTATAGTACTTTTATAATGAGAATAAAATCTGTTTTCGTCACAAAGGAAAAAAAATGATATTCCTGGAAAACATGTGAGACCGCATTTGGCTGAGGTCTTACTGTGAAATAGTGGTTTAGTGTTCCTGTGGCTGCCTGTCCTCTTGTAGGCTGCAAATTAAACTTCATATTCTGTATCTTAGTAAGTCAAAATATGAGCTATAATATATTCTATAATTACATGTGTATATAACATACATTAACCATATATTTGAAGTGAATTGTGGCTGCACGTAGGATTCATGTATCTCCATGAGATGGAGCTTACTTTGGGGGGTTTTATTGACTTGGATAGCTATTTCTAATAAAACCAACAGTAACAGGACAAACTGAGGCCGCCATGAGGGGAAGAAATGAAAAACCACAGTCATTTTGTTGCCATTTTTGTTAGAGCTATAGGTGGTGAAATTGATTTCCTTTCTGCATCCAGAGAAATGAGCTATAAATGAGCCTTCCAAGGTGAACAGAGGAGAACTTCTCTCCACAGGGCCTTCTGCGTTCTTTGGCATCCATTTCGTTGCCCTGCCTGGCTGCAAGAAGAGCCTGGTGTATTCTTCTAAAACTGGCTAAACTGGGGGATTTCCTGGGGCACCTCTAACAGCACCTTTATGCCCTTTCTCCTCTGGGGTGGGGCACTCTTCCACTCTCACCCTCATTTTCCTTTAAAATCTGCTTTCAGAAGTATAGTTGTAAAGTGTCACTTCAGCCCAGGGTATTTGTATCCAAACTGGGCACAAACCTTACGGCAAAGCAAGAACTAGAATGACCAAGTTTCTCTAGTTGAGAAAGAACCAATGCAGCCAATTAAAAAAAAAGAAAAGAAAAAAGAAAAAGAAGATTGTCTTCTTTTGAGATTGTCTCCAGACCTTGACTTATCAGCTGAAAGGGAAAGCTCCAAAAGAATATAGCCTATCTCTGCAAAGAGTAGTGAATTTGTAGCAGTAGTAAAATATTTTACCCCATACAATACTGGCCCGATGGATGTATTTGTGGGTGCCTCTCTTCTCTATATATCAATCTTTGGTTTTGCCATAAGATATTGAGAAAAATTGTATTACTATTGACTTTATCAAATAATTACATTTTCTATATATTTTATGTTAGGAGTTAAACAGTTGTTGCTTATTTAGAAGTTTGGGATCAATCATCCTTTATATTTCTTTATAGCACTTACTGTCATTGTATTATGCATTTATTGGTATGTCTCTGCCTATAGAATGCAATCTCCCTGAGAGCCAGGACTTCGTCTTGTTTTCTGCTGTATCCGGATTGGGTCCATGTGCTAGCTACCCCAGAGGTCCTTCATTTACCCTGTATCAACCCCAACCCTTTCCCTTTTGCCTGTAAGTAACCACATCTTGACTCATATGATCATTTCCTTGCTTTCTTCATAGTCTGTCACCCAGGATACATCTCTAACCTCTCTAGTTTAAAAAACATACACCTTTTAAGTCTCTTCAAATTCTCCAAGTACATTCTATTCTTCCTTTGCCCCACTTTTTTCTTTATAACTTAGTTCTGAGGAAACTGGGTTGTTTGATTTGCTTGTAGAGTTTCCCACAACTGGATTTTGTTAATTGCATTTCCTGCTCCTCTGTCTCCTGTATGTCTACACATTCGGAATGGGATTATGAACTTGATCAGATTCAGGTACAGTTTTGTGACTTTATAGTTGGCACGGAGGAGACATGTAATAGCTGATGGTGTAATATTGGAAGCCATGGATGTATTACTTCATTCGGTGTTGCAAAATGGTGATATTCAAATTTAATCATTAATTCCTTGTTTATTTGATGAAATACTTCCATAGTGAGAAACTTCTCCACTTCTATTTGCTTACTTTGTCTAGGAAAGGCAGCACAAGTGTGGGGTGAAAATACTTTTTTAGATATATAAAATATAGAAAATAAATATACAAAAGGAAAACAATGTACAACCATAGACCTACAGTGAGAGATCTAGTAAAAGATGTATTTCAGCTCTGCATCTCTGCGAACCTGGAACACGGCGCTGCAAGTGGCGCGAAGCTTGAGGGCTGCGATGTGCAGCCTGCGCGCCATCTCTGCGCCCAACGCGCCCTGCCCAATGTGGCCCTGGGTGCTGCGCGCGGGCGCCTTCCCGGCGCTGAGGACTGGTCCCGCTCTGCTGTCGGTGTGTAAATTCACAGACAAAAATGAATGCGTAACAACAGAAAACGGTGTTGGAACCATGGCAATCAGCAATTTTGAACAGCAAGCTTTGGGAGATGTTTACTGTAGTCTGCCTGAAGTTGAGACAAAATTGAACAAACAAGAGGAATTTGGTGCTTGGGAAAGTGTGAAAGCTGCCAGTGAACTCTATTCTCCTCTATCAGGAGAAGTAACTGGAATTAATGAAGCTCTAGCAGAAAATCCACGACTTGTCAACAAATCTTGTTATGAAGATGGTTGGCTGATCAAGATGACACTCAGTAACCCTTCAGAACTAGATGAACTAATGAGTGAAGAAGCATATGAGAAATACATAAAATCTATTGAGGGGTGAAAATGGATCCCCCAAATAAACTAGTTTGAAACAACTTAATCTAGCATAGTTGTCTTAAATTAGTGGTGGATAGATTTTTAAAAAGCAACTTTTAGAAAATGACTTGCAACAATGTTTCCTGAAGAGAATAGCCCCTTAACTTCCCAATGACTTCAGATAAACACTATGCATCTTTTCCACAGCAACCTATGACTTTTAGGCTAGGCTCCAGTTATAATATTCAGAATTCCTGAAATTATCTGTGGTAAAACTGGTTATAAAAATTATGTAATTTAAGGATAACAGTGTTATCTTAAGTCTTATATATAATATTGTAACTTGCTTACCGCCATCCCTGGATTTGGGTCAAAATACTCAGTGATCTTCCCACTAGAAATAACTGGCAAGGGAGAAGAGTTTGTTAGTTGTATGGTGTCTGATGACGGACATTACTATCTTAATTTTTCAATACACTGTGTTTGCTGGTGCTATTTTTATACAGTGAAGCAACAGCCTTGCAGGAAAATAAGAAACAGTGTAATAATAAAATATTTACCTTCTTAAAAAAAAAGATGTATTTCAATAAGAACAGTAAACCCAGGGAGTGTAAATTAGATATGAGAAAAAATAAAACAGAAATTAATTAATTTTATTGATGTATAGTTGATTTACAATATTATATTAGTTTCAGGCGTAAACTACAGTGATTCGAAATTTTTTATAGATTATAATTCATTTACAATTATTATGAGGGATTTCCCTGGTGATGCAGTGGTTAAGAATCCACCTGCCACTGGAGGGAACACAGTTCACTCCCTGGTCCGGGGAGATCCCACATGCTGCGGAGCAACTATGCCCATGCACCACAACTACTGAGCCTGTGCTCTAGAGCCCGAGAGCCACAACTATTGAGCCCACATGCCACAACTACTGGAGCCCATGATCTGCAACAAGAGAAGCTGCAGCAATGAGCACGGCAACAAAGAGTAGCCCCTGCTCACTACAACTAGGGAAAGCCCCCGCGTAGCAACAAAGACCCAATGCAGCCAATAAATAAATAAATAATAAATAAAATTTATTTAAAAAAGAAAAAAGCAAAAGCATTTCAGGTCTCCATCTAGTTCCCATAGAACATAAATGATAAATGACAAGGACATTTACGCAGGAGGCCTGAGCACCATGCTGTCATGTGGAGGACTGTGTCTGAGCCAGACTTTAGAATTGACTAGCACTTCTAAGGATTAATCCCAAGGACTTTGGATGGACTTTCCTGGTACTTGGATGGGACATGGGTTCACTCCCTGGTCCAGGAAGATCCCATATGCTGCGGAGCAAATAAGCCTGTGTGTCACAACTACTGAGCCTGCATACTGCAGCTACTGAAGCCCATGTGCCTAGAGCTCATGCTTCACAACAAGAGAAGCCACCACAATGAGAAGCCTGCGCACCACAAGGAAGAGTGGCCCCCGATCTCCACAACTAGAGAAAGCCCAGGTGCGGCAATGAAGATCCAACACAGCCAATAAATAAATAAATGAATAAATGAATAAAAAGTAAAAAATAAAAGCCTTTGAAGGAGTGACTCAAAGCATTTTAAATAAATAAAGTTATTATGAAATATTGGCTGTATTCCCTGTACTGCACAATATATCCTTGTAACTTATTTTACACAAAGTAGTTTGTACCTCTTAATCCCCTACTCCTACCCCTATCTCATCACTCCCTGCTGCCCTCTCCCCATTGGTAACCACCAGTTTGTTCTCTGTATCTATGAGTCTGCTTCTGTTTTATGCTTTAGATTCCACAAATAAATGATAATATATAGTATTTGTCTTTCTTCGTCTGAGTTATTTCACTAAACATAATATCCTCCAGGTCCATCCATGGTTTTGCAAATGGCAAAATTCCATTCTTTTTTTGTGGCTGAGTATTATTCCATATATAAATATATATGCAATAATGTATATATATATTATATATATATATTATATCCATTCATCCATTGATGGACACTTGGGTTGCTTCCATAGTTTCGCAATTGTAAACAATGCTACTATGAACATTAAAGTGCATTTACCTTTTTGTTTTCTTTTTTTAAAAATTTATTTATTTATTTAATTGGCTGTGTTGGATCTTTTTGGCTGTGCGTGGGCTTTCTTTAGTTGCCGTGAGTGGGGGCTACTCTTCATTGTGGTGCACGGGTTCCTCATTGCCGTGGCTTCTCTTGTTGCTGAGCACAGGCTCTAGGTGCGTGGACTTCAGTAGTTGCAGCACATGGGCTCAATAGTTGTGGCTCACAGGCTCTAAAGCGCAGGCTCAGTAGTTGTGGCGCATGGGCTTAGTTGCTCCGTGGCATGTGGGATCTTCCTGGAGCAGGGATCGAACCTGTGTCTCCTGCATTGGCAGGTGGATTCTTAACCATTGCGCCACCTAGGAAGCCCTACCTTTTTGTTTTCTTCACATATATACCCAGGAGTGGAATTGCTGGATCATATGGTAGTTTTACTTTTAGTTTTTCAAGAAACCAGCATACTGTTTTCCACAGTGGCTATACCAGTTTACATTCCCACCAACAGTGTATGAGGGTTCCCTTTTCTCTACAACCTTGTCCACGTTTGTTGTGTTCTTTTTGATGGTAGTTGTTCTGACAGGTGTGAGGCGATATCTCACTGTGGTTTTGATTTGCATTTCTCTGATGATTAGCAATGATAAGCATCTTTTCCTGTGCCTGTTGGCCATCTGTGTGTCTTCTTTGGAAAAATATCTATTCAATCCTTCCACCCATTTTTTAATTGGGTTGTTTGTTTTTCTGATACTGAGTTGTATGAACTGTTTATATATTTGCATATTAACCCCTTATCGGTCATATCACATGCAAATATCTTATCCCATCCAGTAGGTTGTCCTTACATATTGTCGATGTTTTCTTTCTCAGGAAATCAATTGATATCTGAAGATATCAATACCCAGAATTCTACTTGTAGGCATACACCGCAGAGAAGCTATTCTGTGTGTATGTAAGTACATATGAACAAGAGCATTCCTTGTAGCCTTTTTTTTGAAACTGAGAAAAACTGAAAGTATTTTAAATATGCATCAACAAGAAAATGGGTTTACTAAAATAGAATTCTAGATAATTAAAATGATTTATCTACAGTTATATTAACATGAGATAAATTACAAATACAGACTGTAAAGACAAAAAAGGGAGGTTGCAGAATAATAAGTAGAGTATGATAACACTTAAAACTTAAAATATACATGACAGCAATAGTATATATTATTTATGCATACATAGTATATAGATACATAGTAATGTGGCAAAAATATGAAAACATTCACAGGAATGATATACAGTGGCATTTATAGAAGGATTTTCCAAGAAAGGGAGCAAGAGGCTTCCAATACTCTGAAATAAATAACTCTGTAGAGTGAGTACCATATTTTATAAATCTGCTTATAGAATGTGTGTACGCTTACTTAAGGCAAGTTTATATAAGTCTAAGGAAATAGTCTGTAGTCACTAGAAGGTGCACACACAGGTTTTCAGAATTGCTGCAGTTATATCAACAAGGCAATGATCTTTATTCCCTGGGAATCCTGGCAAATGCGAACCACATGTTGGTGTCAGCTGAGTTGTCCATTTTCTTTGTGGTTTTAGATACACTCATGTTAAGTCTGGTTTGCATGGCTTAGGTAGAAGTAATCAGTCAACAGTTATACATTACATCTGCATGGTTCTGTAGGAAATTTAAAATAAATATAAAATATTTCCCCTACACTCCTAAAGAACTTAAAATCTAATTCTAGAGATAAGACAAACAGAGGATGATATGAAACCAAATGTGGGCTAACTTGTATGTCATGTGTCATAAAAATTTAGAAAAGTTGGAGATCAGATGAGATCTATTAGGAGTTGGTGAAGCTTCATGAAGTAAGTGAAATCTGAGCTAGGCTTTTAAAAATGAGAAAAATGTACTCTGGTGCAGAATTGGAAAAGCAAGACTTTTCTTGGACTGTGCTTTTTTTTCCCAGAACTGAGGAAAATTAATTCCATCAACCATTGGCACTGGATTTACAAGCAGCTCAACTCATAAACACTGGTCCAGTGGGGAACCTTCTGGTTGGATAACTTGGTGCTCACATCTTTTCCTGCCCCAACTGTTTACTAGGTTGAAAACTGACATGAGTGTGAGGATCGTGCCATGCCGCTTTCTGTCCCACTTGAAGTCTGGTATAAGTTAAGGCAAGGAGCAGAAACCCATGTAAACATGCAAAAGTGAAAACAAGGGCTTATTGAACACATACTGAGGTTTAGTAGACATGAACACTTGCATTCAAAGTGCCTGTGAAATGGAAAGTCAGGCTTTGAAATCTACTCTCTCTGTCTCTCCCATCACTTTCTTTCCTTGATTTTCCTGTTTCTGTCTCCTTCATTGTTGTCTGCCTTCCTCTGTTCACTCACATTGCACATAGCTCAAGATGGCAGCCTTGGGACTTCCCTGGTGGTGCAGTGCTTAAGAATCTGCCTGCCAATGCAGGGGACCCAGGTTCAAGCCCTGGTCCAGGAAGATCCCACATGCCACGGAGCTACTCAGCCTGTGTGCCACAACTACTGAGCCTGTGCTCTAGAGCCCTTGTGCCACAACTATTGAGCCCACGTGCCACAACTATTGAGCCCACGTGCCTAAAGCCCGTGCTCTGCAACAAGAGAAGCCACTGCCCTGAGAAGCCCCCACTTGCTGCAACTAGAGAAAGACTGTGTGCAGCAACGAAGACCTGATGCAGTCAAAAATTCATTAATTAATTTTAAAAAAAGTTGGCCTTGATTTATGAAAACTTTAGATGCACCTTCCTTTTACTTTTGCTAATCCACTTCTTGGAATTTGTGCTGTAGATATACTCACATAAGTGGGCAAAAATAAATATATAAATATCTCTGGGAAAAAAAACAACTACCCAGAAGCAACCTACATGTTCATCAATAAGGGACTACTTAAATGAATTATGGAATTATGGTATACCCATTCAATGATTTGTGTGGTAGATATTACTAGTGTTCACCAACATTTCTTGATCCCTTCTCCTTCTGAGTCCATGGGAGGAATACACCTCCCTGCTGCTTTTAAGCTGAGCATGCTGATGTGGATTTGCTTTGGCCCTTGAAATCTGAGAAGCATTTTAAGAGCCCATGGCAGATTCTCCATGCTCTCTTCTTGTGCAGCATTTGTAGAGACACACATTAGGACGGAGAGTCACAAGATAGAAGCAGCCAGACTGAGCCTTCACACCGAGGACAGCAAACTTCACGTGCACAGGAAATGAGCTTTTGTTGTGTTAAGCCACTGAGGTTCTGGTGTTATTTGTTATCATAGCATGATCTAGATTATCCTGACTGATACTGTCTACTGAGCAGCCAATAAAATGAGTGAGACAGATAAAAATGTACTGAAATGGAAAACGTCCAGGATATACTAAGTGCAAGAGACAAGGGACAGGTTTGCATAGAATTATTCTATTTGTGATTTTATGAAAACTTATCTATAGAAAAAGACAGACTGAGGAACTCTTCTAGAATAAGGGAGACTAAAGCATGACAACTAAATGCAGTGTATGACCTTGTATTGGATCCTGGACCAGAAAAAAATGCTTTTTCATTTGCTATAAAATACATTAGCAGAGTAATTAGTGACATTTGAATAAGATCTGTAGATTAGATAACAATATTCCATTGATGCCATTTCTTTTTTTAATTGAAGTATAATTGATTTACAATGTGTTAATTTCTGCTGTACAGCAAAGTGAGTCAGTTTTATCTACTTTGTTATATTCTTTTCCATTATGCTTTATCACAGGATACCATATATAGTTCCCTGTGCTACACAGTACAACCTCCTTGTTTTTGCATTCTGTATATAGTAGTTTGCAGGTCTTCCCTGGTGGTCCAGTGGGTAAGACTCTTTGCTCCCAGTGCAGGGAACCTGGGTTCAATCCCTGGTTGGGGAACTAGATCCCACATGCATACCCCAGCTAAGAAGCCCACATGCTGCACCTATGAGCCCCATGCCACAACTAAAGATCCTGCATGCTGCAACTAAGACCCAGAGCAGCCTAAATAAATAAATAAATAAATAAATAAATAAAATAAATATAAAAAAATAGTTTGCATCTGCTAACCCCAAACTCCTAATCCATCCCTTCCCCTTGGCAACCACAAGTCTCTTCTTTATGTCTGTGAGTCTGTTTCTGTTTTGTAGATACGTACATTTGTGTCATATTTCAGATTCCACATATAAGTGATATCATATGGTATTTGTATTTTTCTTTCTAACTTCATTTAGTATGGTAATCTCTAGTTACATCCATGTTGCTGCACATGGCATTATTTTATTCTTTTTTATGGCTGAGTAGTATTCCATCATACATATGTACCACATCTTCCTTACCCATTCATCTGTGGATGAACATTAGGTTATTTCCATGTTTAGGCTATTGTGAATAGTGCTGCTATGAACATTGGTGTGTATGTATCTTCTTGAATTATAGTTTTGTCCAGATATATGCCCAGGAGTGGGATTGCTGGATCATATGGCAACTCAGTTTTTAGTTTTTTGTAGAACTTGCATACTGTTTTCCAATTGATGCCTATTTCTTGATCTTTATAATTATACTATAGTTATAAAGGAAAATGTCCGTATTTTCAGGAAACACATACTGATGCATTTAGTGGTAAAGGGGCATCATATTTGCAACCTAATTTCAAATTGTTCAGGAAAAGTATATATATGTAGAGAGGCTAATGAAGCAAATGTGGCAAAATGTTAGTATTCGAGGAGTCTGGGTGAAATGTATGTGTTTTCTGTGCCACTTTGTAATTTTTCTGTAAGTCTGAAATTATTTCAAAGCAAAAAGCCAAAAATATATCTTTATACATATGTATATCTGCTTGTATATGATTAGAAATGTTTTAAAACTATGAAATATAGTTATCTCTGGATAAATGAATGGATAGATGTAACTGATGTTCTGGGGTAGACGGAAAACTTTTTTCTTTCTTTCTTTCTTTCTTTCTTTCTTTCTTTCTTTCTTTCTTTCTCTTTCTTTCTCTCTCTCCCTTTCTTTCTTTCTTCCTTCCTTCCTTCCTTCCTTCCTTCCTTCCTTCCTTCCTTCCTTCCTTTCTTTCTTCCTTTCTTTCTTTCTTTCTTTCTTTCTTTCTTTCTTTCTTTCTTTCTTTCTTTCTTTCTTTCTTTCTTTCTTTCTCTTCCTTTCTTTCTTCCTTCCTTTCTTTTCTTTTTTTTTTGGAGCAGAGAAGAGTTTATTGCAGGGCCAAGGAAGGAGGACAGGTGACTTGTGCTCAAAAACCTTGGACAGACTTTTAGTTTTCTTTGAGTACTTTGATTCCATTTGAGTTCTCCAAGAAAATAAATGTTTGCTGTTGTCTTCAGATATAAGGGGTTGGGGTAATTTTTCTTGCAAAAATAGATAACTAATACACTGGATGACTCCTAGCAGAATAGAAAATTGTTGCAGGAGAAAGATGACAACCTGAATCACAACCCAAAAAGCCAGAGAATTTGATATGATTCAATTATAGCATGAAAGAGAATTTCTGGAGATATTAAGGATAATTTTCTAATTTTATTTTATTTTAATTAATTAATTTATTTATTTATTTTGGCTGCACTGGGTCTTAGTTGCGGCATGCAGCTCTTGGTTGTGGCATGTGGACTACTTGGTTGTGGCATGCAAACTCTTAGTTGTGGCATGCATGCAGGATCTAGTTCCCCGACCATGGATCAAACCTGTTCCCCTGGCACTGGAAGCATGGAGTCTTACCCACTGGACCACCAGGGAAGCCCCAATTTTCTAATTTTAAAATTTAGTAGATGGGACTTCCCTGGTGGTGCAGTGGTTAAGAATCCACCTCCCAATGCAGAGGACACGGGTTTGATCCCTGGTCTGGGAAGATCCCACATGCTGTGGAGCAACTAAGCCTGTGCACCACAACTACTGCACCTGAGCTCTAGTGCCCATGAGCCACAACTATTGAGCCTGTGTGCCATAACTACTGAAGCCTGAATGCCTAGAGCCTGTGCTCCACAACAAGAGAAGCCACCACAATCAGAAGCCCATGCACTGCAAGGAAGAGTAGCCCTGGCTTGCCACAACTAGTGAAAGCACACACACAGCAATGAAGACCTAATGCAGCCAATAAATAATTAAATAAATAAATAAAATTTATTAAATAAATAAAATTTATTAAATAAATAAATAAAATAAAATTTAGTAGATACATTTAAATAAAGGATGGTAATGTTGAAACCTGAATTAGTGGTCTGGAAAGGAAAGAATTCAAATGCAGAAGAAAAAAGTAGCAGAAATGGTGAAAAAATAAAGGCATGGAGGACAGATACAAGAGATGCAGCATGTAAATATTACCAGAGGGAGAAAAAGGAATAAATGGAGAAGAGGCAGTAACTGAACCAAAAAAGGAAGAAAATTTATATGAGCTAAGAAATAATTTGAATTTGAAGATTGGAAGGCCTTCCTGAGTTCCAGTAAGATTGATTAAAACATGATAATAACAAAAAAAAAACATGTTTGGTTCTAGTAAAATCCTGAACTTTAAGAATCAGCAGTACTGGACTCCCCTGGTGGCACAGTGGTTAAGAATCTGCCTGCCAATGCAGGGAACATGGGTTCAGTCCCTTGTCTGGGAAGATCCCACATGCTGTGGAGCAACTAAGCCTGTGTGCCACAACTACTGAGCCTGAGCTCTAGAGCCCATGAGCCACAACTACTGAGCCCTCATGCCACAACTACTGAAGCTCGTGTGCAGTAAGAGAAGCCACCACAATGAGAGGCCCATGCACCACAAGGAAGAGTAGCCCCTGATCTCCACAACTACAGAAAGCTGGCGCACAGCAATGAAGACCCAACTCAGCCAATCAATCAATCAATCAATCAATCAATCAATCAATTCATTAAAAAAAAAGAATCAGCAGTACCAATCTTAGAATCTGTTGGATAGAAAGAAAAAGTTACTGAAAAATGAAAACTATCAGCCAAGCATCAGATTTCCCATTAAAAATCTGAAGCTAGAGAGACTGAAATAAAATTTACAGAATACTGAGAGAAAAAACAAGCCCAAAAATCCCTACCCAAGAATCTTTACCCAACTCAGATAGCATTCATCTGTTAAGGTGAAAGAAAAGTCTGTGTGGATCCAAGAAGATTGAGAGCATATCACAGAAGGTCCCCCATGGTACAGACAAGTGAGTCAGAACTGGGGCAAGGGGATCAGCACACTATTTACCGTGAGGTATTAAAAAATCTGACTCTGATCCAAAACTGCTGTGTGTGCATTCAGAATAAAATTAACAAAAATGAATATTAAAAACCCAACTATCACTTTTTTCTAGTTTTTAAAATTGAAGTATAGTTAATTTACAATGTTGTATTAGTTTCAGGTGTAGAGCAAAGTGATTCAAATTATTCAAATATTTATTTATTTTCAGATTCTTTTCCATTGTATGTTATTACAAGATATTGAATACAGTTCCCTATGCTATTCAATAGGTCCTTGTTGTTTATCTATTCCGTACATAGTAGTCTGTATCTGTTAATCCCAAATTCCAAATTTATTCCTCCTCCGCTTTCCCATTTAGTAACCAACCATAAGTTTGTTTTCTATGTCTATGAGTCTATTTCTGTTTTGTAAATAAGTTCCTTTGTATATCATTTTTTCTTTCTTTTTCTTTTCATTCTTCTCTCTCTCTCTCTCTCTTTTTACAAACCCTAGTATTGAGGGCTGACTTTCAATAGATCTTAGCAAGGATGCATAATATCATTTTTTTAGATTCCAGGTATGTTATATCATTACAATATGTCTGTATGATTTACTTCACTTGGTATAATAATCTATGTGTCCATCCATGGTGCTGCGAGTGGTATTATTTAATTCTTTTTTATGACTGAGTAATATTCTATTGTGTATATATATCACATCTTCTTTATCCATTCATCTGTTGATGGACATTTCTATTGCTTCCATGTCTTGGCTATTGTAAATAGTGCTGCTATGAATATTGGGTTGCATGTATCTTTTTGAATTAGATTTTTCTCCACATATATGTCCAGGAGTGGGACTGCAGACTCATAAGGTAACTCTATTTTTTTTTTTTTGAGGAAACTCCATACTGTTCTCCATAGTGGTTGCACCAATTTGCATTCCCACCAACAGTGTAGGAGGGTTCCCTTTTCTCCACACCCTCTCCAGCATTTATTATTTGTAGACTTTTAAAATAATGGCCATTATTTTAAAATGGCCACTCCCAGGGCAGGGGGCACAGGTTTGATCCCTGGTTAGGGAACGAAGATCCCACATGCTGTGCTGGGCCATGAGGGGGAAAAAGTCCATTCTGACTGGTGTGAGGTGATACCTCATTGTGATTTTGATTTGCATTTCTCTAATAATTAGCAATGTTGAGCATCTTTTCATGTGCCTGTTGGCCACTATCTGTCTTCTTTGGGGAAGTGTCTGTTTAGGTTTTCTGCCCATTTTTTAATTGGGTTGTTTGTTTTTTTGACTTAAGCTCTATGAGCTGTTTGTGTATTTTAGAAATTAATCTCTTGTCGGTAGCATCATTTGAAGATATTTTCTCCCCATCCATAGGTTATCTTTTCATTTTGGTTATGGTTTCCTTTGCTGTGAAAAAGCTTTTAAGTTTATTTAGGTCCCATTTTCTTATTTTTGTCTTTATTTCCATTACTCTAGGAGATGGATCCAAAAAAATATTTCTGTGATTTATATCAAAGAGTGTTCTACCTGTGTTTTCCTCTAGGAGTTTTATAGTAACCAGTCTTACAGTTAGGTTTTTAATTCATTTTTAATTTATTTTTATATATGGTGTTGGAGGATGTTCTAATTTCATTCTTTTACATGTAACTGTCCAGTTTTCCCAGCATCACTTATTAAAGAGACTGTCTTTTCTCCATTGTATATTCTTGCCTCCTTTGTTGTAGATTAATTGACCATAAGTGTGGGGGGTCATTTCTGGGCTTTCTATCCTGTTCCATTGATCTATATTTTTGATCAATCAAAACCATACTGTTTGAATTACTGTAGCTTCGTAGTATAGTCTGAAGTCAAGGAGCTTGCCAACACTTTTTACCAAGATGCAATATTTGAAAAGAATAATAATGCCTATGACTGGTGGCAATAGAGGTGAGTGCAGGAGAGGGTACACTCATATATTACATTTGGAACTGTAAATTCAATACTGTGCATTGGGAAGGCAATCTGGCAGTACCTATTAAAATGTAAGATATGCACATCCTTGTCCCAGCAATGTCACTCCTGCTAGTCCTTAGAAATAAAGGCGCCAGTACTTGAGGACTTGCATAAAGGATGTTTATTGCAGAACTTTTTGTAGGGACAAAAGATTGAAAACAAAGTGTGTGCCTTTCGGTGGGGAAATAATTGACTAAACTGTAGTATAACCATATCATAGAATATTAAGCAACACAAAATATTATATACTTAAAACAATGAGTGAGCTCTTTATCAATTGATCTGGAGAGATTTCCACATTTTTTTTTTTGGCTATGTTGGGTCTTTTTTTGCTGTGCGTGGGCTTTCTTTAGTTGCGGTGAGTGGGGGCTACTCTTTGTTGTGGTATGCAGGCTCCTCATTGCCGTGGCTTCTCTTGTTGCGGATCACGGGCTCTAGGCGTGTGGGCTTCAATAGCCGCAGCACATGGGCTCAATAGTTGTGGCTCATGGGCTCTAAAGCGCAGGCTCAGTAGTGGTGGCGCACGGGCTTAGTTGCTCCGTGGCATGTGGGATCTTCCTGGAGCAGGGATCGAACCCGTGTCCCCTGCATTGGCAGGCAGATTCTTAACCACTGCACCACCTAGGAAGCCCCCAAATATTTTTACTAAGAAAGAAAATTTTAAAAATGTTATAACCCTCCTTTATTTTGTAAGACCATGAGGAGGAAATCCCCATGTATATATGTTTGTCTAATTAAAAGAGTAGGGAAGGGGACTTTCCTGGTGGTCCAGTGGCTAAGACTCCGCCCTCTCAGTGCAGGGGGCCTGGGTTCAATCCCTGGTCAAGGAACCTGATCCCACATGCTGCAACTAAAGATCCTGCATGCCGCAATTAAAGGATCCTGCATGTCTCAAAGATCCCTCATCCCACAACTAAGACCCAGCGCAGACAAATAAATAAATAAATATTAAAAAAAAAAAAAGAGAGACAGAGAGAATAGGGAGGGAATTCCTTGGTGGTCCAGTGGCTAGGAATCTGCACCCCCACTGCAGGGGGCACGGGTTCGATCCCTGGTCAGGGAACTAAGATCCCACGTGCCATGCAGCATGGGCAAGAAAAAAAAAAGGAAAAGAAAAAAAGAGTAGGGAGAAGGCATGCAAGGACACACAGAGGTTGTTAACTTGCTCAGAGTAAGGGAAATGGATTATTGGGAAAAAGGGAAGAGAGTGGAGGTAAGCCAGACTGGGGGCAAAAGCAAAGTAGGGGAAGTGAGCAATGATTCATTCAATAATTCATAATGCTCATAGCACCTGTATTGAGTGGGCTGATGCTCTGCAAATAAACCATTACATTCGTAAAAACTAACATATGCTTTTGTATAGCTTTTATGGTTGTTTTCTAATTATGGATTTCTGGCAGAATGGGTATTTTACCTAAATTAGGGATGCATGCTGTGCATGCCAAGTTTAGCAATGCAAATTCTCTTCTGTAGAAAATTTAATAAACAGACTTTAATGTAGGTACTGATACAAGGCCAAACCAGTTCTTTTGAAACCTGGCAGTCTGCCTGCTGGTCATTATTTGCAATTCTTTCCCAAACATATACCCCTGAAGAAATGGCACTCAAAAGCTAGAGGCAGATAATCTTTGAAACATGTAATGCTAGAAACTATAAATTTATGGTTCACATACCCCACTGTTATGAAAATAATAATATGTACGGGCAGGTGTACAGAAATTAACAATCTATTTTTGCATGTTAATGACATCACAGCTTGGACTTTTCCAGCATTAAAAATTGCATACATTATTTATTCCCAGGGTGAGTCCTTGATCGATTTGCATGAATTTTTCATATTCAAAGTTAGGAAAATTAAGTTTTAGAAAGTTGTTTACTAGTAAGAACAATGAAGCTCTTTTAAGAAGTAAAACAGAAGGCACTTAATTTTTGCTTAAAAAAAGATAATTCTCAATGAGAATGTCTATATGAGCGATAAAGTTCAATGTATGAATGCTCTTCATGGACATTTGCATTCTTAGAAGGGAAAAAGCATAAGGGCAAAGGACTAAAGCATAAGGACAAAGGACTAAGTTCCTAAAATGGTATTTCCAACACTAATGAAAATGTGGATTTGGCCCCTAGTGGGCAGGGGGCCTTCTATCATGCAAAAATTAAGACCAAGTGCTGTGGGCCCTATCTTTTAACCAGCCCTACATCTCAGAGCCCAAGCCAACAAAGGCCAGATGCAGGCCCTCTAGTTTGATTAGAACGATTACCAAATCTTTGTTCAT
This sequence comes from Hippopotamus amphibius kiboko, assembly GCF_030028045.1. Taxonomy (NCBI): domain Eukaryota; kingdom Metazoa; phylum Chordata; class Mammalia; order Artiodactyla; family Hippopotamidae; genus Hippopotamus; species Hippopotamus amphibius. Next base: position 185,875,909 of record NC_080186.1, read on the forward strand.
TTCCAACCTGATCTATTATTACTCTGTCTCTGACTCAGAAAGTATGTAGCCCCCTCACCCAACACTGCCTTCCAATTTCACACCCTTTCCCCAAACTCTGGTTCTGTTTAGGACCCTCCAGACCTGGTCTTTGGACTTGGCCTCCTGCTGCAGTTTGATGTTGCATGCTCTCAGATGGTTTTAATCTAAACTTGCCCCCTTTCCTTTGCATGGCCTTGCATCAGCCTTGACAGCGCTGATGGAAGGCTACACAGGGCGTAAAATTATAATATTAAAGTTGCTTGAAGAAGGTTGAATTGAAATGGCACTTAAGTTGAGTAATTTTTAAAGGTTAAAGGTCTTATCAGAGCCATTACGTGGAAGAACTGCCAAGCAGATGGTCAAACTGGCTACTCAGTGTGTCTCCACTCTGTGGGACTGGGAGAGGCAGTGCCAAATTCTGCATCTTAGATCTCTTTCAGATTTTCCTCTCTATGCCTTGTTGGCTCACTGTTTTTTTTGGAGATGTGAATAATATTAGCCAACCATCTGATTCAGCTACTCCCACTTGGACCTATGAGACAGTTTTTGCGGATATCATATTTCATTCATGATATATTGACTTTATTAGTATAATTGGAGTGTTCCCAAGCTCTGCAGGTTTCAGAAGTCATTCTTGTTGAGTGCCAAACTAGAGGGTTTAAGCTTTCATCTCCATCCCCAAGGTCACCCTCTTGCTTTTGGACTGCTGCTCCATTCCTGCCAATCTTTTCATGCTCTCACAACTTTTTTTTCATGCTGCTTTTCTCCCCTAATAAACATACACTCCAGATGTAGGCACACACTTTTCCTTGATTCCCCAAAACACAGGAAGACCAGACTTAGTGTGTCAGTCAGTACTCGGACGGCAAGAGACAGACACTCAACTCAAACTGGTTTTAAAGAACACCACCACCACTGTCAGTAAAAGAGACTGTGTTCGCTAAAGTAATGAAAAATCCGGGGGGTACATGTAGTTCAAACCTCCGTTGGATTCCATGGTTCAAACAATGTGATCAGAAATTGGTTTCTTTTCCTCTTGTGCCCTGTTTCCTTTGTTTTGGCTTCAGCCTCAGGCAGGTTCTCTTGAGCGGTAGCACAGAAGGCACAGAATCTCTAGGCTTATGTTCTGAGCACTTTAGCAAGCAGAGCAGAAAAAAAGGCATTCCTTTCCCACTAAGCCTCCCAAATGTCATAATATTGGGTTTATTGAGCATGACTTGTATTCCTAGCTTATCCCTTAACTACTTACTGTGACAAAGGCTCTTGGAGATTGGGGCTAGGGTGAAGGGGTTGGGGGTAAGAAATCAAACCCTCCCAAAACACAAGGATGAGTTGCTCCTGAAGGAAACAGCTTCATGTTACCAGAGGGAAAATGGATGCTGAAAAGAAAAAAAAAAAAGGATGAAAAGGAAAGAAGAGACAGATGCTCACTACACTTGGACAAAAGCAAGGAGAATTACAGCGCAGAAAAAAAAAACCTACTTTAAAATTAATGTATACTGATATCCTGACTCCCAGATCCATCTCTACAGAAGGCTGCGCCACTGGCTATCACTCTCGTTAGGTCCCTGGTGAAAGGAGCATCTTTGAGAGAATAGATGATGGATGTGGGAATCCTGAACTTAAACCCTACCCAGGGTCAGGCCCTCAGCTATACCCTTTTGTTTTTCTTCTAAAAAGAGAATCAGTCTTTCCTTTCTTCTCCTTATCCCTTCCTCCAAGATAGTAACCTTCTTTCTGCAGAGCCTCAACTCTACTCAAAGGAAGAGAAAATTTTGCATCATTCCACAGAGCTGGTTACCTCCCAACTGTCTCAAACTCTTCTGTCTGTAATCATTTCAGGCCTTTAATTTTATATGATCAAAAAGCCTATTGAAGTGGTTCCCCCCCCACCCCCCAAATCAAAAGAGCAGTCTCAAGCCTCAAATGAGAACATCCTTTGCCTCTAGATAGAGAGACGATTGCTTATGTAAGTTTGGATTACTGTCTGCATGTAAGAGAAAAAAGCCCAGTATCATAGCTTACAAAACACAGAAGTTTACCTCTCTCTCTCTTCCTCTCCCTGCCTCTCCCTCTCCTTCTCCCTCTCTCTCCCTCCGTCCCTCTTTCCCTCTCTTCGTCCCTCTCTCCCTCCCTCTCCCCCCCCTCTCCCTCCCTCTCCCCCTCTCCCTCCCTCCTTCTCTCTTACGCTTTCTCTTTCTCTCTCTCTCCTTCTCTCAGTAAAGTAAATCTGCAGATAGGTACTCCAGGCCTGGTTTTGTGGATCCAAGGTCATCAGAGTCCACAGCATCTTCTATTTTACTTCTCTGACCAGAGGGCCAGCTGTTGGCCACAGGAAGGAGTAAAGAAGAGCTTGCCACTTTCTTTTAGAGACTTTCCTGAAGTCCTAGACTACCTTTCTTGGCCAAATGTAGTTTCTCCATCTACTCACATATAGCTGTGAGAGGGGCCAGGAGATGTAGGCTTTTATTTTTTTTAATTTAAAAAAAAAACTTTTATTGAGATATAATTGACATACAGTAAACTGCATGTATTTGTGTACAATTTGATATTTTTTTTCTTATTAGTAATGCAATCTCCCAATTCCCACCCCCGCCCCACCCCCACCCCCCACTTTCCCCACTCGGTGTCCATATGTTTGTTCTCTACAGGGAGATGTAGACTTTTAAAGGCAGATACATTTATTTATTTATTTTATTTTTATTTTTTTAATCGAAGTATAGTTGCTTTACAATGTTGTGTTAATTTCTGGTGTATAGCAAAGTGATTCGGTTCTGTTTGTCCATGAGTCTGTTTCTGTTTTGTATTGGGCTGGCCAAAAAGTTCATTCAGGTTTTTCCGTAACGGAAAAGCCCCAGTGAACTTTTTGGCCTACCCAATAGATAAGTTCATTTATGTCATATTTTAGATTCCACATATAAATGATATCATATGGTATTTGCGTTTCTCTTGTTGACTTACCTCACTTAGTATGATCATCTTTAGGTCCATCCATGTTGCTGCAAATGGCATTATTTCATTCTTTTTTATGGTTGAGTAGTGTTCCACTGTACATATGTACCACATCTTTTTTATCCATTCCTCTGCTGATGGACATTTAAGTTGTCCCCATGTTTTGGCTGTGGTGAATAGTGCTGCTATGAACATAGGGGTGCATATATCTTTTTGAATTATAGATTTGTCCAGATATATGCCCAGGAGTGGGATTGCTGGAGTGGGAACCTCCATACTGTTTTCCATAGTGGCTGCACCAACTTACATTCCTAAATGAGCCCTTTAACTGAAAGGAAAGAGGAGGTAGCTGGCAGGAGCAGTTTCTGTCACATGGTTAATGACTTCTGGCCATCCAGGTGCTTACCCTGGCAGCCCCGCCTCCCTACCATGCTGTTTTGATGCTGGAGTTCCAGGATGCCTCTCTGCTATTCTGTGCACTGCTCTCAATCCCTTATTTGAGCTCATATTTTGCTAGTCTATCTGTGGTTCCTAAAATTTGGTCAGTTCAGTTTTAGGATTATATCGGGCAGTGTGTTTGACAGCTCTGAAAAGTAGGTTTTGGTGATTTTAAGCAACTGCCAATAAGTTCCTAAGCAAAAGCTGAGAGGAAGGCATGTAAAATGGATGAAAGTGTCTTCATTTGGAATGTACAATAAATACACGTCACCTACACAGGAAATGCTGGTTATAAAAAGGCATCATGAAGGATCCTGATGAAATGTGTGATGAAAATGTGTGTCTTGACTATCCATGTGAATCTCCTGGTTGTGATATCCTGTTATCGTTTTGCAAGATGTTACCATTGTGGGAAACTGGGTGAAGGGTATATCAGAGCTCTCTTCTTATAGCTAGATATGGATCTCCAATTTTCTCAAAAAAAAAAAAAGGTTAATGTTATAAAAGTCAGCAGCATCTCATTGTAAATTATATCTCAAAGTTTTTTTTAAGTCAGTTGCATTTCCAATTAGTGCATTTAATAGGGATATATTTAGTATGCAGTTTTGACTATTCTTATCAATTTTTTCCCTCTCAAATAGTAAAAAAAAAACAAAAAAACAAAAAAAAAAAACAAGAAGAGAAGTCAATTGAATTCTCAGTAAGAAAGTCTCAATTTTTTTTTGGCTGTGCCACTTGGCATGTGAGATCTTAGTTCCCCTGACCAGGGATTGAATCTGGGCCCCCTGCAATGAAAGCATGGAGTCTTAACCACAGGACCACTAGGGAAGTCCCAAAAAAGTCTCAATTTTTAAATTATGAACTTCTGAAAAAATATGTATATTTTCAAATATATATACTATATATATATATGTATATTTAAAAAGAATATAATTAAACTTCAACAATTACGACCCTTTTGCTTACCTTGTTTTATCTATTTGCCTTGCATCTTTTTCCCCTGGTGGATTATTTTAAAGCAAATCCCAGCCATTATTTTACCCTTAAATAAAGGCTGTTTTTAAACTGGGTGATCCTATGTACAATGAGCAAAGGAGCTGAAACTCCATAATTTTAATTTACTAAAACTAGCAATTTCCAGGCACCATAAAAAATTGTCAGTGGGGACTTCCCTGGCAGTCCAGTGGTTAAGACTTCAATGCTTCCACTGCAGGGGGTGCAGGTTCCATCCCTGGTCAGGGAACTAAGATCTCGCATGTTGGTGGGGCCAAAAAAAAAAAATTGTCAGTGATTCCTGGAAGTGGAAGTGAGGGGGTGGGTAGGCATAGAGAAAAGCTATAAAGCAAGGATATCTATACAGTGTGACAAGCGAATAATGCCCCCCAAAATGTCCATCCTAATCCTTGGAACCTGTGATTATGTTATATTAATGGAAAAGGGAATTAAGGTTGCTAATCAGCTGGCTTTAAGATAGGGAGGTTGCCCTGAATTATCCAGTTGGGCCCAATGCAATCACAGGAGTACTTAAAAATGGAAGAGGAAGCAGGAGTGAGTCACAGGGACATGAGACTATGAAAGAGGGTCAGAGCAATGTGATGTAAGAAGGAATCAATTAAATATTGCCGGCTTGGGAGGGGAGGAAAGGAAGCATGAGCCAAAGAAAGCAGGTGGTCTCTAGAGGCTGGAAAAGACAAAGAAGCTTACTCTCCCTTAGAGCTACCAGTTGGGAACACAGCCTTAGCAACATCTTGATTTTAGCCCAGTGGGATCTGTGTTGGGCTTTTAACCTACAGAACTGTAAGATAATAAATTTATATTGTTTAAGCCACCAAGTCTGGTAATTTGTTAGAATAGAATACAGCATAAAATGAATGTAGAGAATGATTATATCACAATTTGGAGGTGCTGCAATGACTATAGAATGGAGAAGAGAAGGCCAACTTTAAGGGAGAGGTTTCCTTATGTGGGAAAGGGTTTTTTCAGAGATCTGAATCTTTTAACCAAATAATAATATAATTACCTGAAGTCATTAGGAGTGGAGTCCTAGGGACTTCCCTGGTGGTCCACTGGTTAAGACTCCATGCTCCCACTGCAGGGGGTGGGGGCAGGTTCAATGCCTGGTTGGGGAACTAAGATCCTGTGTGCTTTGCAGCCTGGTCAAAAAAAAAAAGAAAGAAGAGAAAAAAAAAAAAAAGAAGTGGGGTTCAATGTATGGCAAAAGGCTCAGTTTTCCAAGTCCTGCTCTTGTGCTGAAAACATAAGGAGGCAGTACGACATCAACTTTAAAAATGGGAAGAAGGAATGGACACCCTCTGCTGGTAGAGACAAAACAGACTTTTGGTGGGTTTTTTGTTTTCTCGTTTGTTTTTTTACTTTTTAAACTTTTTTGTCATTTTTTTGGGTCTACCAGGCGGCACGGGATCTTAGTTCCCCCCACCAGGGCTCAAGCCCACACCCCCTGCATTGTAAGTGTGGAGTCCTAACCACTGGACCACCAAGGAAGTCCCCCCCCGCCTCCCCTTTTCATTAATTTTTATTGTAGTAGCGACTTTTGGTGTTTTGGATTCTGGTTTCCTTGTATGCTCTGGGAACAGTTGGGACGACGCAGGCCTGTCACAGGTGGGGCCCTGTCCGGAGAGTAACGGACCAGCTGGGGACGATGAGCCCTGTGTTAATGTGGAACAGGGTGATGGCGCCCAACTAAGCTGATTATTTTAATAATGAGTGATTGGAGAAGTACTTGGGATTTGTATGCTGTTGTTTCTACAAAATGTCTTCTTTTGAAGAATTCATTATGAGATGCTATGAGATAAACAGCTTTTCCCAATTAAAATGCTTACAAGGTCAGTTAAAGAAAGAAAAACTAAGCCTCCAGCATGCTTACTCAACAACGAAATTTATTCAAAGAATTAACACAGTAATTAGTGCCTGTTAGTAATGTAGTATCTGAAATTTTATGAAAACAAAAAAAATCCCTTCATCAGTGACAGGGAATTAATAAGAAAATTCGAACTGTTTTAGAGATTATATATCTGATTTTAAAAAAATTAAATTGTGTCTAAAAAAGAAAAAGCCTGAAAATTTTCTTTTTCCTGAGCTGTTCCTCATGCAAAAGAAGGTTATTTACCAGTAGAGTAGCTATTTGCCACTTTTTTATTTGGGCCTGAAGACTTTATTTTCCCCCTTTCAACCGCCTCTTTCAATTCTGGGCAGACTTATCAGAGCATGGGAGTTAGACATGATAGTGGAGCAGGAAGGAGAGGGCAAAAGTAAGGGAAGATAATCTGGAGTTCTAGAGTCTAGAGTTTTTTTTTATATATATAATAATTATACATATATTTATGTTTTATGTACATAGATATGTATTACATATTTATTATGTTATTGTATATTATATTTTATATATTTATATAATATATTACATACATTTATATAATATATATGATGCATGTGTATATACACATACACACACATACATAGAGAAAGAGAGAGCAATGAACTCTGCATTAATTAGAATTCTTCAGTGAAAGTAACAAAAACCATTTGAGCTAGAATGAGTTCATCCTTTCCAACAGATTTCTAAGCAGAGGTTCACTTTTTTTAAAAGAGATTCACACTTACTCATGATAAGATTTCGCATCTTGTCATTTCTTCCTCAGTAATCTCAGCACATATTTGGTGATAACTTACTCATTCGCCTATTCTTAATTAGCAAATGTTTATAGAGTACCTACAATGTGATGGAGACATTCTAAGCACTGGGGATTCTATGAACAACATAGAAAAGATCCCTGCTTTCTTGTAACTTATGGTATAGTGGGGGAGAGGGAAAAATGGATTGAAAAAAACTCACATTGAGGAAGCATAGTATGAAGGCAACAAGGGAATGTGATTGATAATAACAGTAGAGCATGTTAAGTATTTTTTAGAATTCCACAACAATTAATTTTGTTGTGAGGATTATTGTATTTGAAAATAATTTTATACTATAATGTGCTGCACAGATATTAATAATTATTATTGTGTCATTCTCCTTGAAGCAGAATTCCTGCTGATGGGTTCAGAAGACCTGAATTCTAGCCCTGGCTCCATTACATACAGTGATTTAATCATTTAATCTTTATAAGTCACTTAATCTTTATAAGCCTTATTAATCGCTATCTGCCTATCCCATGTAGTTATAAAGGCTAAATGAGGTAGCATATTTTAAAACTATAAAGGTTTTGATCAACTCAATTATTTAAAAATCATATCAGTATTGTAAGTTAAGAATGCTAGCATCTTCCTTTTCCTAACTCCAAACTCCAATTTATTTTCCTCTCTCAAGCCACAGGCTGCTGGGGCCTGTGGACACTTGGGTTTGAATGGGGCCCTGGGTTCTTTGGAAGTTATGGCTCAGAGGGCTGCTATAAGGGCTCCACTGTGCACTAGCCCAGCTCCTAGAAATGTGTGTGAGAGGAAGCAGGGGTGAGATGGAGAATGGGCAGGAAATTAACTTGGAAGATGTTTGCCCTCAGATATCGCTGGAATTCTTTGTGGGGGAGATTGACTTAGCACTGTGACAGAGTTTTGGGACTTCCTGGCCCCTAAAGCCAAAAAAGGAATTGTAGCCACCCCTGAGCTGGAAGACTATAAAGAAATAAGGGAGCGGAAAGACTTCCTCCAGGTTCTTCATTGGGGCTAATAACCTGATTGTTTTTAATGCCATTGGCCCCTTGGGGGTAAACACCACTTTTCCTTCCACCATTGTTTCACTGCCATCATTTAGAGTACTCTAAAATCCAGACTTGAGCTACAAGTGGACAACTAAGAAAAATAGCCACCAAGGTGTCCCCCAGACACAGAATAGAAATTCAGTTAGTGTTAACTGAACTCAGGTTCATCTGCTTGCAGCTTGAAAGCCAGTATTCGAGCGACAACTGTGGGTAGGAAAGGAAAGACTGCTTTATTTAGGAGGCTGGCAACCTGGGGAGAAGGTGGGCTCATGTCCAAAAGCCAATTCCCAACTGCCGATCAGGGGGCAAGGGCTTTTAAAGGGGAGTTTCAGGGGTGTACAGGTGGAGAGAGGGGGCCACGTGCAGAAGAGCACAGTCGGCTCTGACAATCATCTTAAAATTGGTCATGCAGTGGTCTGATGAGTGTCATCTTGTTCTAAGTACAGTTAATCTTCAGTTCCAGGGTTGGTTTGTTCCCATTTCTTTGAGGTCAGTTCTCAGAACTGTGTAAGATAGAGCAGCTAATGTCATTGCTACAGTCTGGTCATCATGTAGTTAACTTTTTCCACCTGATGAGGGTTTCATTATCTACAAAACAGCTCAAAGGATATGGCTCGGAATATTATCTTGTAGCTCTTGAGGAGGAAGTAAAGATCCTTGACTTTAATGGCTAAAGTATTTTTATTTTGTTTTGTTTGACTATTTTTCGTTTCTTTTGCATTTTCTTACTTCTCTGACTAAATTTATTCTTTGGCTAAAATTTTTCTACAGACAAGAGGCAGGTAGAAGACATGGGGCGAGTGCTATCCAAGGAAGGCCTCGTGGGGTTCTGCTTGTTACAGTAGGATGGATAGAATGCACACCCAGCAGGACAGGACTGCTGAAGGGGCTCACCTTCATCCACCAATCCATTACACTAAGCTGCCTAGACATCTGTATGGTCAGGCCATTCAAAGTGGCTGTTCTCTTGCTTTCTATACATCCCCTGCTTAATCAGTCCCTGCTTCACTCACATGACTGTCCAATCCTCTTAATTATAGGCCTTAATTAGTCACTGGTAACTGATGAGCTCACCTGATGTCAATTCCTTCTATAAATGGTAGCCTCCTTCGCCACCTGCCATGTCCTGCCTGCTATCTGCTGCACATGGTAGGGTTGCTCCAGGACCCTTTGTGTAAGATCCTCCTGTCCAATATACCATTGATGTTTCTGTTGCTTCTCCGGGTTTCTTCTTTGGTCTTGAGGCTGGGCAACTACAAGGCTTGCAAGCTTGCATGCTGCAGCCCAACAACATTCAGGTGCTAGCATCTGGTCACCATGTAATTATCTTTTTCCACCTGATGACGGCTTTACTTGAGGGCTTTTTCTGGTCACCACAGCCAGCCTTGCTGCCCATGTGGCAGGCTGGGGTGCTGACCCCAAGGGCAGCCCTCAACCAATAGCTGATGCAAGTTAGTATATAAATATTCCGTCTTTCTCACCCCTTGAGTAGGATAACTCTGAGGTGTGTTTCATACTGGCCTTCAAAGTTCTCCAGCGGGACTAGCTCCAGTTAACCCACAGTGCTAACTTTGTTGATAATAATCCTTTCATTGGCTTTCTTCCCTTCCTTGACTCAGTTCTCTGCTCTGCCACCAGTCTTTCCCACTGTCACCTCCCAAATAAACTACTTGCACTCAAATTCTTGTCTGAGGGCCTGTTTCTTAGGAAACCCAAACTAGACTTGTACTGTGGCAGGGAGGACTGAATAGCGCAAACAGAATGCTCCAGCCTGTGCTTCCCTACTTGACAACTAGAATATTTCCAGTTTGGCCTGAAAGGATTTTCTCTTTAGGGAATTTGACCAGCTGGAAAGAATGACCTACAGATACTGATGCCATGTGTTCCCAGCCAGAGGCCCCGCCAGATCATCCTACTGTGAAGCTCTCAGGAAACAAGTCCAACCCACATGCTGGGAGCTTCCAATCAGCTTTTATAGCACTTGACTCCAATTTTTTAGTTCCATACTTTGAAGTATGAGTGAATAGTTGAGGACCACCAGAAAACTTCTAATATGATAGGTGGAGACCAAATTAATAGGAAAAAGCAACTGAGAGGAATAAAAGACTATTCGTGAAGAAGAAAACTTTTAAAATGTATTAATACCCTCATAGGGATATGGGATCTAGCAAGCAAGGGTATGACACCAGCCAAAAGAGACATTTGAAGAACAAAAGAAAATTCTAGAAAAGTAAAAACTGTAGATGGCTGGAAAATAAACTTGAAGAATCTTCCAATAAAAAGCAGAAAGACAAAGATGGAAAATAGGAGAGTAAAATAGATGGTAAGAGGGCTCCTATCTCAAGTTTAGGCTTGAATATACATCAGAGCTGATGTAGGGGTGCTATCAGAAGCTGAAAAGTTAGTAACTTGTTCATATCAAATAAAACTTGGGCAGTTGTACAGTCTAAGAATGGAGGCGAAGGAGGTACTGGTTAGGCAATTCTTCCACTAGTGAGGAGAAATAATGCGAACCTGATGTAAAGACAGTGGGCATTTTAACAGAAATTAAGAGAAAAGATGGGAGATTAAATTGTAGAATGGACTAAACTCAAGACTGAGCAGGTGAGTGTGGGCTTGTGGGTCTGATATAAAAGGAGCAAGTTGAAAAATGCATGGATCCAGAGTTTCTGGATCCCGAATGGATTGGACTGCGTCAAGCAAGATGTGGAATGAATGAGGACTAGCCATTTGGAGTGGTGTGAGCGTGCAGGAGGTGCAATGCAGATTCCCGCGTTCTGGGTCAATCAATTCATATTTTCTGAGATCTTACAGGGTGTCAAGTACTGGGATAAAGTCCCTTGTCTTCACAGTCAGGGCTGGGTGCGCGCAGAGTGAACGAGGTGGGCCACCACAAAAATGACAACTCCTTTCGGGGGTCTGTAGTCAAAGGAGACGCAGCCCTTGGCCTGGGGGTGCTGCGGGCGGCGGTGAGTGCGTATGCGGGATATCTGGTGACAGGAACCACGCATGCACAGTCATTTCGAATGCGCCAACGGGCTCTACAGTGCAGAGGTCGGAGCGCCTGCTCAGCCACCGAGATGCCGTGGAGACCACGTGGTTATCGATCTCGGGACCTAGAAGGAAGACCTGAGCACGCTAGACTTCCTAGTAGTGCACAGGGGACCGGGTGCGCATGCGCCTGTCCGCCCCAAGGCCCAGTCCAAGGCGGCGGGAAGTTGGTTTTCTGAGTAGCAACTGAGCTGCTTGAAGACGGATTGGAGCCGACGGACCAATAAACAAACGTCTCATTGGCTTAGTTTGCTGAGGCTCCAGGTTCTCCAGCTTCCCATTGGGCCTTTCAAGCAGAGCATGGGCGTGGCTCCCGGGGCTCCGCCCCGCGCCTCGGCCCAGCCTCGGGGTCCCGGGCTGAGGAAACCGGACGGAAGTGAGCGAATCCCGCCCCTTCCCCGTCTGGTTTTCGTTGGAGCCGCCGCTGCAGCTGCCTGCTCTCCGGCAAGCCGGAGTCTCAGTGCCGTACCCTCGGTCCCCGGCCGTGCGGAGCCGGGATGCACTGCTCCTGCTGCGGGTCCTCATCATGGAGACCAAACGGGTGGAGATTCCCGGCAGCGTCCTGGACGATCTCTGCAGGTACCGCGGCGCCCCGGTCCCCTGTGGTCCCCTGCTCTTTTTCTCTCAGTTTCCGCGACCCCGGAGGCCTCCGCGTCTCCTCCCCCGGCCCACATCGTTGTTGGGGCTTTTCGGCCCGGCCGCTGCTCCCTTTTCCCGTCTGCCCTTATCTCGGACGACACCATCCCTCTCTTTCCGCCGCAACCTCCCTGTTTCTCACGCCTCCCTACATTCCTCCTCGCGCAGCGCTGGAATTTCCTCATTTTCTTAGTTCTCCAACTATTTTGTTTTCCTCGCAAGCGAAGCCGCTTCTCCAAACCTGGATCCTTGGCATTTGGGGGCTGCCCCTCCCCCCTCCCGTTGCTTTTCCTGGCTCTCTGGCTTTTACAGACGTTTTACCCCCTCCTCCCTCCGTCTCATTCCCCAATTCTGTTGAAAGACCCCAAGATTTTAAGTCTTGGAATCCCATGTTCTCGGACCTAAGCAGGGAGCAATTTTCAAATTTACATTCCCTCCCCCCCCCCCCCCCGGGTATTCTTTCACATCTGTGGCGTTCTCTGTAAATTGCTGTGAAGAATTACTCTCTCGATCATCCCCAAACTTATCAATGAAAGTGGGAAAAAAAGTTTGGTGTTGTTCCCCCCCCCATCTCTTAATTATCCTTTTTAAAGGAAATTCTCAACCGCTGGGTTTTAACTCCAGGTGTACTTTTACAAGAGGAAATTTCTGCGATCTTATCTCTTGTTGGCTATAATTTCAGATAGCCAAGCAAGTATGAGATGGACTTAAAATTTTACTTAAGGGAAAGGAAATATTTCTGGTGTAGTAATACCCAGAGTTGTCGCCGGTGTAAGTGGGTTGTGAAATAAATTACAAATGAGTAAAAGCTCTGATTAAAATAACCACATTTCACTGTATTTATGTCTAAAAGCCTGACTTTTAGTAGTTGTGTCACATTTATGCCTTTTTTAATGGGAAAGGAAGAACTAATATTTGTGGAGTTACTACTGAGTTGCCAGGCAGGCACTGGCTGCTCTCTTCACATGTATCATTTAATCCTCGAAACCGCCCTATTTGGTAGGTGCAGTTTTTTCCAGACAGACTCAGGTTGTAATTTACACAAGGTCACATTCATCTTAATTTAGAAAATCAAGATTTGAAACCTAGGCCTTTTTCTCTCCAACGCCTGTGCTTTTTTTTTTTCCTACACAGGTGGATGAAAAAAGTCAAGTCTATTGTTACATCCTCACAAGAGGAAAGTACATGTAGATAAATAGAGTAATTCTGCAACCACTAAGAATTAACGTCATTGTACTTCTTTAGTGATGGTATGATTATAACTTTTGGAATACGATAGACTCAAATGAACCACTTAAAAGGCACTCATGTATTAGTTGCATTGGGTCTTCGTTGCTGCACGCAGGCTTTCTCTAGTTGCAGCTAGCAGGGGCTACGGGCTACTCGTTGTTGCCGTGCGCGGGCTTCTCAGTGCAGTGGCTTCTGTTGTTGCAGAGCACAGCCTCTAGTCATGCAGGTTTCAGTAGTTGTGGCTTGTGGGCTCAGTAGTTGTGGCTCTTGGGCACTAGAGCACCGGCTCAGTAGTTGTGACGTACGGGCTTAGTTGCTCCGCGGCATGTGGTATCTTCCCAGACCATGGATCAAACCCATGTCACCTGCATGGGGAGGCGAATTCTTAATCACTGCTCCACCAGGGAAGTCCCGGCACTCATTTTCTCTGATCATTTTTCTTAAGCAAAAATGCACTTATTATTCTTAACAAAAAAAGAGATTTGATGTCTGTCAGATAAATTAGTGGAAGAACATATACCAGGAGTGGGATTATGATTTTTATTTTTCTCATGTTTCCAAGATTTTTTAGAGGATGTACATTTTATAGTTAGAGAAATTAAATGAGTAGTATTTGGAAAGGTGAACAGTAGTTATGTATGAATTAATAGGGATACAGGTGATTTAGAAAAGATGGGTAATCTTATACCTTTTACAGGCATCTAAACTAATCGTCCCGTTAGTATTGGGTTTATTTTGTGTATTATGGAGGATTACATCATTTAAAGAAGTCATATCAGTATTATGAAGGTGATTGATTTTATGTGTGTAATCTTAAAAATAATGGTGTTGAGTTTTGCAGACTTTATGTTAAACATCTGTTAAGTGTTAAATAAAGATTCTTAGTTGGTTTTCTAGTTAGTGTATTTAAGCTATTTTATACAAATCTTTTGGAATAAAGAAAATTTTCTTTTTTTCTTTTAAGAATTTTTTTGCAGTTGCTGTTTTGGCTCTGTAAAGATAATGTGTTTAAACATTAGGGCTAGCTACTTAATAAACTAATAGTGAAACTGTTACAGAATGAAACTTGGGTTTACTCGCCTGACATGCAGCAAAGGCTATACTGACAGGGGTTGTCATGAAGGGAAGTACTGCATTTATTGCTGGGCCATGCAAGGAAGAATGGGCAGTTCATGTTCAAAAGACAAACTCCCCAGTCGCTTTCAGGGAAGGGTTTTTAAAGGCAAGATGAGGGAAAGGGTCCTGGGTGAGTCATCAGCTCCTGGACATCCTTCTGATTGGTTGGTGGTGAGGTAACGGGGTGGTATTTTAGGAATCTCAAATTACCAACCTGCTTTCCAAGGGTCTGAGATCCGCTTGCTGGTGGTTAGCATGCAGTTGACTTCTTCCACCTGGTAGGGGTTTTAGCTTCTGCAAAACAACTTTAGGACATGGCTCAGGATATTATCTATAGGCCTTGAGGAGGAACTAAAGGCCCTTGACTTTGTTTTATGGCTAAGCCATTATTATTTTGTCATGCTAGACTGCTTTCCTTTTCTGCATTTGCTTCTCTGAATCAAATTTAGCCTAGGAGGCTAAAACTTTCTATAAATAAGAGGTGAATGATAGGGGGTGGGGATGTCTTTCCCTGGGAGGGCTCCTGCTCCATTTTAAAACCAAATACTGTAACCATTTCTTAAAACTTCAGGTTTTAAAACTAATACCATTTTTCAAATTAATGTTTATTATATCTTTGTTGATTAATTTAAAGATTTTTGATGTTAACAATTCTGGCTTTTGATTGTGGGCTCTTCCAGAAAATTTTACACTTAACAATTTATGTTTATTTTCTATAAAAATAAAACTTAAGTTGAAAAAGTTTTTTTCTGTATTTCTTTTTTAAGTACCTCTTGATTTATAAGTTTGGTCTTGACTCTTGTTTTTACTACTCCCTTTAGATTTTCTCCAGTTTCACTTATAATCAGTATCTTTAAGAGGTTCTTTTGTTTTGTGTTATTTTGATAAATTACATAGTCCTGCTGATCTTGTCTACTTAAGTTATTGACCATATTTTTAAGAAACTTGTTTATTTACTTACTGGCTGCGTTGCTGCATGAGGGCTTTCTCTAATTGTGGTGAGCGGGTGCTACTCTTTGTTGCGGTGTGTGGGCTTCTCATTGCGGTGGCATCTCTTGTTGTGGAGCACGGGCTCTAGGTGTGTGGGCTTCAGTAGTTGTGGCACGTGGGCTCAGTAGTTGTGGCTCACGGGCTTAGTTGCTCTGTGGCATATGAGATTTTCCTGGACCAGGAATCGAACTTGTGTCCCCTGCATTGGCAGGCGGATTCTTAACCACTGTGCCACCAGGGAAGTCCCCTGACCATATATTGCTAAGTTTTGGAGAAATGTAAAATTTGAGAGTGATTTTTATGTGAAAAATTAGAGCAAGAGACTTAAAATTTCAAGATGTGACCCTTTAACCATTAGGCAGCTTATAACCTAAGACATGAAATGTTATTTTTCAGGTGGTTGAATATGGGACAGCTTATTTACAGGAATACTGAGCAGCCATTAGAAATTCCTAAGGCAATTAGCAAACAGTAAACTGAAGAAAAAAATTCGTGTCTTGAAAATGTACACAATATACTACTGAGTAATAACTAGTCATTTTATGCCCTTTGTTAAAACAAATTTTTAAATGTTTTGTGTATGTTTGTGTGCATGGACAGGAAAAGTCTAAAAGTATACACACCAAACTGATAAAACTGGTGGCTTCTGGGTGAAATGGAATTGGAGGAGAGGAAGGGAAGACTCTTGTCTAAAATGCTTTAGTGAACCAAAATTACTTTATAATAAAAAATATATGTGTATGTGAAAAAGTAAATCAGCAACATTTTATGGTGATATTTGCCTTTGGTGCACCATGATTTTTGACATTATAAGTCAAATACATAGTTTTTTTAGTACTATTTAAGTAATCTTATTAAAGATTTGGAAAGCATGTTTTTAAAGTAAAAACTGAAAACTGCACTTTGGTAAGTTGTTTCTCTTAAAAAAGTGTTTGGAATTTTTTTATAAGCCCCTTTAAGAATTAAATGGTAAGGCCACTCCAGTGTTAAAAGGAGAAAGGTATTTTCTGACAGCTAATGCTGCTGTTTTGGTGATCGTGTAGGTTAATTAAATAATTTGTGTTCATCAGCTTGCCATTTTAGTGTTCAGTTCACCTGAAACATTTTTGTATTAATTGCAGTCCTTATGCTAATGCTTTTTCTATCTGTGGGAACATAGAAAAGGGGACATTTTTGTGAGGTGGAGAAATTTTTCCCATAACAAAATATTGTGGAAAGTATTTTATTTTAGCTAATAAAATATACATATGTATGTGTATACAAACTCTTTAAAGAGATCAAAAACATTCACAGAATGAAAGCATAGAAGTTTAATTTTCCTGTATCAAAATTTCCTTTTTCTTACAAAGTTCCTTGAAGAAGTTAGCCTTTAACTATTGAGAAATGTACTCATCTGTAAGGTTTAAAAAAAGAAAAAACAGTGCAGATGAATTTATAAAATGAAAAGCAACAGTGTCTTGCCATACCCCTTTCATCCCAGTTCTGCTCTCCAGACTTACCGTTTTTGTGTTCAATTCTTCTGGTGGATATTTCAGTATTTTAAAGTATATTTGTACCATTTTCTATCAACTGTAGATATTAGATTGAGGATTTAGTGTACCTTGGTAGATTATTAGGTGTGAGAGCTTAGTTTACACTTACTGTTGCCCATGTCCTACTTCCAGTACAGTTATACCACTATTTTAAATCGATCCATTGGTTATCTTAGTGACTTTAATATACTTAAAGTTATATCTCTGTTTTATGAACTTCAGTGTCTCGCGTCTGTATTTGATAAGATGAGGCAGTTAGTGCCCCATCATTTCTTTCTTACCCATTCCCTCAGCTTCTATGCAAGTGAACTTAAAATAAAAATCAAGATTGATAGTATTACATTTTGTAACCCTATGAAGTCTTATACATTTTATTACTGGCTGATTGCAAAAGCTAAACAATAATAATGGCATTTGTTGTACCTTATGACTATGTAAAGATTTTTCACAGCAGAGGCAAGTCTACAATGGCTAGAATTTTGTTTCTTTTCCATCTGCCCATAGTCAAGATCCTTTTATAAGAATCTTGAAAGAGAATGTCCAAATGAATTCTCCTTTCTTTTTTTTTTTTTTTTTTTTTTTGGGGGGTGGGGGGGGCACACAGGCTTAGTTGCTCCGTGGCATGTGGGATTTTCCTGGAGCAGAGATTGAACCTGTGTCCCCTGCATTGTCAGGCGGATTCTTAATCACTGCGCCACCTAGGAAGCCCCTCCTTTCTTAAATTCTGCAAATTGCTGAAAATGATACCTTTTAATTTTTTCTTTTGGAGAAAGAAGCATATGCTTTGTTCATTATTCCCTGATTCCTTCAAGCTATTCTGAAATAGTTTTTTCTCCTTTTTTGTTCTAATTTTGGCTTTTTGCTTCACGTTTGGACTGTGATTCTCTTGTACATTTACCCTTCTCCCCCAACATGCCCAAAGTTTCTTACTGCTGTCCCCCATCGCCCCCTCATCTGCACCTTTATTATGTCCTTGGTCTTACCCTCAATATACTAGTATCTGCTATTCTCTAGAATTCTTTTTTCCTTGAGAATGCCGTCGGAGACCTTCACTCTCCTAGTCTAATCTGGACTAGTTGCTTCTTAGTCTTGCCAAAAAACTAGCATACTAGAATTCCCTTTCCCGACTCTCTCAGGTTGTGTCTCTTCTTTTTTTTTTCTTTTTCTATTCTTTTTTAAAAAAATATTTATTTGTTTATCTACTTATTTGGTTGTGTTGGTTCTTAGTTGTAGCATGTGGGATCTTCGTTGGGCATGCAGGGTCTTTTGTTGTGTCACGCGAACTTCTCTCTAGTTGTGGTGTGTAGGCTTCAGAGCACGCGGGCTCAGTAGTTGTGGCATGTGGGTTTAGTTGTCCCACGGCATGTGGGATTTTAGTACCCTGACCAGGCGTCAAACCCGTGTCACCAGCCTTCTCTAGGGCGGTCGCTCAGGCAGTGGCTGTGGGCCGTGGACGCCGGGCGACATGTATTATACGTTTAGTGGCTTCACGCAGAAGTTGACGGGAGCGTGGGCTTCCGACGCCTACAGCCCCCAGAGATTAAGGCCTGTGGTTTCCACAGAAGCACCACCTATCATATTTGCCACACCAACTAAACTGAGTTCCAATTCTACTGCATATGATTATGCTGGGAAAAATAAAGTTCCAGAGCTGCAGAAGTTTTTCTAGAAATCCGACGGTGTGCCCATCCACCTGAAACGAGGCCTGCCTGACCAAATGCTTTACGTGACCACCATGGCGCTGACCGTGGGAGGGACCATCTACTGCCTGATCGCCCTCTACGTGGCATCACAGCCCAGAAACAAATTTTTAGCATAAATCCTTTGAATTTTCATTTTTCATTTCCGTAAATTTTTCATTTTTACTTGAATGGCCTACTACGTAACATTCTTCAAGAAAAACAGAAATTAAGATAGTATTTTTGTTTGTTATGAAATGCACATGGCCTGGCAGAGCTCATTGAACAGTTAAAACTATCGTTTAAAGAAATGCTGCTGCTCTCTGCATTTGGGCTCCTGATTTCCCTGGAGGTTCTGAATGAAGGTTGTACACAGGCTCATTAATGCCAGTCTGTGCTGAGGTCCTTGGGGACTTATGGTGGAGTTTTAAGCATGGGGTGGAAAAGCCCTTCTGGATTTGGATGTGACTGAGAAAGGAAGACAGAAGCTAAGGCCAGGCACATGAGAGATTTTGAGTTAGTAGTCACCTTGGGGATTTTTCCATCTTGCAGTAAAATGTTAATAGAAATTATTTGCATTGTGCCTCTGTTCATTGGACAGTTTGTTTCAAAGGGTTATTTGCGTCATCTCAGATCTTTAGTGAAATTTTATGTATAATTGTTATGTATTCCACCTTGGGAACAGAGAACACCTGTTTAGTGTTGCACTTTAGACCAATGTCTGTTTTATTAGTATAGATGTGACACAAATTCTCCTTTACCTTTTAAAAATGTTATGGTTTTAAATTATGATTGATTTTAATTGTGGAATAAATACATGAATGGAAAAAAAAAACCCGCATCACCTGCGTTGGAAGGTGGATTCTTTTTTTTTTTTTTTTTTAAGATTATTTATTTATTTATTTATTTTTGGCTGCGTTGGGTCTTTGTTGCTGCATGTGGGCTTTCTCTAGTTGTGGTGAGTGGGGGCAACTCTGTTGTGGTGTGCGGGCTTCTCAGGGCAGTGGCTTCTCTTCTGGTGGAGCATGGGCTCTAGGCACATGGTCTTCAGTGGTTGTGGCTCACAGGCTCAGTAGTTGCGGCATGTGGGCCCTAAAGCACGTGGACTTCAGTAGTTGTGGCACACGGGCTTACTTGCTCCGCGGCATGTGGGATCTTTTAGACCAGGCGTCAAACCTGTGTTCCCTGCATTGGCAGATGGATTCTTAACTACTGTGCCACCAGGGAAGTACCGGAAGGTGGATTCCTAACCACTGGACCACCAGGGAAGTCCCCAGTCTCATCTTTCTTGAATCCTATGTTCTATGCATTCTTGTTTTACTGGTGTACCTTCTAAAGTAATTTCCTTTGGGGGCGTCATTCGGGAGTAAACTTTCTGAGTCAGTATGTAACTGAAATGTCTGTTTCTCTTCTCACAGTTATGTTTCCAGGTGGTCCACAGTTCACACTTTCAGTTGCAAGGTTCCAGGAGATACGCTCAACACTATCTTTCTTCAGAACCAGTTTTTTTTAATGTGTTTAATTTTTTATTTGTCACAAATTAGATTTTCCTTAGGCTTTGGGTGATTTTTGGTTGCTGTTTCATATTTAAGATGAAGCTGTAGAGGGACTTATTTGTTGATAGGCTCTTTATGTGAGTAGATAGGGAGCTGACTCTTACCCTTGAATACCAGTGTTAGGAGTTTTGCTTTGGGGTGCCAACACCCAAACCTATCTGCTAAAGTTAGAAAAGAGCCTTGGGTGGTGGTCCTCCTTCCCCAGACTTTTGTAGGAGAAACTCTTGACTTTCAAAGAAATGAAAGAAGAGTGGATGTTCTCCTATTAAATAAATAGACCTTGTTGTTACTCTTTTTAAAAGTATTATTTCTCATTCTCATCTTCCAGCTTACCTTTCTTCATTTGGGGCTTTTCTGGATTGGGATAGGAATGGAATTGGATTTCTCTGTCTTAAGCATTTTCTTACCCCATTTCAGATTGTGGTTAGTATCCTCTAGAAATTTGTTGAAATGCAAATTTCTAGTTAAAGATAGTAGATGGAACACAAACATCTACTCCACTAAAAGAGTAAAGTATGAAAATTTTAAATACATAACCCCATGAGAAAAGGAAGAATGAGTGAAGAGATGAGCAACAAAATTTGGAAACCATACTGCAGAAGTGAAAGTGGCGTATGACTTAGCAGACCTGATAGACTGAGAGCCTACTATAGTGGTCAGTCTACTTCAGGATTAGAGAATATTAAAAGTGGCAGAAATGAGTTTATATTTCCTGTGTATATAATGAAAAACATCCTTCCTCCCCTGCTTAGCTTCCAGAATGTGGCAGCCTGGCCTTTTCCCTCCAGATAGGAGATTGGAAGGGTCTTGTCTAGGTGATCTGACTATCCCACAAGGAAACACCTAAAGATACTGATATTGGAGGTTCCTTGATTAAGTGGCTCAGCCTGATCACCTTAAATGGTGCCTCATAGTTAGACCACAAAGCTATTTAGGAGGGTTGGTCGGTCACATTAAAATGAACATCTGAAATAGGCCTCTTAACATGAAAGGTAGAGCATAAAACTAACAACAGAAAAGGCAACTGAGAAGAATCCAGCTATGCAGGTAGAAGAAAACTTAACCCTCAAAACTACATTGATCTCTTTACACAGGTAGGTTTTTACAGTTATGGAATAACAGAATAATCTATGAAAGCATAATTTAAACAATTAAAAATAGCCTTTGGAATTTTAAATAGAGCAGAAACAAAACCCTCAATAGATGGCTTGCAAGAAACCTTTTCCCAAAAGTAAGGGGGCTTGAGAAATTAGAGATAGGAAATATCAGAGAAAAGTGAAGAATCAAAGGATTAGTCTGTGAGGTCTGTTAGTACTGAAGGAGGTGAGTTTGTAAATAGGTAAAGTCCATTGAATGGGTGATGCAGTGGATGAAAAATAGACAACTGGGAAATTTCAGAGCATTGAGGACAAAAGGAAGAACCTGGAAGCTCCCAGGTTGGAAAAACAGGTCAGACAAAGGAATCTGATTGGCTTCAGTTTTCATATCACAGTTATAGGCTGGCAGGAGAAGGCACTGTCTTCAGAATTCAGAAGGAAAATGATTTCCAACCTAGAATTCTCTACCTAGCCAAATGTCAAGTGTGAGGATAAAGATGTTTTCAAATTGACAATGTCTTAATATTTATCTCCCCTGCGTCCTTTCTCCAGAAGGCATGGGAGGATGTACTTTGTGAAGATAAGGAAGTACATTAATTAGGAGGAAGACGATGTATAAGAAAGATGAGCACTAATACAGGATGAATGTGTTGGGAACCATCGGGTGCTAGTGAAAGGACAGCATAGGATGACAGATGTGTATTATGTGAAGTGACAACCAGTCCAGACTGGAACAGATCAGAAGGCTCAGGGATAGTCTTCAAAATGAAACAGATGTGTCTGAATTAACATCTTGAGAAAAAAATTTAGGAAACTAGTGGAAGATAGAGTTAGTGACGAGTGTAGAGAAGACAAAGCAGACAATAACACGTTTATTAATTAGTGGGAGAACAAAGGATTGTCTTAAAAGGGAAAATAAAATAGCTTATCACATGGCTTAGTTGTGAGTTGCATTTACAGAGTCATAGTAATGTAAAGACTGAATTTTTGAACTAACCCAGTGGTTATCAACTGGGAGTGAATTTTGCTCCCTCAGGGAATGTTTGGCAGTGGCTGGAGATCCTTTTGGTTGTCACAGCTTGCTGGAGAGGGCTGTTGACATCTAATAAGCAGAGGCTGTGGGTGCTGCTAAACACCTGCAGCACACAGGACGGCTCCTCCCAGCATAGTTACCTACCCCAGATTTCAGTAGTGCTGAAGTTAACAAACTAACCAAACAAAGATATCATTTTGTTTGGAAGATGGAGAGATGAGAATGGTGTGTATAATGAGAGTTGTTAATTCTTCACTTTCCGTGATGGAAATCAATAGAAAATGTCCCAAACTGAGAAAATAAGAAATAGCAGACAGGTGTTTTTTTGAGACTTGGTGTAAGTTAAATAAAAAAAATCAAAAGAAGGCTAGTTTTTGCAGTGCTTTTTGTCTTTGTGTACTGGCTCGTTTGAGACTTGGGCAGTGGTCTGCTCAGACATAGTTCACTTCACAGAGTTTGTGGTATGCTGTTTGTATTCTAATCCAAGTTTGTGCAGCTTGAGGTTGAGCCTCAGTGTTCATAAACAATTTCATGGGACCATTTTCCTGAGCTGCTCCTTTTCTGCTATCTCCCTGGTATTTCTTGGCTCCCTTTTTTGAGGAAATTGAATATTGAAAAAAAATGGCAAAAATGGAATGCCACTATACCATGTATTTCATGTGACTACTCATGCCTGGGACCAAGCAGCTGGAGGTTAGAAGTAAAATAAGCAATGGATGTTGGCTCTGATCTCTTGGGACCACCCAGCTCTTGCTATAGGAGAGGAAGCTTCCTGTCCATCAAAGTTTTAGCCTCTGTGGATCCCTGTTACAGCCACCATTCCTGCCAACTCTAACCAGTGTGGCATTGCTTGGGGGCTGGAGCATGAGAAAATGGAGAAAAGAGAGGGGGAATTTCCACCACTGGCTCTGAGTGTTAAGAGAATCCTTTAGATGCCTTTCTTGATCCTTGAGGCCGAACTTGAGGGTTTACAGAGCTCACTTCTAACCCCCAACCCAGCTAGGGGGTCCTGGAGGATGAAAAAACGGTAAATTCGAATATTCGTCATTCTCCCCAGTCTTTCTCCTGCTGTTTACTTTTCACAGCCCTCAAACAGCTGCTCCGTGTATTTTGTCCAAGTTTTATAGCTGCATTTAATGGGAGGGACAGAGTGGAGTGTGCTTACTCCATCTTACATTTCAAAGATAAATTGTAACTATCAGTATGTCACTATAAGTATATGCAGACAATTTGCTAGACTATGGGAATAAAAGTATGAAAAGATATAGTACCTTATCTCGGTGAACTAATTTGGAAGAGTTTATGGGCAGTAATAGTAAAAATTAGATAATTGCTATAATGGAGTAGGAGTTGAAAGAGTATATAAATTTGTTCAGAGGAGTCTGATGTATCTACATAGGAGATACAGTAAGTCATGAGGGATGAGTTATAAGTTTGGTAGATGGACAAGAGAAGGGAATAGATATAATATGTGGGTGGCAGTTTAGGACATTTCTAAGAATTAGGTAGCACTGGTTATAAAGAACCTTACAGACTGGTAGAGGCTGTGCAGGTGAGCAGGCACTGGATCTTGAATGCTGTGTGGAAGAGCTCAGGTTTTTGTATCTTAGATTATGCCATCAGGGTTGAATGTTACACGTCTTGGTTTTAGTGTTGTAGTTTAAGCTTCTTTCCCCATTGTTTTTGTGTATTGAAATGTAGATTATTGTACATACATTTGTTTTAACAGTTACTTATTCAGTCCCCTACTGGAATGTTACATTATTTTTATAATTTAAAAGCATTTTTTTGAGGTTTGATTTGAAATTTGAAAACAACAAAGAACATTTAGCACCATGACTAGTGAATAGTGTAAGTGATCAAACTGGGTGATGGTATTTTTAATTTTAAAAAATGACTGTAGAAATCGATGGATATCTTTTATGTAGTTCAGTCTACCCCTAAAGGTTGATAGAAGAAAAGATTACCAAAAATGCTAAGCATGGAAGAAACTTAATGGTGGTTGCTTAATAAGTCCTATAGATCACATGAATTTTGACTTATTTGTTGCACAAAAAGGGGTTCATTATCTTAATCATATATATATGTATATATAATATAGTGCACACTTATACTACATATTAAAATAATTGTGTCCCTTTCTCCCTCCACATGTACTTGGAAAAGACAATTTAGGTTTTTTTAAAAAGTGAGTATATTTGAAAGTTATTTTGAACTCAGGTTCTTCAGATGAGCTTTTTGGGAAGTCTGGTCTGTTAATGAGTCTTAATGATTTCTTTAATATTTCTTTGTAATACTTTATTTATTTATTTATTTATTTTCCTACACCAGGTTCAATCATCTGTTTTTATACACATATCCCCGTATTCCCTCCCTTCCTTGACTCCCCTGTAATACTTTAAATATGAAGATTAAGCAACTAACATCTTTTCTGTTTGAGTGTATGAATATATTTGCATATATTCTTTGAAAATGTTACCAGACATGGGAGGGAATCCTACTGAAGGTTGTTTTCTTGCTCATTTTTAATTGATTGTTAGTGAGCTCTTAAGTTTATCTCTGTACTTGTGAACAGAAGGTAGATGGCTTCTTAAAAAATTCTATTATGAATTAAATACATGTGATATCTTCTGCTGCTTTTTTTTATTTTTAAAGACTCATCTTCCCTGTAGTAATTTCCTGCCGATTTTGCTTCCTTGATCAGTACTGCTCTTGGTCCCTTTTTCTATGTTGGTGGGTCAGGAATGAAGCAATTAAAAAGGTTAAAATAAATTCTTATGGTTTATAAATGTAATTTGTGTGTGTTTTTTGTTTTTGACAGCCGATTTATTTTGCATATTCCCAGCGAGGAAAGAGACAATGCTATCCGAGTGTGTTTTCAGATTGAACTTGCCCATTGGTTTTACTTGGATTTCTACATGCAGAACACACCAGGATTACCTCAGTGTGGGATAAGAGACTTTGCTAAAGCTGATATCCTTTTTATTACTATAATGACTGTCTTTCATTCTTGTTAATAAGATATTTTAGCACAAATTTTCTTTTGCTTGTCTTTGCGATTTATAACCTTTTAGATAAAACATACTAGATTTCTAAAAATTGTCAAATATATAAAACATGTATATATGGTTTGCACGTGATTTTGGTAGGCACAGTTTGATAGTACATTGTACACTGGTATTCGTGAGGATGGTTCCAGGACCACTCCATTCCCCCAGGATACCAAAATCCATGGGTGCTCAAGTTCCTTAGACTGTGTAAAATAGCATAGCACAGTCGGCCCTCGGTATCTGCGGGTCCCACATCTGTGAATACTGGGGGGCCAACCATATTCTTATTTTTATGTTAAGGACCCCCTAAAATGTGCACTGATAATTAGAATTAAATTTGATTTTCTTTTCTTTCAGATGTAGCTAGCCTATTTCTAGAAGTGATCTGTTTTTTACATTCCTCTTGCTGTTCCACTTAACTGGATGATTTTATTCAGATTACTACCTTTCTGGGATAGAAATTTTAAAATAATTATTGAATACTTACTGTGTTCAGAGCCGTTTTTGGGTCTGTGGCGAATAGAAAGAAGTCCTTACCTTCAGAGAAGTTTTTGTTCCTCCCTATTTACAAATGAAATAGAAACTTGTTATAATTTATTAATTATAAAAGATTCACATGAATATTTAAGATTATAAAAGAAGCTGTATCACAAGGCAAAGAAAAAGTTGATGAATTGCTAATGCTCCTAAGTGTTTTTAGAATTTGGCAAAAGGTGGAAAGGTTTTAGGCCAACCTATATTTTTAAGGGAATATAGAACTTTCTAAACAGGCTGGAGTGGGGAATATGTTGCAGGTAAAGAAAAGGGATTGTGCAAAATAGAGTTGGAAAGGATAAAGGATATCTTGGGAAGTAAATTAGTTTGTATTGAGGTTCTTGCAGGGATACAAGAGGGGATATGGATGAAAGTTATATAGTAGGAGTTTGTGGGTTTTTAAATCTTGAGCCAAACTGCTTTGATTTTTATTCTCTAGGTCGTTGTTTTTAACCATAAACCATGTATTCAGATGGAATTGTACCCACAAGTTCACTGTACTACACTAGAGTTGGAATAGGGATAGGCGACCTAAAATAACCCTCATACTTAGCTTTCTGTGCTTTTTCTTGAACTGCATGAAATAAGGAACCCCTTAGGGTTTTGTAGAAAATGGGTGAAACTGTGTTTATTCTGTGTTACTGTTAACCGTTGAAAGTTTTCGAGCAAGGCTAAGTTAAGAATATTACTCAGACCGTTTGAAAATGCTATTCAAGAAAACTTATTTGGCAGGACAGGTTGAACCACAAGGAGGACTGCTAAATACTTGAGATATGGAGCAGTAAGGTCCTGAACCATAGTAGGGGGACTACAAAGAAAAGACTGAAGAGGGATTTCAGTGGCAGAAATGCTTAAGCTTTTTGACAGGTTAAATATGGAGAAGTAAATGAAAAATATCAAAGGGAAATAGAAGTACTGTTGAGTACTGTCTTTGTTAAAGTCATGGTAGCAGG
Organism: Hippopotamus amphibius kiboko; assembly: GCF_030028045.1. Lineage (NCBI taxonomy): Eukaryota > Metazoa > Chordata > Mammalia > Artiodactyla > Hippopotamidae > Hippopotamus > Hippopotamus amphibius. The sequence goes on from NC_080186.1 coordinate 185,902,492, forward strand.
TTTTATGAAGAAATCATAGAAGACTTTGCTTTTAAGGAGCTATAATCTAGTTAGAGAAACATGATTAAAGCAAGAAAGTTGTCTTCTGTGATTTCTATTTTGCATAGACTTAGGGTTCTACCAGAGCAACTGTACATACTTCACGGTTCTGGATAAGATTTTGTGTGTGTATGCACATGGGTTTTAAAAACTTTGCTTGTTATTAAAAAAAAAACCTCTGTTTTAGTTGTTTCTTTTAATTCACTTGTATGGAGGAAAAAACTTTTCTTGCTAGTGTGGTAGACTTCATTAAATAATTGAGTGCTTCCTCTGTGTCAGGCATTGTGCAGTGAACAGGGTAGATTTGGTTGCTATCTTCAAGATGATAGATGGGAAAGGACATGGTTACATGGTAGTCTGGTAGGTTTTGATAAGGTAGCATTGGGTTCAGTAGGAAGAGCAAAGAGACTAATCGAACCCAGATTTGGAATTAGATAAAAGTTTTCTTTGGAGGAAGGGTCTTGTAGACCGTGTTTTTTTGGACTTTATCCATAAGAGTAATAAAAAAATATAGGATATAAAACAAACTTTACTTTTGGGAAAAAATTTTAAGTTAGAAGTTGAAAGTATATTATAATCAACTGCCATTATACCCTTTTTATGTATTCACCCATTGTTAACTCTTTGCCATATTTGCTTTATTTCTCTCTAGGGGTGTTTTGAAAAATGGCTCTGAAATAGTGTAGGCAGTGAATTGGAGGAATGGAAGAATGAAAGCCTAGTTAAGATGCTATTTCATTAATTTATGAGAGAGAAATGGAAACCTGTGGTAGAAGTAAATAGAAGAGATTAAATTTCAGTGATATTTAGGAGGTAAAATTTGTCTTTATTTGGCTGTCTGAGGAAAAGTGGAAGAAGGAATCAAGGGTATTATCCAGGCTTCTGATTTGAACAGTTGAGTGAATGGGTGTGCCATTCCATTTGTAGCAAAATAAAGGGGGAGAAATTTCGTAGGGGAATGAGGGGCTCAGTTATAGACATGTTGGTTTATGGTACCTGTGGGATATTGAAGTGGTGAGACTATGTAGAATAAAAATTAATAGTATGAGTTCTGGAGCCAGATTCCTTGGGTTACCATCCCACCGTTGCCATTTACCAGCTGTGCAACATTGGGCAAATAGTGGGGCTCTTACGTGCCTCTGTTTTTTCTTTTGTTAATTGTTCTTAGTCTTGTGATTTTTCTTCAGTAAGCACTCAGCAGTGTGGGTATAGAATAGCTGTCCTGGACTTGCTCCTGGGTTGAGGTTTTACTAGGGAGCTGTATTCAGAATAGTGGGGCAAAGAAATTTTGGATATTGCTAAAAGATTGATTAAAGTGATGGACAGTATTGTTTAGGGAAGAAAAGAGCAGGAGGGTGCTAATATGGAGAAAGGAAAACAGTCAAAGAATAGGTGTAGAATAACAGTATATTGTGAGTAATTAAAAGACTGCTGTAGAAAATTATGGTCACAATGTTGTATTCTAATCATAATAGTTCTGTTGATGGCAAGGTCCAGAATGTTGCTTTGGGAATTAGTCCCAGAAGTGGACATGGATGTGAAGGACAAGGACTACAAGGAACTGAGGCTAGAAGTTGAGATGAGTTTTCCATGAGGAAATTGATGTCCTCTATGATAATGGAAGGATTTTGGATGAAGAGTATTATTTAAATGATTGTCTATAGTTTAGAGCAGATTTTCCATGTTTTTGCAAAATGTTAGAATAAAAAGAGTATATAAAAAATCACTGAATTGTTAGAAAAGAGGATGTATATAAAATGCATAGATATATGTGCTTAAAAATTCTTACATTAGTTATGTAATCAGTGTGATCTATCTTTCGCTTAGAACTATTATGTAAGGCTGAGTAACCCAGATTCAAGATGCAAAGTAATTTGGTTGGTGGTTAAGAAAATAAGACCACGTAACAATTTTAGAAAAATTAGAAAGATAATTAACGTTACTCAGAGCATGTCATAGAGTTTTTTGAATTAAATGCATTCTCATTAAATAAAAATGGTATTTAAAAATTTTCCACTCCCTTGTTTGAATTGAATTACTTTATGTACTATTGAATATGGAGGAGGATTGCAGAGTTGTCACTGGGGAAATCGATGTCATTTTGGATTGCATTCTCTTACTTGCTAATTGTGTGGACTTGAGCAAGTACTTTTCAACATTAATTCCAATTCTTGAACTGTAGTTGGTTGGTTCTTCGACACACTCATTTTATGGTGATTTTGGGGTAGAAAAAAAATGGGTAAATGAAGAGTAGATGATTTCCAAGGTTATGTCAGTTGATTTAGTTTCTTTTGCTAAACCTTTCTTTTTATTATTCTTTTTAAAAAAGTTATTTAATGGGTAGGAAAATGAGATAACACTTCATTATAGAGACATTGGTGCACCTTGAAATTATTAGGAACATTGTAGGGAGAAGGAAGAGAAAGAAAAAAAACTAGATAAAGTCTCTTCCTCTTTGAATTACTGAAAGTTATCTCTATTCCTGGGATATTTTCATATTTTTTTTCACTATGGTTAAATTTTTAATGGAAAAAAATCCATTTATTTAAAATTTATAGTTAGATTCAAAAAAATTTGTGATGACTTCATAAGGGATTTTATTAAACATCTCAAGCCAGACTTTTATTGAGAAATAACTTTCAGAATTCTGGCAAGCTGATGTAGAACCATAAGGCTTCATGGAATAGTTACTATTGTATACAAACTCCCCCTGCCCCCAATGAAGGCAAGGAATATTTATATTGAGATTAACCTGGTGCCTGTCTTTTAATTTTAAGCAGTGTTGTTAGAGATGGTTGATTTTTTTGAGATCTTTGAAAATCTTAGTTCCTACTACAACTATAAAAGCAAAGTAAATTTTTAAACACAAACCTGTAGAACTCATAAGATTAATTTTCATAAAATGAATTTAATGTGATGTTTTGTTTAAACCAAAGTACTACTCACAATGTGAATATAATGCTGGCTTCTTTGAGGGTGTTTTGATGTGCCTGTACTGTAAGTTCTCCCAACACCTTTCTTTGCTTTATCTGTTATGAAACTTTCCTTTCTCTGTTGCACTGGAATGTCATTTGACCCTAATACACTCTTTGCATATTATGTTTCTTCTGTTTTTAATAGCCCACAGCAGTTAAAGTATCAGTACCAATGTGGTCTCTAAAATCAAGTAGTGTAGTACTTGATATATGAGATCATCCAAATGATTGGAAATATGCTCATGTTACATGCTTTACATTAACATGAAAATGAAAAGACAGTATGTAAGTTTACATAGAGGACTTGAAGACCCTTGAGAATGTCCTCCGTTTGAGAAACACTATCATAAATTATAATTTTCCCCACAATTTTCATAATTATCGGTGTTGTAGTGAAGAGGCATTTGGTAGCATGGAGTATTGGAAGCCTGAGCATATACTTTACAGGTTTATGTTTTATTTACTTTAAAAAAACTTATTTTATTCTGCCCAGTTTTGGGGAGGCATACCCAGGTTCTTTTGAAACAGGCCACACTTTCCTTAATATCCGTATTTACCTCTCTATAATCCTTAATAAATCTGTATCTTGAAAATGTTTTAAATTATAAAAGCAGTACATATACATAGTAAAGAAATTCAGCAGTGTAGAGTGGCATACTTCATCCCTAGCCCTGGTTCCCAGAATTAGCCACTTCCACTTATTCTCTCTCTCTCTCTCTTTTTTTTTGTGGCTGCGAGGCTTGCAAGATCTTAGTTCCAGACTGGGGATTGAACCTGTGCAGCTTGCAGTGGAAGCGTGGAGTCCTAACCACTGCACTGCTAGGAAATTCCCACTTCTTATTTTGATGGTTCCTACCTCTTACCAGTATATGTGTACTGTGCTTATATTTCTTACTGTCAGTTTCAGTGTCCGTTGACTTTTTTTTTTCTTCTATTGACTCTTAATATGATGAATTCGACCCACTTAAAATGAGAATTATTGGAAGTGTTCACATGGTCCTGAATTTGTGTTAATTTAGGGAGCCAGAATATGAGTATTTAAAATTTACTTGATTTGTGTCTAGGCTAAATGCAGAAGTTAGCAATGACTAGTTCAAGAGAAAACAAATGTGAAGATACAAAAACAAGAAGGATAAACTTAAGTGAAGATGTGAGTAATTTCATATAAAATACACAGTTGATTTAAATAGGTCTCTTTCTGTATATTAAGTGCTTATTAAGCTGTATTAAGGGAGAAAGTAGCTTCCTTAACATGTGGTATACTCTTCAGTCATTGTCCATTTTTGCTGCCTCAAGGTGAAGATGTGGAAAAAATTTTGGATGAATGGAAGGAATATAAAATGGGAGTGCCAACATATGGTGCAATTATTCTTGATGAGACACTTGAAAATGTGAGAGTAATAAAATTTTTTTAGTGAAATGGTGATCAGCTGTTTTTACCCTAATATGTTATTTCTAAAATGTTCTGAACTGAGGTTTTAAAAATATGCTTAGATTTTTAGTGCTAAAAGGCCAAATTTTGCATATTTTGTCTGCATTCTGGGTCTTAATAATTTATACATGTTGCAGTATGGCTTGTTGCAAAGGAATCACTTGATTGTTGAAGAAATACTTTAAAATGGGCAGAATGCTTTTCTTCACAGGAAAAGTAATAGTATATTTCGCCTCTTAGAAGATAGTTCACCAAGTAAAATTATTGATGATAACAGTTACTTGAAGTAAGGAGAACATAACTTTTGGTTTTTAGAAAGGAACATGGGAAAGGAGGGCAAATTTTATTTTTACCTCTGATTGTTTTGTAGGTACTACTGGTTCAGGGGTACCTAGCAAAATCAGGCTGGGGATTTCCAAAAGGAAAAGTAAATAAAGAAGAAGCTCCTCATGACTGTGCTGCTAGAGAGGTGAGTTATTGCAGTTTGAAACAGAAATATTTGGTGGTTATGCTTTGAGTGTGTTTTTTTAGCCATGGAGACTGACTTTGGATCATTTAATCCTCATTCCAGAACTTGACTGCATGAAGTAACATATTTTATAATGTAACTGTTGATTCATTTGTCTACATCTCTCTATCATTGATTCTTCTCTCATTTGTTTCCATTTTCTTTCGTTGTTCATTTTTTATTCTATTATTTAACTTTTTTTTTGGATGATACTTTCTCCACCTTTCCTTTTAGAATTAGATTTGTTATTGGTTAAATGTTTTGGCTATTATAACCTTTGTGTTATGTTTATATAGTCTTGGCTTCCAGACAAATGCACAATTTGTGCTTTTCTAAGAAATTTATTTTACATTTGTTGCTCGAAACCAACTCTAGCATCCCACTGCCAATAGGATGAAGTTGTTTAATTCTTAATAAGTACTAAAACTCTTCCCTACGCCCAACCCCAAACTTAGCCATTTCTAAATTTGTCTTTATTCTTAGTCAAAAGAATGAATTCTTTGTCCTCTGAATTTGATTGATTTGTTTAACCCTCTAAGCTTTTGTTTATGTGATTTCCCTACCTGGAAAGTCCTCTCTTCTTCCTGCCTATTCAAGTCTTATCTAGGTATCTTTCTAGACCCAGCTCAAATTATTCTTTTTCCCTAAAGGACTGCCACCTACTAGCCCTGTGTACAGGGGCCTGAGTTTCTTATTTGTAAAAATAAGGAAGTTCATTCTTATTTAAATTCTGTTTATTTTAAAATGTAACCAGTCGGCTCTAGCCCACAGTAATCTGAACCTTAGTGGCAATTGGCTGTGTTTATCTTTTGCTTGGCCTTAACTGTATGGCACCCTGGGGTATGTTGTGTGCTGTATTCTATTTATCAGTTCCTAGTCAGCTATAACATCTCACCTTGTCCTTGACATTTGATAAGTTAAGCTATGAGGAAGTATGGTAAAATGGAAAGAGAACTGGCGTAGGAGTTGAAAGGTTTTTGTTCCAGTATAGTTTTAGTATGTTGCTCAAAAGCCTAGACACTTTGGGCAAGTCTTTGTAAGATATAAAATTATTAAGAAGAGTCACTCAAGGGCTCTGTAACTAGAAGCAAGATCTTCATGCTAGAATGGTATCTTTAGAATCTAAGTGATTGAATTTTGAGACTTGTGGGGTTTTTTTTTTTTTGAGATTGCTGTATGGATTTTGTGACATATTTTATTTGGATCTCTTGCCTTATTTTTATTTATTTTTTTACTCAGTGTTTTCCTACAGGAGTGTTCACTGCCTTCTTTAAGTTTGCGTATAATTATAAGTGAGGGATAATAGTTAAAATTCTTATAAACCACTAGTGGTTATTTAATGTAGAAAAACTGTTAGTGATTATTTACTTTGGAGTAAGATTTTAAAAGTGATTGAAAATGCTGAATTGTAAATTGAATATGAAACAGCTTATCTAAGCAGGTATTTGCGACAGCTTTTATGTAGACAAAGCTTTTATGTACAAGTAAGTGAAGGTTTATGCCCACCCTTTAAAATCGAAAGCTGTTTAGGGAGCAGGTGAGGAATTGCCACATCCTCTAAGAGCTTTTCCTTTCTTTTCTGTAGATAACAGGAGGTGAAATGGAGTACTTATAAAGTCTTCCCTTTTATGTCTTCAGTTTTTGTAGTCATCTTGCTTATAAGGAAGGACAAAATGGGAACCATAGCATCCTACTTAGAGGAATTGATCTGTAGATCTTATGCATGGAGTTAGACTAGTCCTACAGTACTGAGATAGTTGTCCAGGTCCAGAAAAGATACTGTATTAACTGGAATAATAGAAGTTTAGGCTAAATTGGGTGAAATGAGCTGTCTCTATAGTTGGATCTTTTTGGAGGAATCAAATACCTAACCTTGGAAAAACTGAAGAAGGACCCTTAGACCCAAGGGGCCTGCTTGCATCCACCACTGGAACTCTCCATCTGATGAGTTTTATACACAGTATTGTAAAGAGTCAGGATGATGCAGAAATAGAATATTTGGGGTAAAAGAGACAGCCTGTGAACTGAGACAGTTTTCACTTTGGTTTATCTTGTTTGTTCTCTGCTCTGGGATACTAAGATAAAAAATTGTCCTATCTGTGTGGTGCTGATTTCAGTAATGAGTATGAATCACTGTAATTTGTAAGAAGGTAAGTAAAATTTATTCTTGGGGCAGTGGGGAGTGGGAGAATGAAGTGGATTGTAGGATTTAAAGAGATCCTGTGGGGAAAGATAAAACCATTATGGGAGGTTGTTATCTCCATTTTGCAGGTGAGACAGAGCAGTTTAGTAAGATGCTCGAGGTCTCACAGTAAAGCAGCAAAACAGAGATGCAAACCCTGGTATTTAGGTTCTGGAGTTCATGTTCTTGACTGCTATATAGGCAGTTAAGGAATATTTGTAAATGGGTGAGAATTTCTAAACATATACACAGGTGAAAACAGAAGGAATTTGGTTTTTGAGTATATATATCTATTTCCTAATAACATTTACCTTTCTGATTTGGACCAATGTGAATTTTTTTTTTCCTGTTTTAAGAGTTTTTTTTCTTGCTCTGAGGAAAATATAGGCATACTTAGGAGCCACAGTCCTTTAATTTCAGGGGAAAAATGTTCCCGTTGATAGTAAGAATTAATTCTAACTTCTAAAGATTCTGATCTAAATAAAAGAGCTAAAATAGCCTGTCTTACCTGATAAAGGAACTTGTCAGAAAAGACTTTAATTTCTATAAAATTTGGGGCTAGAATTTTTAAAGGCAAGTCTTTTGACTTTTATTCCTGATTTTTAAGTGAGTACTTTTTTCATAAAGAGAAAAGTTTTGGGATTAAGGTGGAGCATTGCTGTATTAGTCCACTCAGGCTGCCATAACAAAATACCACAGACTGGGTGGCTTAAACCATAGAAATTTCTACTGCTCTGGAGGCTGGGAAGTCTAAAATCAAGCTGCCTGATTGACTTCCGGTGAGGACTCTCATCCTGGCTTGTGATGGGCTGCCTTTTCTCTGTGGGCTCATGTGGCCTTTCCTGGGTGCCTGTGTGAGTGCCCAGAGTGCTAGTGTGCTAGTATCTCCTCTTTTGATAAGGGCACTAGCCCTGTTGGATTAGAGCCCCAGCCATATGACCTCATTTAACCTGTATCACCTCCTCACAGGCCCTTTCTCCAAATACAGTCATGTTGGGGGTTAGGCCTTCAACTTGAGAATTTTGGAGGGTTCAGTCCATTTTTGAGTGATGAAAATATTCAGTCCTGGAGTTGCAGTGTGTCCTTCTGCCACTTGGTGGTACTGCAGTATAATGGAAGCAAGGCTGCTTGAGGGAGAGGAAGAACCACCAGTGTCTTAGTTGAAAACCAGATTATTATTTATAGGAGTTTATGTTAGTATTACATTTTTCCTTTTCATTTTCACTTT